>NC_056055.1:82562011-83240226 GCF_016772045.2 Ovis aries | reverse complement strand
CTGGCTCTCTGGTGGTCTCCTTGGAAGAGCTGGGACACAAACGATACTGAACTCTGTAGAGCCCTTGATTTGAGGGATCGTGTTTCTCTCCCTGCTTTTGATTCTAGCAGCCTCTGTGATTGACTTGCTTTTACATGGTAGATGGGGCTCCTTGTTGAGACATAGGTGAAATGAAAAAAGGCCAGCCATCTCAAGGTAGTGTCCACCTAACCATGGAACATTCTTTTTGCCTTGCTGTGAATGCAGTGGAAACCTAAGCCGCCTCTCAGTCACTTCTTCCCTCAACTCTACCATCTCTTTCCTGTCTTTTCTTTAAGACCAAGGAACACATTGGCTACTCAGCAGACCTGTTGCCTCACCAACATTCAGGAGAAGGATGGTCATTAAGTCTTTTAGTTAATGGAAAATGGGGGTGTTGGAAACCCCAAAACTCAGAATTTTTCTTAGGATCTCCCTCTCTTAACCTCTTAGAGAAGAAACACCAGTTGTCTTCCCCCACGGGGAAGGGGAGGTTATTATAGTCTCTTTTTCCAAATATTCACCCAGAGGACACACTTCTCTGCCAGTTTCTCCTTTATATTAGTTGCAGATAGGACTGGGACTAGGAATAGGAGATATACTAAAATGAGCACCTCTCAGTAAATCTAGAACATTCTTTGCCATTACTTCCTCCATTTGCTACAATTTCAGAATGACAGAGGAAATCCTGTTTTATAATGACATTAATAACCATGAAGCTATGCTACTCATGCTAACATTCACTAAGTATTTACTTGGTGAAGACTTTACAGGCATATCTTCTCCAATCCTCATAACCAGCCTATGAAAATGTCCCCATCATCTCTACGCTGCAGGTGAGAAAAAGTTACTCAGCTATTAAATAGGAGAGCCAAAGTTCAGAACGCATCTGCATTTTTAGCCATTTTCCTCATATTGTGCGTTGGACTCATCTGATGCTATTGAAAGTCTCTATCTTTGGGTTTATCTTTATAGGTGTGGACTGGAGAAATTGCAAGGGAAGCAGTAGTCCTGTTAGAAGCCATTCTCAACCAGAAGTCTCCTTTTTCCCTTTTATAACTTTAGGATTCTGTGATTCAGATATAAATAATAAACATGCTTTGGCAAAGGTTAATAAAATACTCATTGACTTACTGCCAACTTCACTCCAGGTTCCAGTTTTTTGTTTGTTTGTTTTTAGTTTTTTTTTTTGTTGTTGTTGTTTTTAGGGAATAACTACATCTTTGGCAATTAATTTTCCCATGTGGGGTTGAATGAATTCCCTCAGGCCATAGCACTGTAATCTGGAAGAGTTCATTTAGCAAATGGCACCCAGCTTATCTCACCCTGGTTTGCCAAAGACACTGGGAGGCTTTGTTTGAACACAGGCAACAGTACTGGACGGCAGATGTTTGCAAATACCATTTGTTTAATTACTCAGGCACTTTATAATGTATTTTTCTCCTAAGCTGAAACACATCCTTTTATCAGCTTTAAAACAGAGTGCAACTTTTCAGAGCCATTCTGTCTGCCCTTTTCCCTTGTGCTTTGGTCCAAACAGATCAAGTGAACAAAAAGAAGAGAAAGGAGTAGCCTTTGGCAGTAGCCTTCAACTTTGCCTTTTAGTAGCCGTAGTCGTCGCGACTGACGACTTCACTTTCACTTTTCACTTTCATGCCTTGGAGAAGGAAATGGCAACCCACTCCAGTGTTCTTGCCTGGAGAATCCCAGGGACGGGGGAGCCTGGTGGGCTGCCATCTATGGGGTCACACAGAGTCGGACACGACTGAAGCGACTTAGCAGCAGCAGCCGCCGCAACAGTATAAAAATGAGTAGCTTTTCCAATCATGCTCCCCATCCCCTAAAACATACAAAACCAACCAACAGAAAAGAACTCCTGACTATCAAGCTGAAAGGATGAACATAGTCAAGGAGAAGGAGGTTCACACGGCAATAGCCCTTCCTAGCAGCCCATCTGACAGCGTCTATAGTTAGTGTCTGAGTTCTGGCAACTTCATAGGGATCTGGCCCTGCCTCATGGCTGGGGCGTGTGTGCTGAGAGGTTCTCATGGGCTCAGTGAGTGCCCAGCCTGCCCTGTCAATCTAAACGCCCTCACGTCAGTCTCTTAAGCATGCAAAAGAGCCCCTGACAGTTGTACCTTAGAGGACGTGGGTATGTGTTAAGTTTATCTAGCTTTCAGGAGATTTGGAGAAAAAATTAGGACTCAACATGAAGGAGACCTCTAAGGCAGTTATTCTAAAGAAAATGGATAAAACATACAATACCTCAGGCTGGCAATGAACTTGTAACCTAATAAAAGATCACAACTTTGGCCTTTATATCACATTCCACTAATAATTAGAAAACCAAAGCCTCTGGGGGAAGAGATACTCAGGTCATTTCCAACCCAGACACCAAGTTTCTGGAAAGAGTTAGCAATGCACCTGGCAACACATGGCCCTTATCTTGTAGATAAACAAGACTGCTTCCTCCTAGTGACACAGCATTCAGTGTTCTGTTAAATGCTTCATTTCAAAGCATTCGTCACCTCTCTTCCAATGGATTACAATAAAAGGACAACATTCTTTTGTTTTCCTTTGATACTTTTTTTGCATGCTGCTGTCTCAGTAACGCATTATAGTGATGGTCAGGTTTAAATGGGCCCTTTCAGAAAGGTCAGTGTCCCCCAGTTGACACTGGCATATTTGAAGAGGATTCACAAACTTCCAGTTCATAAGCTGTGTGGATGTGGTAATACCATTGTGTGCTCTGAAATCAAACCAGGTTATGCAAAGAAGAGACTCATCCCAGATGGTCCAGACTTACCTCTGACCATGAAAGACACACACACACACACACACACACACACACACACACTAAAATAGCACAGTTAGCGGATCAATCCTCACTTCTCTCATTGAGATATCAAGATCTCTCCTTGGGGGATACGGGAATCTCAGTTTTTTATGCTTTTGGCATATGGCTTCCTTTAGATGGGTTTGTCTTCTCTATTCCTGTACTTAGCCAGGAAAGAATCAGGAAACCAACAAAATGCTCATTGCTTACTTATTCAGCCTCCCTGCTTCAGGCCCCTACAGCTAAAGAGACCCCTGTTTGCCCTATTTGTAAGTGTTCTTTTATTTACAATATTGTAGGATGTGAAAGAGTTAACTCATTTTTAGTGTTATTTTTAAAAAATTATTTATTTTTAATTGAAGGGTAATTGCTTTATAATGTTTATTGGTTTCTGCCATACATGAACATGAACCAGCCATAGGTATACACCTGGTCCCTCCCTGTTGAACCTCCCTCCCCATTTTTAATAAAACTGCTTATAGAAAATCCAAAAACAAGAAAAAAATATCTGTAACTACATTCTAAGAGAGACTGCAGCCTTTATTTTGATGTAGTCCCATCCAGTCTTTTTATGCTATGCGTATTTATTACTTAATTGTACTCACTGTCTAATACAGCTTTATATTGTTTTTCATATTAGTTTTATGTCTGAAGCACCCATTGGCTCTCCATGCCTCATCCTAAGGAGTGACACAAAGGTTTCATACATTGTCATGTAAAGTTGTTGGGATTCGGGTATTTACCAACTCTTCTCTCTTGAGGGAAATGCATTGATTAGTTAGGTCTTATTTATTTATTTGGGCTTTACTGGATCTTCATTATTGTGTGCGGGCTTTCTCTAGTTGCAGCGAGTGGGGGCTACTTTCTAGTTGAGGTGCTTGGGCTTCTCATTGCAGTGACTCCTTGTTGTCAAATTGCCAACCTCCACTGGATCATAGAAAAAGACAATTTCAGAAAATCATCTACTTCTGCTTCTTTGACTACACAAAAGCCTTTCACTGTGTAGATCACAACAAACTGTGGAAAATTCTTAAAGAGATGGGAACACCAGACCACCTTACCTGCCTCCTACAAAACCTGTATGCAGGTCGAGAAGCAACAGTTAGAACTGGACACGGAACAACGGACTGGTTCCAAACTGGAAAAGGACTACATCAAAGCGGTATATTGAACACCCTGCTTATTTAACTTATATGCAGAGTACATCATGCGAAATACCAGGCTGAATGAAGCACAAGCTGGAATCAAGATTGTCAGGAGAAATATCAATAATCTCAGATACGCAGATGGCACTACCCTTATGGCAGAAACCAAAGAGATATTAAAGAGCCTCTTGATGAAGGTGAAAGAGGAGACTGAAAAAGCTGGCTCAAAACTCAACTTTCAGAAAACAAAGATCATGGCATTTGGTCCCATCACTTCATGGCAAATACATGGGGAAACAATAGAAACAGTGACAGACTTTATTTTCTTGGGGTCCAAAATCACTGTGGATGGTGACTACAGCCATGAAATTTAAAGACACTTGCTCTGTGAAAGAAAAGCAATGACAAACCTACACAGTGTATTAAAAAGCAGAGACATTACTTTGCCTACAAAGGTCCATATAGCCAAAGCTATGGTTTTTCCAGGAGTCATATATGGATGTGAGAGCCAGACAGTAAAAAATGCTGAGCACTGAAGAATTGATGCCTTTGAACTGTGGTGCTGGAGGAGACTTTTGAGAGTCCCTTGGACTGCAAGGAGATCAAACCAGTCAATCCTAAATGAAATCAACCCTGAATATTCATTGGAAGGACAGATGCTAAAGCCGAAGCTCCAATACTTTGGCCACCTGATGCGAAGAGCTGACTCATTTGAAAAGACCCTGGTGCTGGGAAGGATTGAAGGCAGGAGGAGAAGGGGACAACAGCGGATGAAATGTCTGGATGGCATCACTGACTCAATGGATCTGAGTTTAAGCAAACTCTGGGATACAGTGAGGGATAGGGAAGCCTGGTGTGCTGCAGTCCATGGGGTTGCAAAGAGTCAGACATGACTGACTAACTGAACAACAGAAACTCTTGTTGTAGAGCATGGGCTCTAGGGCATTCGAGCTTCAGTAGTTGTGGCTCATTGGTTTACTTGCCCCATGGCATGTGGAATCTCCCTGGAGCAGAGATCGAACCCATGTCCCCTGCATTGGCACCAACCACTGGACCACCAGGGAAGTCCGGTATGTTAGATCTTAATCCAGCTGTAACCTGTTTACATTTCTTCTGGTTTCTTAGAATCAGAGACTGCATTACCATCCAGAAGGACTTCTTGCCTCTCCTTCCATAGTGTGATAGTTCTTGCATCTTCAGGAAATCTGAAGAGAAGTATGTTCTCATTTTCTATACTATCTAATGCAAGCTGACTAGACTTGCTATCCTATACTGATTAAAATCTAGTTTGGAACTGGGATCATCACTCGCTTCAGCCTTAGCCTACACTCACATCCTAAGTTGCATGATATGTACTGAGGGTGACAAATAAGATGTGTGTTTCCATTTCTCTTCAGTTGATGGTGGCTGAATAGCAGCCTAGGTCTGTTTTATGTTAGTGGGTGCACGCAGCATGCATGCTAAGTCTCTTCAGTTGTGTCTGGCTCTTTGTGACCCTATGAACTGCAGCCTGCCAGGTCCATGGGATTTTCAAGGCAAGAAGACTGGAGTTGCCACACCCTCTCCCAGGGGATCTTCCTGACCCAGGGATCTAACCCATATCTCCTGCTGCAGCTCCTGCACTGCAGGCGTTTTCTTTACCACTGAGCCACCGGAGAAACCTGGTGGTTTAGGTCAATATAGTAAAGTATGAATGTTTAGCAATGTTTGCCGCAGATACAAGGGGAAGAAGTTACATGCCTAAAGTTTGCCATACCTTGAGAGAAACACTTATTGTAAGTATAAAATGTGCTATGTATGTGAAGTGAAGTCACTCAGTTGTGTCTGACTCTTTGTGACCCCATGGACTAGTAGCCAACCAGACTCCTCCTTCCATGGGATTCTCCAGGCAAGAGTACTGTAGTGGGTTGCCATTTCCTTCACCAGGGGATCTTCCTGACCCAGGGATCAAACCCGGTCTCCCGCATTCCAGGCAGACGCTTTAACTACTGAGCCACCAGGGACTGTCATATGAATATACTATATGCTATTTTCCTCATAGTGATACAGGAAATGGTTTCATTTTCCCATATGAGCAGTGCAGTAGAGCAAAAATTTCATTTGAACTCAAAAATTACTCAAGAGTTAATCTACGAAATCAACACAAAATGAAATACAGAGAAAGGATTTACAGCTTTATGCTAAACAAACTGGTCAGAATGGCTCCCAGGATAGTAATATTCAGTTCCTAATTTGTGTCCAACTCTTTGCAACCCCATGAACTGCAGCATGCCAGCCTTCCCTGTCCTTCACCATATCCAAGAGTCTGCTTAAACTCATGTCAGTTAAGTCAGGGATGCCATCCAGCCATCTCATCCTCTGTCGTCCTCTTCTCCTCCTGCCCTCAATCTTTCCCAGCATCAGGGTCTTTTCCAGTGAGTCACTCTTCACATTAGGTGGCCAAAGTATTGGAGCTTCAGCATTTGTTCAATGAATAGTGGACAATCCAATGAATATTCAGGGTTGATTTGGTTTAGGATTGAATGGTTTGATCTCCTTGACGTCCAAAGGACTCTCAAGAATTTTGAGAGCACAATCAACAACACAATTTGAAAGCATCAATTCTTTGGCAATCACCTTTAATGGTACAACTCTCACATCCATACATGACTACTGGAAAAGTCATAGCTTTGACTATACAGATTTTTGTTGGCAAAGCAATGTCTCTACTTTTTAATACACTGTAGTTTGTCATTGCTTTTCTTCCAAGGAGAAAGCGTCTTTTAATTTCATGGCTGCAGTCACCATCTGCAGTGATTTTGGAAGTCTGTCACTGTTTCCATTGTTTCCCTATGTATTTGCCATGAAGTAATTTTAGAAAAGGCAGAGGAACCAGAGATAAAATTGCCAATATCTGCTGGATCATGGAAAAAGCAAGAGAGTTCCAGAAAAACATCTATTTCTGCTTTATTGACTATGCCAAAGCCTTTGACTGTGTGGATCACAATAAACTGTGGAAAATCCTGAAAGAGATGGGAATACAGACCACCTAACCTGCCTCTTGAGAAACCTATATGCAGGTCAGGAAGCAACAGTTAGAACTGGACATGGAACAACAGACTGGTTCCAGATAGGAAAAGGAGTACATCAAGGCTGTATATTGTCACCCTGCTTATTTAACTTGCATGCAGAGTACATCATGAGAAACACTGGGCTGGAAGAAGCACAAGCTGGACTCAAGATTGCCAGGAGAAATATCAATAACCTCAGATACGCAGATGACACCACCCTTATGGCAGAAAGTGAAGAGGAACTAAAATGCCTCTTGATGAGAGTGAAAGAGGAGAGTGAAAAAGTTGGCTTAAAGCTCAACATTGAGAAAATGAAGATCATGACATCTGGTCCCATCACTTCATGGGAAATAGATGGGGAAACAGTGGAAACAGTGTCAGACTTTTATTTTGGGGGCTCCAAAATCACTGCAGATGGTGACTGCAGCCATGAAATTAAAAGACACTTACTCCTTGGAAGGAAAGTTATGACCAACCTAGACAGCATATTGAAAAGCAGAGACATTACTTTGCCAACAAAGGTCCGTCTAGTCAAGGCTATGGTTTTTCCAGTAGTCATGTATGGATGTGAGAGTTGGACTGTGAAAAAGCTGAGCATCGAAGAATTGATGCTTTTGAACTGTGGTGTTGGAGAAGACTCTTGAGAGTCCCTTTGACTGCAAGGAGTTCCAACCAGTCCATTCTAAAGGAGACCAGTCCTGTGTATCTTTGGAAGGACTGATGCTAAAGCTGAAATTCCAATACTTTGGCCACCTCATGCGAAGAGTTGACTCATTGGAAAAGACCCTGATGCTGGGAGGGATTGGGGGGCAGGAGGAGAAGGGGATGACAGAGGATGAGATGGCTGGATGGCATCACCGACTCGATGGACATGAGTTTGAGTCAACTCCAGGAGTTGGTGATGGACAGGGAGGCCTGGCGTGCTGCAATTCATGAGGTCGCAGAGAGTCAGACACGACTGAGCGACTGAACTGAATGGGACCAGATGCCATGATTTTTGTTTTTTGAAAGTTGAGTTTTACAGCAACTTTTTCACTCTCCTCTTTCACCTTCATCAAGAGGCTCTTTTATTCCTCTTCCCTTTCTGCCATTAGGGTGGTGTCATCTGCATTGTTGATACTTCTACCCGCAATCTTGATTCCAGCTTATGAATCATCCAGCTCAGTATTTCACATGATGTATTCTAAATAGAAAAAGCTGGGTGATACTATACATCCTTGGCATACTTCTTTCCCAGTCCATTGTTCCATGTCCAGTTCTAACTGTTTCTTGACCTGCATACAGCTTTTGCAGGAGGCAGGTAAGGTGGTCTGGTATTCCCATCTGTTTAAGAATTTTCCACAGTTTATTGTAATCTACACAGTCAAAGGCTTTAGCATAGTCAATTAAGCAGAAGTAGATGTTTTTGGAATTCTCTTTCTTTTTCTATTATTCAACAGATGTTGGGAATTTGATCTCCAATTCTTCTGCCTTTTCTAAATCCAGCTTGTACATCTGGAAGTTCTTGGTTCACATACTGATGGAGCCTTGCTTGAAGGATTTTGGGTTCTATCTTGCTAGCAAGTGAAATGAGTTGTTTGAAAGTTTGAACATTCTTTGGTATTGCCCTTCTTTGGGATTGAAGTGAAAACTCCTTTTCCAGTCCTGTGGCCACTGCTGAGTTTTCCAGTGTGCAGCACTTTAACAGTATCATCTTTTAGGATTTGAAATAGCTCACTGGAATTCCATCACCTCCACTAGCTTTATTTATGGTAATGCCTCCCAAGGGCCACTTGACTTCACACTCCAGGACATCTGGCTCTAGGTGAGTAACCTTACCATGGTGGTTATCCAGGTCATTAAGACCTTTTTTGTACAGTTCTTCTATATACTCTTGCACCATCTTCTTAAACTCTTCTGCTTCTATTAGGTCCGTACTGTTTCTGTCTTTTATTGTGCTGATCTTTGCATGAAATGTTACCGTGGTATCTCCAATTTTCTTGAAGAGATATCTAGTCTTTCCTGTTGTGTTGTTTTCCTCTGTTTCTTTGCATTGCTCACTTAAGAAGCCTTTCTTATCTTTTTCTTCTATTCTTTGGAGCTCTGCATTCAGTGTGATATATCTTTCCCTTTCTTCTTTCTTTTTCATTTCTCTCCTTTTCTCAGCTATTTGTAAGTCATTCTCGGACAACAGTTTTGCCTTCTTGCATTTCTTTTTCTTTTGGGTGGTGTTGGTCACTGGCTCCTATACAGTGTTATTAATCTCGACCCATAGTTCTTCAGGCAGTTCGCCTATTAGATCTAATCTAATAGCTGTATCTAATAATTAAACATATTTTAAAGAAAGATTGTCAATCAGAAGATGATTAATAATGGAAACTTAGATAAGCAGGTACTACATAATCCCATATTGGCTGTGTATACCCAAGCAAGACTGCTCAGTTTCTTATATTCGGCAAACATTTATGAAACATGTGCTGTGGGCTTTGTCCTTGATGCAAGGATAACTAAGATATAGTGATACAGTGCTTGCCCTCAAGAAGCTCACAGTTGTTGGAGGAAACAGTTACAAATGGATACTTGAACTGCACAAAGTCAGAAATTTGCTTGGCTTCCTGGAAGTATAGCCAAGGAGAAGCACCCTCCCCGAACGTGAGAGAAAATAGAAAGGCTTCCTGGAGGAGGTGATATCTGAAAGGAGTCTTAAAGTAGCTTTTCAAACTATACTAAAGTGCTAATGCTTTTCTTTTTTTAATTTTCAGTCTACCTTGCAGATACAATAAAATGACTAGGAAAGTAAAGTTTTTAAAAAATCAAGCCCAACTTTGTTATCAGAGTACAAATATATGAAATTACTCTAATATATTATAACATATCTAAATGCTCTCTTTCAACTTGCAGACTTACTTCAATTAAGTGGTTTAAAATAGCTAATGGGAAGCTTCTGTACATAGCACAGGAAGTTCAGCTTGGTGCTCTGTGATAACAGATGGTTGGAATGGGGGATCGAAGGGAAGTACAAGAGGGAGGGAATATACTTGTACATACAGCTCATTCACTTCATTGTACTGCAGAAACTAGCACAACATTGTAAAGCAATTATACCCCAATTTTAAAAAAGTGCAGAAAACAGACAGGTACACATCCACGGACTACACCTTGACTGGCGTGGTCTTATAGGATGAGTCGGTACCAGCCATTGGCCAATGGAAAGGACTGGTTAGCACGAAGGACAGACAGCCTGAGCAAAGAGCTGGCTGTGAAATTTCCAGAGTGGATGGTGGGGTAGATATGAAGTGCAGTTCAGTTCAGTTCAGTTCAGTAGCTCAGTCATGTCCAACTCTTTGCAACTCCATGAATTGCAGCACACCAGGCCTCCCTGTCCATCACCAACTCCCATAGTTCACTCAAACTCACGTCCATCGAGTCAGTGATGCCATCCAGCCATCTCATCCTCTGTCGTCCCCTTCTCTTCTTGTCCCCAATCCCTCCCAGCATCAGAGTCTTTTCCAATGAGTCAACTCTTCACATGAGGTGGCCAAAGTACTGGAGTTTCAGCTTTAGCATCAGTCCTTCCAAAGACACACAGGACTGGTCTCCTTTAGAATGGACTGGCTGGATCTCCGTGCAGTCCAAGGGACTCTCAAGCGTCTTCTCCAACACCACAGTTCAAAAGCATCAATTCTTCGGTGCTCAGCCTTCTTCACAGTCCAACTCTCACATCCATACATGACTGCTGGAAAAACCATAGCCTTGACTAGATGGACTTTTGTTGGCAAAGTAATGTCTCTGCTTTTCAGGAGGGGCGGTGGTGAGGAGATACCCCTTGTCCAAGGTAAGGAGCAGCAGCTGCGCTTTGCTGGAGCAGCCATGAATAGATACCCCACATCCAAGGTAAGAGAAACCCAAGTAAGATGGTAGGTGTTGCAAGAGGGCATCAGAGGGCAGACACACTGAAACCATAATCACAGAAAACTAGTCAATCTAATCACATGGACCACAGCCTTGTCTAACTCAGTGAAACCAAGCCATGCCCTGTGGGGCCACCCAAGATGGGTGGGTCATGGTGGAGAGGTCTGACAGAATGTGGTCCACTGGAGAAGGAAATGGCAGACCACTTCAGTATTCTTGCCTTGAGAACCCCATGAACAGTATGAAAAGTCAAAATGATAGGATACTGAAAGAGGAACTCCCCAGGTCAGTAGGTGCCAAAAATGCTACTGGAGATCAGTGGAGAAAGAACTCCAGAAAGAATGAAGGGATGGAGCCAAAGCAAAAACAATACCCAGTTGTGGATGTGACTGGTGATAGAAGCAAGGTCTGATGGTACAAAGAGCAATATGAAGTGCAAGCATTGGGCAAATTCTTTTGGCCATTTGAGTGACTTAATTGTGCTTCCTTCCTGCTGTCCTGCTTGTGTTTCTCATCCTTCCCTCCCCAGTCCTTCCTTCTTTTTTGTTTTAAATAGTATGTTGGTGTGACCTTTTAAAGACAGGCTTCCCATGTGCCCTGATTTCTTCACTTTTTTTTTTTTTAACCTGGATGTGTTTTAACAAGTCCGTGTAGATTCCTTTTAGAAACAAGACTAATTACAAATTGGTAAATTAAAAATAAAATAGAAAATGAATTAAAGGGAGAAAATTTTGCCTTATGAAGTGTCTGTAATTTAATCTCCATTCCCGACCCCTCATATATAGGGAACATCTTCTGAATGCCCCATGCTAAGTTAAGGCTTAGCTCTGACTTCAAAAAGCATAAAGCCTAGTAAAAAGGTAAGCAGTCAAACAGATATATTACAGATAAAACATGGTTAAATGTATGACTGTATTTTCCTCAGTGTATTCATTCATGACTTTCAATCAACTATGAACATAGTCCTTTGAATGTAGTCACAGGAAAACGTATAAAATATAGCCATGTACTTGCTTGGGAGACTGAGAAGTCTTTTCAGAAGAGAGGATGTTTAAGTAGGTGTTGTTTATTTAAAAAAAACAATATTTTTTTCTCCTGACAAAGTAATGCATGTACAGAGTTGAGTCCATCTAATAGTTTTATAAGACTTTTCATGAAATCAGCCAAGCCCTCTTTTTCCTTCTTAAAAACAATGATTTCCAGCACTTTCCAGTTTTAATTCTGCTACCAATATATTTCTAACTAATATGCTTATGATGCTACTGCTTAATATTTTCAGAGGTAAATAGTGTATATTGACTTTTGTTTGTATAAACTTAGACTTGCCTTTCTTATTACCTGACTTCTGCCACCCACCTCCCCATCTCTGGTGGTTGTTGGTTTTATTGCTGTCTGTCATAGTAGAGGCTTTGTTCGAATGTCTCTTGACCTTGGCAAATAGTTCCAGTTTCAAGCTGCCTGGAACAACCTGTATGGAAGAGCTAGCTAGGCCTGTGCCTGGAGGCTTCCCTATGGGGGAATCAGGCAGCTATCTTGATATTTCATCGAGCAGCTCACAAATGTCAGTATTTTTACATTTTCTTTTTGAGTTGGTCTGTTTCCCTAAAGAGGAATCTTTTGGGCTCTTGCTTAGGATGTATAAAGCTGGTTGCCAACTTTTCCAGAGCCAGGCTGGGCATGCAGCTAAAAGTTTCACCCTCTCGTGCATAGACATCCCCTTAATCCCTCTTTTCAGAATGGCGCCATGAGCTATGCCTACTGTTCTCAACTCCAGAGTTCCTCAGGCTAAGCCTCTTCAGGATGAAACCTATGAGCCTCTGGGTGAAGAAGGCTATTCACCTGCCTGTGTGGGGGGGATGGGACGATCCAGGGATCAGTGGCTTCCTGTACGTTCAACAAATGCACAGTTCAGCACCTCCTACCCCACCTTGCGGGCACCCAGCCCCTGGTTCCTGGATGCTCGGGTTCTGCAGGAGATTGATCGCTGTTAGGCACCATGCATCTGATTTCCACATCCCTGCATTTTGTTGAAATACTTTACCAGCTGTCAGTTTCTCTTCTCTTTGCCTTTGTAGGTTTATGCATTTTTATAAAAAGTCCCCTTTATATCCTTTTCCTAGGTTTTCAAGAGGGAGCAGAGGAGTATACATCTTCAATCAGCTCCTTTAAATCTGGATTTGTAAGTTACCCTTTCAAAGACAGTTTAAGTAAGGGTGAAGGCATGAGGGGATGAAAAAGGCAGTTTAGGTCAAAGAAACAACAAGTCCAAGCAAGAACAAAGATGTCTGAAAGTGTTTGGCATTGTGTTTGGGAAGTAAGGATTACAGTTTGGCTGGAGTCTAGGCTATGATGGACAAGGGATAACTACGGGAAGTAGACAGCCTCTGTGATAGATTGGTTTTTAAAAATGCACCGAATTGTTTCCCTCCCTTGAGGCATACATAGTTCTTACCATATGACTCTGAAGCTTCCTTCATCAGGAAGGCGAGTCTGTTCCTCAGCCCCTGGAATCTGGACTGGCCTGGTGATGCTCTGGTCAACAGAATGTGGCAGAAGGGACAGTGTATGGCTCTGACTAGACCACAAGGGGCCTTGCACCTTCTACTTGCCATTTTGGAACCTGTCCACATGCCATGAGCTCAAGTATGCTGCTGGAGAATGAGAGACATGCAACCCAGTCTTCTCTGTACCCCTCGCTGATGGCCTGTCAGTCCCCAGAAGCAGCCAGTGGGGTGACTTACAGATGACCACACACACAGGGAGCTTAATTGAGACCAGACAAGATACCCTTTCCTAGGACAAACCCAGGGGCCTCTCCATGCCAGGCTGGGTGCTGGGACCACAGTGTGAATCAGACATGAGGGACACAACCACAAAGAGGGAGACAGGCTGCTTTGGTGCTCTAGGAATGAGCTTCGTCAGATCAGGAGCTGCAGGACTCGGGACCATAAGCACATTCTTCTCTCGATGTGTCCCTGCCTCTTAACCTCTCCTTTATCCAACACCCAAAAGAAAATTAGTTCAGAATGTCAGAGCCATTCTGGCTGAGCATTCTGCAAGATAGCACAGCCCAAAGGAAATATAATATGAACCATATATACCGTTTAAAATTTTCTAGCAGTCACCATAATAAAAAGTAAAAAGATGCAGGTAAATCAATCATATATTTTATTTAACTCGGTATATCCTCTCATAACAATTCAAAAGCTCAAAACCAATTGTAAAATTATTGAGACATTTTACAGCTCCTTATTTTGAGCTCACTTTCTTGGAATTGCCTTTAAATTTTCAGCACACCTCATTTCAGAGCAGCCACTTTTTCAGTCCTCATTAGGGGCCTTTGGCCAGTGGTTGCGTGATGGACAGTGTGGTCTGCTGCGCTCGGAAGTGCCTCAGAGAACAGACTGCCAAGCAGAAGAGCTTGTCTCTCATCGCCTGCATCTCTCTGCTGGGCACCCAGACCTGAGGAGGCCTGCACAGGGACCTGCTGAACTCCTGCTTTCTCTGATTATGTTTTCAGGAGAGGCTGCGTCGCCCCTGGGCCATGGGGAAACCTTTGCCTCCCTCAGGCCTGGCTCCCTGCAGGCCTCCTCTCCTTACGATGAAACACGACCGCTGGCCCAGCTGGGCCTGCAGGCACACCTCAGAGCCAGGTCCTGTGTGTGGCTCTCGTGAATTGCTCTTTCTTTTCCTGGGCACACAAAACACATTCCCTGACTCCTTTCCTCCCCTTGCAGCTTGAGAACCACCTGTGGAGGGAGCTACACAAGGCGCCCTTTGTCTCTCAGCTTGGGTTGAACAGTGTACCTGCTTTTGATAAAAGTCTTACCCCGAAAAGCCACATTTTTGTCCCTTTTCTTCCTTTTCCATTTTTGTGGAGCCAATGATCAAATCTACTTTCAACATTTAACCTTATAAAACAGGGGCAGGTCTTGGCTTTGGAAATGGATTTTAGAGTTCCCCACGCCCGATCCGGGTCTGACTTTCTGAGAGCAAGGCTAAGAACTGGGCGTTAGTTCTGAAGGCTCCAGAAATCCTTTATGATACTCCTTGATAATGTGATTCTGTGTCGTCTCCATTTCTCAGTAAAATCTTTTCCAAACTTGAGGGGAGGTGTCCTTTAAAGAAATGAGTCTGACAGAACACCTGTGCCCATAGTAGTTCAGAGAGATTGGGGAAGTGGAGGCGTAAGTGGAGGACATGAATGCCGTCCCTGAGGGTGACAGCTTCCAGGGCTTACGTATGAGGAAACCCAGCCACCCCCTCATCGCCCATTGCCCCCCTCAGGTAACATGGCGCCAAGAGAATGCATATGATGTAGGTTTTCAGGCCACTGGTGATGACTTTGTTCTCTTATTTTAAACCTAGATATTTGCATTCCCTGGTGGCTCAGAGGTTAAAGCATCTGCCTCTAATGCAGGAGACCTGGGTTTGATCCCTGGGTTGGGAAGATCCCCTGGAGAAGGAAATGGCAACCGCTCCAGTATTCTTGCCTGGAGAATCCCATGGATGGAGGAGCCTGGTGAGCTACAGTCCATGGGGTAACAAAGAGTCAGACACGACTGAACAACTTAACTTTCACTTCTACCTAGCATTTACAGTACAGCGGGAGAGCTGGAAATCCTCCCAAAAGATTTTCTGACATGGCCTTCATCAGTTCAGTAACTCAGTCCTGTCCGACTCTTTGCGACCCCATGAATTGCAGCACACCAGGCCTCCCTGTCCATCACCAACTCCAGGAGTTCACTCAAACTCATGTCCACAAAATCGGTGATGCCATCCAGCCATCTCATCCTCTGTTGTCCCCTCTTCCTCCTGCCCCCAATCCCTCCCAGCATCAGAGTCTTTTCCAGTGAGTCAACTCTTCGCATGAGGTGGCCAAAGTAATGGAGTTTCAGCTTTAGCATCAATCCTTCCAAAGACACACAGGACTGATCTCCTTCAGAATGGACTGGTTGGATCTCCTTGCAGTCCAAGGGACTCTCAAGAGTCTTCTCCAACACCACAGTTCAAAAGCATCAATTCTTCGGTGCTCAGCTTTCTTCACAGTCCAACTCTCACATCCCTACATGACCACTGGAAAAACCATAGCCTTGACTAGACGGACCTTTGTTGGCAAAGTAATGTCTCTGCTTTTCAATATGCTATCTAGGTTGGTCATAACATTCCTTCCAAGGGGTAAGTATCTTTTAATTTCAAGGATGCTATCACCATCTGCAGTGATTTTGGAGCCCCCCAAAATAAAGTCTGACACTGTTTCCACTGTTTCCCCATCTATTTCCCATGGAGTGATGGGACCAGATGCCATGATCTTCGTTTTCTGAATGTTGAGCCTTTAAACCAACTTTTTCATTCTCCTCTTTCACTCTCATCAAGAGGCTTTTAGTTCCTCTTCACTTTCTGCCATAAGGGTGGTGTCATCTGCATATCTGAGGTTATTGATATTTCTCCTGGCAATCTTGAGTCCAGATTGTGCTTCTTCCAGCCCAGCATTTCTCATGATGTACTCTGCATGCAAGTTAAATAAGCAGGGTGACAATATACAGCCTTGACGTACTCCTTTTCCTATTTGGAACCAGTCTGTTGTTCCATGTCCAGTTCTAACTGTTGCTTCCTGACCTGCATATAGGTTTCTCAAGAGGCAGGTTAGGTGGTCTGGTATTCCCATCTCTTTCAGAATTTTCCACAGTTTATTGTGATCCACACAATCAAAGGCTTTGGCATAGTCAATAAAGCAGAAATGGATGTTTTTCTGGAACTCTCTTGTTTTTTCCATGATCCAGCGGATGTTGGCAATTTGATCTCTGGTTCCTCTGTCTTTTCTAAAACCAGCTTGAACATCTGGAAGTTCACGGTTCACGTATTGCTGAAGCCTGGCTTGGAGAATTTTGAGCATTACTTTACTAGCGTGTGAGATGAGTGCAATTGTGCGGTAGTTTGAGCATTCTTTGGCATTGCCTTTCTCTGGGATTGGAATGAAAACGGACCTTTTCCAGTCCTCTGGCCACTGCTGAGTTTTCCAAATTTGCTGGCATATTGAGTGCCGCACTTTCACAGCATCATCTTTCAGGATTTGAAATAGCTCAACTGGAATTCCATCACCTCTACTAGCTTTGTTCATAGTGATGCTTTCTAAGTCCCACCTGACTTCACATTCCAGGATGTCTGGCTCTAGATGAGTGATCTCACCATCATGATTATCTGGGTCATGAAGCTCTTTTTTGTGCAGTTCTTCCATGTATTCTTGCCACCTCTTCTTAATATCTTCTGCTTCTGCTAGGTCCATACCATTTCTGTCCTTTATCGAGCCCATCTTTGCATGAAATGTTCCTTAGTATCTCTAATTTTCTTGAAGAGATCTCTAGTCTTTCCCATTCTGTTGTTTTCCTCTATTTCTTTGCATTGATCACTGAGGAAGGCTTTCTTATCTCTTCTTGCTATTCTTTGGAACTCTGCATTCAGATGTTTATATCTTTCCTTTTCTCCTTTGCTTTTCACTTCTCTTCTTTTCACAGCTATTCATAAGGCCTCCTGAGACAGCCATTTTGCTTTTTTGCATTTCTTTTCCATGGGGATGGTCTTGATCCCTGTCTCCTGTACAATGTCATGAACCTCAGTGCATAGTTCATCAGGCACTCTGTCTATCAGATCTAGTCCCTTAAATCTATTTCTCACTTCCACTGTATAATCATAGGGATTTGATTTAGGTCATACCTGAATGGTCTAGTGGTTTTCCCTACTTTCTTCAATTTAAGTCCGAATTTGGCAATAAGGAGTTCATGATCTGAGCCACAGTTGGCTCCTGGTCTTGTTTTTGCTGACTGTATAGAGCTTCTCCATCTCTGGCTGCAAAGAATATAATCAATCTGATTTCAGTGTTGACCATCTGGTGATGTCCATGTGTAGAGTCTTCTCTTGTGTTGTTGGAAGCGGGTGTTTGCTATGACCAGTGCATTTTCTTGGCAAAACTCTATTAGTCTCTGCCCTGCTTCATTCTTCATTCCAAGGCCAAATTTGCCTGTTACTCCAGGTGTTTCTTGACTTCCTACTTTTGCATTTCAGTCCCCTATAATGAAAAGGACATCTTTTGGGGGGGTTAGTTTTAAAAGGTTTTGTAGGTCTTCATAGAACCGTTCAACTTCAGCTTCTTCAGTGTTAGTGGTTGGGGCATAGACTTGGATTACTGTGATATTGAATGGTTTGCCTTGGAAATGAACATAGATCATTCTGTCGTTTTTGAGATTGCATCCAAGTATTGCATTTTGGACTCTTTTGTTGACCATGATGGCTACTCCATTTCTTCTAAGGGATTCCTGCCTGCAGTAGTAGATATAATGGTCATCTGAGTTAAATTCACCCATTCCAGTCCATCTTAGTTCACTTATTCCTAGAATGTCAACATTCACTCTTGCCATCTCCTGTTTGACCACTTCCAATTTGCCTTGATTCATGGACCTAACATTCCAGGTTCCTATGCAATATTGCTCTTTACAGCATCGGACCTTGCTTCTATCACCAGTCACATCCACGACTGGGTATTGTTTTTGCTTTGGCTCCATCCCTTCATTCTTTCTGGAGTTCTTTCTCCACTGATCTCCAGTAGCATATTGGGCACCTACTGACCTGGGGAGTTCCTCGTTCAGTATCCTATCATTTTGCCTTTTCATACTGTTCATGGGGTTCTCAAGGCAAGAATACTGAAGTGGTCTGCCATTCCCTTCTCCAGTGGACCACATTCTGTCAGACCTCTCCACCATGACCCGCCTGTCTTGGGTGGCCCCACAGGGCATGGTTTAGTTTCATTGAGTTAGACAAGGCTGTGGTCTGTGTGATTAGATTGACTAGTTTTCTGTGATTATGGTTTCAGTGTGTCTGCCCTCTGATGCCCTTTTGCAACACCTACCATCTTACTTGGGTTTCTCTTACCTTGGATGTGGGGTATTTCTTCACGGCTGCTCCAGCAAAGCGCAGCTGCTGTTCCTTACCTTGGACAAGGGGTATCTCCTCACCACTGCCCCTCCTGACCTTGAACGTGGAGTAGCTCCTCTCAGCCCTCCTGCGCCCACACAGTGAACACTGAAAAGAAAGCAGCTCTGTAGAGGAGACAGACATGGTGGCTTTTCAGAGGCTTATTGCAGGATCCCTGGACATAGGATACCTTTAAGGTGGGTGACTGGAACTTTTACTTTTGGGGGAAAGCCTCAGTGTTACTGAAACCACTTTTCCTCCAATGGAAATGATGTTTGTTACTCCTTCCCTTCTTTCCCTCCCTGTTTGATTCACTCCAGACTCAACCCTCTCCACGAGTTTGCTGTTCAGGGACTATAGTTCATTCATCAGATGTGTGCTGAGCGTCTGTGATTGACCACTCCCACAGCCAAGTCTCAGAGATTCAGAGAGGCCTCCAAAATGCCCTGCCTCCACAGTGCTCACCAAGGCTTAATGCAAAAGTTTTCTTTCTATTCTTTGATTATCATCACCCCCAACCTCAGACCAGGGGTTGGCAAACTATGGCCCAAATTGGCATAAATTTGGCCACTGACCTGTTTGCTTGCTTTAAAAGCATTCTTTTTAATTATGGCAAAATATTTGTAACATATAGTCTATCATCTTACGTATTTCTGAGTGTACAGAGAGCAGCCCCAGAACAGGAGCAGTGGGCACAGGTGGTTTCTTCCCCGAGGAGCGGCACGGGTCTTCCATGGAGCACAGATCTGATGTGCCTGTAACAATGGCGCCAGTTTCTCCACTACTTATAACTCGCCAGGTGCTTGCCTCCTCACACTTCATCTACACAACAGCCCTGTCAGTCTGAACCACGAGGGTTCCAGTTTGGCAGAGGAGGAAACCCGGTAGCTTGCCTCAAGTCACACGACTAGACTAGTATTTGTGGGACTCCAGGGTTGAGCTTAGGAAGTCCAGCACTAGAGCCCCACACCTCCCACACACCTCCCAAGGTGCCGTCCTGCCCTTGACCTTAGAAGCGATGCACAGCATGTGGGACCCACTGATGGAGCAACGAATGGCTGAAGTGAATACTGGGAGCATGCGGAAGGACACTGCGCCACTGCGCTGCAAACACTGGACCATGGAAGTCTCTTTATGTTCATCTCCATGTCCTCAGGATAGCCCTGGGCATATTTGCTTAATTGATTGAGTGGAACGCACCATTTCCACAGATATGTCAGCATACGCCTCTCTGAAGAAGGGAGAAAGGACGCTCACATTTAGCAATTCCTACAAGGTGCTGTGAAATGAGAGCTAGCGTCTTGTTCTGGTCTCACCTCTAGACGTAACGTGGTTCCAAGTCATTAAACCTTGTTATTTCCCCACGTGTCCTTGCCTTTCTCACCTCCGTGCTTCTCCTATTGCTGTTCCACCACCACGAATCCCTTCCTGTTTATCTCCACCTAGAAAACACTCATCCCTGTGGCAGTTTGGATGTCACCTCCTCCAGAGACACTCCCTACGAACCTCTGGGAGGATTTCCTTCTCTGTGTCCTGCAGGGACACACTTTACCTGGCCTTCAGGAGAGCACAGCTTCTACATCAGTATCTAGCCCAGCACTTGGCTCTCTGAAGGAATGTAGTAAAAGTTGACTTAATGAGCAAATGAACGTATGGGTGAATGTTCTTAAGAGGTTCTTCATGCACAAAGAACCTTTTAAATTCTCCAGAACCACTTTCCCTGAATAAGAAAAATTTCCCAAGCTGTTTCTCCTTCGCGATTTACCTCCTTCTATCTTTATTTTTTATTTATTAAAAATATTACTTAATGGAAAGTGACTGACCCTTAATTTCCGACTTTTTATTATGCCCAACTGAGTGCAAATAATCCCTTTCACTACTTTGTTACTTTTTTTTCAATATTCAACACACATATTACTCATAAAAATGTGACTTCCTGCTTTATTTCCAGGGTAACACATGAGGGTTCCATAAAATCTACTGGAGAAAATGAAATGTAGTGCAGACAGGAGATTTTATCTATTCACTGTGGCTCCCCACTGTCGACTCGTATCGTGTAATTCTACTTAGCACTTCTGGGCCCATTTCCTCCAAAGTACTTTCCAAGCATTACCTAAGTGATGTGGTGAATGTGAGCGGATGGGATGCCAGGAACTTGAGCTGTAAATGTTGAACTGTTAAACACAGTTCTGAGGAAATTAGATTTTAGAGTTGGAAAAGAAATATGGTCCTGACACTTACACCCTGTCTCAATTCAAATGACCAAACTTCCACCTTCCTCCAACATCTCCTCTGTGGGGACAAGGGGATATTATATTAAATGCAAGGGTAACCGCGAAGTGGTGTTCCAAAGATTATGGAAAGCTATAATCCCCAATGGGCAGCCACATGAAAAGACAATTTTTTTCCAGGATTGTTGGAAAAAGAACTGCCATCACTCCATAATCAGGGCATAGAACACTATACTTGGAAGAGCCGGTTCATTTTAAGAACTACCAATATTTTAAATGATAATAATGGCAGTCAACATTTATTAAGTGTCTACTGTATGCCAGGTGTTTTGTATACAGTATCTTTAATTCTTTTCACGAATCTTAAAACAAGGTAATGATTCTACAAAATTGAAGAGTTTTGGCCAATCTCTATGATTCCTTCTAGCTTCAATCTAGGAAGATTCTCTCACAGAAGAAGGAATCCTTTTAGAAAATGTCACTGAGGGGAGAAAGCTAGAGACTAAGGAATTCTTCACACAGTCAATTTGTTCATTGCTTTCTGATCTCATGGAAAAGTCTGGAAGTTTCAGGTTAGCACAGTTGTGACTCTTGAGGAGTTGGATTAGAGGGTACTAGCCCACTCCAGTGGAGAAGCAATGGCATCCCACTCCAGTACTCTTGCCTGGAAAACCCCATGGATGGAGGAGCCTGGTAGGCTACAGTCCATGGGGTTGTGAAGAGTTGGACACGACTGAGTGACTTCACTTTCACTTTTCACTTTCATGCATTGGAGAAGGAAATGGCAACCCACTCCATTGTTCTTGCCTGGAGAATCCCAGGGATGGAGGAGCCTGGTGGGCTGCCATCTATGGGGTTGCACAGAGTTGGACACGACTAAAGTGACTTAGCAGCAGCAGCAGCCCACTCCAGTACTCTTGCCTGGAAAATCCCATGGGCGGAGAAGCCTGGTAGGCTGCAGTTCATGGGGTCGCTAAGAGTCGGGCATGACTGAGCAACTTCACTTTCACTTTTCACTTTTCACTTTCATGCATTGGAGAAGGAAATGGCAACCCACTCCAGTGTTCTTGCCTGGAGAATCCCAGGGACGGGGGAGCCTGGTGGGCTGCCATCTATGGGGTCGCACAGAGTTGGACATGACTGAAGCGACTTAGCAGCAGCAGCAGCAGCTTACAGTTACTGCTTTACAGACTTCGTATCACTTGCAAGTTCTAAACAATAAACGTAGTTGATTTAGGAATTTTAAAATATTACAATGAGAAAATAATGTAAGGATTTTTTGTAATCCAGGTCCTGTTTTCGTGTGTTGCTTTGCTGTCCCAACCCTGTGTCAGCTGCAAAGCCCAGCATCTCCAGTTCAGTTCATCCTGCAGGTGGGAGCATGCTCGGTGCAGTTCGTCAGTGCACCCACAGCATCTGGCAGCTGCCCAGCACCTTGTTGGTGCTCAGCTGTTCTTGTTTGAATGAGTTCTCTATAGGAATCTGAAACTTACTGCTTTCCTTTCAATGAACATATAAAAAAGTAAAAGCTCTAGTTGTCTTGAGACCAGTGTGGTATTTGGTGCCTGAGTTTCCATTTGTGTTTAAGACTGCCCTTGTAACAAGTGATCCAGGCTGATGAAAAAAGAAAATTAGTCAACCGGGTGTGTGTGTGCCAAGCTGAACTGAGGCTGACAACACTGCATCGGGCTGTGTGGAAAGATGACTCACAGACATCCCCAAGCCCTTCTGCGATTACCTTGCAGAGCTCGAAAGCACCCACTGTCACTGTCAGGACCACGTGACCTAAACCAGTGATTTCATGTCAGCCAGAGACTATCACCTGTCATGTTAATGCACTTGACTTTCATGGGGTTTGCATTTTATTTTTAACTTTTAGCTTTGGAGTTATATAAAAGCCATCAGCAACACTGAATCTTACTTGTGTCTATATATAAGTAATATTAAAATAATTTAAATCAAACACTGCACGTGTATGTGTGCTAAGTTGCTTCAGTTGTGTCCAACTCTTTGTGACCCAATGGACTGTAGCCCATCAGGCTCCTCTGTCGGTGGAATTCTCTAGGAAAGAATACTAGAGTGGGTTGCCATGCCTTTCTCCAGGGGATCTTCCCAACCCAGGGATTGAACCTGTGTCTCTAATGTCTCCCACCTTGGCAGGCAGTTTCTTTACCACTAGCACCATGAGGTCAATTTTTTTAAAAATCATTTTGGAGAAATAATTGTTTGTGAATGTATTAAACCAGAAAAAAAAAAACAAAGACAGAGCCCTTTGACATATACCCTGAACTATTAATCCATAGTATGGCTGTCTTTGGTCAATTAGGTAGAAATACACATAATAGAGCTCTTACCCACTCCACATAGTGCCCTTATGACAGGATATACTCACAGACTTTCATCGGCTGTTTGTCAAAGTCAAGACACAGAGAGTCCTGAGCAGTCTCCTCACCTGTCTAGTAACCCTCCTAGATGTTCATGTGAGATATTTACTGAGGGCTTACTGGGTACCAGACCCTATTCTATAGCCTTGGAATCCCAACTGCTGGGACTGTGAGCACAAGCGTTCCAGACTCTTCCTTAGACTTCCACCCAGTAAGACTCTACCATGTATACTGCTTACTCAACTGCATACAATTTCTATCATATGTTAAATATAGTGATATATCCCCACTCCAGTATTCTTGCCTGGAAAATCCCATGGACTGAGGAGCCTGGTGGGCTGCAGTCCATGGGGTCACTAAGTCCATGGGGTCACGGACACGACTGAGCGACTTCACCTTCACTTTTCACTTCCATGCATTGGAGAAGGAAATGGCAACCCACTCCAGTGTTCTTGCCTGGAGAATCCCAGGGATGTGGGAGCCCGGTCGGACACGACTGAAGTGACTTAGCAGGAGCAGCAGCAGCACAGTGATATATGTGTGTGTGTGTGTATATATATGTGTGTGTGTGTTAAATATAGTGATACACAGGCAACTGGAAATGGGATGTAGGCAGTTTCCGCCTTCCCCGAGACTTGAACTCCACTCAGTTAAGCTCTCATTGTGTCCTTCTTGCTTCAGACCTGAGGTGAGGCACTGTCCACTTTGCTGGGCTTTCTCTTTCTGCTCAGCTGCTTTCTCTGCTGGGTCCAGGAGACCTGTGTGATTTTGCCTGAACTAGGCCATGTGAAGGAGTCCAAGACAGCCCCCTGGAGGATGAGAAGCCATGTGGAGAGAGGTCCCAGCTGTGTCACCTGTGACAGCTCCTGTGGTTTCCTTAAAGACTGTTAGCTGAAAAAGTGGTGATTTTAATTTTATTTTTATGTTGGAGCACGATTGCTTAATAATGTGTTAGTTTCAGGTGCACAGCAAAGTGATTCAGTTATACATGTATCTATTCTTTTTCAAATTCTTTTCTTATTTAGGTTATTACATAATATTGAGCAGAATTTCCTATGCTAGACAGCAGGTCCTTGTTGGTTATCTGTTTTTAATATAACAGCATGTACATGTCCATCTCAACTCCCCAGTCTATCCCTTTCCTCCTGGTAATTGTAAATTCATTCTTTAAGTCTATGAGTCGGTTTCTGTTTTGTGAATATGTTCGTTTGTATCATTTAAGATTCCACATATAAGCGATATATGATGCTCGTCTTTCTCAATCTGACTTCCTTCACTTAGTGTGATGATCTCCAGGTCCATCCATGGTGCTGCACGTGGTGCCATTTCTTCTTTCCAGTGACGGACATTCTGCTGTATGCGTGCCGCATCTTCTTTACCCAGTCTCTGTCAGTGGACACTCAGGTTGCTTCCTTGCCTTGGCTATTGTAAACAGTGCTGCAGGGAACACTGGGGTGCATGTATCCTTTTGACCCTTGTGTTTCTCTGAACATGGACCCAGGAGTAGGATTGCTGGATCATAATAGTAACTCTATTTTCAGTGTTTTAAGGAACCTCCCTACTGTTTTCCTTACGTGCTATACCAATTTACATTCCCCAAAACAGTGTAGGAGGGTTCCCTTTTCTCCACACCCTCTCCAGCATTTATTGTTTGTAGACTTTTTGGTAGACTGGCCATTCTGACTGATATGAGGTGATACAGTAGTTTTGCCTGTATTTCTCTAATAATTATCAATGTTGAGCATCTTTTCATGTGCCTCTTGGCCACCTGTATGTCTTCTTTGGAGAAATACGTATTTAAGTCTTCTGCCCCCCCCCCTCTTTTTTTTGATTGGGTTGTTTACTTTTTCTGATGTTGAGCCACATGAACTGTTTTTAAATTTTGGAGTCTAATCCTGTGTTAGTTACATCGTTTTCAAATATTTTCTCCAACTCTATGGGTTGTCTTTTTGTTTTGTCTGTGGTTTCCTTTGCTGTCCAAAAGCTTTTGAGTTTAATTAGGTCCCCCAAAATGGTTGTTATTTTAAGCTGTGAAGTTTTGGAGTGGTTTTGTTATTGGTGAAAGCTAATTGATAAGGTACTATTTGTAATTGCCAAAGACCAGTCCACTTGCATGTCCAACAGGAGACTGGTTAAATGAAGCTTCATTCATTCATGCATTGAAAAATGAGATAAGCAAGAATAATGACATTGATATATGTTTACTGACATGGGAAGCTATTTTTGATGTAAAATAAGCTTATAAAGACTTATTAAGACTATATAAAATATTTTCTTTTGCATAAAAAGTCAAAAGCTAAACAAACAAGCTATGACTATGTCTGGCAAGTGAACATTAGATTGTTTCTAATGTCTTTTTCTGATCATTTAAAAAAGGTTTTAATATTAATTCTTTGGGTATCTCTTTTATCTTGTTTATCTACTTGAAGGGAAAGAAATAATGAGGGTTTTGTTTTATGTAGATGAGATAGTGAGTGCAATTTGATTTCTATAGGTAATATTTTAATTAACTAACTTTTAAAAAGAGCCATTGTCTATATCTACACCCTGGCCCCCAAAACCATGCCCATTCCTTTTCTCTCCTCTGCTTTGTGTCTTCTGCATCCCTGCTCTCGGGCTCCTTTTTGTGTTTCTCTGCTTTTCCAGTTTCCTCCCTGAGGTTGTTGGTCTCCATGAAAGCATTCATTTTCATTTTATTCTTTGCTTCCATCAAGCACCTTTCTATCTTGGGTTCCTGTGCCAGATCTCTGTTTGTGGATGAAACCTAACCACACTTGGCTACAGACAGACTTTTGCCTGAAAGCAAAGTAACATGAGAAGACTGAGGACAAGACTGATACTACCAAGTGCATGGGGATGGCAGTGATGGGGAGGTAGGGGTTGGCAGAGTTAGTGGATGGGAAACATGCATTCAGGTTCAGTGTCAAAAAATAAGTGCAATGATAGCATGTTGCAATACGCACTGTCCCCAATACCTGTTTAGTATTTACACTGTGGCTTTGACTAACAAGCTGAATTTCCTTTTTTAAGTTCTAATTTTGAGGTGGGCAGGCAGTCCCTTTTTTACTGATGGAAATACTGAATACCAAAAATGACTAAGTGACATATCTTAGGGTGAAGGAAAATGTGGTGTCAAACTCCATCTTCTGATCACCACCAGTGGTCTGTGTACTTTTGTACAAATAGACACTCTGAAAGAAATAGTGTGGTTACACAGCTGGGTATTTCTACAAGCAAAACGACAATTTGCTATTTAAAATGTAAAACAGCAATGAAAATGATTAAACACCAAAAATAATAATTAATGGACTTAGATTGGGAAAATAGCAATAGTATTTGTCCCTACATTTCTACTTATCTTCCTCTCTCTGCATTCATCTTTGCCTAGAGTTTACATAAGTAAAAGCACCATGTTTGTGATGCATTTTGGGGCAATTTCTGAGTCTTTGTATCAGGTTTTTCAAACACTCAATCAAAATGCTAAGTGATGCAGTTTAATTATGTGGTTTTGTGAGCTTCGGGATGGTTTTTATTTTTTAAATTGGTTCAGCCTCACATTTTCCCTACTGAGGCTTGGAGCTATGAAATCTGCTTAGTGGAAGGTAATCCTGCACAGGGAGTCATTCACTGTGCCTGAGGAGAGGAAAAAGGAGGGTTTCATACATTATCCGTGTAAATGGCTGTGCTGATGCTAAATTGTAACAACTATTAAATGTGTATTTCTCCATAATCACAGATGAACTGCTTTCCTGGTATAACCAAAGATTTATCTATTTTGGGTCCTTTAGTACCATGTGATAAGTATGGAAATAAATTCCTCAAGCTATATAAAATCAGACTAAAGCATATCTCCCTTAAATGTGCTAAAATCTGTGCCTAAGTTTCTGTCTTTTATTGGAAACCACATCTCATTGAGTTATGCGTTTTTCTGGCTGTGTTTCCTTATAACTTATTACCTTTAAGTCTAAATATATTGAAGGAGCAAATAGCAGTGATACTAAAATAATGTTGGTTAAACTAAACATTTTATTTTTCATCACATGGAAATTGTCTCATACCTTTGGTGAACTCCACATATTACTCCCCACTCCTCCCCATGAGTGAAGGTTGGAGGCTAAAGCACCACTCTGGGAGAATGGTGGGTGAGTGAGTGAAGTCGCTCAGTAGTGTCCGACTGTTTGCAACCCCATGGACTGTAGCCTACAAGACTCCTCTGTCCATGAAATTTTCCAGGCAAGAATACTGGAGTGGGTTGCCATTTCCTTCTCCAGGGGATCTTCCTGACCTAGGGATTGAACCTAGGTCTCCCACATTGCAGGCAGACGCTTTAACCTCTGAGCCACCAGGGAAGTCAGAGTGGTGGGTGGGAGTGCTTAAATTCAAAGGGAGAATAGTGTACAGTTAGTTACCAAGTCAAATTAGTGCTTTTAGATATGATGTGCAGAAGCTGTTTGCTGATTCATGATGTCCTCACTATTATGTACCAAGAATTGTGCTAGGACAGAATCTTGCTGCTGCTGCTGCTAAGTCACTTCAGTTGTGTCTGACTCTGTGTGACCCCATAGACGGCAGCCCACCAGGCTCCCCCGTTCCTGGGATTCTCCAGACAAGAACACTGGAGTGGGTTGCCATTTCCTTCTCCAATGCATGAAAGTGAAAGTGAAGTTGCTCAGTCGTGTCCGACTCTTAGCAACCCCATGGACTGCAGCCCACCAGGCTCCTCAGTCCATGGGATTTGCCAGGCAAGAGTACTGGAGTGGGGTGCCATTGCCTTCTCCTAGCACATCCCTGGTTCATAGTCAGTTCTCATTAGATGATAGTTAACATCATCATCATCATTACTATGGAGAAGTGAGTTAACCCAGTTCATACAACTGATTGTAGAAATTCTAGGAGCAGAAGGAATTGCAGACTCTCAGTTCATGGTTTTTCCATTATACAGTGACATCTGCGAAGATAAGACCACTGAGAAGCCAGCCTTCTGGCATCTTCCAGGCTTGATCCAGGCTCTGCCCCCATTGCGTAACAACAAACTAATGACCACATTCCCTTTGTAGTTGTGAAAGTGACATTCCCCTGGGAGGGCAGGAAGCTCCTCTTCTTTCTCTGTGAATGTGGTCTGACATAAGTCAAGTGGAGAAATTAGAGGAGGAGATAGAGGAGCGAGAAGGATGGACTGCATAAGGACAGTAGTACCAGAGAAAGGGCTCTCTATCTCAAGTGAGAGATGTTAGAAAACCCAGTGCAAAACTGGTCTGTTGTCTCCAAAGCGCTTAAAACAAAGCAGTATTGAGTCATCTTTCTTTTCCATCGTGTCTTTGCATTTAGGGGAGAATAGGCAGAGAAAATAGGTCCCTTCTGAACTGACCTTAACAGTTAATGCAGGTGGGTGGTGCCCAGATAGGATTTATGAGTGGATCTGGCCTTGGGGGAATAGCAGAGAGAGGGAGGGAAGAGGATTTTTTTCCCAAGTGTTGCTTCACTTGCAGAAAGTATGGGAAAATGCATAAATCAAAAGCAAAATAGGTTTCTGTTGGCCCAAAGATCTGTGGGCTTCTTTGATCAGAGATTCTTGCACCTGTCCAAGGTTTCTGAGTCCCTTGTGAGGCAGCAGGAATGAGGGGGTGATTGGGGTTCAGTTTCTTGGTGACATAAGGAGAAGGAAGCAAAGAAAGACCCTGTACCTCCTAAATCATCTAGGAACTCCAAGAGCTGAACTGCAGCTGGCAACGCCCATGTCTCTCTGTCACAGTCGAGCCAAACTGACCTCATTCAAATTCCATCCTCCCAGGAAATTTATATTGGTACTGCGCTCCACAGTTTCTTATCTGAACCTCCAAAGAATCCATGCAACTATCAGGCATGGAACACTATCCTACAGGCGCGAGGACTTGGCAGTCCAGAGGAGTTGAATGATATATGCAGTTGATAAGGCTTTTACGGGTGAGCTAGGACTTGACCTTAATGTTTTCCACTTCCACGCTCAGTTCCTTTCCCCACTCTGCTCTGCAATCATTCGTGTTTCTGTAAATGTGGATTAGCTCATGCACAGTTGGTCAAAGAGAAATTATGTTGGTTTAATGAGGAAATTGTGCTGGTTCATATACACACAGTTTATCCTTAGCAAAGGAATCTGGAATAGTGAGAAAAGAATTTTAATCTTTAAGTGGGAGAAGGAAAGAAGCCTTAGCTTGTTGTCGTAATGGCAGCAGGAGCCCCTGTTGGCTGTAGTTTTAAATATTCAAGATAGACATTGACCCTGGGGCTCCAACGCCAGGCTTGCAAGGCCTCCCGGTGTTACTCCTCCCATGCCCTCCCTCATGGCCCATTCCATGGCTATACCCTCCGCTTCTGACTGCACTGTTACATCTCCTTTTAGCCTTGCTCTAACTTCCAGCATTTCTACTCTATTATTTTTGTGCATTTTTTAAAATACCTAAGATGACAGCCTCCAGCCATAGTAATCTGGCTACTGCGCAGTCCAATTTCTCTCCCAGCTACCACTGATCATCAGGTTTGTTGGTACTCTGGTTATAAAATTGATAGAGTTTGAATGGACTGTCCCCAACTTGATGTTTCCCATTAGTCCTGTTACTCAATCTCTCAGCTTCTGAGAAGGAATGTGTATTTATTGTACTAAACACTTTATTCACATCATCACATGAAGTCATAACAAGAACCAGTAATGTAAAGCGAGTTCTGTTTTTGAGTTCAATGATTATTCCCACTTTACAGAGGAAAAAATGAAGACTCTGAGTGGTTATGCAGCATTTCCAAGTGGCAGAACTGGAGTTAAAGCCAAGAGATGCCTGACCATTCAGATGTGTGACTTGTGGCTGCCATGCTGGACAGCATAGCTCTAGACTCCCGTGCTGTGTTCCCTGGTGTCAGTTCTCTGGATTTAATGGTATTCTGAACTTGCAATTTGTGAAATTTTAAAATAATACCAAATGACCTGCCAATCAGAGATGCAGGACCAATGCTCAGAGTCACAGAATAGAAGTTTTATAAGGGATTCTTTGTTTTGTTCACATTATTAAAAAGTATGGTAGTAGGATTTAAAAGAGTATTTGATTACCTTTCCTTTTTTTCCTCCCAAGGTCACATAGATATGGTTAGCCTGAGAAGGAGAAAATTGGGAGCTATTATAAAGCAAAATATCTGAAAGGCAATTTTATGAGAAAGCACTAGGTTTCTATATGACCAAAGGGTCATGGCTGGGAACAGTGGATATGACCACAAAGATAACAATGGATAAAAAACAGCTCTGTGGGAAGAGAGAGAAGATCAGCTTGGAAGACAGTGGACCCCTAGAACTGGAGCTGTTCATGCAGACTACACAGTAACTTGGTGGGCACATTGTAAAGTCAACCCATGCCTGGGCAAATTATTGGCTTACGTTTCTACATCCCTAAGAGTCTGTGAAAAAACATCTATTTCTGCTTTATTGACTATGCCAAAGCCTTTGACTGTGTGGATCACAAGAAAATTCTGAAAGAGATGGGAATACCAGACCACCTGGCCTGCCTCTTGAGAAACCTACATGCAGGTCAGGAAGCAACAGTTAGAACTTGACATGGAACAACAGACTGGTTCCAAAGAGGAAAAGGAGTACATCAAGGCTGTATATTGTCACCCTGCTTATTTAACTTATATGCAGAGCACATCATGAGAAACGCTGGGCTGGAAGAAGCACAAGCTGGAATCAAGGTTGCCAGGAGAAATATCAATAACCTCAGATATGCAGATGACATCACCCTTATGGCAGAAAGTGAAGAGGAACTAAAAAGCCTCTTGATGAAAGTGAAAGAGGAGAGTGAAAAAGTTGGCTTCAAGCTCAACATTCAGAAAACGAAGATCATGGCAACTGGTCCCATCACTTCCTGGGAAATAGATGGGAAACAGTGGAAACAGTGTCAGACTTTATTTTGGGGGGCTCCAAAATCACTGCAGATGGTGGCTGCATCCTTGAAATTAAAAGACGCTTACTCCTTGGAAGAAAAGTTATGACCAACCTAGATAGCATATTGAAAAGCAGAGACATTACTTTGCCAACAAAGGTCTGTCTAGTCAAGGCTATGGTTTTTCCAGTGGTCATGTATGGATGCGAGAGTTGGACTGTGAAGAAAGCTGAGCACCAAAGAATTGATGCTTTTGAACTGTGGTGTTGGAGAAGACTCTTGAGAGTCCCTTGGACTGCAAGGAGTTCCAACCAGTCCATTCTAAAGGAGATCAGCTCTGGGTGTTCTTTGGAAGGACTGATGCTAAAGCTGAAACTCCAGTACTTTGGCCACCTCATGCGAAGAGTTGACTCATTGGAAAAGACTCTGATGCTGGGAGGGATTGGGGGCAGGAGGGAAAGGGGACGACAGAGGATGAGATGGCTGGATGGCGTCACCGACTTGATGGATGTGAGTTAGAGTGAACTCCAGGAGATGGTGATGGACAGGGAGGCCTGGCGTGCTGAGATTCATGGGGTCGCAAAGAGTCAGACACGACTGAGTGACTGAACTGAACTGAACTGAAGAGTCTGTGAGTTGAAATGACAAAGTATGTTTTTAAACTTTGCATGATTCCCTTCTAAATCTAAATTTAGACCTCAGTATATGGATTTTGGCACTATTGTGAAGATGTCTGTCTAGTCTAAATGTCCAGCATTCCACAGATAAACTCCCTTGTGTGATGCCTAGTAGTAGGTAGAGCTTGGATCTCTACAAAAGAAAATAACATATGCTCTTGTTTTATTTTGGAAGCATCCAATAAGGCTCCTTTAGCCTTTGAATTGATGTTGGGATGTCAAGACCATACTACCAAAACAAAATCTGCATTTCAGAGCTGTGTCATTGGTTTCTTTTCTTTTTTTTTTAATTTTAAAATCTTTAATTCTTACATGCGTTCCCAAACATGAACCCCCCTCCCACCTCCCTCCCCATAACATCTCTGTGGGTCATCCCCATGCACCAGCCCCAAGCATGCTGTATCCTGCGTCAGATATAGACTGGCGATTCGATTCTTACATGATAGTATACATGTTAGAATGCCATTCTCCCAAATCATCCCACCCTCTCCCTCTCCCTCTGAGTCCAAAAGTCCATTATACACATCTGTGTCTTTTTGCTGTCTTGCATACAGGGTCGTCATTGCCATCTTTCTAAATTCCATATATATGTGTTAGTATACTGTATTGGTGTTTTTCTTTCTGGCTTACTTCACTCTGTATAATCGGCTCCAGTTTCATCCATCTCATCAGAACTGATTCAAATGAATTCTTTTTAATGGCTGAGTAATACTCCATTGTGTATATGTACCACAGCTTTCTTATCCATTCATCTGCTGATGGACATCTAGGTTGTTTCCATGTCCTGGCTATTATAAACAGTGCTGCGGTGAACATTGGGGTACACGTGTCTCTTTCAATTCTGGTTTCCTCGGTGTGTATGCCCAGCAGTGGGATTGCTGGGTCATAAGGTAGTTCTATCTGCAATTTTTTAAGGAATCTCCACACTGTTCTCCATAGTGGCTGTACTAGTTTGCATTCCCACCAACAGTGTAGGAGGGTTCCCTTTTCTCCACACCCTCTCCAGCATTTATTGCTTGCAGATTTTTGGATCGCAGCCATTCTGACTGGTGTGAAGTGGTACCTCATTGTGGTTTTGATTTGCATTTCTCTAATAATGAGTGATGTTGAGCATCTTTTCATGTGTTTGTTAGCCATCCGTATGTCTTCTTTGGAGAAATGTCTATTTAGTTCTTTGGCCCATTTTTTGATTGGGTCGTTTATGGTTTCTTATCAATACATGGAAGCAGAACATGGGGGCAATCTGAGGATTACTTCTTTCAAAAACTGATGGGAAGGTGAGTCTAAATGATGATAAACACCCAAAGTCAGGAAGGAACCTTGTAGTTACGTTAAATTAAGCACAAATCAGACCACAGTAGTCACTGTATAGTCTCAGGAGGATATTTTGCTATTCACTTGGCTAGATTAGGTCAGTGTTCCTAATATATATGAATTGTTAGGGAAAATTTGTGTTCCCCCAAAATTCATATGTTGATACTCTAAATACCCAAATACCTCAGAATGTAACTGTACTTAAAGAGGTAATTAAGTTAAAATGAGGCCACTGGGGATGGCCCTAATCCAATCTGGCTAGTGGCCTTATAAGAAGGGGAGATTAGGATAACACCATGAATGCATCTGCACAGAAAAAAGGCCACGTGAGGACACAAGACGGCTGCCAGCCATGACAGCCAGGAAGAGAAGCCTCAAGGGAAGTCAATCCTTCTGACAGCTTGATCTGGGGACTCCAGAACTGTGAGAAATCAATGTCTATGGTTTAAGCCACTTTTTCTGTGTGTGTGCGTGTGTTTGATATGGCAGTCTCAGAAAACTTATATATAAACTGTCCAGGGATCTTCTTAAAGGGCACATTCTGATTCAAGAGGTTCAGTGTAGAGACTGAGCTTGCCCCAGTCTCCAAGTGATGCTGATGCTGGTCCAGGGATGATGCTTTGAGTCAGAAGGAGCTAGGTTGTGTTGCAGCAACAATTTTACCCTGAAACCACAATGGCAAAATAAGGTTTTACTTCTTGCTGTATATCTAAAGTGAGTCGGATTGGTGATGCCATCCACATAGCCATTCAGGAACTTAAACTGACAATGACTTTCCTACCTGGAATATCACTCGTTGCCAAGTCAAGAAAATAAGATGTTGAAAGGATGCCTGTATACTATTTATTACCTTAACCTGAGTGATGAGTGAGTTGCTCAGTCGTGTCCAACTCTGTGTGGCCCTATGGACTGTAGCCTGCCACGCTCCTCTGTCTATGGAATTCTCCAGGCAGGAATATGGAATGGGTTGCCATTTCCTTCTCCAACCATAACATGAAGTGATTCACATAATTTCTGTTTATATCCCGTTGGCCAGAACTAGTCATGTGATATTGTTTAGATGTGGGAAGTCTGGGAAGTATAGTCTTCCTTGTGCCCAGAAATGAGAGGCTACCTGGATACCAGTGAGAGTAATTGCACTGCACTAGTAATTTCCACTCTACTTCCATTTTGATTTTACCCTTTCACGCATTTTACTGCTACTGAACAATAGTGCTAAGTGGCTACAGGAACATACTTCAGTTTCCATTTGAGAAACAATGGCAGTGTCTTCTCCTTCAGTTCAGTTCAGTTCAGTTGCTCAGTCGTGTCCGACTCTTTGCGACCCCATGAATTGCAACACACCAGGCCTCCCTGTCCATCACCAACTCCCGGAGTTCACTCAGACTCATGTCCATTGAGTCAGTGATGCCATCCAGCCATCTCATCCTCTGTCATCCCCTTCTCCTCCTGCCCCCTCCCAGCATCAGAGTCTTTTCCAATGAGTCAACACTTTGCATGAGGTGGCCAAAGTATCGGAGTTTCAGCTTTAGTATCAGTCCTTCCAATGAACACCCAGGACTGATCTCCTTCAGAATAGACTGGTTGGATCTCCTTGCAGTCCAAGGGACTCTCAAGAGTCTCCTCCAACACCACAGTTCAAAAGCATCAATTCTTTGGCGCCAAGCTTTCTTCACAGTCCAACTCTCACATCCATACATGACCACTGTATGTCTTCTGCTTACAACTCATTAAACGTGATTAAACAGATGTTTGGGATGGTGCATACAACCCACACCTTCAAGATACTAATATTAGGCTATCTTTCCCTTGTGATGATCTCATTTCAGATACCATTTAAGATGTAAATCACTGGAGGAAATGTTAAATAGTTCATTATTATTATTTTATTACTGTTGTTAGTGCATGTATTTCTCTATGATATTTAAAAACATAAACTTAACTCCCAGATTTTGATTTTCTTAGAGGTTTGGAATATATTCCTAAGAGCTATCTCTCAAAGAATCAGTCTGATTGCAAGTCTTTGAAAAAAATTGTAAAGTCTAATTTACATAAAAAGAAGAGACACTTGTAGGGGAGACAAGGCTGTGAGTCTGGCCTTTGACAGGTGTTTCAGCAAAATGAGAAGTTTAAAGATCAGAGTGTGGAAAAGGGTGGGAACATGAAGACATCAGCAAGAGATTCAGAGGACCGCTTTTTAAGGGTCTAAAAGCAAGGAATAATAGTATCCTAGTCCAGGCCATAAAACAAATCTCAGTACATTTAAAGGAAAGAAATTATATAGCAGATGTTCTCTGGCCACCCAATATGAAATTAGGACTCAACATAAGTAAACTGTCTGTAAAATATCCAAATAGTTGCAAAATTAAAAATGCACTGGAACATAATCTATGAACCAAAAGATAGACATTAGAAAATATTTTGAAATAAATTATAATAAAAGATAATATGGTGAAGTTTGTTGGATGCAGCTAAAGCAGTGGTTAGAGGGAAATTTGTAGGTTTCAGTGACTATATAACTAAAGAAAAAATGTATAAAATCAGTGATCTATGGCCAATCTTAAGTAAATAGGAAAAGAGACAATTAAACCCAAAGGCAATTTTTAAAAAGGAAATTATAAAACTAAGAGTGGAAATAAATGAAACAGAAAACATGTGCAAAAGAGGAAACAAATTCAAAGCTAGTTCTTTGAGAAGATCAGATGGTAAAGCGTCTGTCTACAGTGCGGGAGACCCGGGTTCGATCCCTGGGTTGGGAAGATCCCCTGGAGAAGGAAATGGCAATCCACTCCAGGACTATTGCCTGGAACATCCCGTGGACAGAGGAGCCTGGTAGGCTACAGTCCATGGGGTCGCAGAGTCGGACATGACTGAGCGACTTCACTTCACTTCAGGCTGATTATGGGTTACAAAGAGTCAGACACAACTGAGTGACTGAGCGCACACCCAGGCTGAGCAAAGGAAGAGGGAAAGAGAATGACCAATTGTGAGAATGAAAGAAGAGTTATTGTGATACATTCTGCAGATATGAAGACAATAATAAGAGAACACTGTAGGTAAAGAATTACCAATTTCATGAATGAACTATACCATGATATTTTCTACAGACATGAAAACAATAACAAGAGAATATTATAAATAATTTTCTACCAACTAATTTGGAAACTTAGATAAAATGAATATATTTCTTTAGAACATGATTTGTCACAATTGACACAATAATAAATAGGAAGTCTGCATAGCCTGTAGCTGTTAAAAACATTAAATTTAGTTTAAAACTTTGCCAGAAAACTCTAGCCTCAGATGGCTTCATTGGTGAACTCTACCAAATATTTAAGGAAGAAATGACACCATTCTCTTTAAGAAAATAGAGGAACAGAACAGTTCCCAGTCCATTTAATGAGACTTGGTTGCAATGATATAAAAAACAGACAAAGAGCTTACAAGAAAATTATAGGAAATGCCCCTTATGACTATAGATACAAAATATTAAAATATTAGCAAGTCAAATTTGGCAATGTATAAAAAGAATATTTCACCAAGTGGGATTTATTACAAGAATGCATGATTGGCTTAACATTCCAAAATTAGTTATTAGTCCATAATATTATGAGATTAAAGGAGAAGAATTTTATGATTGTCTCAGTAGATGCAAAAAAGCATTTGACAAAACTCAACTCACATTCATGATTTTTAAAAAAAGTACACTCTTATCCAGCTAGGAATAGAAAGGAATTTCCTCAATCTAGGTCACTTTGGAAAAATTATAGTTTCCATCATATTAATGATGAAATATTGAAGCCTTTCCTTTCAAGGACTGGAACAAGAAGGTGTTTTCTCACTACTATTATTCAACTTTGTACATGGAGGCTATGGTCATTGAAATAATGGAAGAAAAGGAAGTAAAAAACATACAGTTTGAAAAGAAGAAAGTACAACTCTCTTCACAAATAACATGATTGCACATAAAGAAAATTCTAAGAAATGTTCCAAAACACACGCACATACCAACACCATCACCAACAAGAATTTATGAGCAAATTTAGCAAGGTTTCTGAAAACTAGAAGTCAATATATAAAAATCAATTGTATTTTTACAGTCTAGCAATGAAGAGTTAGAAAGGAAAATATAAAATCCCATTGGCAAAGGCATCCCAAAATTTGAGAAAAATTTAAAGAAAGACATGTGACACCTCTACAGAGAAAACTATGAAATATTGCTGAGAAAAATAAACTAAAATCTAAATAAAGGGAAACGTGTAACATATTCATAGATAGGAAGACTCAGAATTGTTAGTTCTCCCTGAAGTGATCTGAACAGTCAGTGCAATCCCAGTAAAAAATTTAAGCAGATATTGACAGGCCAATTATAAAGTGCATATGGAAATGCAATGGGCCTACAATTGCCAAGATATTTCTGAAAAAGGAAAACAAAGTTGATAGGCTTACACTTTTCAAAAGTGGCCATAACCAAGACAATGTGTGTCTTTTGTTGGAGGATAGACAAATCTAGCAACGAAACAAATAAGTCCAGCCATTGACCCACATGTATAAGACCAAGTGCTTTTTGTCAAAAGTACAAAAGCAATGCAGCTATTTTCAACAAATTATTCTGGAATAATCGGGTATTCATATGAAAAACAAAAACACCTCTGCATGTGAAGACGTATTTATATCTCTACCTTACCCCAAACAGAAAAGTTAACCTTAGATGGATCATAAACTTAAAAATAAAAACTAATATTATAATGCTTCTATATGACAGAAGACAAACATCTTCATGACCTTTGGTCAGTAAAAATTTCTTCGATAGGAAATAGAAAGCACTAGTCATAAAATGCGAAAAAAAAAAGATAAATTGGACTTCATCAAAATGAAAAACAGGAAAATGAAGAAGCTCTGGACTGTGAGAAATATTCATAATACAAATATTTAACAAAGGACTTGTATCCAGAATTTACAAAGGACTTCCACAGCTCATTAATAAGAAGTTGAGTGCTCGCTTCGGCAGCACATATACTAAAATTGGAACGATACAGAGAAGATTAGCATGGCCCCTATGCAAGGATGACATGCAAATTCGTGAAGCGTTCCATATTTTTATCAGTTAATGAACAGATGAAATGTGGTACTAGTACTTGTTCTGTCACTAATTTTTAAGTTATCTATACCAAGGTACCAAGCATTGTGGGTTTTATTTTCCTTGCATGCTATGTGCTAAACTGCTTCAGTTGTATCTGACTCCTTTCAACCCCATGTAAAATAAAGATGCTTGACTATATGGGCCTATCCCATCCTATCCCATGTGGCCTTGAAATTCTATGACTCTATGTATAGAATCATTTCTACTGTAATTAGAGACAAGTTAAAGACTGGCATCCTGGTTTCTAGTAAAAATAATAACAAATAATTATTGATGATCATTGAGCACTATCCTAAGTGGTTGGAATACATCACTGAATAAAATATGCAATGCTTCTTGTCCTCATGAAGCCAAAAAAAATAAAATAAAATAAGAAGTTGAAGATTGACATCAGACTTTAGTAGACCCTTCACAAATGATGAGATACAAATGGCTGGGTGAAAAAGGTCTCAAAACTATTAGTCATCAGGTAAATGCTTGTTGAACCACAATGAGATGCCTTCACACTCACCAAAAAGTCTAAAGTTAAAAAGTCTGATAACACAAGGAGTTGACAAGGATTTGGAATGATAGGAACTTTTGTAAATTACCCAAAGTTGTGTAAAATGGTACAACTCTTCTTGAAAGCTGTATGGCAGTTTGTTATGCATTTATCTTATGCCCCAAAATGTCATTGCTTATTTACTCAAGAAAAGTAAAAACATGCCCAGAAAAAGATTTCTCTATGAACGTTCATAACATTTCTCATGATAGTCAAAACCTGGAAGCAACCCAAATGTCCATCAACCGGAGACTGGATGAGCAAATTGCGGTAAAATCACGCAATAGAATAAGATTCAGCAGTAAAAAGTAACAAACCAGTGTTGTCCAATAATGCAGATAAATCTCAAAAACATTATGTTGAGGGGAAGAAGCAAACACAGAAGAATCGACACTGCATCATTCCATGTATACAGATGTCTAAGAAAGGTATACATAAATGGGGATAGAAATCAGAACAGCAGCCATGTATGGCTTGGGGGAAGTGGATATACCTTGGAGAGGGCAATGGGGAGTTTTTCAGGGCATTGGAAATGTTCTGTATCTTAACAGGAATGTGGATTATCCAAGTGAATATGTTTGCAAAAACTCATCACTTAAGATTTGTACAGGACGTCGTATGTAAATGGTACCTCGGAGGAACTTTGTGTATGTGTGTGTATTAGTCGCTCAGTCATGTCCAACTCTTTGTGACCCCATGGGGTGTAGCCCACCAGGCTCCTCTGCCCATGGGATTCTCCAGGCAAGAGTACTGGAGTGAGTTGCCATTTATTGAGATGATAAATCCTGTCTTTATGGCTTGCAGTCCTCCTGGGTGCATTGTAAAAGGAAGAGCTTGGGAGGACCCTCAGCAGAACTTTCAGTTCTAATCTTCATTTTCTCAAGACAGAACTGCCCCTCGAACATGGTGAATCAAAGATTCTCTCATCCCAGCTTCTAGTCCCAGGAGGTGATCACCCTGTCAGCTTATTTTAAGGAAGACCAGAACCTGGAACATAGTATCAGCTTCTGAGATGAAAGCCGGGTGAACTTCAGGAACAATGATTCGTTTTAGAGTGTAACAGACCTGGTTTGCATTCCAAATTCTAATATTTACCCTGGGACAGATCACTTAATTTTTCCTGAGCCTCCAGTTCTATACAGTGAAGAGAATTATCCTTGCCTTGAATGTCATTTTGAGGAATAGTGTTCAGCTCTCTCCTTCGGTCACTTCTGGGAAGATTTTCCCCATTTCCCTGACTCTAGGAAACCCACCGCCTTCCCATTTACAAGTGTTCATGGTACTTGTCTGGAAAGCACCCATATCATAAATGTCACTTTGTATTCTTGTATTTAACAGCACCCCTTGACCCCAGCCCTAAATTATAAACAGCTCCAGTGGCACAATAAATATTTGCTGGATAAACTGTGTCTGGGAAAAGGAGGGGAAACAGTGAAAGTCTGCCATCCACCCATCCCTTCCTCCCGAGATTCCAAATACACATATGCTCCCCAAGACTGCCTTGGGGGCTTTCTTTTCCTCTTGGCCCTTTCCCTAAGTTGGTTAGTACCAGCCTTTACTTGTCTATAGCATGTAGAGGAGACGAGTGGAGTTGGCGGGTGTTGGGGCGGTCGAGTGTGTGTGTTGCGTTAGTTGCTCAGTTGTATCCGACTCTCTGCAACCCCATAGACTGTAGCCCACCAGGCGCCTCCACCCATGGGATTCTCCAGGCAAGAACGCTGGAGTGGGTTGCCATTTCCATCTCCAAAAGGAGCTATAGAAAGAAAGAAAGTGAAGTCGCTCAGTAGTGTCCGACTCTTTGCAACCCTGTGGACTGTATGTAGCCTGAGATTTGTCTTAATGGCAGCCTGCGAGCGAGAACCCTGCGCTTGAGCCTCTCTGCAGGGGGAGGCTTTGACACAGTGATTAAGAAACCAGCAGTCACTTTTATTCCCTCCTAAGAACTTTCTCGCTGGAGGGCACTCCAGGCCGCCTATCGCCGCTTTCCATCAGGACTTGGGGGTTTCAAGTTTACCTGTGTTATTCGTACATTGAACTTGCACAGCCTGCCTGAGTGTTCTTAGGAATCTTAGCTGTGAAACTCTCCTATCTTTTGGCGAGGCTTGCCTTGTTCAAAAGGGGCAACATGGCAATATATTGTTACTCTGCCTTCTCTGCCTCTTTTTCTTATTCTTTGCCTTCCAAAGCACAGAAGCAAAGTACCATGCCATGGACTGGTGATGCTTATAGCAACAGACAGTTCTCTGTAGAGTATCCATCCCTGGCTTAGGGTTCACAAGTTTAAATATTTAGTTGGAAGTGTATTTACTTAGTTTCTTTTCCCAAAATTTTCTTTTGAAATAATTGTACATTCCCAATAAGTTACAAAAAAAAAGTACAGAAAGGTCCCATGCACTTTTCACCTTACTTTTTATTTTTATTTATAACTGTAATGTATGAGCATTATAAAATTTCAGAGTACAAAAGTATATACAGTGCAAGTTCCTCCCGTTAATTGTGTCAATATCTAGCATTTTACATGCACAAATGAGTATGCTAATACAATTGGAGCTGTTTATCAAAAATGGAATCATGCTATCCAGCAAATCTTCTTCTCTTTACCAGAATCTAATTCAAAAGTCTTCCTGGGTTAGCGGCTAGAGGTACTGCATAGTCTCGAAAATAGGTACGTAAAACAAAATATTTCAAACTGTTATGTCCAGAAAAGTGTCATTTTGGGGGAAACTTACTTGAGAAAAGCTAGTAAGAATGAGCACACTTTAATTCCAGAGTCACTTATTTTTAAAAAGGAATGTTTCTAGGGGAAGCTAAGACTGTGATTTCAGGCAAATCAGCCTGTGGAAACTAACACCTGTCTGTAGGAGAAGCTGCAGGTGGGTCATTACTGCGATGGCTCCAACTTCAAGAACTGGCTGGTTCCATTCAAGCCTCCCTCTCCTTGTTTGGACAGGTAAGAAGTCTGCTACTCAGTTCAAAAATGGCCTTTGGTCCGGCTTGCTGGACAGGGCTCAGGGTGTTCCTTTGGGACTCATTAGGGAGGGGTGAGACCAGTTAAACTCAGGTCAGGATGACACAGTGGGAAGGCTGCTGGCAGCCACAGCAGCAGGTGGTGGGGAGTGGGGCCCTCTCCAGTGGGTGGGCACGGGATTGGCTCCGTCTGGGCTTCCTGCGAAAGGAGATGCCCAGGGGCCGTGACCCCCTTCTGACACACTCACCAGGAGGGTCAGCAACATGTAGCACTGTGGATGACAACTGACTGTTTTGATGGGCTCAGGTACTGGAGAGGCAGCCCTTGGGGCAGGAAGCCTTCTCGGTTCACCCTTTGGAGTATTCCCTTCTTCCCTGAGCTCAGATCAGGAGGGCTCTGACTTGAGGGGGTTGCAATGTATGATGACAGCACCCAAGGATGAAGGGAAGTAGAAAAAGACCACTCTCTCTCCCAGGATCCTCACAGAGGCTGGAAAGTGGGACTGCTTCCCTCGGAGGAGAATCGTAATGATGTAGATCCCTTGGCCTCATTCCCTGTCACATGCCTCTCATTCCCTTTTCTGATACCCTCACCTGACCTGGTCCCAATGGGAGGCTCACCGAACATTCCTGACCCCAGCCTGGCTTCTTCTGCCAGGTCTAGCAGAATCGGAGAATGTGTCTGACTCTTCCAAACAGGTTCTTCATGGAAAATCATCACTTCCTGTTATTAGCCGGACTTGCCATGCTCCCACGTTTTCCATTTGGATCCCAAGCCTGGACCCTGGGAGGCATTGTAGGCCCCCTCTCTTCCTTAGTCCACACACGGAAGACCTGCCACTCTCTTCTCTGTAATAACTCTCCACAGGTATCACCACTGTCTGAACTCAGTCATTCATTTGACAAGTATTTGAGTGTTTGTGTGCCAGCCTCTGGGCATGGGTGATATGCAGACTCAGTCATCACCCACCCTGCCCTCCTCAAGCAGATAGTTTAGGAAATTAAAGTCTTCATCGGTCTTACCTAGACCTTCTCACTGGGCTTCTCTGTTCATTCTCACCTTTGCTGACCAGTTCATTCTCCAGTGTAGTGTCCAGCACATTAAAAGCAAACAAATAAAATAACCAGCAAACAAATAAACTCTCCAAACTACATCTTCATCCTGTCTCTCTTCTTGGTGGTCGGGAAGGAAGAGGCACTAGATAAAGGAGTCAGAAAGCAAAGACTGAATTTTAGCTCTTCCCTTTCAGTGTGACTTCTGGGACATGCCAGTTCCCTAACCTTGAGAATGGAGCTGGAGCAGATAACACAACACTGTAATTTGTCCTGATTTTAAAAATAACTCTGGCTTGTGATGGAGCTTTACACAGTCTTATTCAATCCTCATAATGACCCTAGAAAGGATACTATTTATTGACCACAGGGCTAACATACTCAGCTCTAGATTAGAATTGAACATCAGGGCCAGAAACCTAAAAATAAAATAAGTCACAAGAGTTTAAGGAAATGAGTCTTCAAACAGCATCTAAACTTGTAGCCTTCATGGGTCTTGAGCCCCAGTAGCAACACCTCCCATCCATGGGTCCCATGGGAGTTAGGAGCCTGAGTTAGGAGCTTAGGAGTTAGGAATTAGGAGCTGTGCAGTGTCTGGACCACTGGCCAGCAGCGACCCTGGGGAGGGTCTGTGCAAGCAGAGTGTACTTCAAAGCCCCTACCAGGGGCTATGGGGGCACCAGAAGTGATTCAGTTTTGCTTCTAATTCTCTGGCTGTCCTTATGTCTTTTTATCTCTGTATCCCTTTATTTCTCTCTCTTTTTTCAATTATCTTTATAGCTCTTTTTTTATATGTTGTTTTAAAAACATCTCTCTTTTTTAGGGAGGGAGGGTATTGTTTCTTTCTTCCTCATTTCCCCTAAATTTTTATCTATATGCTTTTGGTCAAATTATGGGCCTCTGTTTCTTTATCTGTAAATAAAGTCTAATGGCAACCACCACACACATAGGTCTGGTCCACTAGGCACAAGATTAAGCCCTGTACTTACACTAATTGATGGAAATTTTCATGTCAATTTTAAAGTCTTTCTTATTAAAAACTCCATTCTCCAGATGAGAACACTGAGGCAATGAGCTTTGACTGACTTGCCTCAGGTTACACAGCTAGCAGGTAACAACACTGTGATTTGAATCCCAGCCTCATGGCTTCAGCATCCTTGACCTCACTCCAGAATGCTTCTCAAAGAGGAGACACTGAATACCCCAAAGCAGTGCTGGGCATTGTTGTTGTTTGGTCACCATAAGAGTCCTGTCCAACTCTTTGCGTGACCCCACAGACTGCAGGGCTTCCCTGATAGCTCAGCAGTAAAGAATCTGCCTGCAGTGTGGGAGACTCAGCTTCCATCCCTGGGTCTGGAAGATCCCCCGGAGAAGGAAGTGGCAACCCACTCCAGTATTCTTGTCTGGGAGATCCCTAGTAGGCTACAGTCCATGGAGTCGCAAAAAGTCAGACATTACTGAGCGACTGACACTAACATTAACTAGACTGTAGCCCGCCAGGCTCCTCTGTCCATGTGATTTCTCGGACAAGAATACTGGAGTGGGTTGCCATTTCTTTCTCCAGGGGATCTTCCAGACCCAGGGATGGAAGCTGAGTCTCCCACATTGCAGGCAGATTCTTTATGCCTGAACCACTAGGGAAGCCCTGCTGGGCATAGTAGCCTATCTGCAAATGTTAGGGTCCTCCCCCTCAGCTCTGGGCTTATCTTGAGGTTATTTGTCTGTGAGAAAGAATCCTACCCCCCAGAACCCCAGCCCCCAGGACATAATTGGTCATTGCTTAGGGCTAAAGGTCTGGCTCTTTTGGAGCTTTTGTTTTACTGAGTGAGGTGAAGAAGCTAGGGGAGGTGGCTACAGGCAGCATGGCTGGAAACAGAGGATGGGAGACTAGGGGTTGGGGAGAGAACTGGGTAGGGATTAAGGCTTTGGAAAGAGGAATTTAAGGGGGAATAGCCCAACTTTCGAGGAGTGTTAGGGATTTAAACCAGGTGGGATAGAGCTCTCACCTCCCCAGAAGCCTTCCTCATTGGCCATTAGTGCTTTGGGAGCGTAATTCGTTATTTTGTAACATGGAGTAACCTTTGACCTGAGTCAGGTGAGGTTAGTTCAGCTAATGAATCCAGTCACACTGGCTTCTACCCATAAGCCCGCTAGGCTGGTCTCTCTGAGTGTGGACCACATGGTCACGCTCAGAAGTTTCCCCGTTGGTGAAAGACATCCTCCAGGAACGCACGTGGTGAGTGATCAGCCCCTGGGTGTGCATCTTCTGACTATGACCCCAGTTCTGAGTTCACCCCCTTTCTAGCTCTGCCAGGGCCCGCCCCCTCCCCGCCAGTCTCCTGTTCCCTGGCCTTTTCCAGCCGAGCAAGTGAGGCACACAGATTTGTTACTTCGGCCCCCATGGCTGTGTTCCCCACGGTTCACACATTTGTAGAGAAGCGCCGCGGCCTCTGCCCCACTGGCTTCTGGCTACCCCGTCATCTCATTACTTCCCACGTGCGGTTGTTAACTTACTGACAGAGGTGTCCCCACAACGACAGTGACAGCAGACACTCAACAGGCAGACCTGAGCATTAGCCAGCCCAGGATTCCTCCAGGATTCTGAGGCAGGCAGCAAAGGGCTGGCGGCTGAGGAGCGTTCTCAACCCAGCGCCCCGCCATCTGGCTCTGCCCCTACAGAGCCCCTCGAAGGCAGCGCAGCAGAAAAAGGAGGATGCGGGTCCTCCATCCACTCAGGGCAGCTGAGAGGGGTGACAGAGCCATGGCAGGGTCTGGCTGCAGGGGAGAGGGAGGAAGTGTGCAAGCCACACTAGCCTCATATCCAGCCCCACAAGCTGGCCCCCAAGAAGGCCCTGGAAATGCATGTAGAGCAAGGTCTTGGGTGCAGGGAGATGCTGGCCCTGAGCAGCCGGATGAAATACCTTCCTGGGCCCATCCCTTCTCCTCAGCCCGCCTGTTGCAACTTTGGGTAAAGATGGCTGTGAGAGGGATGGGACATGGACTATATCTCATAAACCTCTGCTGCCCCAGTGTCCACTGTGGGCTGCCTGACACACAGGAGGCGTTCGGCAGAGCTGCTCTTAGCTGAGAAAATTAAAACAGAAAAGCATGATTTCCATTCCTGGAATTATTATACACTCATTGCTCAAATTTTAAAAAATAATAAGACATGAAGAAGCAGGTGGAAAAAGAGAAAGGAGAAAAAAGGAGGCTTTGGGGTCATGGGATACTTCAAAGGCAGAGGCCTGGGTGGGCATTCCTGTCCCCTGCCCCCACCCACTTATCTGAGAATAAACACAACCAACGACGAGAGGAGGGAGAAGCCAGAGTCTGAGGCCGGGAGAGGATCCACCAGAGCTGTAAAGGGCAGATTATTTTGCTGCCAGCCCAGAGACAGGACTCTGTAAGCTCCTGTCCCGCCTGAGACCGTGGCTGACAAGCCTCCCCAGTGAATATAAAATGGGCTCCTCACAGCAGTCACTTTTCCTCTTTGAAGTTCCCAGGAAACAAGTTGCCTTTGCAGCCTCACAAACACCGCATGCAGAGAAAAGAAAACGCCGGTAATACAGATTTTTTTTTTTCCCCCCTTCACTCTATCTGAATCAAGTAGGAATTTGGCCTTTTAAATTGTCTGCAGCAAATGTAAATTCTAAGCCTAAAAGTCATTTGGAAAATTTTAGTGCACACCAAAGGAAAAAAAGATGATGGAATGCCTTAAAAAGGGTGGCTTGGTTTTGGGGGTGGACTGTAGAGGCCCAGAAAATCAGTACCACCACTCACAGAGGTATCTTTGCCTTTTTGTATTTTGAAAGGAAGAGCATTGCTAATTGTATGACTCTTTCTCCCTGAAATGTTCAGATTTTCTTTTTACTCCTTAGAAAGGAAGAAAAGCTATTCAGGGCAAGTGGTTTTCCGAGTAAAGGTTGGTTCCTGTTTTCTGTGCGTGCTGATTGGAAGAACTCACTCTAAGTCCAGGATGAAGGAAAAATGATCAGTTGGGAAAATAAAGGAATCCCTTTCTACAAGGAGGACAGAGAGGGACTGAGTAAGGAATTAAGTCCAGAATTGAGATTACAGGCAAACCTGCCCTTCTCCTCTCATTTTTTATCAGCTTTTCCTAGATGAAGGAAATAATGTTTCCAGGCTATCCTCACATGGGAGAGAGCCCTGGGCCCGATGCCTCTTGATTGAGAAAGTGTTCTCAAGGCTGATTTATCTCTGCAGACGGCAAGGCTCTTCTTGAGCAGAGATTTCAAAGAGTTAAACTGCTTCCATATGTCCAGCATGAGAGTGGAGTTTGTAGCCTTTGGCAACCTCGGCTGAATCCAGCTGCAGCTGCTACCTGTGTGTTCCACTGTGTGTGTGTGTGTGTTCGCGCACACATAACCCACGCCCGTGTGCGCACTGACATCTGAACCATGTTCCGACTGTGTCAATGAAACTGTTATGTCTTTGTTGGGGGAGATATTAATTCTGAGCAATTACGGCTCCCTCTCCCCTCCCTGCCTCCCACCCACCCCCTTCCCCTCCCTTCATCTGCTCAGCAAGGACCATGGACCATGTCAAACAATATACAACAGAGAAGAATGCAAATAAACTTAGTCTGCATAGCCCAGCAAAGCAGTTAGCCGCCCACTTGCAAGATACTTAACTCTTGTACACATGATACACAAAGAACGCTAGCTACTTTCACCAATCCCTTTAGACCGAAAAAAAAAAAAAAAAAGGAAAGAACTGATCCTTGTCTTTCTATCTGTGAGGTTGCAGTAGTTCCTCTTGCTAATAAAGGAGCTTTTCCCATGATGCAGTGTGATAAGGATTGGCCTACATGTAGTCCAGAAAGCCACCGCCGATGTTTCCTTGATTAGGTGTCTTATCTTCCAATGAGCTGCATCTGATGAAGACCGCTGACAGCATAATGGCTGGGAAAACGTCGGACAGCTCCATAAAATGGCAGCTATGTTATGACATGTCAGCCAGGACCTGGTGGATGGTAAGTTTGATGTGATCCCATTATTTTTCACCTACTCCCCCTCCCCCCGTCCCCGCCACCAAACTTTTCGCCTCCCTGTTTTGTTGTTCCATGCACGTGTTATAAAGTTCCCTTGCCTGCGGAAAGTTCAGGCTAAAGTTGTGGGAGCCTGGCGTGGCTCCGCACACCAGTGTGTAAGATAGGATTTCCCTGCTATTGTGGCCAGGGACATAGGCCTGCTTTAAAAAAAAAAAAAAAAAAGACAGTGTGAGTTTTTGTTCACTTTTTGAAAAAAGAAATGCAAATGGTACAGTCGGCCCCGGGCTGGCTGGTGTGAAATGTATGGAGGTGGGACAGTCAGTGGGGGACTGGAGCCTTCTTGGCTAATTGTTCTTGCATTAGTCTTAGAACAGGGTAATGTACTTCTTTCTGCAGCGTCTGTGAATAATGACTTAGATAGCGTATTGTATCATGTTGTGTGCGGTTCCCTCATCAGTATGCGACTGTCCCCCATGCTTCGCCTTAATTTGGAATCCACCTCCCTTTCAGTGAATACTGTAACTGGAGCAACCACTGATTACTATGCCACTCAGCGTAATTAAATTTAGTTAATGAGGATATGCATATTCAGTTCATTATTTTTCTTTGCTCGGGCAAATGTGTGTGGGTTTGTTGTTGCTGGGATTTTTTTTATCTCCATATTTGTCCAGCTGCAAATTTGGGGAAGAGGAAAAACAACATAAAAATTCAGGACGTTGAAGAATCCGGTGATTCAACTTTAAAAATAATACTGAGAGGAGAGAAGTTGTAATGTTCTTTAATCAGGATGCTGGGATTCAAGGCTATGGCTTTGGGAAAGGAAACTTTTCAGATCAAAAAATTGCTACATGAAAAACTTCAATCTACTGATTTCTGTTGTGTGGACAATGGTCTCTTGTATGCAATAGTCGTGACATGAATGGGCAAACGTTCTGCAGGAAAGCATTCCAGTATGAATATTAAATTCATCCTTGGGTTAATTCATCTGAGCATTATTGTCTTTCTTTTTTCTTTTCTTCCTTTCCTCCATTTCTTTCTTTTTTCCTCTCCTCTCCTTCTGCCCCTTTCATTTTTACATCTTGACTGCTTTTGCTTGCTGGCTTTGATAATTATTATGCTTACTGCAAGGGCTGTTTTCCCTCAATTAGTACAGTGTGAGACAATGGGCACTTTATTCTAGATGGGGAGGGTATGGCCAGCCCAGCCCCAGTGGTCAGATGGAGGAGAAAGCGTTCTGATGAGTCTGGGCTTCTGGTTCTGCTGGGCAAGAGGGTTTCTTATTAATGTGTTTGAATTTCCTGGAAGGTGAATGCTGTGCTCTTGCTTCTGGGCTGTTCCTGGGAGCTCAGTGTGCAGAAGCTTCTCTGACACGGCAACTCTTCCCTGTACTTTCTCACCAATGTGAGATGTGGGAGACTGCAGGAAAATTTCTCTGCCGCTGCTACTTGTTGCTGTTTTGAGTTTCAGAAAGAAAGGCCAGTTCCTCAAGGAGAGACAAAAGCCTCTCTGCATTTCTCTCTCTCTTCCCATTTCTCTATCTCTCCTCTCCCTCAACCGTTTTACTCCAGTTGGAGTACATTTTACAAGGGATAAAAGCTCTGTAGTGGCACATGTCCATGGATGGTTGTATCTCATTAGACTTTAGCACTGGCATGTGCATGGGCGCAGTGAACTCTTAAAATAACTGGCAGATATTTGGAGAAAGATATTACAAATGAGTATTTAAAAGCTTTGCTGGGTGTGACTGTACCAAGAATTGGAAGCATTATTTGAATAGTTACTGTGTCTCTTCACTATCATTTAAGAATGTTCCCAGAAGCAAGTTTAAAAATCAATATTTTTACAAAATGAAACATTTTTTTTCTGTTGGTGAAAAAAAAGTCAAAGGTCTTACTCTAATTTTTTTTTTTTTTTACTTAAATACTGAGATTCCTACAGGTAGGCTGAGATAATCACTGTAAATATTTTGCCATTAAGTTTCAGTTTTCTAATTCTGTACAGAGAGATCTTAGCGTCCCAAGAGAAGTATGTTGTAAGTACTATTGTCAAAGGTGTGTGTAAGCTGATTATTCATTTTTTTAAAAAAAATATTTTTTTTAATTGCCTGAGAAGATGCAGAATGTGTTTAGGGACAAGTTCAGAGATAAAATATTAAATGAAAAATGTTTGCATGAAGTATTTTCATATTTAATCTTTATAAGGTTACATGGACAGTATGTAAGTTTCTTACTAAGGACAATTCAGTTTTAATAATGTTGGTTAATTTTGGAAAAAATGTCTAAGGAATTAACATATAATGTGTCATTGAAAACTTGGAATGACAGATGTTTTGTGGAAAACCTAATTAATCAAATGAAATTATTGCTTATCACTAGCAGAAGAGGGAGAAAGTGCATGTGAATTACTTCTACCATGATTCCCTGTTTGGGGTTTAAGGAATAATTTAAAAAGGTGTTTTAAGATTCTTACAAAGGAGTTTATTGTGATTCCTCTCTCACCATGACACTGCTTCTTTTATTTTTACAATTACTCTGAGGCTTTTGTGTAAGAAAGGATATTGTATCCTTGTATGGCTTAATCAAATGAAGTTTTAGTAACCAAATCCTGAATTCCAAAGCTACAGTGTTCGAGCATCCAGCAATTGCTTCCTGACTTATTGTCCGTTTCACTTAGATTCTCTTATTGTGTGACAATGATCATAAATTCTACTTGACAGGGAAAAAACCCAAACAAGACGTGGTTGTCCAATTCTACATCTGTTTCCCTTCCTAGATAGGCATGTTTTAGTAAAACAGAGGATGGAAAAACATTTTATTGAGACAGCTAAAAATAAACAAGCACAAGAAGAATGAGTTTGTGTGTGTGTGTGTGTATGTAGAAAATCTGCATATATGCAGTTTTTAAAATAAGGCATCCATGTATGTTTTACTTCTTGAGAGTATTTTGCATGTAAGTTCTTTCAAAGAGAAAGATCATGTAAGCAGTTTAAATTACAGTTGGTTAGCTATATTTAGAGTTCTGTTGATGACCTTTCACATTATTTAAAAAGAAATACCACTTGCAATGTTTTAAAGATGTGTATCATAAATAGTGATATTTCATTAATGGTTACTGATGATGCTATATGTTTCCTTTTGAACTATTGAAAAAATGAAACTAACAAAAAGCAATTTGGGGACTTTCCATTCTATTTTGTACTGCTTATTTAAAGTTCTCTGTGAGACTTAGGACTTATTTGTTAGCTATTTAGAACTTCAGGGTAACAGTATGCACCAGACATTATTTTTTTCTAAATTTCATAGGTCTAATCCTTTGATCCCACAGGATTGGACTAGAACACTTGTACATTTACCTTAATCATGAAAGACAATTATATAAATATTAATCCATAAGATTAATTTAAAAACTAATTGCTAGTTTATGAGACTTGAAATTCTCATGGTCCTATAAATTTAATCAAAGAAAGCAGGCAAGTGAATATGAAAGTGTAGCCAGTTTTCATGTTATCAAAGGCACAAAGGTGACTCCTGGTCGAACACCAACGAATCTACTCAGGTTAATATACTTCTAATTTTTCTTGAAGGAATCTAATTTACTTTTTGAAAAGTTGATATATTAAAATATGCTACTTTTATATAATTTTATCATTTGGTTTAAGACCATTTTAGTAGGGTGATAAACTCATCACTTTATTGTTCTAAAAATCAAATCCTATTCTCAATACAAATTTTAATTAAGTGACTTGACAACAAATATCGTATAGATACAACAACATCGAAGAGACTATTTTCCCAGCAAATATTTCTCTAAAGTCTTTGAGAAGTTGAACTTTGGTTTACTATTATTTTAAACTGAAAATTATAAAGTTAATGTGTCTTCTTACAAATGCTAGAACTAGTGTACGTTAGTCTGCATTTTATTTTACTTCACTACAAGAGTTCCTAAACGACCTAATTAATATGCTAAAATTATTTATGAGAAACTTCATACCTAGCCTACTGATACATTCACACTGTTTTGTAAGCTACCAGCCATGCAAATATATACCTGAAAATCAAAATTTAATATTTAATTTTGAATTTTATTATATTTCCTTTAGAGATGGAATAGAAACTAATACACACTGTATAGATAATAACCATGTCAACTAGTTACATGAAGATATTCTGTCTATACATTTATTTCCAGAGTCAAAAGCTATAATACTTACATTTCATTCAACAAATATTTAAGAACTTACTATATTCCAGACAGTGTTCTAGGTGGAGAGGCAAGCAAGACTCTTTCTCCATATTGGAATCAAACCTAGGTCCCAATGTTATAAGCGGGGGATACCTATATTAGTGAAAGCTTCAGAATGATTTCTGTTTCTTTTATTACATTGGTAAACATGTAGATATTACATTTGCAGAGTTGTCACTCACTGTCCAAGGTAGTTAATATGTCTTTCCAATACTTTCTCTTAGTCTTGTGGGTGAATGTTAACATGTTAACATTACCATTACCTAATCCATCTCCTGTGCAATAAATGATGTGGATAAAGACTAAGAATTTATTAAATATCAGTTTCTGAGTCAAAAAACAAAATGATAAAAATGATAATGGTGATGTCTGAGTGAAAAACACGATTTCAACATCTGTAAAGAATGTTCATACTTTGTTAATATTTCAAAATTTATCAAAGGTAGATTTGGATTTTTATTATACATCTTCCATACCTATATTCTATAGTGATATATTTTCATTTGTGATACCATTTTAGCATATTAAATAAAAATAAACTGTACAGAAGATGTAATTAAATACAAATATGTTAATGTTCTTCCAAGACACTTTTCCCTCAGAATGATTTTTATTGTGTTTTTCGTGGTTTCTTTTCACATATGTGCTTGTATAACAAATTCAACATACACACTTTGCATAAGGAAAATATCTTTTGGATCCTATCCTAATAAATCATGATTAGATGTTTATTAATTTAATCAGTGAGTAAGGAAACAAAGTGCTTGTCTATCCTTTTTTTCAGTTTGTTTTTGGAAGCAAAGGGTCATGTTCTCAAGAAGTGTTATCTCTTCAATCTATGGGAAAGCTGGTATTGATTTTCCAGTTTAGAGACTAGTCAAAAAAAAAGGGAGATATCTGATGCTTACAACGTCATTGAAACTACAGTGTATTTCTGGAAGATGATGAATGGTGTCAAGCACTATCTTGTAGGCATTTTTTAATCCCGAGACTATTTTGTGACATTTTTCTATACTATGGTTTATAATATATATTTTGAGGGGCTGAGAAAATGAACTTGGATATAGGAAAATTATACCAGTGAAAATATACCAGGCCAGTGAAAGAGAATTATCTTCCTCTGTCTCAATGTGCAAAATGGGGTAGTGCACTTCAGTGCAAAAGTTCTTTTCACAAGAACATCTCTTAAGGCATATGTGTAGCTATATTATGTGTTTTACTAACACAGCATTTAAAATCTTGTTGGATTTTAAGTGCTTAGCAAAGAGTAAGCAGAAAAAGCTCAGTAAATGTTAGCTATGATCATTATTGTTATTTCAGCTTATACTTAGCATGCTTTATAATAGGGCAGATTTAACATACCATGTAACGGACAGCTTCAATAACAATTTTCATTTCTTATGTTCTCACACAAATTTCAACCCAGCACCTCTCTAAAATACGACTTTATTCAGGAAGCATTTAAAAAATTTCTCAGTGCTGTGTTCATTTTCTGAGGTTATAACATAATGGATATGTTTATGAGCACAGGACTGAATCCTGGGAAATGTAGATTTGGTGACCTCTGGCAAATGAATTTGCTCCTCTTGTGGCTGGTAGAGCCAGCTGTAAAGTGCAGATAATCATACTCATTACTTGTCGCTCCAACCTGTCGTGAGGATGAATGAGATGCAGTCAGTGAGGCACATGGTGAATGCAGTGTAAATACCAAGTTCACGGCACAAGGGGCTACAACAAACTGTGACTATACAGGCTTTTAGTCTTCGTACTTAGTAGGTGCTCCAAAAATACATGAGGTGGCTTAAGTAAGTATAACTCTAGGACTTCCTATGGGGCTTTCATAACCATGTTGACTTTTTGGATTCATCTAAACTCTTTTGGTGGGAATTGTGTACATTAAATCAGGAGTCCCTAGCCTCTGGATCAAATGCCCGATGATCTGAGGTGGAGCTGATATAATAATAATAATATACATAAAGTGAATATTAAATGCAATGTGCTTGAATCATCCCCAAACCACCCTCTCCAAGTCCGTGGAAGAATTGTCCTCCACAAAACCAGCCAGCCCCTGTTGCCAGAAAGTTTGGGGACCACTGCATTAAATGAATCCTAAAAATTCAGTATTTTTTTTGTTGTAGATTGTAGCAGATTTCTTAAAATCAGAGCCTCCTGAAGTATTTCTTGGGGCTTAGCAATATTCAGTGGTCAATGTTGCATATTAGCTTAATTTTAAGCTAATTTAAACTAAAATACTGTTTTTAAAGGTAGAAGACTTAATGATTATTATAAGCCTCTTATTTGCCAGGTGTTTGCTGGGTACTTGGGGAGGCAATTTATATCTGTCATCCCATTCAGTCTTCAGCATAGCACAATGAAACAGGAATTATCAGTCCCATTTCACAGATCGGGCCACTGGACTCTGAGGTCAAGAAACTTACTGAAGTGTATGCCATTAATAGGGGGGCAAAAAAACACTGAAATTTACAAAGTCTGAGGTTTGTCTGCTCCACCTCCCCCCAGTCTTATGCGGTGACCTGGGTTATGACTCGGGATCTGTGACCACAGTCAGGTGTTCGGCGCTTGCTTCCTTGGCACCTGCCTACCCCTCTGGTTTGCAGCCTGACCTCTTCCCAAGGCTCAGCCCGCCCTGTGTGTCCAGTGGCCCAGCTCACCACCTCTCCAGCTGAATCTGAGAGTTATACAGTTCCAGTATTGGAGGTGGCTGAATTCTTTGGAAATGTGATTCCATTCATCTTTCCTCGAGACAATTAGACTCGCTATAGTCATAAGCCATCTGGGGGAAATTTTTTGGAAAGAAATTGGCAAGCAAAGCGTTTCCATTTTCGAGTTTTGATGATATCTCTTTACCTCATGGGGTTTTTGTGAGGCTCCAATGAGATAATACATAATAAACGCTTGAAAACTGTAAAATGCAAAACCAGTAGAAGGTACATGTATTATTATCCGGTTGTGTTAAACATGGGTAGGTGAAGAAAAGCTTCCCAGAATTTTGCAGTGTTTTGGAGCATGAGATAATGGTAAATTTCCACCATGCACAGAGGAAATGCTCGCTGTCTAAAACGTTACATGATGCTTTTCACAAATTCTACTGCTAGATTCAGAGGGCTTAATCCTTCACCTAATGGTGCACTTGTAGTTCACCCAATCCCATGCAACAGCAGTGATAACAATAACCACCGCCCACTTTTGTATATTTAAGGCGAAGACGTAAGGAAAATTTCCCAGGGGTCATCTGTACCACCTTGCAGTTCATCTCTTAGGTTTTTCATTGATATAAGCTTGTTCTTGTACCACAAAAACTCAGGTTATAATAATTCCTTGATGAAGTTATTATTGCAACTCACACTTAGCATGTATTATAATGGGAATGATTTAGCTCATCCCATAATATAATGGATAGCACGGTATACTCTAAATGGGATTTTTCTCTCATTTTCACAATTGTTAGAAGTAACAATATCAACAACTGTTTGAACTGAGACACCCTAGCATATTTGATGTTTGTATGCTGTGTTTAAACTGTATTCCGTACAATTGATTGTACTTTTTCATACTACATTTATTATGTTTGGATATAAGATTTGTCTTATTTATTGCTCAGATGTACATCCAAAATTATAAACCCCAAGAGGATAAGGACCAAGTCTTATTTACCAAATTCCCTGGAGGCTCAGACAGTAAAGAATCTGCCTATAATGCAGGGGGCCTGGATTCAATCCTCTGGTCAGGAAAATCCCCTGGAGAAGGAAATGGCAACCCACTCCTGTATTCTTGTCTGGAGATTCCATGTAGAGGAGCCTGGCGGCTACAGTCCATGGGGTTGCAAAGAGTCAGACATGACTAACTAACACTTTCAAACAGTATTTTGCACATAAAATGCCCTTAATGAATAATCGTTAAATTGCATCAAGACCCTTGCTAACCCATTCAACTAAGAGACACAGTAAGTTCTGAGTTGATCAACGTTGATGGGTGCCTAATCTGTGGCCCCAGTTATGAACACCATGCTGCCCTTGTCAAGAAGAAACTTCAGTGCTAAAAGCATGTAGGAATTACAGTGAAATTAGCAGCAAAGTTTTAAAGCTGATGGTGAGAGTTGGAATAACGTCTAGGAACTAAAACTGCAAAATAGTATTTCCCTTCTAGCAGACAGGCCCATGGTTTTCACCAAGTCAGCCAGCAGGGAAATAACCATTGTTATCAGCATTTGCCATTTCCTATTTTCTCAACTCTACCTTTATCACGGTGACTAAGACCTTTCAGGGGTCTACAGATTTGGAGATTTTGGAAAAGGCAAATATACTTTGAGGGGTAAATGACTAAAGCAAGAAGACTTTGGAATAAGTGAACTTTTTGTTGAATTTCTTATTTTTGATGATATAAGTTTCATTTAAGAGAACTGATTATTTTCCCACTCTAAGGTTTCAATCTTTCCACATGTGTTCCCGTTATTGTAGTATTGGAAAAGCCCTTGGTTATGTATTAGCAGTATAACATCTGGTGTTTGGATGAGGACTCAAGAAAACACACTGAGAATAACCAAAATCTCAAATGGAATCAGTAGATTAGGAGGGACAGCGGTCTTTGGCAAAGTGAGAAAGAAAGTACCCAACCTGGTAGCTCAGATGGTAAAGAATGTGCCTGTGATGCAGGAGACCGGGGTTCTATCCTTGGGTCAGGAAGATCCCCTGGAGAAGGGAATGGCAATCCATTCCAGTATTCCTGGAGAATCCCATGGACAGAGGAGCCTGGTGGGCTACAGTGCATAGGGTTGCAAAGAGTTGGACACAACTGAAGCGACAACACTAACAACTTCTAAATAATTTTGAGAAAGGAGGTAAAGTGAAAAAATAGTCATCTATGTGGACTGGGCCCTTTTCAAAGACTGCAAGTCTGTGTCAAAATGAAAACTGAGAACACTGTGTCCTGATGCCAGCACTAAGAGTGTTGCCCCAGCGTTAGAAACTCTGCAGCTTCATCTCCAAAGCCGGAAGGTTACCCACCCCTCCTCCTAAGACCTGTGAACCTGGAAGAGTATTCTGGAGTCCCCTGGAAAACATCAGCCCTCTCGGCCAGACCCTCCACCTGCCTGTATATAAGATTCATTTCTACATCTAATAGAAACTAGTGATAATAGCAATTGCTTTTGCTTACTGTCCCCCTCCCAAGTTTCTTTTTGGATATTTTAATGTGAAATGATGGTAGAGAGACATGGGAGAAAAAATTGCGGATCATAACTTTTGCTCCCAAACACTCCCATCACTGCAAACATCTAGGAACACTGACATTCTTCGAAAGCAGAGCCTCTGGCTTGAAGGAGCAGTGGAAGCGCTGTGACTACTAAATAAGCAGGGTTTGCTTTACCTTCCACGTGTTTTCAGTGTTCCAACCAAGTGTCTAGGTTTAATGCTGATGCTGACAGCTAGTCTGGTAGAGGTTATGCACAGGAAAATAAACTTGGATTTCTCAAATGTGAACCTGGGGTAGATACAGATGGGAGAATATAAGGCTAAAAATAACATCATATATATTATGACTTCCTTGGCTCGGTGGTAAAGAATCTGCCTGTCAGTGCAGGAGATGTGAGTTCGATCCCTGGGTTGGAAAGTTCCCTGGAGAAGGAAATGGCAACCCGCTCTAGTATTCTTGCTTGGAGTATTCCATGGACGGAGGAGCCTGGTGGGCTACAGTCCATGGGGTCGCAAAGAGCCAGACACTACTGAATGACTGAACAACAACAGTGTGTGTGTTATAGCATGCATTGCAGAGGAAAATAATTTGTAACCTTCTAGAGTCACAGTTCATTAGCTATTGTTGATAAATCTGAACAACCTCACACAAGCTTCTTTCTCCTCTGTAAAATTTCTTCATATTTGCTCCGTAAGTAGAAGGAATAACACTAAATTGCCATTTTATTTTTCCAATAAGACATTAATTACCTTATGTGAGGCTATTCATTTTCTTGGCACCAAAGATGTTTATAAATGGTACCCCACATTATACAAGCCACATGTTTATGTAGCATGAATGTTCGATCAATTAGTTTACACACACAAACGCTGGAATATTGATGACACATGTTAACTTTTAGTGGGAAAAAAGCCAACCAAGCTCATGTGATGCACTGATCCTTGGGACATGCACACAGATGTGAACCTCTGACTTCCTCACAAGTGATTTGGCTGACAAACAGTAGCTTGTAATTATTGCGGTGCCGTCATAAATTAATTAACGAATCAATCAATCAGTTCAGAACCAGCCACATTTGTCGGTTTGGGATGCTTCCTGTCACTTTATCTCCCTTGCAAGTGCTTTTCTTATCAGGTGCTTTGAAAACATTTGCTTGTGCTGATAGGCATTTTTCTAAGCTTTAATAGTGAATTTTCAACAACAGCATGGGTGTAGTGAAATGTTGCTGATGTATTGATTAATATTCTCTAAATGCTGGGCCAAAAGACTCTCAGTGGGTAAGGTGAATAATAATTGAGCATCTAGAAGGTTTTGACCAAAGCCATTTCTCCAAGCAAGGAATAAGAAAACAGCATCCCAATCTCTCAGCAAACAGGCAGCATATAGAGGCTAAGTTGTTCCGAAGGTATCAGTTTTCACCATCACCCCCAAGGGTACTTCCTTTGTTCTGTTTCCACCTCTACGCTGTATTTTGAAAGAATCCATTAACTGAGCAAGTTGCATTTATTGAACTGTGAGTTATTGCATTTTTTAAGATATGACCATCTCAACCCACTCCAGTACTCTTGCCTGGAGAATCCCATGGAGGGAGGAGCCTGGTAGGCTACAGTCCATGGGGTCCCAAAGAGTCGGACATGACTGAGTGACTTCACAAGCACTTCTAGGTACCAGCTCCTCTGCTGGGCACATCCTGTATAGGATCTTATTTAATTCTTGCAACAATACTGAAGACTAGATGTAACTTCTATTTCATAGCAGAAGAAATGGAAGCTCTGAGGATTTAAGCAGTTTGCCCAAATTTACACAGTTCATAACAGGCAGTGCCATGAGCGAGAATCAGTGCATTGGCCCCTCCCCACATTGGGATTAACCAGAAAGATCAAAGAACATCTGATCAGCACATCACAACCCACGTTACCACATGGGGTTGGTGCAGTTCTAGCCAGAGAAAAGGAACTTGACGTTTTAGTTAGTCGCCTCATTCTGGATAAACCTACCATTTCTGAAAGACTTTGTGAAATATGAAGAAATAGTTCTTGGGTTCATTATTTTCTAGCTTTATTGAGATAAACTTAATACCATTATACATGTTGAAGGTGTATATTGTGATAATTTGATGCATTTTATATTACGGAATGACTACCACAATAAGGTTTGTTAACACCTCCATCACCTCATTACCTCTGTTTGCGTCCATGTGTGGTAAGAATATTTATGATCTACTGTCTTATCATATCGAAGTATACAGAACAGTACTGATAAGTATAGTCACCATGCTGTATGTTAGATCTCGTAACTTACTCATCTTTTAATTAGAAGTTCTTGGCAACCTTCCTTTGACTGTACTGCTGAGAGTTTCAAAAAGGCTGAAAGACTTCTGAATCCTTTGTCCTGCTCTGCCTCTAGTACCTGGAAGCACCATTCGCTGCTGGGTTAACAGTGTTACAGCTTTCTTTTGTTTGGCTTCATTTTCTTGTCCTGAATCAGTGGGGGCAGTGGAATGACAGTGGCACTGAGAATCAAAGCTAGACAGATGTTCCTGAGTTGGTCTGTAAGCACAAGGAAGCCATTTAACCTCTGAGTTCTGCCTGCCTCTTTGAGCCACTGTAAGAAGCAAATGAAATACAGTGGTTTTCAACTTTTATGGGCCTCTCATCATAACCTAACACACACATATATAAATATGTAGAATGAAAATTCAACATTCATGGAACACTCTTTACTCCTAATACCTGTAATGTGCTTTTAATAGTTTTTACTTTATTCTCTCTCATCTTTTCAAATGAATGTGTTGTCTAACTCAGTTGATATGTTGAACCACTAGTGGGTCATGATACATGGTTTGAAAAATACCAAGTGAAGGTGAATGTTCTCCGAGGTTGCATTTGCTCTCTGCATACACGTGCTTCAGATTCTTGTGTTTAGAGGTCTTCTATTATCTGAACCCCACCTTTTAAAGGAATTCCATACTCATTAGAAGAGAGTGATTGCTTAGGGTTCTGTGGCCACAGATCGTTCTACTGAGATTTTTTTCCTGTGAGCTGCATCCAGAGGGCTACAGTCCATGAGGTCTCAAAGAGTTGGACCTGACTGAGCGCACACACACACCCACAGAAGGATAAAAGCACCAGTCTGGTCAGCCCTTGGAAGAAGAACAGGATGGCTCTTGGGCTGGGTTCATATTTATAACACAGGCTGAATTCTTATCTTCATCAGAGAGTTAACACTTTATAGGACAGGCCCTCATTTTGCAAATAATGTGATAAAATGAGATGGAAGAAGTTGAGAGGAAAAATAACGTGTACACCTTTAATTTTTAATTTCCCACTAAAAACATAAAGAAATAGCCTTTTGGTAAAAAAAAAAAAAAAGATGATGAAATAGGTGTTTTCTTAAAGAATTTTCTTCCCCCTGAAATTCTTAGTAAAAGGAAATCTGAGGTGCTTTGTAAGGTAATAGCTGTTTCACTTTGCATAGCCCCATATGGAATGGATGAAAGTGAGAAAGTATAAATATTTTCTTTAGAATATGGAAACTTCATATTCTCAGTAATCTGCATTTTATAATATTTTTAAAGGAGAGAACTGAGGGGCAGCTGAAATTAAAATGGAAGAGAGCATAGAATATAAAAGTGGTTTTTGGAGGGTGTTTCAGATAATGTTGGGAGTCAGAACGGCATGTATTTGCAAAAGCCATAAAGAGTCTGGGCTTCTAAGGTCAGGCTACCTGGGATCAAATCCCAAATATGCTGTTGACCAGCGGGATAAATGTAGATGAAGTAACCTCTCTGTGCCTCAGTTTCCTTAACTGTTATATAGGGAGATGGTAGCAGGATCTACTCTGAAGCCTGTTATGAGGATTCACTGAGTTAATATACATAGGCCTGCCCAGTGTATAGAAAGTCTTCATGTTAATATCATTAACCACATATAAAATATAACTGTAATGCTTTACAATAAATAAATCCTACATGTAAGGAAAAGCAAAAAATAAGGTAAAAAATTAAAATCAACTTCTTCCTACCAAAAAAGCCATTGAAACTACATGTAGGGGAAATGATTCTTAGCTATTAAGTCAGTGACTTCAGCTCCAGAAAGACTCCACTTATTACTTGTTCTGACAAAGTGACTTCTCCTAGATTCTGAGTTCCTGTCCATGTAAGCCTGTGTACAGGTGTCACTGATTTCCTGTTTTCGCTGAACTCAGTGGTAAATTTCTGGGCAACAGATCAGGTTTTCCGTGGCCTTATGCTTCTTTTGACTTCTCCCATGCCCCTGTATCCTCGCTCAGGGGTCATCTACAAGACGCGTTCAATGAACTTGAGCTTGCCTTAGGGGCCAGTTTCTTAGCTCATCATTGGTGCTTTGGACACCCAATTGATAAATTATATACATATCAATAAATAATACATACATTTATAAAGTCGACTCTGCTTTTCATAGAGGCACCTCTAAACAAACACATCACTTACAAACGAGCTGGGCTCTGAAGCTCACCAGGAGTCAGTCAGTCAGAAATTCTATAACGTGTGCAGTAGGTCCTCAAAACACACATCCAAGACAGTTTCACCCAGTGTACCAGGTGCAGCAGTGGCTCCAGGCAACCAGGGCTAGGTGCATAGCACCTATCTGATTCAGGGACAGGGCCCTTCCTCCTTTCAGCAGCCCCTTTCTCAACAGGGGAGAAGGAACTCCCCATCTCTAAGGGACTGAGAGTAGACTCCACTAGTCTGCTTCAGAAAGGGGAGTTGAGAACCAGTAGTACAGCCTGGGGCCCCTGGAGAGTGCTAAGGAGGTGGAGGAGGAACAGCTGGTACCCGTTCCTCCTCCCTCCTCCTTGTCCCTCTCCTCTTTCACTTCCTATTACTGACAAGGCAGGGAAAGAAGAAGCTTTTCTTCCTTGATGACTTGGTTCCCCTTCTCTCCACCTTCCTCTCTTTGGGTTTCTTCACATGCCTGAAACTATGGGACAGAGGTAGTGAGGGCTGAGGGTTACGACTGCAGGCGGACCTAACAGACATCTTCTTCCTCCTCTTCTTTCTTTTTTTTTCTAGTCTGTTCTTTCTATCCCACCAGTGCATCCTGCATCTCACCACTCGATGCTGGTTCATGATGGGAATCTTAGGGAATCTAGGCTATCCAGTTGAATAATAGGTGGTGTTGATTTAAAAATAAAAATGAGACTCTCACTGGCAATGGGTCTCTCACTGGGTGGGGAATGATCACAAAGGTGGAGACAGGAGGCAAGAAGAGAAGTTCCATTCTCAAGGCAGCTGTGCTTAGCCAACTAGAGCAAGTCAAGAGCTGCCTGTGCCCATAAACACAAACACCTGTTCTTCATTAGTTATCTTCCTCCAAAACATAAGGCCATGGGTTGACAGGTCCTTAGCCACTATACAAAACATACATAGGTTTGTGATGACCTTGTTGCCAATATTTTATTACAAACATCCATTTTATAATGGTTCATAGACTCAAACCTTTGCCTTCCTCTTAACACTGCATTTGCAATGGCATAAATCTACTCGCTCTGTCGACAGATTTGCACAGAGATTGCACCAAAAACTGTATGAAGATGAACTTCCTTCCCTTCCTCATGGAACTTCCATAGAGTGGAGAATGCAATGGGACAAGTCCTTTGTTGGTGAGGTATTGGCTGTCATAAAGCTGCGTAGGAGAGGCACCTAATTCATCTTAGAGATGGTGTAGTTTCTCCAGTGACAAAGGAGAGAGGGGAGAAGATTCATTTCTACAGAGAGATCAGCATATATAAAGACCCAGTGGTAAGAGAGCATGTGACTCTTGGCCTGAAAAATAGCACATAGTTCTATTTTGCTGATTAATGGGAAAAAATGCTCAGGAACAGAGCCATGGGCTATGAAAGCACTCCCATCTATACACCATTGGTACCACCACCACGTCACATGCCGCAGATCCACTGCAGGACAAGGATTTCATTATAGTGAAACTTCACAGCATAGATCAAGTAACACTGGACAAGGGTCTAAGCTCAGATGGCTGCTGTTTTCTGCGAATTTCTGGTTTACCCAGCCTATGAGACTGTGGCCAGATGTACTGTGTTACCTACAGAATCCTTATCAGCCGCATTCCATCTGTGTCACCGAAGTAGCAGGAATTAGGCAGGCACCCTTTTGGAAAGTGGCCCACAGGGTACAGAAAGCAGGTACGCCTTGGAGGCGTGTAACCCATGTCCCTCCAAAGCCAGGAGAGAAGAAAAACACATTGAGTTTCTGCCCCAGATACTCACTTGAATTGCTCCTGCATTCCAGAGTGAAGTGGGGCGGGGGTGGGGGTGGGGGGATTTGGAGGTTAGCTGTGGGCCTCGGAGTGATGATTACTTGGTAATGGAACAAATTAAATTATGTGAAATTTTAGATGCTTTCCCCCTGCCCTAGTGGCTCCCAATCTATTTAGGGGTAGTCAGGAAAAGGGGACCTTCACAACAGCTGCTTAGCTGCTTGAGCTCAGAGAGGAAAACCATAATTTGTCTGTAATCCCTAATGCCAACAGTTGTTCATTAAGAAACAAAACTAATGTAATCTTGATTATTTGCTCAGATTTCTACTCTATCATGTTTTGTACATCTGGCAGGCTAATGTAATTTTCCTCAGAAACCCAAAGCAATCTGGTGCTCAGACAACACCATGCAGATTTAGGTAAATTCCAGGCTCAGATTAGCATAATACTAACTAATCACGAATATCATTTGCATTCATTAGCGTGTTGGGGGGAAAAAATTGTTTCTAAATGGCAGAAAATTGAAAGAAAGATTAAGGGCAAGGGCTTGAAAATCCTGTTTGGCTTGATGTGACTATATTACAGCTGATTTTTCTCTTACAAGACCTAATATTTAATGTGGAAGTATTAATTAGAGTGTTGGAAAAAAGACTGCATCTAATTGGAAGAAAACTAAGAGAGATTAAGGACAAGCGTATGGAGTTGCTTTTGCTTGATTCAAGTGCGGAACAGATAATTTCTCATGCAATGCCAAGGAGCTTAAATGTGTAAAAGATAGGGTGATTAATTTTCCAGAAAGACCCAAGCCTTTTGGGGGAGATAGCAGAGAAATAGGATTTCTTTCCCTCATGAAGTAAGAAGTTCTTGGTCAATGCCTTTGTTTTTATGATCAAGCAAAAAAAGATAACAGAATTAAACTCCTAAGTCTGAAATACTCCCCAATGAAGGTGAAATCCCATAAAGCCCACACACTGGGAAAAACTACAAGTCATGGGGTAATAGATCCCAAATGTACTGATTAAGAAAAAATAACACTAAAAAGATCCCAAACCCCGGCTTCCTGGGGTTAAGCTCTTTTCCTTGCAATTTCCCAGGTCCAGCTATTTGGCAGAAACAGAATTGGTTACAGGCGGTGTGCTGGGGCTGGTGCAGACTGTGGTTGCAGGCAATTGCCTGTAAATCCTGTCTCTCCGCAGCTCTGCTGCTGTGGGGCTAAATTCAGCGCTGGCTTCCTGAGGGCTGGGAGCAGGTGCTTGCCAGTGGCTTTGGCTGCTCCCTCTGACAGATGAGCGAGGTGAGCCTTCTCCCCTGGTGAGAAGCCAGCTGAGCAGCCATCAGCAGACACGCCTGTGAACATCCCAGCCAGCCTGGCTGCTTGCAGCAGCCTGACTGTGGGGTTGAGGTACTGGGAAGGGGGTTAGCGCTCTCCTTACTCAAAGTGTGGTCTGCACACCAGCAGCTTTAGCATTGCCCCAAAGCTTGTTGGAAATGCAGAATCTCAGGCCTCCCCCTAGTCACTGAGTCACAATCTGCCTTTTCACATGATCCCTGAGAGAGTCACTGACATTTCTAAAGAGCTGGAGTGTGAGACACCAGGCCTTTAACAATTGGGGCATAACAATCACACCTGAGAACTTGTTAAAATTCCCATTCCCAGGCTCAAGATTCAGTTTCAGGAGGTCTGGGGAAGGTAGGGGCCCTGTCACCATATTAGAGAAACTTGAGTAGAGGAATGCATGGATTCAAAGCCATCTTGCCCACTGCATTAGTGAAAAATTGTTTAATAATGAAGTCTCTGTTTCCTCATTTTTAACTTGAGGGAAATAGCTCATGTTCTAGGGAGTGGTTTTGAGAAGTGAGTGAACTCAGGAGGCAAACTGTTTCAGCACAGCGTCCTGTGCACTCCTGGTCCTTCAGAGATATTGCCTGCCTTTCCTCTCTCCTCTGCTTTGCAATTCCCTTCCTTCATGTGTGCCCATGTGCTAAGCCACTTGAGTCATGTCCAACTCTGCGATCCCAAGACTGTAGCCTGACAGGCTCCTCTGTCCAAGGAATTTTCCAGGCAAAATACTGGAGTGGGTTGCCGTTTCCTACTCCAGGGGATCTTCCCCACCTGGGGATTGAACCCATGTCTCTTATGTGTCCTGTATTAGCAGGCTTGTGCTTCCCTTAAAGCTCAGTTGGTAAAGAATCTGCCTGCAATGCAGGAGACCCTGGGTTGGGAAGATTCCCCTGGAGAAGGGATAGGCTACCCATCCCAGTATACTTGGGCTTCCCTTGTGGCTCAGCTGGTAAAGAATCTCCCTGCAAAGCGGGAGGCCTGGGTTCGATCCCTGGGTTGGGAAGATTCCCTGGAGAAGAGAAAGGCTACCCACTCCAGTATTCCGGGCTAGAGAATTCCATGGATTGTATAGGCTGTGGGGTTGCAGAGTGGATACAACTAAGCAACTTTCACTTTCTTTACCATCAGCACCACCTGGGAAGCCCCCTTCCTCTGTCTGACCCTTTATATTTTCCCACCCCCGTGTCCATCCCCATGTTCCACAAGTTCCCACTTTAGGGGTCACTGTCCAATGTCTGTTACACATTGGTCTAGTTTTCTCTTTCTGGCTAAGTCTCCTAACTCCAAGCTTTAAATCCTTTAAGTGTAGCTGTCCCGTAGCCTCTTCTGTTCTCTGCCATACTGGAAGATGGCTCAGTGTGTCATCTTCCACTTTCATTTTGGACTTCTGGGAGAATGTCTTTACCTGGTGCTTCTCAACCAAGGCTGCACACTAGACTTCTCTGAAGATTATTTTACAAATGCCCGAGGCCCCTGCTCCACTGAGATTCTGATTCACCTGCCTGAGACTCAGCCTCCATATATATATTTTAAAATTCCCCAAGTGGTGAAATATAATAAATATAGTATATTTGGTGGCTCAGATGGTAAGGAACCTGCCTGCAATGCAGGAGACCTGGGTTCCATCCCTGGGTCAGGAAGATCCCCTGGAGAAGGGAATGGCTACTCACTCCAATATTCTTGCCTGGAGAATTCCATGGACTGAGCAGCCTGGAGGGCTACATCCTTGGGTTTGCAAAGAGTCAGACATGACTGAGTGACTAACACACACACGCACAAGTGGTTAAAAATGAGCAGCCAAGACTGAGAACTAACACCTTCAGGAAAGGAATCGAAGAGACCAATAAAAATGATATTTTGGCTCAGAAAGACCGTTCAGCACACATCAGATCTGACCACTTTGGCCAGCTTTTCAGTGAAATGAGTGCTAAGTGTTCACCACATTTCATTCAGTTGTTCTTCATCCCATTTTTTTTTAGTTTTTTCATGAGAAATGTATCCTAGAGTCAGCTTTAGAGGCAAGGTCCTCATCTTTGTTAAGCAGCTTAAAAGCCCTGCGAGAAAACCATTTCCTCTTTCATAAATGAATCTGGGAATATTAGGAATATCTGTTCAGTACCTAAATAATTCCACAATGTCTTTCCCCTGTTTTCAGTAAGCTAGTTTTTGGAATAGAGCCAAGCAGGTGTGCAAACCCAGGAAGATGGTGTGCATTTTTGCTCCAAAGCAACACATAATATGCAACTTCAGTATAGTATCATAGTGGAGGAATTGCAGGATTAGAGAAAAGACCAACATGAATCAGATTCCTGCATGCCTGTGTTAGAGCTCTGAAAGCAACCACTCACATCAACACAATGTCTAACAATGTTCAATACACATAATTCCCCTCCTTCATCCATCTACCTCAAAAACTACATTGCCATAAATTTTATAGGTCAAATTCTCTAGCTGTAGGGAAATAAAACTAGCAATTAATAGAAATCATTAGAGACCTGGTAACTGAGGTAAATGAAATTCAGAGTAAGTACAAGTTGCATAGAAAATAAAAAGATAACATAATAAATATTTACTCAACACTTACATGTGTCAGTCACTAATACAATTATTTTGCATATATTATTTCATAATTTTCTCAAAAATTCTGAAGTGAATACTATTATTTTCCTCTTACATGTAGATAAACTGAGGCACAGAGAGGCCGAGTAACTTTCTAAAGGCCACACAGAGAATAAATGACGACAATGGATTTGAGATAAAACAATCTGCATAATTTGCATTTGTCACCAATATTCTGATTTATTATCAAAACTTACAGGGCTTGGTCAAATCATAATCAAACAAAAATTGTAGCTTTTCATTCTTTTTCATTTGTATTTTTATTTAAAATTAAAATAAATAGATTAAGTCTTGACATCAGGAGATATGAAACAACAAAATAAATTCAAAGAGTGGGAAAAAAAGTTTTTCTTAAATAATAAAATAATTATTTTAAAAGGAGAAAAATGATAGAATGAAAAATAAAGAATTGGTCGTTTGGGGAGAAAAAAAATCATAAATGTGTAAAGATAGAGTTTAAAGGTACTTTTAATAATAAAAAGAGTATTCTATACATTTTGTGTGGGCAGATTTGAAGGAAAAGATCTTTTGTAAGGAATGTATCAACTGCAAACATTTTGTCAGGAAGTATAAACCGCAAGCCGTCATATCATCAGGAAACCCCCTTTGAAAATTAATGTAGATTTTTTTAATTAAAAAATAAACAGTTTGCATTTGAATTTATAGGAAAATTCTTTTACAGTTTCTAAGAATTTCCATATTGGGAGCTAAAAAATATGAAAAGTTATTCATTTTACAAAGCTAGCTTAACCCTCTAAAACATGACAGAGAAAGAAAAGAAGGGAAAAAAAAGGAAGGGATGGAAGAAGAGGGGAGGAAGATGGAAGGAAAGGAAAACAGAAGGGAAGATAGAAGACAACTTACTCAATTTAATTTATAAATAGAGATGCAAGAAGCTATGTAAATAGTAGTATGTTGAATTCAGCACTGTATTAAAAGCACGATAAACTGGTGAATCAAAAATCAAAAACAGTTTTTTTCCCTACAGGGATTTTGATTTAGTTTAATGTTAAGATTTCTATTGTTTAATCCATAACATCAGTAAAAAAACCATATGGTCATCGAGATATATGCCAACCAAGGCCTACCTAAAAATATGAAGATACTTTTTTAATATTATCAATATCTGGCTCAAAATATTAATAATATGCAAAAATAATACATAATGACACTGTTGAGCAAAATTTCCTAGAGTGTGTTATTACAATTGCTATCCTCTGTAATCAAAAAATGCTCCTCAAAATTAAGTTTCTATACCAAATACATTTAGAAAACATTTCATACTCTATCTAGCCTCCTCTCAAAGTTTCACCAGCCACATATACATAGGGTTTGAGAAGTGTTTCCTCAACCATTCAGATCATGAAAACTCTTCAAGATAATTTCTTAGGACTATTGCTCCCCTGGGGACATCTTGAGAAATATTGAATTAGAAAACATGATGGGAAGAAATTTCACTCACAATAGTAACAAACATGACATAATTAGGAGTAAATTTCACAAGTAATGTATAGGGTATAGATGAAGAAAGTACTGATTTTACTGAGAAGCTCTTTAAGAACTCGATCGTGGAAAATCTCATTCTTTATTCTTAGAAAAAAACAATTTAATTTGGTAAAAACTATCAGTGCTCCAAAATAAATTTATAAATTAAATATATTCAATCAAAGAGGGGTTTTTTCCTAACTTGAAAAAATAATTAGAAATTTTGTATGGTAAGATGAATTGTCAAGAAGTTGCAAAGAAAAAATAGGAAAATAATCTTATCAAAATAGATTATAATTTTATAGTAATTGAAACAGTTCTTACTCTGGGGTAAGAAATCATACAGATCAAATAATAGAGTTAAAAAACACTCCGAATCAAAACCAAAGTACATAAAATATTCACAGTGCATCTGAAGCAGTGAAGCACGGGGTCAATGCAGTCTTTAGTAGGTGTACTTAGTGAATTCTAACTTCAGCTCCACCTCTTACTGGCTGTATGATCTTGGATAAGTCATTTAACTTTTCTGAGCATCTGTTTCCTTATGTATAAAAGTAGGAATAATCTACTTCTAAAGTACTCATAGCACTTATTTCATAGATTTAACATGAGGTGATGAAATAATTACTATAAAATACCCTGAAATAGGTGCATAATAATCACTCAGTAAGTATTTGCCATTAGTATTATACAATAATTACTATATAACTTATTTATGTGACAAGAGAGCCTTTTAGATCAGTGGGAAAGAAGTTGGGCAACTATTTTTAAAAATATATTTAGAAACAATTTTGAAAAAACTAGAAAAAAGATCATTAGTTGCATTCAAAGAGTTATGCTATACACTAAAATAAAACATCAATGTTTCAAGAGTAAAATGCAAAAATTAAAGAAAAAGAAAAAATGTAAAGCAAACTACAGAACAATTAGGGAAAAAATAAATATTTGTCTGATTGTATAATAAAAGCAAAATTCATAATGGAAAAAGTCGATCAGTTCAGTTCAGTCACTCAGTCATGTCCGACTCTTTGTGACCCCATGAATCGCAGCATGCCAGGCCTCCCTGTCCATCACCAACTCCTGGAGTTCACTCTAACTCACGTCCATTGAGTCGGTGATGCCATCCAGCCATCTCATCCTCCATCGTCCCCTTCTCCTCCTGCCCCCAATCCCTCCCAGCATCAGAGTCTTTTCCAATGAGTCAACTCTTCGCATGAGGTGGCCAAAGTACTGGAGTTTCAGCTTTAGCATCAGTCCTTCCAAAGAATACCCAGAACTGATCTCCTTTAGAATGGACTGGTTAGATCTCCTAGCAGTCCAAGGGACTCTCAAGAGTCTCCAACAGCACAGTTCAAAAGCATCAATTCTTTGGCGCTCAGCTTTCTTCACAGTCCAACCCACACATCCATACACGAACACAGAAAAAAACATAGCCTTGACTAGACGGACCATTGTTGGCAAAGTAATGTCTCTGCTTTTGAGTATGCTATCTAGGTTGGTCATAACTTTCCTTCCAAGGAGTAAGTGTCTTTTAATTTCATGGCTGCAATCACCATCTGCATCTGGAGCCCCCCAAAAATAAAGTCTGACACTGTTTCCAGTCTTTCCCCATCTATCTCCCATGAAGTGATGGGACCAGATGCCAGAAGTCAATAAAGCTTATCATATTAAAATACTATGTATGTAATTAATTATATATAATTATATATAAATATATTATAAAATACCTTAACATATTAAGGTATACCTTAAGGTATAAAATACCTTAACATATAAATATATATTAATTTATAATTTATATATAAATTAAGTGAATGGACAATTTATGTGATGAAAAGTATAAGATTACTATATAAGATAATTTGAGAATATTATGAGAAAAAAGTTCAGTGGTAATACATAAAAAGGAAATACGAAAGGACTATGAATATGTATGCAAATCTTCACTAGTATTCAAAGAAATTTCTTTCTTAAATTGAGGTGTGGTTGATTTATTGGGCTAAATTGGGTGTATGGAAAAACCCAAATGAACTTTTTGGCTAACCCAATACAATGTTGGGTCAGTTTCAGGTGTATGATAAAGTGAATCTGTTGTGCATACATACACTCATTTTTTGGATTCTTTTTCCATATAGGACTTTACAGAGTATTGAGTAGAGTTCCCTGTGCTATACCGTAGGTCCTTATTAGTTATCTATTTTATATACAGTAGTGTGTGTATGTCAATCCCAATCTTCTAACTTATTCCTCCCCTCAATTCCCCCATAACCATTAATTTTCTACATCTCTAACACTATTCTGTTTTGTAGATTAATTCATTTGCAGTCTTTTTTTCAGATTCCACATATAAGCAATATCATATATTTGTGTTTGTCTGACATACTTCACTCAATATGACAATCTCTAGGTTAAATTTAACTAGTGAACAACATTTTCCTCCAAAGTAACTGGTTAAAAAAAAAAAGATTATTCCTAGTATTTTTTTTTAAAAGGGATTATTCCTAGTATTAAAAAAAAAAGGATTATTCTTAGTATTGGAAGGACAAAGAGTCACTTTTGAACACTGCTGCTCAGGTTGCAAATTGGTAGGCACAACACAGACTCTCTGGAGGACAGATAGGCAATATTTATTAAAAAAAAAAAGTCTTTAAAACTGGCATATCTTTTGACTTAGCAATTCATTGAGGAAATTAGCCCAGGTATGGGACACAAATTTAGTTACAGGGAACTGAAGCAGCTTTGTTAAAGCTGGGACCATCTGAAATATTAATGCTGTGGGGAAAATCTTCATTACACAGTACCAAGGAGGGAAAACTAAAGGTTACAATTCAATATTGCAATATGATCCCTAAGAAGAAACAAACATGTAGAAACAAAAGCTGAAAGGATACACACTAACTATTTAATAGTGGTTATTCCTCCACAATGGGATAAGGCTCATTGCTTTCTTAAAATGTGATTTTTCTTGTGTTCTGCTTTCATGAATTCTGCAATTTTATACAATAGAAAAAAATATAAATGTATTTGTCTTTCCACTGGTAAAAAGACGTTCAAACTGATATGAAGAGACAAAAGAGAGATTAGTTGAATGTCCTCTGTGGAATGAATCCATACAGTTTCCCCTGTGATTATGATACATGTTATATGCACAAAAGCTACAGATACTACATATGTGGTTCCAATTATTAATATCCAATTTCTTCTCCAACACGCTGGTTTGAAATAAATGAAACTTTTGCTTCAAACATAAGCATACTCTTGAGTCAACAGTGTCAAAGAAAATGATGTCTGGTCCAGCACTGGCTGGATTTCTGGCCTCCTTGGACCCTGAGGTCTCCATTGAACGCCTTCCTCCTCCTCTCCGTTTCCCCTGTGGACTTTTGTCCCAGTGCAAGTCTGTCCTCACAAACATGTTGCTTTCTTCTTGAAGGGCTGCCGTGGCTGATTGCAGATAATTCAAAGGCTTAGACTCTAACCAATCACATCTCAGATTTAAAATGAGTCCTTCTAATTCCACGGTGAAGAAAAGCTGCTTCCTCCAAAAACAAAGCTCAGACAACTGCCTGCACCTGCTAGTTTTTAACCGGGAAGGGCCGTTTTCAACATGGGCTGGGTCCTGCGGCTCTCTGTCTCCTAGTCTTTTCTTTCCCTGTATGTGTTTTCCTGGTGCTACAGTGATGGAGGTTGTTTCATCACCCCCTGGCCTTCTGACAAACAGATGACTTCCAGATTGAAACCAAGGGAAGGAATTGCACAAAGGGGAGCCGAGAGTCCTGTTGATGCGCTTACTCCCTACCTGGTGCAGGTTACACTTGCCAGGTAGACTTTCACTGGCCTGTGACAGCAGTGTTAGTGACGCAGATAAAAATGTGCTTCAGAAAATACCAGAGATAAAAGGAGGTGGGAGATAATAGGTTGTTATCATTCAATTATTTGATGAAATGGAATCTGATTTAGCAGAAGCAAGAAATGATGCAATGGTCTGTTCCTCCTTGATGGAAGGTAAGGAACTAATTTTTGCCATATTATCTTGGGTGGAGTGGTCTCTTGATCATCCACCTTCTGCAAAACATGTGTGGTTGGCCATTGACAAAGGTACCGAGGCTTCCAAATTAATTAGCACACAACTAACTGGCATTCTAAATTATCCAGAAAGTTTCTGATTTACTCCTGTGGGTGAAAGAGGCTAGGATAGAAACTTTGCCGGTATATAGATTTTGGTCCATTTTGGTGATTGATAACATCCCTAGTGGGGGACCCTGGTGGTTCAGATGATAAAGAGTCTGCCTGTAATGCAGGAGAGCCAGGTTCAGTCCTTGGGTCAGGAAGATCCCCTGGAGAAAGGAATGGCTACAGCCCACTTCAGTATTCTTGCCTAGAGAATTCCATGGACAGAAGAGCCTGGGGGGCTATAGTCCATGGAGTCACAAAGAGCTGGACACGTCTGAAGGACTAACGCTAACTAACAAACATCCCTAGTGCTAAGAACAGTGCCCAGCAATGATTAAGCCCTTGAAAACTGCCTACTGAATGAGACAACTCATTTCAAGAAAACAATTCCCTTTAAACATTTAAGTAATATCTCTTCTATTTCCTGAGGTCAGTGTGTCTATGTTTCTTATGCCTTCATCCTCACTGCTCTAAATAACTGATAACCCCAAGGAGATACTAAGTCATTAAAGAGCCATTACATTCCATAGCTTTCATTTTTTAATGAAAGATGCTGGGAGAGCAAACTAATAAGTTTTAGTTTGTGAACAGGATTGAAGTAAAGAGTTTCCAATGCCCAGTTAATCAAATGTTTTAATTAAGCTGCACGTTAGGATTCCTTTGGTACTAAGTAACCCAACCCAGCTTGAACTAGTATAGGTAAAAGGGGGGACTTTCTGGCTCATGGAGTCCTAGGAAATGTGGATGAACCAAAGTGCAGGAAGCAGAGGCGGAGAGCTGGTGCGCACTGGAACCAGAGGCCAGATAGCAACTGCTTCTCATTCAGGCTCACACCCCAGCTACAGTGGTTCCTTCATTCCCACTGGCTACAGGGAGACTTACTCCATGAGACCCAGGGCCTGGCACTTGCTCGACTTTGTGTCATGCAACTCTCATCATTTGAGAGAATCTGTCAATGTCAGAGCTAGATCTTATTGAAGCTGCTAGGAAGGCTTTGAAGATTGGCTCGGCATAGATCCTCACTCCTAGACTAATCAACAGTTTTCAGAAGGATGAAGTGATGTAAGACACTGACATTTCCCAAAGGAGATTTATGGAAGAGGCATGGGAAGTTTCCAGGGTAAATGAGAGAGGGGTTCTGGGATGAAAATTCCATCCATGCCCACTCTGCCCATCTGCTGACCCCTCCATGGGATTGATCACTCCTTTACTCTGTGAGTGTTATATGTCAAACCGTATGGATTCTGGTGCCTAACTTGTGTCACAAAGAAAGAGTTTTGTCACCTGTCCATTTCCTCTGCAAGCTCCCTGTGTGATGGAAGCTGACCCTCAGGAGCCAGACGGGGCTGGCAATTCCTCTCCACGGGCTGCTTGTCTGTTGAGACCAAGGCCCTTACCTGTTCCCATGGCCCCCTTTCCTCTCTTTCTACCATCCAATCAAAAAGTAACCTTTAGATGTCTTTCTCTCTCTCTTTCCTCAAAGACCCAACAAATCCGTTTTTTTTTTTCCTCCTGTCAGCAACTACCCTACCAACACCCACCTTTCCAGAAAACACTTCTCTTTCAGTCCAGCACCCCCACCCAAATTCTCGCCGTTACAACAAAATTCGATGAAAAATCTCTGCTTTGGGAGGAAACCTTTATCACTTTAAAAGAGAAGTGAGGAAGGGACATGAGGAAAAAGTAGAGGATGAGACTATTTAGAATAAACCTAATCTACATATTTAACTCAAAAATAGCAATAAACACATATCTATTACCTTTACAGTTTCTCCAAAAACAGTTCCCACTAGTTATTTGCTTCATATTCCGAGACAAGGGTGGTGCTCCAGTTACAACCTCCTCCCTACATCCTCAGAAAAGGCCCCTGCAGAGTGGGATGCTAAAGCTTAAGCTCCATTAGCTTCCTATCTGGGGAAGGATCTGGACAGTCTGACAGTACTTATGAAGAAGTGAAGGAGAAAGGAGAGTTAAATTTATTAATCACTTGTGGTGTGAAAAAAGCACAAACAAAATACACACTGATTTACAGAAGGAACTGATTACCGATTACCTGAATGAGTAGAATTTGATGGTTTGTGCAGAAAAGTTGCCACACCACTCTTTTCCCAGTCCCCACTGTTAGATTGCCTGCCCCTGGAGGATGTTTTAGCCAGGCACTTTGGCTTCTCAGGTCACTTTCAAGCATCCCTAAAATTTTTCACTTTGGTGAAATTTTCTTCTTTATCAACAGTTTTAAATCTCCAAATCTCTAAAAATCAGAACTTTTTGGAAGTTTGTTACAAAGTCATTTGGTGAAAAAAGTCTGACATGCACTGATGGGAGGGTATTATGTACTGCCACCTGTTGTGGATAGCAGCATATTTTACAGCAAAAATATTGATGTGCTTGATTAGGCAGCAGCCCTACACATACCGATGACAGGATAAATAATATATATCCTTTCTAAAAACTAGATTCTTCACTTCCCTGGTGGTCCAAAGGTTAAGACTCTGCACTTCGAATGCAGGGGGTATAAGTTTGATTACTGGTTGAAGAACTAAGATCTCACATGCCACACAGTGGGCCAAAAAATAAATTCTGGCTACCCTGGTAGCTGAGCTGGTAAAGGGTCTGCCTGAAATGTGGGAGACCTGGATTTGATCCCTGGGGAGACCTGGATTTGATCCCTGGGTTGGTAAGATCCCCTGGAGAGGGAAATGACAACCCACTCCAGTATTCTTGCCTGGAGAATCCCCTGGACAGAGGAGCCTGGTGGGCTACAGTTCATAGGGTCAAAAAGAGTCAGACAGGACTGATTGACTTTCACTTTCTTTCATCTTTTCTAAAAATCAGGAAGAGTTCTGAATTCTGAAACCTATCTGGCCCCAATGCTTTTAGATAAGAGAGTAGTGCAGAAACCTATACCTGAATGGTCAGACTGTTCCAATACCAAAAGGTCAATGTCTCGTCCCATTCAAAGCTGCTTTCCCTGGGCAGCGTGTGCCTGACATGTGAATTCTGGAGTGCAGCAGTGCGAGAGTAGAAATGACGCTGCCTGGGTCATAGTTATTCTTCCATCTTATTTGTCTTTGCATGCTTCCCTACTCACCCCACAGCCTCTGTCCCCTCCAAGGTAGAGAGAAAGGAGGAAGGACCTTAGCTTCCCTGCTGCTACTGTTATCCTGGTTTGGTGCCCACTGTGGCTCTTTCCTCTGTGGTTCTTCTGAGACAATCCTGCCTTGGATGCTTCTTAAGGCACCCCTAGAGGAGGAAGTAGGCTTAGGGCACAGAAAAGTTAGGGGGAAATCCTGCTTAGATGGTCCAACATCTCTATTTAGAAAGAGAGGGTCCTTGCCACCTATCATTCTTGGCTTTGGAGCTTCAACAGAAGCAAGGAAATGCCCTGTTTATAACTCTGCTACACATTCACTATCTCTCTCTCTCTCTCTTTTTTTTTGGTACTTTTTGATCCCCTTCACTCATTTCTCTTACCCCCACCCTCACCTCTGGCATTCTCTGCATCTATGAGCTTGTTTTATTGGTTTTGTTTTTTCAGAGACCATATATAAGTATAAGACCATACAGTATTCGTCTTTCTCTCTCTGATGTATTTTCCTCAGCATAATGCACTCAAGGTCCATCAGTCCCCTCCCAAATGGCAAGGTTTCAATCTTTTTTATGACTGACTAATACTTCATAGTGTATATACACACACACACACACACATACACCGTGGAGGAGGAAATGGCAACCCACTCTGGTATTCTTGCCAGGGTAATCCCATGGACAGAGGAGCCTTGCAGACACAGTCCATGGGGTTACAAAGAGTAAGACGTGACTTAGTGACTAAGAACACACACACACACATACCCCACATATTCTTTTTCCACTTGTCTGCCAGTGGATGCTTAGGTTGTTTTGATATCTTGGCTTTTGTAAATGCTGCAATGACCATGGAGACACTTAACTTTTGAGTTAAATGTTTTCATATTCTTCAAATGCACATCCAGAAGTGGAATTGTTGGATCGTATGGTAGTTCTCCAGGTAGTTTTATTCTTATTAATTAAAAAAATCTTCATATTGTTTTCTATACTAGCTATACCAACTTACATTCCCATCAACTGTGCTCAAGTGTTCCTTTTCCTCCAAATCCTCTCCAACACTTGTTATCTAGTGTATTTTGATGATGGCCATTCTACATTATCTCATTTTCAAGGATCACAATTAACCTGTAGTGTAGGTATAGTCAATTTTACAAATGAAAAAGTTAAGGTAACATAGCAAAGTGGGGTTTAAAACTCATATATTCATGCTGGTGAGTAGGGTGATTTCAGAAGAAAGAAAATTTAAAAACTAAGATTAAGGGAGCAAAGAACACAAGCAAAGAACAGATATTAAGAAAATCTCTGTAATAAGGAAGCCAAAAACGTGTGTTTGAAGAAATCTGCCTTTTCATTTTATGTGCAACCAGAAACAAAGCAGCTTCTTTGGAAGGAAAGGCAGGTATTTGTAAAGAGTACAATCATGGAGCAGAAAGAGAATACAGTTTCTAAAGAAAAGACCACATCAAAATGAGAACAGAAACAACACCATGATATTTTCTGGAACTTTCTGTCTCCTCTCGGCACTCATCAAAACCAGAAAAATCTGTAATCTTTAAAAGTCGAAAGTGGGTTTGAGATCCACTGGGGTGAGTTTAGAAGCCTCCATTTTGTTCAGAGTGGGTCTAGATTTGGAAATAAACTGAATCCCACAGAGTCATTATACAATTGGCACAGTGCAAGAGGCACTGAAAACTTTCCTTGTCTGAATTTCTTGCTGCTTTTGAGAAGGAGATTTCACGGGAGAGGCTGACATTTCAGAGACATAGCTTAGCTGAGTTTAGAAACCAGGGAGTAGGCGGTTTTCAGAAGGCACCTGTAAACACCATGTAGATGAGCTATGGGAAATGCGTGAGAGTCAGAGATGGCATGAAGGGAAACAAAGAAGAATATTCTCCTCCCACCCAGAGGAGAAAAATGTAGGACTCTAGGGCGGCAAGGAATGTTTCATTCACTCATCCATTCATTCAAGAAATACTTATTATGTTGGGATTTGTTGGGGTTTTTTGTTTGTTTGTTTTTGTAAAGGTTGGGTTACAGAAGAAAATGAAAGAAACAAATCAAAAATGGATGTATAATTACAGACAGAGATAAGTGCTCCATAGGATACTCTGACTATTTATAGGCAGGTGTTATAAGGGGAACTGATCAGATAGCAGGCGCTGAAGAGTTTCCCTGAGAAACTGGTTCTTGATGTGAACTCTCTGTGATGAGTGAAACAATGGCTAACATTAATTGAACCAGCCATGCTCTAATTGCTTTTTAAAGATTTTTTTTTAATGTGAACCATTTACAAAAGTCTTTATTGAATTTGTTACAATATTGTTTCTATTTTATGTTTTGTTTTGTTTTGTTTTTTTTTTGCCCCGAGGGATGTGGGATCTTAGTTCCCGGAGCAGGGATCAAACCTGCAACCCTTTCATTGGAAGGTGAGGTCTTAACCATTGGACTGCCAGGGAAGTCCCCTCTAGTTGCTTTTTGTGAATAAATTCATGAATGTCTTATGACAACATTGTGAGGTAAGCATGTTCTTGCCTCTTGATGAATATTCTTCTTTTCTATCCATGTGCCTTGGAAAAGGCATGGGAGTGAAGCGTAAGCTCTGAAGCCAGATTTCCTGAGTTTGAATCTTCACCACCTTGATGACTTTCTGTGTGATCTTAGGCAAGTTACGTAACCTCTCTGTGTCTCTGTTGATTCAACTCTTATCACTGAGATCACTGTAATAACTACATGTGCTGGAGGAATTTAAAGCAGATCAGTGTGACTGCTGGAAAAATGGTGTGAAATATGGCTGGAGAGACAGGGTATATATCTTGAGTGTAGCAATAATTGGGTACCTACTGTGTGACTGACTCTGTGCTGGGAACTTTCTACATTATCTCACTTGCGTCCCTTCTCTTCAAGGAAATGCTTGTTAACCAAATTCTTGAGTAAAGTAAAGAGCAATCTTGCTTTTAAAAGGCTGATTGGATATACTACCCTCAGGCTAGGGTTCTTCCTCAAAAAGGAACTGTACGACCTTGAATAGCCCTCTGATTGTTAATTAGCCTCTTTGGTCAGTCAGTTCTGATGTCCAGAGACTCCTGGGATGAAGCAGAAGTTAGGTGTCCAGTTAATTGGAAGTCATGAGCTTTGTACCCAAATGACGGGAACTCAGGTCCCAGCCTGCCACGTTTCCCGCTGTGTGAGCTTAGGTAAATCAGTTCCTTTCCATGACCCTCATTTTCCACATCTGAAAAGTGCATTAGTCAAATCTGTCCTGCCCCCAAGTTGCTATAAAGATTAGGTGAGATGATGTACTAATACATAAAAACCATTTTTACAATCTACGAAGCTCCATACAGTGTTACAATCAGTTACTCATCCAGAGCTGACTTCTGTCTGGGATAGTATAGTTCCAGTAATTGTCCTGGGTCCAAGCTGAATGCCTCGTTCAAGTGAGGACTCAGCAGTGGAGCAGGCGTGGCTGTCCTTGGCAACCTTCACAGGTCCCATCTCAGAAGTTCTTTTTCTCCTTGGTCTGGGTCTTCTTCCTTCCACCCCTACTATTCTAGTCCTCATCCCCAAGGCATTCTGCCAGCCATCAGAATTTCTACTCACAAAGATGGGTTAAGTAAGGCTTTCCTCCATCCAGAGGTATCATCATGAACATGACTCTTTAGAAGGAACTATCTCTACTGACATGAATTGTTTTTCTGAAATCATCAGTATCCACAGTCTAGATCTCTCTCCATCTCTGTCTCTCTCTGCCTCCTTCTCTCCTTCACACACACACACACCTCACGCATGTACACACATTCATGGATGACTGGCATACATGGCTTCCAAATATAAAACCCTGAGGCAGGAACCCCATCTTAATCATTGAATTCCCAGTTCTTAGTGTAAAGCCTGATACATAGTAGATACTTAATAAGTGCTTGCTGGAATGAATGAATGAACGAGTGGGCAAGTGACTGAAATGACCAGTATGACCTTGACTGTTTCCATTTCTGCGCATGTTTCCAGACGATTCTTAGACCAGCTCCTGTAGTTAATACTTCCCAGTACAAAGACCCCCATCATACTTCCTCTGATTTCAAACTACTAGACACGCTGATTTCCCCTGAAGTCCATGCCCCACTCCTCTGTCCGTCCCTGTTCTGCATCTGGGATGGCTTAAGTCATTTCTCATCATGTGAAGTTGTCCTTGGGAATGTATCTGCTTGTCTTTGAGCTGGGATTTAGTGTTCTGCTGGTCTGTGGCCTCCCTGCTCACCCAACGCTGCCCAGTAGGAAGTTGGAGTCATGCAGAGCAAGCAGGTTGGTTCTGTTCCAGAGTCTTTTGCTAGTGAGCTTTTCTGATTGGGCCCATTTTGGCTCACACCAAATGTGAAAATCACCGACTACCCTTGGTCTGTTTTGCAGACATAATTCAACTCTTGGGGAATTCAGGCATCTGGAAAGAGTTCTACAACCCTTCTTGACCTTCCAGGGAGGCATCAGGATAGAAAGAACACAAACTTTGGCGATAACATATCTGGATTCAATCTCAGCCCTGCCACTTTGGGGACAAGAAAACTTTATTCTCTGAGTCTTGGTTTGCGCACTCATAAAATGAATATAATAGCTCTTTTGTTTCTCTAGGACCCTTTAAGATACCAGTGACCTAAACAAACTGGATTCAGGGGCAAAAATGGGAATGCACAGCAGTCTGTTCAGTTTCAGGCAAAGTTAGAACCAGGAGCTCAAATAATACAAACGATATATTGAGGTTATGGTACTTTTTCAATCGCTCAGTTTTACTTCTCTCTTTTTGTTATTTCATCCTGAGGATGCCTGTCAACAGTATCAGGGGAAATGTCCATTATGCAGTCAATCAAAAGAAAGAGATCTTCTAGCGGGTATAACTCACAGAGGATATCTGGTCTGTCTGCTGCTGCTGCTGCTAAGTTGCGTCAGTCATGTCCAACTCTGTGTGACCCCATAGACAGCAGCCCACCAGGCTCCACCGTCCCTGGGATTCTCCAGGCAAGAACACTGGAGAGTGTTGCCATTTCCTTCTCCAATGCATGAAAGTGAAAAGTGAAAGTGAAGTCGCTCAGTTGTGTCCGACTCTTAGCGACCCCATGGACTGTAGCCTACCAGGCTCCTCCGTCCATGGGATTTCCCAGGCAAGAGTACTGGAGTGGGGTGCCATTGCCTTCTCCAGTTCTGCTCTGTCTAGCCTGTCCCAAATAACCACCTCAATGTCTGAGAACTTAAGGCTTGGTAATTGACAACTCACTAGGGTTAAAGGATAAGTGTATATATGAGGGATGGTGACTCCATGGAATGGATGCTGAAAGAAGAATACAAATGTGTTACAGAATTCTCTCAAAGGAGTTCTTGTGAGGCATATAAAGCGCCTCATGTGTTACAAGATGGCATCTGAAAAGTCTCCAAAACAGTGTCTGACACACAGTGGGGTTCAATAGGCTTTAGTTCATTTCCTCCCTTTCCCTGACTCCTTTCGAGGATAAAAGAATCTCAGAGATCCAGACCCTGATGAACTCTCTCAGGAGGAATCAGCAGCACCACCTTGGCCAAAATGACTTGCACTAATGTTCAAGACACTGATTGAAAGTACCTTTACTTATATATGTGTGTTGCTTAGCACCTGCTCCACGTTCAGGTCATAGGAGATTCCCCCCAAATCAATGGCATGACACTGTCAGACTATAGTATGAAATAATCCCAAACTGACATTTGGCAGGGTTCCTTCCTAGTAACAAGATGCCAACTAGAAACCTAGGGACTGCTTGGTGGTCCAGTGGTTAGGACTTGGCGCTTTCACTGCCGTGGGCCTGGGTTCAATCCCTGGTAGGAGATCTAAGATCTCCACAAGTCTTGCAATGTGGCAGAAAAAAAGCATCCAGAGACTTGGATAACTGGCATATTACTTAAGGCTCCTTTCTTAAAGTATTTTCCTGTGAAACTCGACATTCCATTCAAGTCATGCCCATTGGGCAAGGTCAACCCTTGTGCAGATTCCCATGACTTTGTGGGCATCTCGTGACTTGTAGAATGATAATATAGTACTTCTGAGTGTGCGGAACATTGTGTCACTTGGTCTTGAAAGACAACAATGACCTAAGCTTTGTAGACTTTTGTGAATACGTCAATTTGTGGAAAAGAACATACAAAGTACCCACTATAAGTGTCACAAAACAAGCAGTTAGTGTGAATCATTTTATGTTCTTAGAAGACAAAGTAAAATGTAATGGTGGATGCTTTATTTCCCAAGATGTCTAAAAACTTGCTGAATCCATTATTGGCTGAGAAGATCACTGGGGAGGAATCCGGTTCTGAGAAGGAGAGTCTTCAATATTTCTCCCATTCAAGTACTAATCAGGCCCGACCCTGCTTAGCTTCCAAGATCAGATGAGATCGGGCACGTTCAGGGTGGTATGGACATAGACTCTTCAGTATTTCTAATCGGACATTTTCTTTGCTGGGAAACAGTAAATGCCGTTGGGATTGTGTTGGCACCTCCTTGATTCAGAGATATGGAAATGACTTGGATGGGCTATGAAACACACGCAATGTGCCAAGTTCTCTGTGTCACGACAAGAGGAAACTGCGGTGGTGGAAAGGAAAAACGGAAGCTCCCGGATTCTGAAGGTGAAGCCATTCTTGTGGGCTCACTTCTGCTGAAATCAGCAAAGTCAAATCATCCAAATTACATGATAGCAACAATGGAGAGTGTTTGCTGCTTGTCTGAGCCGAGTACTTCAGATGCTTTGTCCTTTTGAATTCTCACAACAACCCTCTCTCACCAGGCAGCTTTTTATTGTTCCCATTATACAAGTGAAGAGACTGAGGCTTGAAAAGTTTCAATAACTTGCCCAATATTCCACAATTAGTAAGTGGAGAACATGGAATGCGAACTGTATTTGGTAGTAGAGCCTTAATCACTACACTGTAATACTTTCTGAATTAGAGCAAGAAAAATTTAAGATAATCTGTAAAAAAAATTAAATACAGGACAGTATACCAAAACTGGAATTTTCTAAGCCCTCAGTTTATCTTTAAACATAGTTTTGGCCTAAGGATTGGCTTTTCTTATACACTAGCTTCTATTGCCTCTCCATCTGTGTTTTTAATAAAGATAATTAGGGTCACCTTGGTTCAGCCAGTCCTTATTTATAATTATACTGCACCTGGAAACCTGAAAGAATGTACAGATTCACGTTAGCTCCCAGTCAGTGCTTGGAATGGCTTACTTTGCCCTCAAGATACAAGCAGTCTTTAGTGAAGAATTCAGGAAATTAAGCATTGGACTCATTCAAAGAGTCCAGAGTTCTCTGGTTCTCTGTCTCTAAGTTCCCTCCTTAGACACAAAGTTCACTTCTCTTCAATCTGTTGCTTCTGTGCTATTGGCAAAAACACTGAGGAACTCTGCTGATCCTGGAATCCTTGTATGCATGTTTGGGAGGTATGAGATGAACTTGACTTTTCCTTCCCCTTGACCTCAGCTTGCTTCCCCTGCAGTCTCTCAGAACCATGAACATGGCATCATTTGCTTTGTTTCCCGCAAGCTGTGGATACAGTCTACTTGCAAGAGTAACCTTCCTTGGACCAAACTTTCTCCCCAGTGTTTGATTTCACTGGAAAGTGGAAGATGGATGTTAACAGGACTGCTGAACAGAGAGAAGACCAGGTAGCAGATCATATTGTCTGTATCATAAACACACTTAAAAGATTGCATCAATGTGATTTGAAGATTTTAAACATGTTGCCTCATTGGAGATTTAAGGGGAATGTGTTTCGAATCAGTAAGTGGCTTTTCAAAAATTTAAGAGCCACTGGCATAGTCTGAAAGCAGAAAATAGAGCAACATAGTACTGCTGTTGGAGGACTCTGAGTATCATGGTGGGAACGGCCTCTGGGGATCTCTCCTTAGGCAGAGCAGAGAATGGGCAACTGGGAATGACCAGGTCTGAAGGGCCTCAAACACTGAGCACTCAGAAGAAGCAAGGGAATAACCAGTCTTTCTATAATAATGGCTCATGCCTAGAGGGAAGGACCCAAGCAGTTTTCAGCTCCATAAACTTTTGCTAAAGGGCTTCCCAGGTGGCTCAGTGGTAAAGAATCCTCCTGCCAATGCAGGAGACACCGGTTGATCCCTGGGTTGGGAAAATCCTCTGGAGTAGGAAATAGCAACCCACTCCAATATTCTTGCCTGGGAAATCTCATGGACAGATGAACCTAGTGGGCCACAGTCCATGGGGTCACAAAGAGTCAGATATGACTGAGTATGCACACAAGGTGGGATCATTGAATGGCAAAGAGTGGGTATGCTGAGTGTCTCTCTCAGAAATAAAAGCAGATATCTTCTTAGCCACAAAAGGAGGAGTCAAAACCATACAACTATACTCTAACAACCACTGCTTCATCTGTTGTAGCACTGCATCTCAGCAACTTTCTCAACATGGAAAGAGCCTAATCCTCTGATGGAGGAAGCCAGTCCAGGTTCAGAAGGACCTCTGCCCACAGCAACAAATGAAAGACCCCCTTCATGATTCCATGATGCTGGTGGGAATTAGAATGTGATGTTTATGCTCGGGCATGTAATATGGTAAAAAGAGCCAAAAATGAAAACAAGAAATCTGACAACTAATCCAAGAGTGTTCAGTGTTTCCTAATGAGAACTTTGAAAGTGTTGAATCAAACATAACAGTGGTCTTTATTATCCTGAACACAGAATCCTTACATGAGGAAAGGGATTGCTGTTGTTTTTATCATTTTGGGCTTTTGCTGAATTTAAACATGGAGAAATAGTATTCATCTGATGAGTGGAGGACTGAAGATGTGAATTCCACTGCAACATCCCACTAGGAAGTCCTAAGATAAAAGACAAACCAGGAAAACCCCTCCCCTAAGAAAATCATTCATGTACCAGCCAAACTCTCAAATGTTTTTAAAGGAGAGGTGAACTTCCATGGGTCTGCTCAGTGATGGTGGCTTTAATTGATGTGAAATCTGATCTAACTTAAAAGAACTGATTTACTTCAAAGGGTTTCTGCCACTTTAATTAATGAGAAATAAATAATAATCCTTTAGCCTTGAAAGATCTTCCGCATGTTATGAAACAAGCTTTACCTGCAAAGGAAGAGTACAGAGGGAAGAAGAAAAAGAGCCTCACATGGAGATGAAAGAAAGTCTTTCATATTTTTCACTTGTGCCAGACACACTCATCCTCATTCTGCAAAAGGTCCATTCAGCCATCTTTTTTTCAAGATTCAATATTCATCCAAGAAAAACGAAAGGACATCTACTTTGAGTTGCGTAGGAGCCCAAAGTGTTGAACAGATAAAGGAGTTACAACATCCTTGCCCCGACAATGTTTGTTTCATAATCAACACATTCTTGATTTCAGCATTAAGGTTATGCTCTTGTGGGAGAATTTAACAATGAAGTACATTCAGAGACTTTCCTCTTTTAAAAGACCTAATGATTGACTTACATGGAAACATGTTTCTCAAAATCTGTGAAATCACATTTAGCAAGCCAAAAATACTTCTGCCTCAATTATCAGTGCTTATTCCTGGTAATCCAAAATCTACAACAAAATCTATAACCCTATCCCCTCATAAAATGTGATGAGACACTTTCTATCAGAATAATGACTGTATCTCCTGAAACGTGGTAGAACAACATAAGTCTGAAGAACAGGAGTCAGGCCGAATCTCTTTGAGACTTGACAAATGAGCTCCTGCCTGCCCTCCACCCCATCCTTGTGGACATGTCTATGTTGTAACAAAGGAGAGAGAGCCCTGCCTTAGTTTAATTAAGTGCATTCAAACCTGAGCTCTGCCCCTTGAGCAGTAAGAACTGCTGCCAATAACCCTACTATCATGGGCTGAAACCTCACGGAAATGTTTATAAAACCCTGTGAGGCGTATTCATCATCCCTTGTCAAACATTAAGAATATGAGGTTCAAAGAGATTAAGTAATCTACCCAGTTGATAAGTAGCAGGGTCTCAATTTAAAGTCAGAATTGACCTGATTCAAAGCATTTCCAGGGGGGACACACCATTTTCATGTTATGGCTTTCAGTCCCTTTACCTGTAAAATGGACCCAGCAAGACCTCTCTCACAACACTGTTCAGAAGAGTAATTTTAATGTGGTCATAAACTTGTAGAAGCCTTATAAGCTATGAAGTTCCATTGGAAGGCATGAGATTCTGAGACACTATCAAATGGGATGAACATTTATGAATTCATAAAACATGGACTCAGGAACAAAATCACCACTGACTTAACTCTTCATCATCATGATTTTGATATTTTGAGTCTCCTTTATGAAAAAAATGGATGCAGATTTTGTAGGGCAAATAGAAGTCACATCTCATTATTATCTTGGGATTTTAAAAAATCTTGGGCCTTTGGTTTAATAATCTGACAGTATCAGGGAAACAAAAAAATACTTAAAGAGCAATTTTCCTAGGATAGGAGAAAATTCTAGATCATCCCACCAGGATTTTGTTCCTTTGTGTGTGTGTTTTTAAATTTTTCTTATTGAAGTATAGTTGATTTACAGTGTTGGGTTAGTTTCAGGTATTAGTCAGTTCAGTCGCTCAAGTTGTGTCCGACTCTTTGTGACCCCATGGACAGCAGCATGCCAGGCTTCCCTGTCCATCACCAACTCCCAGAGCTTGCTCAAACTCATGTGCATCAAGTCAGTGATGCCATCTGACCAGCTCCCCTTTCTCCTCCTGCCTTCAGTCTTTCCCAGCATCAGGGTCTTTTCCAGTAAGTCAGTTCTTCACATCAGATGCCCAGAGTATTGGTTCTTCAGCTTCCGTATCAGTCCTTCCAATGAATATCCAGGACTGATTTCCTTTAGGATTGACGGGTTTGATCTCCCTTCTGTCCAAGGGACTCTCAAGAGTCTTCTCCAAAACCACAGTTCAAAAGCATCTATTCTTGGTGCTCAGCTTTCTTTATGGTCCAACTCTCACATCCAATTTCAGGTATATACCAAAGTGATTCAGATATTAAGTGATTCATACATATATATGGAAGAGTTGGCTCATTGGAAAAGATTTTGATGATGGGAGGGATTGGGGGCAGGAGGAGAAGGGGATGACAGAGGATGAGATGGCTGGATGGTATCACTGACTCGATGGACGTGAATCTGAGTGAACTCCGGGAATTGGTGATGGACAGGGAGGCCTGGTGAGCTGCGGTTCATGGGGTTGCAAAGGGTTGGACACGACTTAGCGACTGAACTGAACTGATATATATATATGTATATATATCTTTTCAGATTCTTTCCCTCATAGGTTGTTACAAAATATTGAGCATAGTTCCCTATGCTGTATAGTAAGTCCTTGTTGGCAATCTATTTTATAATTAGTAGTGTGTATATGTTAATCCTGATCTCCTAATTTATCCCTTCCCTTCCCAATTCCACTTTGGTGACCATAAGTGTATTTTCTGTGTCTGTTGGTCTATTTGTGTGTAATAAATAAGTTTTTTTTTTGTTTCTACATATAAGTGATAACATGTGACATTTGTCTTTTCCTGCCTGGCTTACATCACCTAATATATTTTCTAGGTCCATCTGTGTTGCCGCAAATGGCATTATTTCATTCTTTTTTATGGCTGAGTAATATTCCATTTTGTGTGTGTGTGTGTGTGTGTGTGTGTGTGTGTGTGTGTGTGTACCACATCTTTATCTATTCCTCTTTCATGGATATTTATGTTGGTTCCATGTCTTGGCTATTGTAAATGGTGCTGCAGTGAACATTGGAGTGCATGTATCTTTTCAAATTATATTTTCCTCTGGATATATGCCCAGGGGTGGGGATTGCAGGAGCATGCTGCTGCTAAGTCGCTTCAGTCACGTCTGACTCTGTGCAACCCCATAGGTGGTAGCCCACCAGGCTCCCCCATCCCTGGGACTCTCCAGGCAAGAACACCAGAGTGGGCTGCCGGTTCCTTCTCCAGTGCATCAAAGTGAAAAGTCAAAGTGAAGTTGCTCAGTTGTGTCCGACTCTTAGCAACCCCATGGACTGCAGCCTACTAGGCTCCTCCGTCCATGGGATTTCCCAGGCAAGAGTACTGGAGTGGGGTGCCATAGGGTAGCTCTATTTTTAGTTTTTTAAGGAAATTCCGTACTGCTTTACACAGCGGCTGTAACAATTAATACAGCAAGTTGTGAGTGTCTTGAGAATGCCACAGGGCAATTGACAGGCAGTAGATAGTGAGAGGCCCCCGCTTATCACCTTGAGTCCTTCACACCAGGCCCCTGACTTTGTCTTGGCCTTGTCTCCCATCATTCTTCCTTTTGCTCCTATCCTGCGCCCCAGCATACTTTGTTCTTCCACACCGCCTGACACTTGTATGCCTTTGTCCCTCTTTCTGGGTTTGATGCATGCTTTTATTCCTGGATTGAGAGTATCTCCCTCCAGCTCTGTTCCCTATCACCTGAGCTTGCCTCCAGACACCCATCAGGTAACATGGGCACATGGATTGAGACAGTAGCAGTTGCCTGATCATGGGTACTTGTTTTTTTGGAAATTATTTGGCTTCTTTTAGCGACAGAAGAATGTGTTCATTAGAAATACCTTTGCTGCTTCTTAAAGAAGGAGAAGGAGTTCTGCAGCTCTAAACAGAGAGAAAAATATGTGCAAAATAGAGGTTATCCCAAGGCCATCGTTGCTTTGGTCATGAGAACAGTCCAGATACACTATGGCTTGGGGACCAAGATGCCACAGGACTGAAAAGGCAGATCTAAAGAGTACTTTTGATATGATGGGATAAAAGTCTGTACTTTAATCTGTAGGTCATTAGAAGTCAAGAAAGTTATATATATAAATTATATTTGTAATTTTGAAAAAAAAAGTTAAAAAAAGAAATACCTTTGCAATCACAGAGAACTAAATAGAAGAAAACTTCCCATAATTTCTCCACTCAAATACTGCTAACCTTTGGGTCTTGGTCATCCTGCCATATTTCTTAGCGTAGTGTTCCCCCATCCTCATATTAATGAAGAAGGATAAGTGCAGAGATGGTAAGTTTCCATTCCTTTCTTCATTCTCCCACAATCTGCTAAGGAAATTCTCTCTTTTGGTGTGAGGCCTCTCTCTTTTCTTGGTCCTCTGCTTCCCCCATCCACCGTAACATCCAAGGAGGCTCAGAGGTTTCTTACTCATTTTTTGACCTTGTTTTGCTCAGGAAGAGGATCAAAAGAGATAAAGTTACATTTTGGTAGGCAGTTGAAATTCAGCTGCAGAAAAAGATGTTCCTAGGATTCATGGGTCAGGAAGATCAGCTGGAGAAGGGATAAGCTACCCACTCCAGCATTCTTGGGCATCCCTGGTGGCTCAGCTGGTAAAGAATCTGCCCACAGTGCAGGAGACCTAGGTTCAATCCCTGGGTTGGGAAGATCCCCTGGAGAAGGGAATGGCTACCCACTCCAGTATTCTTGCCTGGAGAATTCTATGGACTGTATAGTCCATGGGGTCGCTAAGAGTCGGATATGACTGAGCTACTTTTACTTTTCACCTTCAAGGACAAGTCTAAATGTTAGAGATATTGAGAATTAAAAGAATGGGAAAGGGATACTTTTTTTTTTCTTTTTTAAAAAAATTATTTATTTTAATTGGAGGCTAATTTCTTTACAATATTGTAGTGCTTTTTGTCATACATTGACATGAATCAGCCATGGGTGTACATGTGTTCCCCATCCTGAACCCCTCTCCCACCTTCCTCCCCGTCCCATCCCTCAAGGTCGTCCCAGTGCACCACCCCTGAACATCCTGTCTCATGCATCAAACCTGGACTGGTGATCTATTTCACATATGATAATATACATGTTTCAATAAGGGGTACTTTTAAAAGTATCATTTTAGGTTATAATTTGGTGAGGTTATTATCTCACCTTGCTTAGTCGGCTATGTGGCAGTGTTAAATAATCCCCAAATCTCAGTGGCTTATACTAACCTTATTTTTCATTTACATTACACAGTGGTAGGCCACTTCTGATCAGCTGTATTTACCTTTCATTGCTGGACTCATGCTAAAGTTCCAGTTCTGTATGCTCCAGTCATGACACACAGAAGGAAAATAAAAATGGTAGAATCACCTGATGCCTCTTAAAGCTTCTGCTCACAATCGGCATTTCTCACTTATGCTCACATTTCAGTGATGACATAAATGACATGGCTCAGCCTGACATCAACAAGTATGGAGCTGTAAGATTCCCACAGAGAGGGAAAGCCATATGTTTGCAAATAGTCTGCCATGCGATTATAAGTTGAATTTTTTAGGAAACAGTCTTCAATGGATATTGGCTTTCAGGAATTTTACTGGGAATGCTCCTGGGAGAGTACCTATGGGGGAGTAAGGGAACCAGGATTGGGCAGAGGAAAAAGATGAACTATGATGTCCATCAAAGTTTCAACGAAGACCTCAGTGAATCCCCAGGGGAACCCTTGAACTGGAATAGCTCTTCTGAATTGTCCCAATTCGAGGCAAGGAGTTTGAATGTCCATGTAGCAGCATAGGCCAGCCGTTGGAAAGAGGCTGTCTCTGGGAATGGGGGCATCACCTTGGGTGGGTGGGGCAGCTCCCTTTCACCAAGGACGACATTCCTGGAAGCTGGAGAAATGCATGTCTCCTGCCAGACTGTGGCCATCTGTGTGGCACACACAGCATTTTTGCACAAACTCTTTATCACTCTTTCTGAAACACCTGTAAGCTCTTCAATTATTGTTTATTAATTTGGGCTTCTGAATAGTGTTTCACTGATGTAACACCACTCATAGTTTACCATGGGGCAGTGACCATCTTATATAAGTGTTGTGAATCACAGGGCACATGGAATAGATAACCTGCTTTTCTTTGTGTCCTTTAAAATATTCATAAACATTGTTTACACTGTGGTTGAAGGAGACAAAAAAAATAATCAAATTGGAAAGCTGAACAAATTTGTTAATCCAGTCTAAAGGTACTTGCTTGGCGGAGGGTTTAATGATGAGCTCAGGAAACCATGGTACTGCTGCTGAGTTAGCCGTGGGAGGTGTGTGGGGTGCAGAAGGCAGGAAGGAAGCATTCTGGTTTCCTTTTTAATCACGCATCTGATGGGTTCCAGCAAGGGTTTTTAGTTCTTTGATTTTCTGTTTTCTAGTTAGAATCACCTAGTTGTCATCCTTCTGGGAGTTTCTAAGGAGTTGTGGGAGGGGGGCTGCCAGGCATCAGATACTGAGGCTACTTAAGTCAGCAGAGTCCTGTGTTCGGTGATCTGAGAGTTACCAGTTTATTTCCCAAAAGATCTTAAATTTAAGCAGCCTATTTCTTTTGATTAGATCTGAAAGGTGCTTCTCTCTGCCAGAAATTTACTTTCTTTAAATATTCTAATTGCAAAAAAAAAAAAGGTAACGATAATGCAAACAGATCATTTTGAGTTTTCTGCCCTTTTATCAATTTTGGCTGAATCTCAGCGAGGCAAATGTTACCTTAACAGTTTCAGTTTTAAAATTTCTGCCCTGCTTATAAGGGAAAGAAAGGTGATGAAAAGGCAGTTTTGGGTATGTGCTCAAAACTTGTCTGAATCCAGGGCACATTTTCAATCTAATGGAATACATTTTTCAGCTCCTAAAGCCAGTTTGTCTAATTCAGACAAAACTTTCCCTGGTATCTAAGCATATGAAACCTTGCTTCTTAGAGAAGGGTAAATTGTCTAATTCAGACAAAACTTTCCCTGGTATCTAAGCATATGAAACCTTGCTTCTTAGAGAAGGGTAAAGAGAAAGCCAGAAAAAAAAAATGCATTTGGAAAAACTAACACAAATAGAGCTGCATTTAAGTGGTAGATCAGAGATAAAGCATCATGAATCCTCTGTGTAAATCAGCTTTTGAAAATTAACTTCATGGTCTTCGTGATAGAAGAATAATAGGAGTTCAACATGTAGAAGACATAAAAACTATTTTTAAAAGGATGAGTAACAAAAGTTGCATATTATTTCATGACCCAGACATACCCCATGGCTTACAAAGAAAGTCATTATTAATGTGTTGGTCTGCTCTGCCCATGCCTCTGTGTGTGTGTGTGTGTATACCTATATGCATACATATTCCATACCTGCTAGAGTTGTGCAAAGAAGGACTCACCTGGATAAACCTGATGTCTAAACAAATATCCTTTCATTAGGGTCAATAAGGTAGATGGAAGCAGGAGAAATGATGCCTCTTCCCTCCACTTCATGGAAACATCCCTCCTCACATTTTTCAGCCACTTCCTTTACCTTTGTGCTTCATCTCTGAGCACTTTTTCCTCCTTACTCTCAGCTTTGGAGCCAGGCCACCACTCTCCCCTTTTGGAATAGTCTCTAGCCTTGACTTTCTTGGCAATGAACCCTCCTGGGCTTCCTCCTCCCTCTGGGTCACTCAGACCTAATGGCATTGACTGTCCTCCCCTATTTGTGAAAGCTGCTGCTCTTGAAAGTTCTGTCCTAGGATCTCCTCCCTGCTCGCTGTTCATACATATTGGACATTTGCTTTTCCTAAGGAACTGTCTCCAATCCCAAAGAAAGGCAGTGCCAAAGAATGCTCAAACTACTGCACAGTTGCACTCATCTCACATGCTAGTAAAGTAATGCTCAAAATTCTCCAAGCCAGGCTTCAGCAATATATGAACCGTGAACTTCCAGATGTTCAAGCTGGTTTTAGGAAAGGCAGAGGAACCAGAGATCAAATTGCCGACATCCGCTGGATCATGGAAAAAGCAAGAGAGTTCCAGAAAAACATCTATTTCTGCTTTATTGACTATGCCAAAGCCTTTGACTGTGTAGATAACAATAAACTGTGGAAAATTCTGAAAGAGATGGGAATACAGACCACCTGACCTGCCTCTTGAGAAACCTATATGCAGGTCAGGAAGCAACAGTTAGAACTGGTCATGGGACAACAAACTGGTTCCAAATAGGAAAAGGAGTACATCAAGGCTGTATATTGTCACCCGGCTTGTTTAACTTGTATGCAGAGTACATCATGAGAAACAGTGGGCTGGAAGAAGCACAAGCTGGACTCAAGATTGCTGGGAGAAATATCAATAACCTCAGATATGCAGATGACACCACCCTTATGGCAGAAAGTAAAGAGGAACTAAAAGCCTCTTGATGAAAGTGAAAGAGGAGAGTGAAAAAGTTGGCTTAAAGCTCAACATTCAGAAAACTAAGATCATGGCATCTGGTCCCATTACTTCATGGAAATAGATGTGGAAACAGTGTCAGACTTTATCTTTTTGGGCTCCAAAATCACTGCAGGTGATGATTGCAGCCATGAAATTAAAAGACGCTTACTTCTTGAAAGGAAAGTTATGACCAACCTAGATCGCGTATTAAAAAGCAGAGACATTACTTTGCCAACAAAGGCTGCAGTCCATGGGATGTTTGGAAAGAGCTGAGCGGATGCACTGACTGAGCGACTGCAAGGATCAACAGTTCATCACAGTCTGTGTGGCTTCAGATGTGAAGAGCTGACTCATTGGAAAAGACTCTGATGCTGCTTGCTGGATTCATGGAAAGAGTCGGACATGACTGAACAACTCCAGTACTCTTGCCTGGAAAATTCCATGGACGGAGGAGCACGGTAGGCTGCAGTCCATGGGGTTGCAAAGAGTCGGACACGACTGAGCGACTTCACATCACACATCACAGCTGTGTGGGCTTCCCAGGTGGCACTAGGGGTAAAGAATCTGCCTGCCAGTGCAGGAGATGCAGAAGAAACTGGTTCTATCCTTGGGTCAGGAAGATTCACTAGAATAGGAAATGGCAACTCGCTCCAGTATTCTAGCCTAGAAAATTCCATGGACAGAGGAACTTGGTGGGCAGCCATCCATGGGGTCGCAAAGAGTCGGACAAGACTGAGTGACTGAGAATACACACAGATCCTCAGCTCTGGAACACATTCCCTCCATATACATGCTTCACCTGGGTTACTGTGATTTATCTTGACAATTTCCGTTGAGACATTACCGTGTTTGAAAGTTCTTCACTGACTCCTCAAGTCAGTGTGTTTCTTCTGTGCCCCTAGCTCTGTATCCTTCCCCTTGCTCCAGTACTTACAACTCTATTTTGTAATTACATATTTATTTGTCAATGTATGCATGTGTGCATGCTAAGTCACTTCAGTTGTGTCCCACTCTTTGCGACCCCATGGACGGTAGCTTGCCAGGCTCCTCTGTCCATGGGATTTCCCAGGCAAGAATGCTGGAGTGGGTTGCCATTCCCTTCTCCGGGGGATCTTCCCAACCCAGGGATCAAACCTGGGTCTCTTTGTGTATCCTGCAATGGCAGGCAAAACCCCTTATTTGTCAGTATGTCTTACTAAATTGTTAGGCCAGAGATCACATTTATTAGTCAGTGCTGCATCCCTAGCTCCTGGCAGCGTCTGAAACTTAGAAGTCTCACAATATTATTGAAAAAAGAGACGCTAACACAACTATTAGCATTTACCCCATCCTTTGTGGTGTGCTGTGCAGTTTAGTCAGTGAAGTCAGGTACAAGACCCTCTGTCAGTTGAATTCGTCTATCATACATGTCTCAGTTCATCTGGGCTGCTGTAATAAAATATCACAGACTAGATGGTTTAAACAACAGAAATGAAATTTCTCACAGTTCTGGAGGCTGGAAGTCTGAGATCAGGGTTTCAGCATGGTTAGTTATTGGTAAGGCCTTCCTCCTGGTTATGTCTTCTCAAGTAGCCTAACTTGGTGCATACAGACAGAGTGACAAAGAGACTCACAGGGAAATAGAAACACAGAGAGAGAGAGTGATCATCCATATTGGGTCTCTTCTTCTCTGCATTGGTCCATCAAGAAGACCTCACCCTCATCATCTCATCTAACCTTAATTACCTCCCAAAGGCACCACCTCCAAACTCAATCACATTGGGAATAAGTGTTTCAACATGGAAATTTGAAGGGAACACCAACATTTAATCCATAGCAATGTAGTAGACATAAGTAAAAATTTGAATCTCCTCCAAGGACAGAATAAGGTAAATTTTCCTTAACTGGAATTTGAGGGCTTAGATCAAATAAAAATATTAAATAGAGAGGGAATTTCAAGGCAAGAAGCAATCACCAAATGAACTTGTATCCCCTCCTTCAGTTCAGTTCAGTCGCTCAGTCGTGTCCAACTCTTTGCGACCCCTTGAATTGCAGCACACCAGTCCTCCCTGTCCGTCACCAACTCCTGGAGTTCACTCAGGCTCACGTCCATCGAGTCAGGGATGCCATCCAGCCATCTCATCCTCTGTCGTCCCCTTCTCCTTCTGCCCCCAATCCCTCCCGGCATCAGAGTCTTTTCCAATGAGTCAACTCTTTGCATGAGGTGGCCAAAGTACTGGAGCTTCAGCTTTAGCATCATTCCCTCCAAAGAAATCCCAGGGCTGATCTCCTTCAGAATGAACTGGTTGGATCTCCTTGCAGGGTCCAAGGATCTGCATCATTTTGCTACGAACTTTCTAAAAGCCAAAACAAGTAGCTGAGTCAAGTCACTTGTAAGTTTTGTAGCATCCGTAAGATAAAAATAAACCACTTGATAAGGAGTTAGAATGTAAATTCCATTAGGCTGGGCAGTGCATTTTGTCTCTTTTGTTCATTTGTTGTAGTTTTTGTACCCACAGTGCCCAGTGAAAACTAACACACAAGATACAGTTCTTGAATGAATTAATCAGAAACATATTTTCCTAGTCCTAGACACTGAAGAATCTCCAAAAAAAAAAATGGGAAATCATGTAATAACGTAGACAGCCCCTTGATAAATAAATATTTAATTCCCTAGAGATGTTTTCTTTTCACACTTCGGTGTGATCTAAGGCATGAAATGTAATGCAACAAAGTAAATTTGATACTATCAGTTCTATAAATTCCATTGGGAAGCTTTTAGATCTGTCTTGAGCTAAGGTTAAAATGTAGGCTATTTTCAGGCAATGTCCCATGAAAGTTATGGGACATTCTCTCGTAATGTTTGATAAGAGTGAGGGCAGCAGAGAGTCTGAACTAATGTTCTTCAGCAAGAAACCGAAGCGCACGTGCTCATTGTTGCTGATAAAGGAGAGTCGTGTGCTGGGCCAGTCACTGTCTGTAAGGACAAGCGGTGTCGCTCTTAAGATAGTCTTCTTGCTAACATTGTTCAGGTAACTTCCCTGTACCGGTACTAGGCTAAGAGTGTCCCTGAATCCACCCGACAACCTTATGAGGTAGGTCCTGTCACTAAACCCCCATTTCACAGGGGACAAACAAGGCTTGGAGAAGCTGAGAAAATTACAGAGTAAGCAGTGGTGGTGTCAGAGGCGAGATTCGACTGAGAGATATTCTGACCTCTTTGATGCCTATGGGAAAATTAAGGAAGCTTCTGGGATGTGCCAGGTTAGATGCCCTTCCTTTTATTCCCAACTATCTAAATACACTTGGCCAGTACTTTCTATGAGCAGAGATTTGGTTTTCCTTTGAACCCTATTCAGAACATTAATGTATTCTATATACCCCGTAGCAATGAAATAAGTCATGTGATAACAATAGGAACAATAACAAAAATAATATCATCTTAAAACTCTCCCAAATGTATTTTGTTGTTGAATTTTTAAATCAGTTTATAATCACAAACAAAAAGCAACTGACGAGCATTTTAGAAACATACAATTTTGTTTCTTTTCAAACAGCCTCAGCAGAAGTTAAATATGACTCAGTCCATAGCCCAGTTTCAAAAGGGCCATTTCCTGTGTCTTTTCCTCGAGTAAATAACGCACAAGATGGTCACTGCCTGATTGCAGTATCACAGCGTGTTTTATTTTTATTTGAATTTTCATGTATTGATTTTGTTTCCCTTGCACATGAATAATGCATCCTTTTTCAGAAGGCACCCAAATTCACATTATTTGGCACACTAAGTAAAATGTCCTTTCTTTTTGAGCAATAACATACACATTATGTAGTCAATGTGTTTTAAAATTGGTTAAATATGTATTTACATGCTAAACTGAGGCATTATTGGAGTCGTTTGTATAGCAAATGGGAGTTTAAATTGTCCAAATATCTGTTCATCAAAATAAAATAACTTTAAAAGAGGCTGTTGTGGTTCATTTTGGGGAAATAGCATATTTAAATATGGATATAAACAGCATTCCCTGTAATATCTAGGAGGTGGCCATAACTGTTGCGGTAAACAACACAGGCCCCTACAGGCTTTGACAGGCTTGAGTAATGCATTGTAGCACTCTTCCCAAGCGTTCTTTGTTTTGCGTTCTTCCATACAATCAAAAAACAACTCAAATAATGTCCAAACTGTCCACTCCCAGTTTACCTTCCCAAGGACAGTGAATTGCCTGTGGGCGGGCTCCTGCATATGTGAATTAGTGAAGGAAGCTGACCCTACCCCAGAGGCAGGGCACGGGGCTGAGGGGCAAAGGGGTGAGCATCAACCCTCCTGCCCCACTGCCTTCAGAACGAGGAAAGGTATGATGACTTCCTGCTTACTATGCCCTTGGCCATGGCGCTGTATTTGGCAGGGGTTTGTCTGAAATTAAGAAACGGGTGCTGTTTCTAATACAGGTAAAGAAATTCAGCAAAAATAAGATATATGGACTAAGAATTTATTCAGTTCAGTGACCAAAAGAGTCTTACTTGTGGGAGAAATGAGTCATCTCCTAAAGCATAGTGTTTCTGGAAATCTGGTGGTCATTTCTTTTAGGGTTGTCCCAGTATTCTAACTCTTAGTTAAAAGACAGAGGTTAGAAGATGGAGGTGGGCTCACTGGGGATGGAGAACTGTGAAGGGGTTCAGGAGTACTTAAACAGACTGTTACCTGGATAAGAACTAAAGGTACACATGGCACCCACTCAGGGAAATGGGGTGAAGAGGAAGAATAGTGAGGCAGGGGAAGGAACCCTGCCGAGCAATATTGGTGAGTCTCTTTAGGAGACATCACGGCCTTATAAGTCTCAGTTTCTTGGCTTCCCAAGCCTAACATTCTATGTGTTGCCATGTTTAACTTTTCAAGTAAAGATCTGAAAAAGTGGCCGTGAGTGGAAGAGGGGAGACCACTCAATTTACAGATAGTGAGCCAAACTTTAGGCTCTTAAGGAGATTAAGTCAATGGAGGAAAAGTAATGAATGGATGAAAGAAATCCAAAACCAACAGGAGGAATAAAGAGAGAGGTCAAAAGCTTGTTTTCTTTTCTTTTTTATTGATACATAAGTATATTTACAACGTTAGTTTCAAGCGTACAGCAAGATGATTCAGTTCTAAATGTGTATACATACATATATGTATGTATACGTATATACATACATTTTCCACTATACACACATATATTCTTTTTCAGATTCTTTTCCACAAAATACGGAATATAGTTCCCTGTGGAAGCTTGTTTTCTTAATGACTATTCAGTGTATATGAGTCACTCTTGTCTAGTGTAGGCTTTTTCCTAAAGGAGACTCTGAGACAAAGATTCTAATGCAAGTAGACTTTTTGTGAGATAATCCCAGGAAACAGCAGGAGAGGAATGGGGAGGTGAGAGTGGAAAGAGGAGGATGCCAGCAGAGGTGCTGAATCGCAGCAGTTGCCCAGAGCCTGCGAACCCTGGATGACAGTGTAGAGCATGCCTGCGTTATCCCAACCATGGGGTTAGATGCTGAGATGATTGTTGGTATATACCAACCTAGTCTTTGGCTAGTTTGTCCATCAAACTAGTTACCCATCAGCTCACTGGATGAGGGCAGTCATTGTATTTGCTCTCTAATATCCCCTGCTTGGCCTTGAACTCGGGTCTATCATACTCTCCACTTAGACAAAATCCTCAGGGATTTTACCTCTGTGCGGTGTTCACAGTGAGCATCCATGGAGACATGGGTAAGGCACTGACAGTGTCTGCTACCAGCTTTTCTTTTTTAAAAAATTTATTTATTTTTATTTGAAGGGTAAGTGCTTTATAGTTTTGTGTTGGTTTCTACCAACACATGAATCAGCCATAGGTTTACCCATGTCCCCTCCCGCCTCCCTCCCCATCCCATCCCTCTAGGTTGTTATCAAGCCCTGGTTTGTGTTCCCTGAGTCACACAGCAAGTTCCCAATGGCTATCTATTTTACATATGGTAGTGTGTGTTTCCTGGAGAAGGAAATGGCAACCCACTCCAGTGTTCTTGCCTGGAGAATCCCAGGGTCAGCGGAGCCTGGTGGGCTGCGTCTGTGGGGTTGCACAGAGTCAGACACGACAGAAGCAACTTAGCAGCAGCCGTGTATGTTTCCGTGTTACTCTCTCCATATCTCCCACCCTTTCCTTCTCCCTCACAGCCCTCTCCATAAATCTGTTTTCAATGTCTGTGTCTCCTTTGCTGCTCTGCGAATAGCTTCATCAAAACCCTGGATCTGAGGTCTCTCAACTCCTCTTGCTATAAAATAATCTCCAGTAGGAACGGTGTGAAAGGCAGAAAGACTTTGTACTTGGGGAAGAGGGTATGGTTAAGGGCACCAAGACATCTACAAAACAGATGTATTTCCATCTCAGCAGGAGGCAACCATGTTTCTCTAAGTGTTGATTAAACTCTTTCCCCATGGTGGTTCCCTTGTTTGACTCATTCATGTTGTTCTCATTTACCTCCTTTTGCTTTTGGGAATTTGCCAGCATGGAACTTGTTTCCACGTCTACATTGATTAGATACAAGCTTACGCTAAGCTGAAAGCCAGTACATTTGTCTGGGGAACTTGTGGGGCTCATTAACCCAAAACAGGGTTTGGGATTGAAAATGCAAATAGACCCAATGAATGTATAAACACCAGACACAGAATAGACTGTCCTTCCCAGGCAGGGATACTTCACTTAACTTTTGAGCGCTGACATCAAAGAGAGCCCTCAGATTCCTCCAGGTAGAATCTCTTAAAAGGAGACTGAAAAGTTGGATCTGATGTCATTGGTGATTCTTTCTTTGAGCTTCTGACGAGGTCTAGAAATAACATGGTGCAACTGAGAGGGCTCAAGTTTAGGAGTTGAGAAGAATTAGATTCAAATCCTGGGCAAGGTAATGAATTACCTTGCGATGCTGGGCAAGGTATATTGAAGATCTCTCTCATTTTTCTAACAAAATATGGATAATAATTTCTATACCTCAGGCTATTGGGAAGATGAAATTAAGACACCATATCTAAAGAACCAAAGTGGGCGTGACGTATAAAATATACACCAAAGAAATGATTTTCCTTCACCTTTTGCTGTCTTTCCATTTTAGAAAGCATCTTTGTTTCTTCTTTTCCATTCTTCTTTCCTTCCTTCATTCCCTCCCTCCCACTCTCTCTTTCTCTTTCCCCCACAATCAGTGGTTTATATATTCTCAGGATTGTAAAACTACCATGAGCACTACCTAAGTCCAGAATCTTTTCTTTTGACTTATTGACCATGAGTTTTCTTTGTTTGTTTTGCCACAGTGTTTATAAAGTGTGACAGGAGAACCTCATTTACCAACAAAACGTCACATTTGAAATCCAACTTATGCTAAAAACTGTATTCATATCTATGATTTCATGTGGTCTTTAACTGGAAGGTACATGAAGCATCACAGAGCCCATTTTACAGATGAAGAAACTGAGACACTTCGAGGTGACCTAAGGACAAAGCATCACTAAGGGACAACATCTGAGGCAGGTATCAGATCTTCTGTTTCTATTCCGAAATAGTACTCAGAGGTAATGCTTTACCTGAGAAACTTTACCAACATGTACAAAACACTGTCCCATGCGTGAAGCAGCGTATAGCTCCCAGGGGTAAGTCAGAGCAGGATGTGTAGCCTGTTGGAAGGAATGTGGCCAGAGGCTCAGCATACTGATGCCTAAGGTTTACTGCCACTTCCTTGGCTCTTTCTCACTTGTGGCTTCATTTCTGAAATTTTCTAGAATGGGTTTCATTACCTTGAGGGCATTTTCCATAAAAAGGAGGAGAAAAGGACAGTTTCACCGCTACTTGCCAAAGCACTGGCCCACAAGTCTTGAGCTTCTTATAATCATGCTATGGGGTGCTCGCTTGCACCTTTCTTCCAAAATTTAGTGTCAGTGTCTCCAAGATTAACAACCTACTCAAACTAAACCACACCTAGGTTTTCTTTTCTTTCATTAGACAAGGATTTTATGGATCCCTATTCAGTTTTATTTCTTATAATTTTTTCACCTATTATGTAGATTGACAATGGGTCCAAGGTGGCAGTGTTCAGGAATCATTCCTGGTCTAAAAACTAACCACTTAGCATCTTCAAGGATGATGTAATATGCTAGCAACTGTTTCAAATTATTATAAGAGACTTTCAAAACACCCCTTATCTACATGCACCCTGTTGGTAGGAATAAATACACATGCTACTTTCTGAACAGTTTGAGAGAATCTATCAAAATTTTAAACATGCTCATCTCTTAACCTGTAATTCCATTTCTAGGGCTTTTCTAGGACTCTTCTACAGAAATCCACTCACACAGTTGTGAAATTCTCACATGCAAGAATGTTCATTGCCTCATTAAAATATGAAAAGTTGAAGGGAATCCTAATTATGTATTAACAGAGTTCAGTCATTCAGTCATGTCCGACTCCTTGTGACCCCATGGACTGTAGCACACCAGGCTTCCCTGTCCATCACCATCTCCTGGAGCCTACTCAAACTCATATCCATCGAGTCGGTGATGCCATCCAACCATTTCATCCTCTTCGTCCCCTTCTCCTCCTGCTTTCAATCTTTCCCAGCATCAGGGTCTTTTCCAATGAGTCAGTTCTTCTCATCAGGCAGCCAAAGTATTGGAGTTTCAGCTTCAACATCAGTCCTTCCAATGAATATTCAGGACTAATTTCCTTTAGGACTGATGGGTTTGATCTCCTTGCAGTCCAACGGACTCTCAAGAGTCTTCTCTATCACCACAGTTCACAAGCATCAATTCCTCAGTGCTCCCTTCTTTATGGTCCAATTCTTACATCCGTACATGACTACTGGAAAGACCATAGCTTTAACTAGATGGACTTTTGTTGTGTACTACACACAAATTGACTTAAATTACATGATATGCTATCCATGATACTTTTTTTCTCTCTCATGCTGACGAGAGAACAATTTATATCACATAATTCCACCTTGTAAAACATAACAATGCCAAAATGCTATCGAGTTATATGAGTTATTTATATATTTTGGATATTGGTCCCTTATCAGATATGCCTTGCAAATATTTTCTCCCATTCAGTAGGTTACCTTTTTATTCTCTTTTCTTTGCTGTGCAGTAGCTTTTTAGTTTGAAGCAGTCACAATTGTTTGTTTTTGCTTTTGTTGCTTCTGCTTTTGGTGTCAAATTTAAAAAATTATCAACAAAACCTATGTCAAGGAGCTTATTGTCTATATATTCTTCTAAGAGTTTTATGGTTTCAGATCTTATGTTCAACTCTTCAATCTATTTTGAGTTGGTGTGTGGTATAAGACAGCGGTCCAGTTTCACCTTTTTGCATAAATTAATTGACCATAAATATGTGTGGATTTATTTGTGGTCTCTCTATTCTGTTCCATTGATCTGTCTGTCTGTTTTTATGTCAATACCATAGCATTTTAATTACTATAGCTTTGTAACATAGTTTGAAATCAATGACCAATGCCTTTAGCTTTGTACTTCTTTCTCAGGACAACTTTGACTATTCATGGTCCTTTGTGATTCTGTATAAATTTTTGTTTATGTGGACTGTCTTCTCTATTTCTATGAAAAATACCATTAGAATTTTGATAGAATTGCATTGAATCTGTATATTGCTTTGGGTAGAATTAAACATTTTAACAAAATTAATTTTTCCAATCCATGAATGTGGAATGTCTTTCCAATTGTCAGTGTCTTTGTTAATTTCTTTCATTAATGTCTTATAGGTTGCAGTATACAAGTCTTTCACTTCCTTGGTTAAATGTATTTATTGATACTCCTTACCAACTAAATTTGGGGGTGTTTTCCCAATAGATTTTCCTGGGCGAAAACCATTTATAAAAATTCCAGAAAATTACTTTATCCTTGTCATTTATTAATCAATCAGAAAACATACAATCTTTTTCTTTTCAGACTATTAATATTTTGTTTAGAAAGTAGGGTCAGTAGTCTCATATTAGGCATAGAATTGATTTTATTTTGTTTGAAATTTGCATTTAGCTTCCTATTGACTCATGTCTCTGACTCATAATTGACCTAAAAAGTCAAGAAATGTGTTTTCTGAGTTTGGATTTATGATGCCGTTTTTCGTTGCTGATGGTCCTTATGGTTGAAGAAAAGGGGTGTGCTACTTCTATTGTCTATGCGTGGAGATGGAAAAGCTGAGAAATGAGACCCTTTTCCTGAAGTAAAATGGAAGGAGGTCTTTGAAAATCTCAGATTCACACTCTGTTGAGGCGACTTGGTAGTTTGGTAAAACATATGCTCTTGTGAGGGACTTGGAGGAGACAAGAAGATGAGATGTGTCATTTGGGTGAAAGGGTGAAGAGAAGTACCCAAATCTGCAGCAGCCATTTTTAAATTTTTATTTTGAGTATAACTGCTTTACAATGCTGTGTTGGTTCCTGCTATACAACAGTGTGAATCAACTCTAAGTATACATATATACCCTTCCTCTTGAGACTCTCTCCCCTACCCTCCACCCTACCCCTCTTGGATTGACTCCTCTACTGAACTGGAACACATGAAGGTTTTCTTCTCTACAGCTTACTAAATGACAGAATCCAAAAGAATGCCTTTAATTCTGGTCTTAAAATCTTGGCCATGTGTCAGATGAACATTGATTTTCTACTATCATTAGGTCAAAAATTATATCCCTTAGTGACAGATGATGTGTGTAATATTTATTACAAAACTGGATTTTCCCAGGGATCCCAACTGAGATAGAGTCTTATCGTTTAGTATTTCCCCAGTAGTGTTGAGCGAGGATTCTTTAACACTTGAGGCCTCTGAGAGCTGATAAATGTTTATTTCACCACTTGCAGACTATGAAAATCCCCTGCTCTTGAGTGGTGTGTAGGGTAAGGGAAAGACCAACACCATGAGGTGCTGAATATTGGGTTCTCTTTTTAAAGCCTTGATATTAAGAAACTTATGGTTCCTGAAAGCTAGAAAGAAAACCTGAAATAGTTTGAGAAGCATTGCTCTAGAATTATCTGGGGGAAACTAGGTTTGGTTTAGTTGGTTGATTTAAATTAAATCTATTGTTGTTGTCGTTCAGTCCCTAAGCCAGGACACCTGGCTGCCCTGTCCTTCACCATCTCTCGGCGCCTGCTCAAACTCATGTCCACTGAATTGGTGATGCCATCCAAGCATCTCATCCTCTGCCACTGCTCAATCTTCCTCCTGCCCTCAATCTTTCCTAGCATCAGGATCTTTTCCAGAGTCGTCTGTTCGCATCAGGTAGCCAAGGTATTGGAGCTTCAGTTTCAGTATCAGTCCTTCTAATGAATATTCAGGGTTGATATCCTTTAGTATTAAATCTATCAGAGACCATAAATTGTAATGAAAATGAACTCTTAGACAATGGAATTTTAAGTCATACAGATATGATCTCCAGATTTTAATTATTGAGTTCAGCAGACATAAAAGTCACTTTGTAAAATGGCCATGACATTTCTAAGCCCTTTCCACTCTCAATTTCTGTACTTACCCCCAGTGAGCCTGGGATAGAAAGCTTGCAGATGGTCATTAGTCGATGGACTCCCACTTTGAGTAGTGCCAGATGAGAGAGTACTGAGAATAAAAAATTTCATCCATGCTTTGGACCCCATTTGAGACCGTTTCAGAACACACAACAACACGGGCATACTTAGTGCTCACTTCCATGAGCATATCATCAAAAAGACGCCTTGTTGGAAAGTAGTCTATCATGAAGGACACAAAAACTACTTCAAGATTTCAGTCAATTCAAAGATCCATAATTAATCCATTGATCGAGGCAAATTGTTGACGATCCATCATCATTTTTTTCAGTGTGAAAATTCCTGTTTCAGGAGCTGTGAGGACAGTCTGTAGGGCAGGGGAACTTACTGAGGGGGAAAAAGTGTAGCTTTTGGGTCTGGGATGAAGGCAGAGAATAGGTTCGCAAATAACAAGGGCAGGAGGTGGTGCTAGTGGTAAAGAATCCGGTCGCCAGTGCAGGAGATATAAGAAACACAGGTTCGATCCCTGGGTTGGGAAGACCCCCTGGAGAAGGATATATGGTAACCCACTTTAGTATTCTTGCCTGGAGAATACCCATGGGCAGAGGAGCCTGACAGGCGTCATAAAAAGTCAGACATGACTGAAGTGACTTAGCACCCAGTGACAATAAGACCTTGATGACGCGGTCTGACAAACATGGTGGACCAGTCACTTCGGGAACCTCGAGTAACAAAGCCTATTTTCCTAGAGAGAGGCAGGTCAGACTGGAGAGAACTATGGTGTGTATCAGGTCACTTTGAGACAGAAAATCACTGTTTGGTTTGGTCAAGTGGCAGACCAAACTTCCTGGATGAGTTCAAAGGCCCTCTGACAGGCAAAAGAGGGCAGAGACTAGGTGTTCTCTACTTTTTAAGAAACAAGGTGGAACCAGAAAAGCATTAAATTCTACTTTCAAGCAGGTGGTGCAGTGGTAAAGAATCTGCCCTGACAATGCAGGGGACACAGGAGATGTGGGTTTGATCCCTGGGTCGGGAAGATTCCCTGGAGGAGGAAATGGCAACCCACTCCAGTATTCTTGGCTGGAAAAGTCCAAGGACTGAGAAAACGTGTTGGCAGCCTATCGTCCACGGGGTCGAAAAGCATCTGATAAGACTAAGCACTTCCAGAGAGTTCAACCATAGACAAGAACCACATAGACAGACTGTCTGAGGCACGCAATGTCCAAAGATGAGCAGATTTAGTGTTCTTCCTAAATAGTGGCTATCATTTTAGTAGCTTTACAATCTTCTGCTAACTTGGTGATCGACAAGAATTTCATCTTCGTTTTCCCAGTGTCATTGACTACACATTTCTCTTCCTATGCTTGTCCCAAACCTTGGCAACACTTCCGGGGGACATTCCACATGTGGTTTACATTTCACTATCCGACTTGTTTATAAATGAACTCGGCTACAGGACAACAGTGATTAAAGACCCACCGACACCTGACCTCAGGGAGGAGGCCAGTCTACTTAGGGTTTTCGTGCAGACTTCTCATCCTAATTGTGCTATGTCAGTGCTGTGAGGAAGGAAGTTGGAGCTTTAGTCATCAAACCTGTTTAAGTGAAAGTGATTTTGAGTTTGTTGCTTCCTATGATTAGAGAAGTTTATATTTCATTTCCACAGTATTTTTTAATAGCAACCTTATGCTAATTCAACATATGCTTACCGGATAGATAATTGTCTCCAAGAATATCAATGCATATGGAATTTTTCATATAATTAATGCTTTAAACTAGGCATCAGCCTCAATTATCTAACCATTTCTGGTCCAAGATCAGATTTTAGGCATCATGCCTCTTTTCATTTCCACTTCTTCGTCATCTTGAAGGTGGAAAGACAGAGTTCATCTACCCCATTCCATTCTCTCCACAGATGAGGAAACTCAGGCCCATGGGGGATCAAATGAGTTACTTAAGGTCTTACAACAGCTTATGGAGAGAGTCTGGGTTCTGTTCCCCCAGTTTGTTGTCCCATGTTCTTTTGGACATTACCTCCTGGTTTTTACAGAAATCAGAGTTTGTAACAGAAACTCTGACTATAATTGCTGTGGACATATGGTCTTGAATTTATGTTACAAGATGCTAATCGTTGCCTGCCTGCCTGCTCATAGCCTTGCTAAATGAAATCACCCACCCCAAACCCTGCTGTCTTAGCAGCCAGCCTTTGTGCCTGTGACTTCTCTAACCCTGTGAATGCTCATCCGTCCAGGGATGACCATTCTTCCCCACAGAGTCCATCCATCACAGGGGCTGGAGGTGAGGCAGGACGATCAGAGGGACTTTCTCTCTTTCAGGGCGATGAACCCGAGGAAGAGAGAAAGATTACCTTTTGGAAACGGGATCATGAATTTGAAGTCAGAATAAGTTGAAAGAACACAACTGCAGCAAACAAAAACCATACGCAATTCAGAGTCAAGAGAGAGCGGAACCCAAAGCAAGCAGAGACGCCAGCAAGTGAAGAAAGGAGAAAACAGCCAGACAGAGCTGCACACACATTCTGCAACGTGGCCTACTGTAATGACAGTAACAGCTACCACCAGCTCTGGGCACTGCGCTTGACATCGTCCCTCCATGACCGCACGTTAACCGTCACAGCAACTCAGGAGGTGCATTTAGCGTTATCTCTATTTGCAGATAGATACATTGGGGCACAGGGAGGTTGATGAACTTGCTGAGGGTCATGCCGTTCACTTCACTGCCGTAGTGCCTGCCCGTCTGTTGTATTCCATGTGGTAATCCCTGATAGAGTCCTTTCCCAAAAAAGCAACTGAAAGCAGAGTTATTTAACCATGACAAAAATTAGAATGTTTGGAAAATATTTGACTTGAAATATTCAACCTATGATGAAGACTCACCTCCAAAAAGCATAATTCATTATGTATTTCCAGTCCTAATAGTCTTCATCTGTCAGTCTTTTACTCGAGTTAGAGTTGGAAACCTTACCAGGCAGAACCAAGGTGGGCAACCAGTAACAAAGATAGGGGAAGCCTTCTTGAGGACTGTGGGCTGTAAATCAGGTTCTTGTACTCTCATACCTGAAGGGGAATAAAAAACAGGGGTAAAAAGAGGAGGGGAATTGGAAAGAGAGTTAAACAAAGAGCCTACATACGCAGCTTCTAACAAATTAGCCTTAGGCACCTACTGAGTAATTTAGGAGCAAAAGCGTTAAACAAAGAAACCAGTGAAATGCACAAGAATAAGTCAGATTAAACTTGGAATTGAGGAGTCACTGTAGTGTGTGACCTTGGGCAAAGGTAACCTCCCTGACTCAGTTCCTAAAGCATATTGGTGAGAAGCTGGGAACCTTGAGGGGTCCCCAACCAAAGTGGCAGTTCTGAGGAAACAGCCCTCTCAAGAGTTTTGAAATACAGCAAACTGGAAGAGCTACAGAATTTAAGTACCTGGGATTTGGGCAGTTAGTCATGGTCAGAAGCAAAGAGAATAACATCAATAAATGAATATCTCTCAATCACTAATCATGTTCCCAGAACTTTTCTCATTCTGAGTATTAGAATATAATTTGAAGCTTTTTATCAGTCAATCCATCTATTGATCAATAAGCAGGTAAAAGCATAAGCCCCAACCTGATCCCACCAAATCCACGCTTCCAGGAGAGCCCTGGGAATCTTTCCCTCCACAAGCGCCTGGGGGATTCTGGTTATCAGAGAAGTCTGTGGAGTGCCACACCGATGGCTGTCCCCTGTCTTCTTCACGCTGATCCTTTCAGGCTGACAGCGTGCTGCTCTATCTCTTTGCCAGATGAGGAGCTTGAGCCCTAGAAATCCGCCGAAGGCTATGCAGTTGGAAGGCGACAGAGTCCAGATGACTCGAGAGGCCCTCATTTTAACTGAAACCTTATACCCTTTGGCTGAGAGTGTGATTGGCCAAAACCGTGTGTTTGCCCACTGGGTAGGAAGGGTCAAGGTGGGCCCTCTAATAGGAGGGCTAAGAGTCAACCCACTGCTAAAGAAGCTGTATTCAGTGAATTCAGCTGAACAAGGAGCTGCCAAATTCAATTTGCCCCTCTATTTCCCAGTGTTTGCATATCTGCCAACTTAGAAAAAAACTGGACTCACAAAATGGTCTGGAATGGAAAAGAGATTGCCAAGGAAAGTAGACACAGGCCAGTGGGGATTCAACCGAGAATGAGCAGAACACAAGTGGAGATTGTTGTGTGTGTTTTCCCGTGTGAAACTAAGATCGGACGACTTAGTGCTTCATGGTGCACGCCCATCCTTCTGCGTTTAGGTGGGGTGTGATTGGAGTTATGGCGAGAGAGGAGGAAGGGCATGGGCAGAGATTGAGAGGAGAGAAGCTACCAGTATCACTGGAGTTAGCGCCTCCTTCACTTCTGTCTTCAGAAAGAGAGTTTGAGCCTAGACTTGGTAACTCCTCACACTTATTATAGGAGCTTCTCCCTGCCTGTTTCATCATGGTGATTAGCAATAACTTTCTTAAAATGAAAAAGGACCTGTGATTTCTTTGGGAAGACAATAAAAGAGGAGGATTTGGTTCTGTATCTTTCCAGCTGTGAGATTTGGGGCAATTGACATGTTAGAGTCATCATTCTCTGGTGAGTGAGATCATATCTACCTCTTGAAGTTGTCTTGAAATTTAATGAAATATATATGTAAAAACCTAACATGTGCAATTTTCTCGTGAATGTCAGCTCCTTCCTCATTTATGCCCTATCTTCACCCCGACTTCTGTCCAGTCCCTGCCAGCCTATTACTCAACTGGATTATGTCTCAAGTTCCAAATCCTTCCTGAGAGAAGCACGGGTAAGGGAGCAAAGTGAGAGGACCTATGGGCAGTGGCTTTCTCACTCAGAAACATACAACAAATTTAAAGTTCTCCGAACCAAATGGGAAACCCATTCCCACCCCTCTACTCCAGCGGGGTCCCAGTCAGCAAAGAGCCTCCGTTCACAGATCAGTATGTGTTTCTTGTGTCTATATCATGCTAGATGTTGGAAATGTTCACTGCCCCTGAATGCCTTAGACCATATCTTCTCATTTTCTTACTGGCAAAGATGTTTATTTTAATTAGCTTTTTTCTCTCTCCCATAAGAAGGTACAAGTATAAGAATTTTATCTGCGCTGTTTTTTCTTTTTGCTCAGATGTTCAGTCATGTTCAACTCTGCAACCCCATGGATTATAGCCCACCAGGCTCCTCCGTCCATGGGATTCTCTCGGCCATAATACTGGAGTGGGTTGCCATTTCCCCCTCAGGGGTCTTCCTGTCTCAGGGATCGAACCCTCATCTCTTATGTCTCCTGCATTGGCAGGTGGATTCTTAACCACTAGTACCACCTGGGAAGCCCTGCACTGGTTACCTTTGCATAAGTTTAACAAGCCCTTCTTGAAAGCTCCTTATTCATTCACTTAAAGTCTTGCTAAGTACTTGTTCTGCCACTAAGATCTTGTAACTTAGTGCTTCATAGCACACATCCGTCCTCTCTTGGTCAGTATGAGTGGGTCGGCTAAGTTGATTGGTTTTCTGCATCTGGCAATTGGTGTGTAAGTTGGTTTGTCCCTCTCTGAGATTAATTTCCATACATAAGATCTGGGGAAACTATTGAATTCCTACTGCAAAGTTAACTAATTTTCCTTGGGTAAAGTGACATTTCCAGAGGATGACTGTCAGACTTGGAGTCCCACAGACCTGACTTGATTATCATTTCTACCATTTAATACTGACATTGTTATCTGATCTCACTAAGCTTCAGTTTTTTCATCTGTAAAATGAGAACAAGAATGCCTCCCATAAACATTTACTGTGAGGATTAAATCAAAGAGAAGTTACTTGGTATCCTGCAAGTGTTCCACAAACTCATATATTTGTTTTTTTAACTGGTGTATCCCAAGAGACAAAAACAGTACCTAACCCATAGGAGGTGCCCAGTAGGTGTTTATTGAATAAATATTGAATCAGTAATACTCAGTGAATGGGTAAATGTTATTGAATGAATAAGTAAGTATGAATGAATGAATATATGTTATACAAATGAATGACTATTGGATAAATAATAAATACTGCATGAATAAACAGTTTAGAAAATTCTATAATGCCAGAAGACAGACACACACCTCCAGACACTCAGGAAGAGTTGTTAATGGAACCAGTGGCCACAGGCTTGTTTGGCAGCCCTAAGACCAGTCCCATCCTCTCCTATTGTTCCTCAGGCTGCTCTCTGCAGTGGTTTTCCCACTGAGTCACCTGCAAATATTAAAGGCCTCTTCATGCTGTGATGATGTGCTTGGATCCAAGTGTGAGACGGTCGCCTACCGTGCACGGGCTGTGTTGGAATGAAGACAGTGTGTCACCTTTTTCTCCCATTGGGACAGCCCGTGGTGTCCTTGCTGACCCAGGGCTGGGGTGACCTTCCCAAGTAATGCGCTCTATTGAAATTCTCAAGAAAGCAGCCACTACTTCCCCCAACCTCTTGAACCATTAGTGAGGATGGGCTTTTGCTATTTGCCTGCCTCTCTGACACCCCAGGGTCCTGCAGCCCCTTCCTACACATCAGAACATCAAAGCCTTGGTTCCAGCTCCTGGGGTGGGAAGTCTATAACTCTGGAATCTAGCATTCTAAGTTCACTAAAACTTGCTGAATTCCAGAGCTGTGGCTCCTTGAAAAACAAGGTAGGGTTCAGCCTCCCGATTTCTTTCACTAGGGCTAACAGAAAGCAAGGCCATCCTTCAAGATCTGGGGCAAATTATACTGTGTCTCCTGTCACCTCAGCCAGTGACCCTGCCATAAAGCACATATTTTTATGTGATTAAAATGGACATCAAATGCAGCCATGAAAGAGAATAAAGAGAGAGGGGACGTCTCAGAAGGGGCCATGAGTGCAAGCAGAGGAGGATGGGGGAGAAGAGAAAAGAAAGAAAGGAACCTCGCTGGTGGACTGTGTCCACCCCTGAGGGGAAGAGGAGGGAAAGTCCTGAAATGGAGGGTCTCAGTGTCTCAGATTTTGTGTCTGTGCAGGAAGCCCCTGCGTCCATCACTTTTCCCCCCTGGCCTTATGATCTCCACTGCAAATGGAGCAGGGAGCGTGACGGGGCCCAGAGGATGGTGCTGTGTAGAGTGTGGGCCAGCCCCCCATCTGCATGCTCCAGGGCAAGCGCCCACAATTCCTGTGTGTATTTTCCAGGCAGCCCAGCCCCTCCACATCCAACAGTCACTGGAAAATAAGAAAAGACATGTCCCCTGCCTTCGTCTTGCCCACAAGCTACCACTTGGCAGTCCTTCAGGATTTTATGACAAATAGTAATGAATAATTAACAAATCATTTGAGCTGCTACCAAAAGCCTGAAGAGAATAGCAGCGCCTCAGCTCACACCACCCTAGACAGGCCTTGACAGTGTTTCCTCTTCTAATAAAACTTGCCTGAAATACTGGGGCTCTGATAACAGCTCGAGGCCACCAGGGGACCACTCCTCGCCTGCTGGGCTCTGCTTCTCCCCAGGCTGCTGGCAGGAGAGCGAGACAAGTAGAGCTAGTGTCTCGACTTTCTCTCGGTTCTGCAACACTTTTCCATCAGAGACTAAAGTCTGGAGGAGACCCATGAGCTCCATCAGAGGAGTGGCTAAAAAGTGTGGAGTGGGACAGCTTCATATGCCCCCACCCTAGGAGACATTTGGCGCTGTCAGGAGATACTTGAGTGTCATGCCTGGGAGAGTGTTGCTGATGATGCTGGCATTTAGTGGGTAGAGGCCAGGGCTGCTGCTGCTAAACATCCACCACAAAGCATCATCTCACCCAGAATGTACACCTGCAGTAGTGAAACAGACTTGCGTGTCCCCTCCCCCCATTGCGGTTCAGCGCGCCTGGTGCCTGGAGTGAGCCCAGAACGGGAGAAACTTGGGCTCCCTCGAGTGGTGACTTACACTATGACAGGCAGAGAGAAAGGCACAAAAGCGGCAGGGGGTTTGGATAGCAAGAGAGAGAGAGAGTGAGCGAGCGTGTGTGTGCATTTTAAACAAGTCATTTTATCCATTGCAAAATATGCTTTGCTTGATGGTGACAGCAATTTTCATGAATCATTAATGAGCCATTTTCTTCTCGCCATGTTGTTAATATCTACGCTGAGGCCTTTGAGTTGACAGCAGATTTCCTTGTGATTAGTCAGTGTTTATTTTTTTGAAATATGTTCTTCACATTTAGAGGAGCACTTGAGTGTGAATTCATGGGCTTTCTTTTTGTTTGTTTTCTTCCCTAAATGAAATCTCCAAGACCTTCCCTCCTGTTTCCTAGTCCTTTTTTTGGAAAAAGGACATTAGAAGCAGCAAGAATGGGCAGTTTGTGGATAATACTTCCACTTATAGTTTTGAAGGGGTGAGGGTGGAGGGTGGAAGGCAATGGTAAGATTCCAGTTCTGACCGCATGAACTCTAAGAAGTGCAAACCTTGCAGTCCTCTCCAGAGTAGCTACAGTGAAGAGTTTGTAAATCCTGTCTTATCTGTGATGGATTGGTTCCCCAGCCAGGTGATATTGTTTTTGTTTTTGCCTTTAGCTGCTGTTATCTTTTGTATTTAATATAATTTTCTATTGGATAGGGGGTGGAGAAAAGGGAACAAGCAATATTTTTGATGAATTATTGAACATCTCACTGACCTTTCTCATTTATCTAGTGACCTGTCCTCATGTCTCATGTTCATAGTCACAACAATCATATTGGCTTGGCCAAAAGGATCATTCAGGTTTATCATCTGTAAGATGACACAGAAAAAGCCAAATGAACTTTTTGGCCAACCCAATATTTATTGAGTAAATCCCACATAGCAGGTACTATGTCACATTCATTAACTCATCCAATTCTCATAACAGTCATATGAGTTAATATTACTGCCTCTTACAGATGAGGAACTGGGAACATAAGAAGATGCATAAATTCACAAGATCACTGAGCCAGATAGCAAGCAATCAGGATAAGAATCAAGGTGTGGCAGAGCCCAAAGCAAGGTAACTCTGCTGTTGAAGTGTTCAGGGCTCTGGTCAATCAGAACAGCTCTCGGAGCTGGCCCACAGGGTCTCCCCCAAGCTCCCAACCCCTTGCATCCAGCCTCCCTGCATGTGATCCTCTCTTCATAAGCCCTCTGCTTCTGAGATCATTTCCTGGCCGGGCCTTGGTTCTTTCTTAACTTCTGGTTGGCACACTCCTTTTCCTCACCAGAAACACCTTCCTTCTTCCTTCTAACATTTCAAATTTTGTTTTTGCTTCAAAGCCCAGTTCCCACTACCACCACCACCATGAAGACTTTCCGTATCTTTTCCATTTTGAGAATACACACTCTCTAGGTTTGGATGCAAGCCTGCCTGAATCTAAATTTCTGGCTCTGTCCACAGACTGCTTTGCCTTAGAGAGAAAAAATAACCTATCTCTGCCATTCACTAGTTGTACAATGCAAGTTCTTCTGTGCTTTCTTCCTTATCTGCAAAATAAACTTGTACACTATATTAAAATACCCAGTTCACTTCACAGGATTGTTGCAATACATAATTGAGATCATGCAGATGAAAACTCTTTGTAAGATTTTGTTAGGTTATCACCTACATGGTGTTATTAGACTATCACCCTGATCTTTCTTTTTCCATTCTTATTACTTACATTTTATTTTCTCTACCTAATCCCACCAATTTTGTTTGACTGTGTATGAAGTAGATCACTAGTGATGAGCTGGAGAGAAAGTCGGCTGTTTTTTTCTTTCCTGTTTTCCAGGACTTGTAGTTGCAGAAATGCAATATGTGATTGGCAGCATCAGATGTCACCACGGGTTGTATTTTTAGAAAAGAAGGGAATAGAACCAAATGACTTCAGTGATATAAACGATCAGAATGACCCTGTAATCCCCCAAAATACACCTTTTAGTAAAATGTAAGGAAAATCCACTTAATTATGCCACTTACCATGGGAAACGGGTTTACAGATCTTCTTTCTTTAATAGCATCACCATCCTGACTAGCTGAAGAGAGTGTCTGTTTTCCTAGGGTATTTATTAAATGCAAAGGGGAATATTCCCATTGGGATTGTCCCTCGCATTGTATTGACTGATTCAGAAAGAGATAGATAGTATCTTTACATATTGAATCTCTCTAAGAACATGGTTTAGCTCTCTATTCAAATCTTATTTTATATCCTTTGGTGCTTATGCCCATAAAGACTTCTATATATTCTGTTAGATTCATTCCTAGGTAGTTGTAATTTTTCGTGCTATAGCCATAAGTTGTATTTTATATAAGTTATGATCACAAGTTTCGCATCCTTGTGTTTTGTAAAAACTGTTCCACTGTCTGAATGTTAACTTTCTAATATTTGTGGGGCACATGCTCTCCACACTGGAACCACTGTGGTCAGCCTTGGCAACAAATGAACGCAGCATGCTCTCTTGCCCTTGGGCAGCGCTGCGTGATTTTTAATGACTATAGCTCAATGAAAAATTAATACAGCAAATGGATGGGCTCTGATTCTGTGCTTAAAGCCCCAGAACTTTCTATCAGGAGGGTGGCTCCACAGACCTGGTGGACAAGAAAGTCTCACTTTCAGGGAGAGAGAATTCTCCCAGATGAAAATCCTTTTGAAAAATCTAAAAGCCAAGGAAAAGGACCCAATAGGCCTACACTTTTCTTCCTGGTTCTGCCCATTTTGATAGAATCCAGTTGTGTGCCACCCAGTATACTGGACTGGGGTGTAGAAATTAATGATGTGTTTTGTAGATCAACCTATAACACTGATTGCACATCAATATTTTTGAATAATGTAGTTTGCAAATAATTTAAAACCTATTTCTATTAAGATAATCAGATATCTAATGAACTAGAATGCAAAATTGCAGGTAGGCATTTTTTGAGGTATCAGGGCAGTTCAGTTGGCTCAGTGGTTAAGAATCCGCCTGCCACACATGTACACCTGTGGCTGATTCATATTGATGTATGGCAAAAACCACCACATTATTGTAAAGTAATTAGCCTCCAATTAAAATAAATTGATTAATTTTTTATCAATAGAATCCGCCTGCCAATGCAGGAGACACAGGTTCGATCCCTGGGTCAAGAAGTTCCCCTGAGGAAGAAAATGGCAACCCAATCCAGTATTCCTGTCTGGGAAATCCCTTGAACAGAGGATCCTGAGAGGCTACAGTCCATGGTGTTGCAAAAGAGTGAGACATGACTTAGTGACTAAACAATAACAAATGTTTCCAAGTACCTGGGCACACTGCCCAGGTTTCTCAGAAGTCCTCAGCCAGTCCCCTCTACTTTGGGTGCTCTGTGGGGCAAATGCCTGGATGTCTTGGGAGGAAGAGTCAGCAAGAATATACATGCATGACATTCAAACCCAGTACTCTCTCTGCTTTGCCATCCCTTGGTTGCTTATTGGACTCTTCTGAAAGATCCTTTGATGCTTTTTGTACACCTTTGTACCATTTGGTGCCAGTGGCCTTAGAGCACCTGCTTAAAACCTGATAAAATAACTGCCACGGCCAAAGTTTCCACGGCTCACTGAGAACAAAGTGCAGGGCTGGACCACAGAGCACAGCCCTCGGCATCTGTGCGTTTTGTCAGTACTTCAGACCGGGGAGAACTGACTGATGGGATGTGGAGGGGAGCACAAACATTATTGCCTGTTTTTTCCATGGAGAAACAAAGCCCGTTGAACCAGAAGGACTCCTGCTTGCTACTGATCTGTAAGATTAGGCCTGGTAGAGAATATCCGCTATGGTGGAATTTGACAAAGTCGACTCGTTGACTATGGCACATCTGTGGCCAAGTCCTATCTGCTTGTCTTTCGGTGATTTTTCCCTGTCACCTGTGTTACTCCATCCCCGCTGCCACCTCATGGTTGGATTCCTTCAACAGACTGGTTTATCCATAGTCTTACTCAAGAAACGTTTAGCACGAGTAAGCTCTGCTGATTTTTGGACCAAGCATAGGGGTCCCTCTAAGTACTCACAATCTACTGAAGGAGACAAATGTATCAGCTACCAATATTAGTGATCCCCCCACCCCAATCTGCAATTTCAGTTACCCCTGGTCAATCTGCAGTTCAAAAATATGAAATGGAAAATTCTGAAAATAAACAATTCATGTTTTAAATTGCATACTATTCTGAGTGATGAAATCTTGCATCGTCCTGCACTGTCTGCCCAGGTGGTGAATTATCCTTTTGTCCAGCTTATTCTTGCTGTATATCCCACCCACTCATCAGTATAGGTTTTGTACTAGACTCAGCTTTAGGCATCCACTAGGGTCTTGGAACAATATACCGTGGATAAAGGAAGACTCCTATAATGGGGTGAAGACCACCATAGTGAACCGTGTGGGATGTTAAGAGACTGTTGAGAAGACTAGACTTAGCTAGTTTAGGGGGTCAGGGAGACTTGATATTTAATTACTGAAAAACAAGGTACGGGGCAGAGTGAGACCTTTCTCAGGCATGAAACAGGGAAAGTGGCAGATGAGCACGTTAACACGTGATATGTGTGCTATGGTCTAGCGTGGAGTTTGGTTCCTAAAGACAATAGCAAATTCAGAATAATAGTCGAGAGAAGAGTGAGAAATGAAGCTGGAGTAGTGAGAGCACAGTCCAGAACAACAGAAAGCCTGATTGTTGTACTGAGGAATTCAGATGTTATTACGCTCAGGTCAGTGGGGAGCCGTGGGAAGGTTTTTAAGCAAGGGAATGATATGATCAAATTTATGTTTTAGACAGTTCACTCTAACTACAATGTGGGAAATGAATTATCTACACACTCATTTACTTAAAATTTAATTATTATAATTGCATATTTGATCCACACATAGGATATTATGGTTATTTGTTATGTTGGGTTTGGGTTTTCTGATTTGTTTTGTTTTGCTTTTCACAAGTCAGATATTAATTCATCTACAGTAGAAATAGCTCTTTCATAAGAAGTTGGCATCAATTTTAACTGATCAATTTTCACTTAATTCTGTGAAAGATAGTATGTGAAAATAGTTCAAAATTTTAAAAGTGCAGAAGACAGGCAAGAAAAGTGTAGCTTCCTCCTGTTCCTGGCTATCCGTTTCCCCTTCCCACAGTAATCAATGCTGTTAGTATCTTGTATAGTCTTATCTAGAAGTTTTATGTTTATGAAAACTATATGTGCTCAGGTGTTCTTTATAAGATATATGTGTTTACATATTGTTATATAACCTTTTTAAAATTGATGGTAGCGCACAATGCTACCATTTGTAGCATTTGCTTTCCTTCATCATGTAACAGGATTTGGATCTGATTTCAGGTCAGGATTTAGTTTTCTCATGGGTTGTTGTGACTGCATAGTGTTGGGTCATGAACCTGTATAGTAACTTGTTTAGCCGTCTTCCAGTAATGGGCATTCAGGCTGTTTCCAATCCTTTGCTTTTGTGGACATTGCTGCAGTTAATGATGTCACCACTGGCATTTCACACATGTGCAGGTGCATCTCTAGTATAATTTCCCCAAAAATGGAATGACTGGGTCAGATCCTGAAGAATGCAAAGTAATTTTGACTGCTGAGGTCAAATTTCTCTCCATAGAAATTTGTATCAATTTAGACTCCACTAGAAAGGTTTACGTTTGCCAATATATTGTGTTATAAAACTCCTAGATCTCTGAAATCTGATAAGGTTAAAAAAAATGCTATCTTACTTTAATTTTGATTTGCATTTGCATATAATGAGTAGGCTGAGCCTCTTATATGAATAAGAGCCACCTGATCTTTTTGTCCTTTGAAGTATCTATTCATATCCCATTCTCATTTTACCAGAGGGTTATTGGCCTTTTGCATACTCATGAAAGTTCTTTATCTAAAGATAAATTACTCCCATATTCATGATAAGAATTGAAAATATGGTTCCAAGTTCATCTTTAATGTTTTAACTTTGTTAATGGTGATTTTTGCCATGCAGAAAAAGTTTATTGTTAAGTAGTTGAATTTAGCCATCTATTGTTTTATAGACCTTTGCATTTTGTGTAACAGTTCAAAAAGTCTTTCCCATCTCAAGAGTAAAAAAAGAGTGTGTTGTTTTTCTTTTTTAGTACCGCCATGACTTCAGTTTTTGTGAAGTAAAAAGTAAGAAATCAATGTTTGACTGTTTTTACCTACAAGAGATGGTCATATAGTTCAATCTAGTGCATTCAGTTCTTTGAACCATGTGGAATCTATTCTGCTGCAAGACGTGAGATCAAGTTCAACTTAATGTTTTTTTTTTTTTGCAGATGCCATGTAACTAGTTAAACCATCTTTTCCCACTGATTTTTTAAAAATCTTATTTATTTTTAAAAAAATTATTTATTTTTAATTAGAGGATAATTGTTTTACAATATTGTGTTGGTTTCTGCCATATTCCTATTGATTTAATGCCATCTCTTATATACTAATTTTACAATTGAAGTTATACATGTTTCTAATACCAAAACTCGCATTGAGCTGCCTGATCAAATTGCTCTTTTAATTATGTAGATTTTATATGTTTTAATATTTCCTTATTATTCTTTTTCAGAATTTTCCTGTCTTATGTATTTCTCCATGTGAATTTAGAATTTTCTACTCTAGTTCCTTAAAAAAAAAACTTTAATGATAATCTTGTTTGTATTTTTTTAAGATGACTTTGAATTTATAAGTTGAGAGTGAATTGCCACTTTTATGATGTTAACGTTTCCTGAACTAGCTTCTTAAGGGTTTCCAGTCTCTTAGTTCTGTAATCCAGGCCATCTGCACTCTGCCACCTGACTAATCTGCCTCAAGCACCATCTTCATTAAATCCCATCCCTGAGTTTCTCTAATCCAGCCCTTTTCTTGTTTTCATGCATTTTCCCTTCCGAAATCTGCCCTGTCCTCTTCTCACCCCTTCACTAACTAAAAGCCCTGGTAAATCCACTTGCTCATCCAGTTCACATCTTCAAGTGGAATCTTCCTTGGCTACTGGTGACACTCCACTGTTCCCTCATCAGTTGGCACTCAATTATGCATGACTTTTTACGCACATATATTTAACCCAAGTGGCTTAGGTTTCAAAGGCAGATAATTAAACACTGAATTACATTTACATTAAAGCTAAACCTCTGTGGTTGAAATAATATGTGCACTCAGATTTTTATTACTTTAGACCTGCATATACCTGAACTTCTTGTGTGTCTAGATCATATAATCTCTACCAATTCACTCAATCTGTCAACAAATATGTTCTGCATGCCCACCATGTGCCAGACATTCTGATAGTCACTGGATATTTGTATCAAATTAAGCAAGTAAAGCAGCAATAACAGATACCCCCTTATCATGGTGGTTTATAACCAAAAAAGTTTATTTTTTTGCCTTTGTTACAGGTTCTTCCCCACTCAGCTGTGATTCTACTCCAAATATTTATTTGAGGCCTCAGGTTAAAGGAGCTGTCCTATTTGGGCTATTTTGGTCTTATGGTGGGCTTTCCTGATAGCTCAGTTGGTAAAGAATCCACCTGCAGTGCAGGAGATCCTGGTTCTATTCCTGGTCAAGATCCCCTGGAGAAGGGATAGGCTACCCACTCCAGTATTCTTGGGTTTCCCTTGTGGCTCAGCTGGTTAAGAATCTGCCCACAATGCTGGAGACCTGGGTTGGGAAGATCCCGTGAAGGGAAAGGCTGCCCACTCCAGTGTTCTGGCCTAGAGAATGGCAAAGGGAAAGAGCAATGGTGAAACTATGTGGAAACTCTTAAAGCCTCTCCTCAGAAGTGGCACGTGTCAATTCTACTCATATTTTATTGGCCAAAACATGACATGTAACTAAGATTGAGATCAACAAGGCTGGAAATAGACTATTCTGGGAGGAAGGTGCTCTTTAGTGAAAGACATTTAATATTCTTAATGGGTAGTAAAATGTACTGCACTTCACTAAAAATAGTGAAAGAGATAGGAATAGTATTAATCTCAGAGAGCTTATAAAGTAGCAAGAAATTTGGACTTTAACCAAATAATATCACTGTGACAAATGCTCCAAAAGAGAAGGAGAGGATATCAAAATGGGTTAGCCGACATAGTCTGGGTGGTTTAAAAGACTCTGTTCCTACTATCACCAATGGATTAAAGATCTAAATGTAAGACCAGAAACTATAAAACTCCTAGAGGAGAACATAGGCAAAACACTCTCAGACATAAATCACAGCAGGATCCTCTATGATCCACCGCCCAGAATTCTGGAAATAAAAGCAAAAATAAACAAATGGGATCTAATTAAAATTAAAAGCTTCTGCACAACAAAGGAAAATATAAGCAAGGTGAAAAGACAGCCTTCTGAATGGGAGAAAATAATAGCAAATGAAGCAACGGACAAACAACTAATCTCAAAAATATACAAGCAACTTCTGCAGCTCAATTCCAGAAAAATAAACGACCCAATCAAAAAATGGGCCAAAGAGCTAAATAGACATTTCTCCACAGAAGACATACAGATGGCTAACAAACACATGAAAAGATGCTCAACATCACTCATTATTAGAGAAATGCAAATCAAAACCACAATGAGGTACCACTTCACACCAGTCAGAATGTCTGTGATCCAAAAATCTGCAAGCAATAAATGCTGGAGAGGGTGTGGAGAAAAGGGAACCCTCCTACACTGTTGGTGGGAATGCAAACTAGTACAGCCACTATGGAGAACAGTGTGGAGATTCCTTAAAAAATTGCAAATAGAACTACCTTATGACCCAGCAATCCCACTGCTGGGCATACACACCGAGGAAACCAGAATTGAAAGAGACACATGTACCCCAATGTTCATCACAGCACTGTTTATAATAGCCAGGACATGGAAACAACCTCGATGTCCATCAGCAGATGAATGGATAAGAAAGCTGTGGTACATATACACAATGGAGTATTACTCAGCCGTTAAAAAGAATTCATTTGAATCAGTTCTGATGAGATGGATGAAACTGGAGCCGATTATACAGAGTGAAGTAAGCCAGAAAGAAAAACACCAATACAGTATACTAACACATATATATGGAATTTAGAAGGATGGCAATGACGATCCTGTATGCAAGACAGGAAAAAAGACACAGATGTGTATAACGGACTTTTTGGACTCAGAGGGAGAGGGAGAGGGTGGGATGATTTGGGAGAATGGCATTCTAACATGTATACCATCATGTAAGAATCGAATCGCCAGTCTATGTCTGACGCAGGATGCAGCATGCTTGGGGCTGGTGCATGGGGATGACCCAGAGAGATGTTATGGGGAGGGGAGGTGGGAGGGGGTTTCATGTTTGGGAACGCATGTAAGAATTAAAGATTTTAAAATTAAAAAAAAAAAAGTTAATAGGCAGGAGGAAAGGTTGCCTCTTGGTCAAATGCTTCGAATAACTTAAAGTCATTCAAGACTCTTGAACATACTAATTTGACCAAGATAAGCAAAATTTACATATTAATACTTGTACTTTGCAGAAATTTTCCATATCTAAATTCAATAAGATAATCTTCTCAAAGTCTCAGTATTCTGCAATTCCTTATTAATATGTTTTCCCCATATGACAAGTCAGATATAACTTTATTATTACATTATGTTGACATTTTCTTTGGTTTTGAGGGACCTGAAGGTCACTGAAGTGACAGCTTGTAATCAGACTGAGATGTACTGTTCCACAGATGGCTACCTGTATATTTATACAATATATGTTGTACTTTTTTTGGTCTGAAAATGTAATGCCATTCACAAAAAAACTTAGCAGTAATTATAGAGCAAGGGAATGGTTTAATCATTTTGAATGGGAATGTACCCTATCTCTAACATGTAATTATTCAACCATTTCCGCTTTCAGAAGATGATATTACTCTCAATTATTTACTGAGGAATAAATGAGTAAACTAATAAAGACGCTGGAGTCTAAGTCTTGCTTTCCTAATGGATGCCTAAGAAGAGAGCCTTTGTAATTCCGTCTCCATACCATATGTCTCTGTTGACATTAAAGTGCTTAGTTCCAAATGAGTTGGCTTCATTCAAGCATCTTAATTCAAGAGTGGATGATTAGATCTTAAGCTAAAAACCTATTAGGATGTAAGCACTTGTGTTTTTGAAAGGTATTAAGGGAACATCATAGTATGGTTGGAGATAAATCCTCCCTATCTAGCAGTGGTGGGCAGGAACCTCATTTGATCTTCAAACATAACTGATTAGCTTCATGTCAAAGTTAAGCACAGAACAAGAAATCTGCCAAGTGTTCGTTATATAATACACAGCCTGGATGGTGTCTGCTTTTATCGCCTGCTAAGAGTAGCTTCAGAGATATTGTCTCTGAGCAGAGGTAGTCAGAGAGGACCAAGTAGCTTTTCATGCAAAAAACACCCTGAACAAGATCTGGAGGTCAGATCAGAGCAGGAATCCACTTTAATGAGACTTCTAAAGTCATTGCCACACTGTAGTGGGGTTCTGCACCCTTGAGGTTTCCTAACAAACACCATGGGACAGAGCAAGCAGTGTGAGTAGAAAAGGACAGATCCAGTGGCAAACACTTTCAATCCCTTTGAGAAAGCACATACAGATCTAAGGGAAACCCAGTGCTCTGATTGTTCCTGCTCTTATTTAACCACATGTATGGTCCAAGTGGGATTCTCCCCCCTTCCTATTAATTTGTTTTAGTCCTGATGTAATCCTGCCATCAGCAGGGCACAGTGATCTTTGTATTGGGAAAGGCAAAATCATTTGATAAACATCTGCCTCATGTTTTGGCAGAAATGTGTTTAGCTTATAGAGCTACTACCAAGTTAGGACTCCTCATCAGGAATGGACATTTCGAATAGGGAATGGGGCAGAATAGACTGTAAAGACACAGGACTGAGAGTTCCTAATTAGGTCCTGCCAGGTGACCTATAGGGCTTCCCTGGTGGCTCAGCAGTGAAGAATCTGCCTGCAGTGCAGGAGACCTGAGTTCTATCCCTGGGTCGGGAAGATACCCCTGGAGAAGGAAATGGCAACCTACTCCAGTATTCTTGCCTGGGAAATCTCATGGACAGAGGATCCTGGAGGACTACAGTCCACGGGGTCATAAGAGTTGAACACGACTGAGCAACTAACCTACCACCACCAGGGAACTTGTAAGGCTCCTAACTTTATCACTCCTGGAGAAAGGTGAGATGAATTTATCATCATCTAACTTACTTTAACATCATCTAACTTTCTCCTTTCTTTTTCCTTCCTCTCTCCTTCCTTTCCTCCTAGGCTTCTCTTTTTCTTTTTTTTTGTAATTTTTTAATGTAAAAATACTACGGAGACAACAAACCAGTAAAGGTGAGCTTTGATTAAAACTGCTTGGAGAATTTTAGGAGCTCGTGTCTTTAACTACATAAACCCTCAGTTTTCCCCTCTTGGTTCACATCAGCTGTTGACAGATCTTTTATTGCTCATTAGAAGCACAGATAACCACAAAGGAATAAGAAAGAAATGCTTTCTAAGAACAGTAATGTAAATTGCTACAGAAAAAATGTCAGATTTATATGTCCAAGTACTTATTGACTTAAACATGAAAAATTGGAGCAGACCTCCCAGATTAATTTGTATTGATAATACCTCTTAACTGCATCCTCTCCCATCCTCAAGGAGCTTTGAGTCCCATAAAGATATTATCTGGCCCAGACATGCAAATTAAAATAGGAACATAAGTTCAGAACTTGAAAGAAATAAGGCCATGCCTAAAAAAACTAGGCTTTGTGAAAATTCAAATTAAAACACTGAGAACTGAAATCATGGTGGGACTGAGGGTGGGCAATAGAAGATGCCTTATAAGAAAAATATCCCCACTAGGATGAGTTTTCATGCTCAAACTTAAGTGGAAGATGAAAGAAATCTTGAGTCACTAGAAGTTAATTAAATTATACCAACAAATTCTAAAATATTATGAAAGTTATGGGGCAATTGGGTGTTTGGACATTACCAAACTTACTTTAGACCTGAAATGGTATTGTGGTTTTTGGGTTTCTTTTTTCAATTTTTTCTTTTTGATAGAGAGTTAGATAGATAGATGAAAAGAAAGTGAAAGGGTTGGTTGCTCAGTGGTGTCTGACTCTTTGTGATCCCATAGATGGTAGCCCACCAGGCTCCTCCGTCCATGGAATTCTCCAGGCAAGAATACAGGGGTGAGTCATCATTTCCTCCTCCAGGGGAGTATTGTGGTTTTTTTTTTTTTTAATATTTATCTTTCAGAGATACATATTGGAGAAATCCTAATATTTTATAGGTACAACTTCCCTGGTGGCTTAGAGGTTAAAGCATCCACCTGGAATGCGGGAGACCAGGGGTTCGATCCCTGGGTTGGGAAGATCCCCTGGAGAAGGAAAACAACAACCCACTCCAGTACTCTTGCCTGGAGAATCCCATGGAGGGAGGAGCCTGGTAGGCTACAGTCCATGGGGTCGTAAAGAGTCGGACACGACTGAGAGACTTTACTTTAGTAAACTATTCATAAAAATATGTATTTCAGCTTTGATTTGCTTCATAGTAATATAGAGAGGAGAAATGTATGGGAATATAAATAAAGCATGATTGGCCCAGAGTTGATCAATATTGAAGCTGGATGATGAACACATTAAATGTTTAGGATACTATTCTGCTATTTTATCTTAAAAATGTTTCATAATAACATTTTAAAAGAAAGAATATTATAAAGTGTATCAGGTACACAAAGATGTAATAAAGAATAATCTGGTAAACACTGTCCAGCTGAAGAATTAAAACATAGAAATATAGTTGAAAAAATTATAAATCAACTCTTTTACTTCAATTATCTGGATATATTTGTGGTGTCTCACTGGGAGGGTAGTGGCTAGTGTTGACTCATTAGAAAGTGGTAAGACTTCAGATGATTACTCCAGCTAGATAGAGTAGATCTGGATTGGCCTTAAGGCAATGCAGTACCTGCCCTAGAGCTAACTCAGGCCTGAGAATCCAAAACCCCTGGATCAAAATCCCTGTTCTAACTAGAGTTGTGTGACCTTCCATCAAGTTCCAAACTTTCTGACTCCCATTTCCTCATATATAAAAATTATGTTTAGTTAATACTAACCTTGAAGGATTACAGTCAATGTCTATAAGTCACATAGTTGGCACTAGCCAAATAGTAGCTATTTTATTTGATGTTTCGAAAGAAGACATTTGGAGATTTCTCAACTGAAATATATGAGCACCCCTGAATAAGCAGTAAATAAATACTTTATGCCTAGCTGATAAAATAAAGTTCAGTTTGCTGCTAATCAAAGGAAAACAGATGATCACTTTGAAAAAGTTTTAATAGCAACCAGGAGCAGGGAGGCCAAAGTTGGGTTATTTATGAGTTTGGGGACTCTGAGTTAAGGTAGATTTTTCAATGCAGTATCAGGGAGCACTTAGTATGAATTGGTCAACATTTATTATGTTATGCTTAAATATTGGTATACACAGATTTGGGAAGATTTCAAAAGGAGTCTTAAGGAGTAAATCATCTTTTGAAGATATTTATTGCCCTGAGATGGAGAGGACAATGGCAACCCACTCCAATGTTCTTGCCTGGGAAATCCCATCCCTGGCAGGCTGCAGACCACGGGGTTGCAAAGTGTCAGACATGACTGAGTGACTAAACAACAATAACAAATCGCCCTGAGAAAGGCGTGATGAGTGGAGAAAGAACAGATGGATTTGAGGGAAGTTCTTGAAATGAACAGCATTACCTGCCACTTCAGCTTTCTGGACCAGTTTCCTAAAAAAGTAAAGTTAGATTAAGGCTGTCCAATAGTAACTTGTGTTAAAGTAAACAGTAGACTGAATAGGTATAGGTGATCTTTGCTCTTGGTTATATATAGAGAGGCTCTAAGAAATATTTTTTGTCATTTGCAGTTTTATTTTTTTGGCCCTAACTGATGCAGGGATTATATGATGTAATAATGCATTAAAAAAATAACTTCCTTTATGCTCATACTTGCAACTCATACATTTTCTATTACTTTTTGTCCCTTATTTGAATCTTTCTGATTGTCCTTAAAATACTCTTGTAGCTTAATGCCAGTGGTCTTTAACCTTGCCTGCACATTAGGATCACCAGTGGATATTTTGAAAGTCCCAAAGCCCAGGTCCATCTCAGGCCAATTAAATCAGAATATCTGGAGTGCAGTCTGGGCGTTAGTAAACCTAAACTCCCCCAGGGATTCCGATGAACATCTAAGGTTGAGAAAGAATGCTTGCCACCTAGCTGGAGAAATAAAACCTTGGCCAGGGAATTAAAAGACTCTCACTAGACCCTGACACTGACTACTGAGAACTGAAGGCTGGAGCATCACTCTGATGCCCTTGGTTGTGGTGGTGGTTTAGTCACTAAGTCGTGTCTGACTCTTGGGACCCCATGGACAGTAGCCTGCCAGGCTCCTCTGTCCATGGGATTCTCCAGAAAACAATACTGGAGTGGCTTGCCATTTCCTTCTCCAGGAGATCTTCCCAACCCAGGAGTCAAATCCAGGTCCCTCGCATTGCAGGAAGAGTCTCTGAGCTTTCTTTCACTTTTTTCTTTGACTTTCACTTCACTTTCTTTGACTTTGACTTTCACTTTCTGAGCTACAACAGAATCCCTCTCATGCTCTTAGACTTTAGTGTAAATATTAATAATGACAGAGGTGCTATAGACAAACATTCTGCCTTTTAAAATATGATTTCAAATGGCATTAGATTTCTCAGGGACTTAAAGTTCATGGCAATCTTCCTCTTTGAGTATCCATTCCACCTACCTCCTTTTCTTTACTGTGTTATCATAGTGGTCTTCCTATATTCTACTCTAGTATTAACCCAAACAGGGAATCACTCCATGTCTTTGATTTGCTCCTCTACCCCACCGTCCCAGCACCTCCCCACTCCACATACATGCTCATATAAAACTCTGGCAAGTGTAGCTGACATGCCTGGAGACTGGAAAGACAGAGGAGGTTTTTCATTGCAGAAACATGAGAAACTTAATATGGCTTATCAGATACAGATGGTCTGAGAAGTCATTTGGCCACTTTGCATCCTATACAATTACCACCCCCACCTACCTTTCTTCTCCCACTCTCCTTATTCTTTGCTCTTCTCTCCATGCAAAATAAAAATTCTTACCATTGTCTTATGCAGAGCATTCTAGTTATTTCTAGCCTAGTCCCCAGTCTCAGCTTTGGAATTCCCTTTGTATATCCAAGGACTCCTTACTGTCTTCTGATAGACAAGGAAACATCTTTTCCAGGTTGTACCCCCACCCTCACCCCATCCAAATCCTGTAAGGAAAACAAAGTGCTAGGGAAATCTTACTGTCTCTCTCGGTGGAATTACAATAGTCCCTTCCCAACTCCTGAAACCACAAGGGCTTCCTTGCAGCTCAGCTGGTAAAGAATCTGCCTGTAATGTGGGAAACCTGGGTTCAATCCCTGGATTGGCAAGATACCCTGGAGAAGGGAAAGGCTACCCACTCCAGTACTCTTGCCTGGAGAATCCCCATGGACTGAGGGGCCCGGTGAGAAGTAGTATTCTGGCCTGGAGAATTTCATGGACTGTATATAGTCCATGGGGTCTCAGAGTCAGACATGACTGAGTGACTTTTGCTTTCCCAACTCCTTAGAATACATAAACAGTTAAATTAGTTTAGGTTTTAATTAATAAAAAAATTTGCTACAATAATTTAGCTCCTTAATTCAGCCAGTATTTATCCCTACCGTAATAGGTACTAAGAGATATGTAAACAGATGACAAATTTTCCTGGAAGAATTAGTTTAGTTGAGGGTGTAAGACAGACTTGTAAGACATAGCTAAAGTATATGTACCACAAGAGATTGATTATAAGTCTCATGAACTTAGCTTCTAAGACGTTGTTTCAGTTCATTGGCCTTTACGTTTCCATATACTCAAATATTATATGTTTGCAAAGAACTAGGTTTTTTTTCTCAATCCCATTTACATGGTCAAACCACAAGTTGTATACTTATTTGACTCTTGGTTAAGTTTTCTCAGACTTTACTGGTCAGAAACACAGATCAGTACAGCTCAAAGAATGAATGGAGAACTTCCATTTCCAAAGGAGGTACCTAAACCAACATTTCTTCTGTATATATTCAAAATTCTTGTCTAAAATATATTATCACCTTAAATCTATCAATGGATTTTCAAGAAAGGAAGGAACTCAGCCCAGTAACTAAGAGAAAAAGACTGACATCTGGAATTTTATGCTTAGGAAAAATATACTTCAGAAACGGAGATTAAATCAAGACATTTTTCAGGCATACAAAACAGCAGACTCTCTAATGGCAATACTAAAGGATATTTGAGCATTGAGAAAATGCTCTCAAATAAAACAGGATGAGAAGGTTGGATGGCATCATCGACTCAATGGACATGAGTTTGAGTAAACTCTGGGAGTTGGCAATGGACAGGGAGGCCAGGCGTGCTGCAGTCCTTAGGGTCGCAAAAAGTCGGACATGACTGAACAACTGAACTGAACTGAAAACATCTGAGATGTGAGAAGGAAGGAAGAACACAGAAAGTGGTGAATATGTGAGGAAATAGAAATAAGTATCGGCTGCATAAAACAGTGAATAATGTCAAGCCAATCTCACTCAAGAACACAGCATAAATCCTACAGAAAACCTTGGAAAACCAAACCAGTAGTGCCTTCAAAGTAAAACTCATAAGGACCAAGTTGGGTTTATTTCAGGAAAGCGAGTTTGGTTTCACATTTGAAAAATTAGCAGACAAACTGATTGACTAAAAGAAAGGGTGTATGATCATCTCAGTAGATACCAAAATGTATTTGCTAAAATCGAATATTCACTTCATGATCTAAATTCTACAAAAGAGAAACATTTCTTAGGCAAACTGGCAATGGAAGGTAACTTCTTTAACCTGGTAAAAGATATCTACAAAAACTAACAATAAAGATCTTATTTAGTAATAGATGTTAAAGTTTTCTTTAAGATCATGGAAAAACCAAGAGTGTCTGTTATCACCCCTTTCCTTCAAACTTGTACTGTATGCATAGGCCAACACAATAAGACAAGGAAAAGAAATAGAAATTATCAAAATGATCATAATTTGCAACTGATGCGTATGATTATGGACATATAAATTCACCCCTAAATGTACAGATTAATTATTAGAGTTAATGAGAGGTTTGGCAAGGTTGCTAAACAAAAATCAATATAGAAAAACTACATTCCTAAATACCAGCCAAAAATTGTGGTATAAAAAAGTACTATATACACGCTACTGCAAATGAACTGTCTACATCTACATACAGCCGCGAGGGTGAAGCTCGCAAACGTAACTGTGAGTATAGGGAACAGGCTGCAAAGGAATGTATACTGTACTGTCCCATTTATGTAAAGTTCAAAACCAGGAAGAGTTAAACAATTTATGGCTGAGGAATACACACATAGGTGGTAACACAATAAAGAAAAATAAGGAAAAGGTTATCACAAAAATGAGCGCATTGATTATCCCCATGAGGAGGCAGGACTTAGGTGGTCCCAGCAGTGTTATTTTTTTGAGTTGGTTGACCTTATTTCTAGTTTTTCATTATTAAAAATGTTCATAGGACATATTTTGCATTTCTTTTAGAAGTTAACGAGGGAATGGGGATAAGGAGGAAACATCAATGTCAAATGTCTGCATAAGGAAATGGTGGCTGTTTCATCTACACTTTGTTTTAATTTTGTTTTCCTGGTTACATTTCTGAGTTTTCCAGCACTTGATCATGAAAACAAATCTTGCTGTCTGGCATGAAGTTCGTAATAACTTCAGAGATAATCTACTCTTATTTGGCCAGAGCTTTAGCAATTACCATTACGATGTTTACATCCAAATCTTTTATTTTCATTGCTTCCTGTAACTTGTGTGTAGGGCTTCCCTGGTGGCTCAGTGGTAAAGAACCCACCTGCCAATGCAGGAAATGTGGGTCGATCCCTGAAACAAGAAGATACCCTGGAGAAGGAAATGGTGACCCACTCTAGTATTTTTGCCTTGGAAGTCCTATGGACAGAGGAGCCTGGTTGGCTACAGTCCATGGGGTTGCAAAGAGTTGGACATGACTTAGTGACTAAACAACAGCCACCCATGTGTCAGTTCCTTTGGGACATTGCCTTCTAGTATTGCTGCTTGAATGATCTTCTGTCACTTAAAATTACAGGTCTGGTTTGAGAACTTGTGTTGAGTTTGTGAACATTCTTCTTGGTATACTCTCTCTCTAGGTGAATTCATTCATTGCCTTGGTTTTCATACCACTTATATACATGCAATGTCTCTCATACATCTTATTTCAACCTGAAGTCTCTTTTCTGAGTTCTAGGTTCATGTATTCAGTTGACTGCTTGATATCTCAATCTGGCTGCTTCACTGATATCGGAAGCCAGCATATTGAATATGCAATTTTTCATAACTAGAGGTGTGAAAATCATAAGCAATGCTTGGAAAATGGCAAATAGTTTTGTTTTGCTGGTCTTAGTGTGGGGAAATGGATGGGGATATAGTTCAGGAAAGGATTTTGGAAATAGGAGTCCAAAGTAAGAAAATATAAACACATATTCAACACTGGCAAAAAAAACTAATGACTTTCACTTTTTTATCTCACCTGGCTAAGAAAAATTCAAAAAATAATGATGAAAACAATATTCATGGATTTCTGTATAAATACAATAAATTTCATATTTAAAAAGTATATTATGGGGTAGGGGAGGAATGAGGTGGGGGAAGAATGGATTGGGAATTTGGGATTAGAGATGCAAACTATTATATATATAATGGATTAACAACAAAGTCCTATTGTATAGCACAGGGAATTATATTCAATATCTTATGATAAATCATAATGGAAAAGGATATGAAAAAAGAATGTATTTACATATGTATAACTGAATCATGTTGTACAACAGAAATTAACACATTGTAAGTCAACTATATTTCACTAATTTCTTTTAAAGTAAAAAAAAATGTAATTAGGATAATAGTTTGGGGACATATAGTACTTAAGAGTTTTGCTTAAGAGTTTGGACTTTGTGGATAGTGGGGAGTCACAGAGGGATTTTTATTTTCTGTCAGTTCATGCAATAAATAGTAATTGATGACCTGGTATGCACTAGATACTGTGCTTGGCACTGAGGGATACAGTGTTAACTGTATAACCCAGAGTTATCCAAGATTCTTGAGAGTGTTCGGAAGTAGAATGCGTTGGAATTGGTGTCAAGTTAGAACAAATGGAATGAGAAGCATGGCTAGGCAAAGGGACTGAGGATGGCAGCAAGTTGTCTTCTGGCTTGGGATATTGAGGGAATGGAGTGCTTTTACCTGTGAAAGGTGATACAGAAAAAGAGGAGAGGTGGGTGGCTGGGGATACCTGTCTTATCTTGGACCCTGAACCTGAGATGACTCTGGGACTTCCAGTAAGGAGGTTGAATAGCTAATTACACACATGGGATTGTGTTGTAGGAAAGAAACTGAAGATGGAGGTATTGGTTTGGGATTTCATCTATAGGAAGTTAGCTGAGCATGATGGGTGGAAGTGGGTGGTGCGAGATTGCCAAGGAGGAGCAAGAAAGTGATAACTCACATCACATGCAAGAAAAAGTGTGGCACTGGCAAGCCAGTGATCCCAGTGTTGCCACAACTAGCTACGTAGCCTTGACTTACCTTCCCTAGTTTCTGGGAGTCTGCCTCCTACTGTCTCGTTACCTCTTCTGGGATGAGGAAAGCCAAAACTACACATAAACAGAAGAGTCACAGGATAGTCAAATTGGTTTAAAGCCTTCTGAAAACTTTGCCTGCCACCTCACCCAGAATTGGTTGAGTCACAAACACTCCCTCCCTATAAGCACCGGGGGGGGGGGGGGGGCGCACTTCCTGGCAGGTTGCAAACACTGTACTGGATAAAAGTTACATGTTTGCTGTTCAGTTCAGTTCAGTTCAGTCACTCAGTCATGTCCGACTCTTTGTGACCCCATGAATTGCAGCACTCCAGGCCTCTCTGTCCATCACCAACTCCTGGAGTTCACTCAGGCTCACGTCCATCGAGTCAGGGATGCCATCCAGCCATCTCATCCTCTGTTGTCCCCTTCTCCTTCTGCCCCCAACCCCTCCCAGCATCAAAGTCTTTTCCAATGATTCAACTCTTCACATGAGGTGGCCAAAGTAATGGAGTTTCAGCTTTAGCATCATTCCTTCCAAAGAACACCCAGGGCTGATCTCCTTCAGAATGGACTGGTTGGATCTCCTTGCAGTCCAAGAGACTCTCAAGAGTCTTCTCCAACACTACAGTTCAAAAGCATCAATTCTTCGGCGCTCAGCCTTCTTCACAGTCCAACTCTCACATCCATACATGACCACTGGAAAAACCATAACTTTGACTAGATGGACCTTTGTTGGCAAAGTAATGTCTCTGCTTTTGAATGTGCTATCTAGGTTGGTCGTAACTTTCCTTCCAAGGAGTAAGCGTCTTTTAATTTCATGGCTGCAGTCACCATCTGCAGTGATTTTGGAGCCCTCAAAAATAAAGTCTGACACTGTTTCCACTGTTTCCCCATCTATTTGCCATGAAGTGATGGGACCAGATGCCATGGTCTTCGTTTTCTGAATGTTGAGCTTTAAGCCAACTCTTTCATTCTCCTCTTTCGCTTTCATCAAGAGGCTCTTTAGTTCCTCTTCACTTTCTGCCATAAGGGTGGTGTTATCTGCATATTGGAGAAGGCAATGACAACCCACTCCAGTACTCTTGCCTGGAAAATCCCATGGATGGAGGAGCCTGGTAGGCTGCAGTCCAGGAGGTCGCTAAGAGTCGGGCACTTTTACTTTACTTTCACTTTTCACTTTAATGCACTGGAGAAGGAAATGGCAACCCAGTCCAGTGTTCTTGCCTGGAGAATCCCAGGGATGGTGGAGCCTTGGTGGGCTGCCGTCTATGGGGTCTCACAGAGTCAGACACAACTGAAGCGACTTAGCAGCAACAGCAGCAGCAGCATCTGAATATCTGAGGTTATTGATATTTCTCCCGCAATCTTGATTCCAGCTTGTGCTTCATCCAGCCCAGCATTTCTCATGATGCGCTCTGCATAAAAGCTAAATAAGCAGGGTGACAATATACAGCCTTGAGGTATTCCTTTTCCTATTTGGAACCAGTGTGTTGTTATTCCATGTCCAGTTCTAACTGTTGCTTCCTGACCTGCATATATGTTTCTCAAGAGACAGATCAGGTGGTCTGGTATTCCCATCTCTTTCAGAATTTTCCACAGTTTCTTGTGATCCACATAGTCAAAGGCTTTGGCATAGTCAATAAAGAAAAGTAGATGTTTTTCTGGAACTCTCTTGCTTTTTCGATGATCCAGTGGATGTTGGCAATTTGATCTCCGGTTCCTCTGGCTTTTCTAAAATCAGCTTGATCATCTGGAAGTTCGTTTGTTGTTAGGACCATTATTAATACCATTATTACAAATAAAAATAACAGCCCTTGGTTTTGGGGGGTTGAGTTATATCCTCCTCCAGCAGATATGCTGGAGTCATAATTCCTATAGTACTTCAGGATGGGGCCTTATTTGAAGATTGGGTCTTTATTGAAAAATCAAGTTAACATGAAGTCACTAGGATAGATCCTAATTCAATATGACTGGCAGCATTTGAAAAGAAAGAAATTCAGACATAGAGACAGATATGCACTCATGGAGAATGGAGTTGAAGGGAGCAATTAGGGTGATATGTCTGCAAGCCAAGGAAACCCAAGGCTTGCCAGCAAATACCAGCACCCGGAGGAAAGGCATGGGACAGACTCCCCCTCACAGTCTCAGAAGGAACCAGCCCTGCTGACTCCTTCCAAAACTCCACAACTGTGAGACAACATACTTCTGTTGTTGAAGCCACCCAGCTTGTGCTACTTTGTCATAGAAGCCCCAGAAAGCCAACACATGGTTGCATACTGCCTGATTTTTATCAAATGCTTTCTTTGCTTATTCTCTTTGAATTGTTGCAGTCTCCTGTGGAAGCCATTATTAGTGATCTCTTTTCTGGGATAGGAAACTAAATCTGTTTAATGGAAAGAAGCATAAAAATTTTAATGGAAAGTCAGGACATTATACCCATGGGGCACAGCATTATGTGAATGGTATTGAGTTGGTCAAAAAGTTCTTTTGGGTTTTTCCAGAACATCTTCTGGGAAAATCCCAACAAACTTTTTGGCCAACCCAATAAATAGTGGCGTATGTTGCTAAAGCACATTGTAGGTTTGACTCCCAGCTCTGGTGGCTGAGGCTGTGTAGTCCTGAGTAAGGTCATTAACCAACTCTACACCTTGGTACCCACTGCAGTATTCTTGCCTAGAGAATCCCAGGGACAGAGGAGCCTGGTGGGCTGCCATCTATGGGGTCCCACAGAATCGGACACAACTGAAGTGACTTAGCAGCAGCAGCAGCAGCAGCAGCACCTTGGTACCAAAGAGAAAATAATAACATTTAAAGTAATACCTGGGCTTCCCCGGTAGCTCAGTGGTAAAGAATCCACCCACCAATGGGGGAGGTGTGGGTTTGAACCCTGGATTGGGAAGATCCCTTTGAGAAAGAAATGGCAACCTACTCCAGTTCTTGCTTGGCAAATCCCATGGACAGAGGAGCCTGAAGGGCTACAGTCCATGAGGTCACAAAGGGTTGGACATGACTGAACAGGCATGCAACTCAAAGTAATACCTAAGGTTCCCATGAGGATAAAGTGAGTTAATTCCTGTGAAATGTTTTGCAGTACCTGCTATATTAATAGGTGCTCAACAAATTGTAGCTATTTAAAAATAATTATCCATGGGAAATTGCAGGGAGTGAAGAAGCCCTTCAGCAATTATGAGGGTCATGCATTCATAGATGCCTCTCATAAATGTACTGTGTGAAAGATCTGTACTAAATGTATTATGTATATTTAATGGTCTCTAGGATTCATGTCAACTGTTCCTTATTCCACAGGCAAACTCAGCTAGGTGGTGATTCTGCCCCAGGGCCCATTCAGTCATCAATGGGAGATTTTCTCTCTCTGGGTCGAGTCCATCGTAACCTTCCAGCAACGCTTTGTGGTAGGAATAAGGATTCAGGCCATCACATTAGAAATTAGGACAGGAAGGGAAAGGATTGGAAGTTATATGCAGCTGGGAATCAGTCAGTTAAAAGGTCAGAAAGTAAAGCTCAGTTTTTGATATAGATGGATCCCACATGCTTTGAACTTTAAAATCATCGCATAAGGTTTCACTATAAGCAAGTTTACTATGAAGGGATTTCACCGCACAAATAACAAGTAAGGGAACTCAATCACCATCCTGAATTTTTAAAATGCAATTAAAAGTGGTGCAGACCCACAGAGCCTTGCCAAACCCTGCTTTAAATAACAGTTTAGAGAATCACAAACTTCAATTACTTTTGGCAATGTTTTGGTTTTTCATGAGGCACTATAGGTTATTAAATGTCGTAGCTATTTAGCTTGCTAATGAATAGTTTATCCTACATTCAATTAGGCTGGTTTTCCCTCCTTTTTTTTCTTTCTGTCTCTTTTTTTGTTGTTGTTTGTTTCAGCCCACTCAAAGAATTGATGATAATTAAGGGAAAGCTGTCAGGAGGCCAGGTTTTTCATCCAAAATTTCTTATGGTTCTAGGGTTACCAAGGGTAGGAATCTGGTTTCATCTTGTAAACTTAATATCCGTCTTCCACATCAGCAGTGGCTATCATAATGATTATCATAGTAAAAATAATTGCAGTTGTATGCTCTGTGTAGCATCTTTCAAATCACTGTCAATGTTTCACATTTTTGTTAATATTTTTGTGTAGTAGACAAGGAGCAGATTTATTATTCCTTTTAAAGTCAATGAGGCAGAGGAGGTTACGTGAATATTCTCAGATTAGAAAGTTCATCATGAATAAAGCAGACAAAGGCATGAACAGGTAATGTAGTGTTCATCCATCAAGCTGTCCAGTTCCCTGGTCTGTCTGTCTGTCTTTCTTGTGATCGGAGAATTGAGATCAGGGGATGCTAATGGTATTTTCCTGTATTGCTAATCTCCATGTTATTGACGTCTGATCTGTTGGGTAGGCAGTCCCTTCCTGATCTGTAGTGGTGCTTATTTATTTCATAGCCCCACTTCAGGGAGATTATGGCCCCTCAAATTGTTGACATTCACAGAGGAGGTCAGAGTTGGACAAAGATCCATATGCCATTCAACATAAGTGCACTTGTGGAATTTATTTCAGGAAAGGCAAACTTAAGCTCCTTGATAGCAAAACACCTAAACTTAAGGAAAAGAGGCCAATTTAAAAGGTCTTAAATATTTATTACCTCATTGTGCAGCTTTACAGGGAGACCGAACTTTAGAGTTCCAGTCCACACCCAAGCCAAATAATTTTTTAATCTAGTCAGCCTATGCTCTGTCCTAGGCACTAAGGTTAAGTGTGGGGGAGAGAGAAAGATGAGTAAGATGTAGGCCACACCTTGGCAGAGATGTGTCATGGATTTGCCCCAACCCCACACTGACTGGGGCCAAGCATCTTGTATGTATGAGAGCTCAGTCACTATAAGAGCAAATATTGTTATGTTAAAATTTTTTAGAGTAGGGCTATCTTATAATAATATTGATGCCTTAATGTGATAATTTTTTGTGAACATGGTTCAGGATCTATGCAAACATTTTACTGCATTATCTCATTTAACATGCATAACAATTTAGGTCAGTAAATGCAATTTAATCCATAAAACAGTAAGTAGTAAATACTGTTTTATTTTTATTTTTTAATTAAAGTACAATTGACTTGCATTATTAGATTAATTCGTGTATATAACATAGTGATTCAGTATTTTTACAGATTCAGTTCAGTTCAGTCACTCAGTCGTGTCCAACTCTTTGCGACCCCGTGAATTGCAGCACGCCAGGCCTCCCTGTCCATCACCAACTCCTGGAGTTCACTCAAACTCATGTCTATCGAGTCGGTGATGCCATCCAGCCATCTCATCCTCTGTCATCCCCTTTTCCTCCTGCCCCCAATCCCTCCCAGCATCAGAGTCTTTTCCAATGAGTCAACCCTTCACATGAGGTGGCCAAAGTATTGGAGTTTCAGCTGTAGCATCAGTCCTTTCAAAGAACACCCAGGACTGATCTCCTTTAGAATGGACTGGTTGGATCTCCTTGCAGTCCAAGGGACTCTCAAGAGTCTTCTCCAAAACCACAGTTCAAAAGCATCAATTCTTCAGCGCTTGGCTTTCTTCACAGTCCAACTCTCACATCCATACATGACCACTGGAAAAACCATATGTTGTATTTTTACAGATTAGACTCCATTAAAAGTTATTACATGAAAAAAAAAAAAAAAAGAGCAACTTATCATTGCCACTCTAAGGAACAGATCTAGAGAAAGAGGCCCAGCTGGTGAGCCAGGGCCCTGAGCTTTCTCTGCGGAGGGTTTTGAGGAATGATTCTTCAGAATGCTAACTGGTCCCCATTCTGCCAACACTTCTTTTCCTTAAAACCTCAAGATCCTAATATGATGGGAAAAGAAAATCTGATTGTGGGTATGCCCTGGCAATCCCACTCTCCACCCTCCCCCTTCCTCAGGGGCTCCTGCTGTCAGCCCAGAACTTTCACTCTTGATTGATTTTCATGGCCCTGGTCCCATTCTGCCAGGTTCATATGATCACTCATGGCTCAGCCCCGCTCATAAGGTTTCCAAACAGGGGCCTGGCCCACCATATCGTAAAGGTTAGGCCAACGTATTCCAAAGGGCTGTGTCAGATGAGGAATTCTATTAGAAAGCTTTGCATCTGGAGTTTTCTAATGGTGCCTTCAGGCAAAAAAAATTAAAATTAAACCAACAACCCCTCCATCCACTCCTCCCCACCCCCCAATTCCTGCTTTCCCCACAGCAAGATTTCTGACTTGGTTAAATCAAATTCATTAATAAGCAAGGGGGAAAAGCACTCCAGGCAGTTTACCCTTCAAAATGTAAACTGTTAAAACATTTTGTGGTTGCAAGCATTATGAAAAAGAATGCATTTTCTCTCGTGTTTTGTGATATCTCATAATCAAAGATTTTCTGATGCATGCAGGGAACACTATGGAGATGGTCACATGTAAGGGCATTTCACTTTCAGCATTCTTTACAGTAATGGTAACACGCTTGAAAGTTTAAAATCAGCAGCTGCAATGTACCTGGTCTTCCTCTGCTGTCAGGCACTGTTTTTTTCCCCCCGAGAATATTCTCAGTGTTGTGTACGAGCCATCTTTGTTTCTCTTACAGATACCGAATGCCCTTGTGTATGTGTACCCAGGGTGTTCAGCCTTCTCCTCCCTCCATTCTTCCCTCCCTTCCTCCCCGCCCCTCCTCTCTCTCTCACACATACACACACCCACACCCACACCCACACCCGCACCGACACCGACACACACACACACACACACACACACACACACCCACCCACCCACCCACCCACCCTCCCACCCTGTTCCCTGGTATGGGGCTGAAGTTACAGAAAGAACCCAAGAAAAGAAGTGGTTTTTAAGGTCCCTATAAGGTCACGGCTGGTTGGGGCCTGACTGGAAACAGGGCTTGGGAGGGGAGGGGACAGAGGGGACTTCTTTGCAGGGGGTTCCCAACCTGTCTTTGTCTGAAAACTGGGCACTGGGCCAGTCCCAACCCAGCGGATTGCCTGGCCTCCAGCCCAGTGATGGATCTGACTGTCATTTTCCTACCCCCGGTGAGGGAGGAGGCAAGCTACGAAGAGGGGTGAGGAGGAGAAAAACAGAGCCGAGTCTGGGAAAAAGGTAGGAGGGACGACACTGGAGGAAGGACTCAGCTGGGGAGGTAGAGGCCTCCCCCAGTCCCAGGGCCTCTTGTCAGTCCCTGCTCCCCTGTTAGAATCCATTATGAAAAATCAGAGGAAGTAACGACTCCATCAGAAAGAGCATCTTGTGTTCAGCCAGCTAGAGGAAAGGCAGGAAAGCTGTTGTGCCCTCACATCTAACATTGAGACAACGCTGGTTAAAATCTTATTTTCTTATTTAAAAGTCTTATTTTTAAGAACTTCCTGAAAAGGGAAGCCGGCAGTCATCTTCTTTGGGAATGAAACCTATAGCTAAATGCTCCTCACCAGCAAGAAATTCTTCTTTACACACAACTTAAATCAAAAGACCAATCCCTCTGTATTTAAAATATGTTGCCATGGGCTGGGAAATGAGGTTCAAGACATTTAGAAGCTGACAGAAAGGACAGCTTCTGTGAACTTAAGGAAAACAGTATAGTTATCAGGATGCCTCTATTTTGATTGATTTCTTCGCTTCAAAATCTTTACACTTGGGTACTCTTTGTGAGGGATTCCCAGATGGCTTAGTGGTAGAGAATCAGCTTGTCAATGCAGGAGATGAGGGTTCAATCCCTAGGTTGGGAAGTTTCTCTGAAGTAGGAAATGGCAACCAGCTCCAGTATTCTTGCCAGGAAAATCCCATGGACAGAGGAGCCTGGCAGGCTACAGTCCATGGGGTCATAAATAGTCGGACATGACTTCGTGACTAAGCACAGATTGTTTGTGAATATATTTCTCTAAATTAAATGTATGTTTGCATTCGAAGTGTGAACAATCTGATAGGTCCTCTAGACCAATTCCCCTCACCTTACTGATGAGGAAACGGAGATCCAGAGAGGTCCAGTGACTAGCCCGAGGCCACGCAGGTGGAAGGACTGGAGAAAGGACGTGAGAAAGCAGGCCCTCTCCCTCTCGCTCTTTCACTCTGGTTCTCCACCAAGTACCACGCCTTCCCTGGCTTTCTCTACTTCAGTCTAATTTTTGATAACTTCAAGCAATATACATGTGTGTGTGTATTCCTTTTCATGACATCACCTTATATATTCTATCTTGTTATTTCTCTGTCATTCCCCTGTATCGGTCTCACTAAATAGAACTGCTTGAAATAGTGATACATGTCTCTCCTATTCTTTCTCAAATCTTTAAGATTCAGAAAAATGACTGAACTATAGCTGGTCCCCAACCGGAGTTTGTGAGAGATCTGTTAGTGGGAGGGTGATAATAATATGAAAGCTGACACAGTAAAGTCATCAGTAAATTACAGAGGAGTTGAAAAGGCAGTCAGAAGCCATGCTTTGATTCCATCAATTTACCCCTTTGAGGTGGATTGTACATATTGGTGTTTATAGAAGAAATCTGAATATATATCTCTAACAAGGCAGTGCTGGTCAGGAGGAAAGCCTGGTAGTTGTGCAAAAGCCCAGTCCACTTTAACAGGCGGGAACGTTTCGGAGTCTACCACGAGACGACTGACATTGCTAACTAAGAGGAAGCTCATGTACACACCCAAGAGAAGCTCTGTGTGGTGAACCCCATTCAGAGGCTGGGCCTTGCTCCTGCGTTCAGAAATGTTGCTCCGTAGTCATGTCTGTCTTTAGGTCTGCATCCTCCCAGACTTCCCCAAGCTGCTTTTCCACTAGTACCATGGCTGGGAGTCAAGAATCCTGTTCACCCAAGACTTTCAACTCTGACTTGCAGGCATCGGGCCCAGTGCTCTGCCTGGTGCTTTTGTAGCAGGGCAGGGTTATGTGACCAGTTCTAGCCAATGAGCTTTGAGAAGAGCTTTCCGTTGCTGGTTCCAGACACTGCAGAGCTCTTTCCGTTTGTGAAACAGTGAGGAGTGTTCCTGAAGAAATTCTTCCTTTAGCCTGAGTCTCTGAGTCAGGAGACACAGAGCGGCGAACCTGCAACGCCAGCAACAGAAAAACCTTCTTTATTCTAAGCCACTAAGATTTGGGCTCTGTTACTGTAGCATAACCTAGCCTGACAGACATAACGTGTGAGGTAACCTGAGGGGTGGTAATGACCGTATTGCATCGTTTGAAGGGAACGTTATTCCCTTTTCACATTCCTCCCCACTATTCAGATGAGTTGAGAAGATTGGCTTAGAGGCTATTTTCTTTTAACAGCTCTCCTACTATTGCCCACCTCCCTTTTAAACTGAGAGCTGAGCTTGGGCTCAGAATATTTGGCCAGAATTTAATTCTATTTTGTTTTCATAGATTATCTTATAATCATCTCTGGGAAACATGATCCTGTTTGTTTGTTTGTTTTTAATTTATGGAATGTTACAAAATTTCCTTTGGAAAGATATTTATTTAAACAAAATAAAAGAACTACCATCTCTACAGTGTTTACTATGTGACAGGCCTAGTTTAAGTTTTGGGCATGTCATTACCTATTGCATCCTTGGAAGAATTTTATGAAGTAGGTACTCTAATATCTCCACTTTGCAGGTGAAAAAACTGAGGCACAAAGGTTAAGAAGCAGCCCAAGTTCCCCCATTTAATAAGTGACAGAGCCACAATTCAGTTCAGGTGCTCAATCATGTCCGTCTCTTTGCAACTCCATGGACTGGAGAATACCAGGCTTCTCCTGGAACTTGCTCAAACTCATGTCCATCAAGTTGGTGATGCCATCCAATCATCTCATCCTCTGTCATCCCCTTCTCTTCTTGCCTTCAGTCTTTCCCAGTATCAGGGTCTTTTCCAATGAGTCAGTTCTTTGCATCAGGTGGCCAAAGTACTGGAGCTTCAGCTTCAGCATCAGTCCTTCCAATGAATATTCAGGACTGATTTCCTTCACGATTGACTGGTTTGATCTCTTTGTAGTCCAAGGGACTCTCAAGAGTCGTCTCCAACACCACAGTTCAAAAGCATCAATTCTTCGATGCTCAGCCTTCTTCATAGTCCAACTCTCACTTCCATACATGACCACTGGAAAACCATAGCTTTGACTAGATGGACCTTTGTCAGCAAAGTAATGTCTCTGCTTTTTAATGTGCTGTCTAGGTTTGTCATAGCTATTCTTTCAAGGAGCAAGCGTCTTTTGATTTCATGGCTCCAGTCACCATCTGCAGTGATTTTGGAGTAAAGGAAAATAAAGTCTGTCACTGTTTCCATTGTTTCCCCATCTATTTGCCATGAAGTGATGGGACCAGATGGCATGATCTTAGTTTTCTGAATGTTGAGTTTTAAGTCAGCTTTTTCACTCTCCTCTTTCACCTTCATCAAGAGGCTCTTTAGTTTCTCCTCACTTTTTGCCATAAGGGTGGTATCATCTGTACATCTGAGGTTATTGATATTTCTCCCTGCAGTCTTGATTCCAGCTTGTGCTTCATCCAGCCTGGCATTTCCCTTGATGTACTCTGCTGCTTCTGCTGCTAAGTCACTTCAGTCATGTCTGACTCTGTGTGACCGGCATCCCACCAGGCTCCCTTGTCCCTGGGATTCTCCAGGCAAGAACACTGGAGTGGGTTGCCATTTCCTTCTCCAATACATGAAAGTGAAAAGTGAAAGTGAAGTCGCTCAGTCATGTCCGACTCTTAGTGACCCCATGGACTGCAGCCTACCAGGCTCCTCCATCCATGGGATTTTCCAGGCAAGAGTACTGGAGTGGGGTGCCATTGCCTTCTCCGGATGTACTCTACATATAAGTTAAATAAGCAGGGTGACAATATACAACCTTGATGTACTCCTTTCCCAATTTGGAACCAGTCCATTATTCCATGTCCAGTTCTAACTGTTGCTCCTTGACCTACATACAGACTAGAAAATCTGTTTCCACAATTTGTACTCTGAGAGTTGATTTAAATTAAAACAAAAACAAAAACAGAGATGTCCCTTTGGTTCTGTTGGTATGTGCCCATAGCAAAGAGTATGAGGGTGGAACACGAAAGATGGTGTTTCAGGAACCTCCTTTTGGCCAGCAAGGAGACGTGTTCTGCACCCTGCCACAGAGTGACCTTTGACCAGATTCACCCACCTGTATTGCTGATCAGGCCAGAGGGCAGGCTCAGGGACTCAGGGCAGTACTTCCATCGCCATGGAAGGAAAATGGACTTGTGAGAGCTTGAAGGAAGATAGAAGGGACTATGGTCTCCCCAGGTGGTGCTAGTAGTTCTTTATGTCGCCTGCTAATTCAGGAGACATAAGAGACTCGGGTTCAATCCCTGGGTTAGGAAGATCCCCTGGAAGAGGGGAGTAACCCACTCCAGTGTTCTTGCCTGGAGAATCCCATGGATAGAGGAGCCTGGCGGGTCCATAACGTTGCCGAGTGGGACACGACTGAAGAGACTAGCGTGCGCATGTGCAGAAGGTGCTACAGGCGATTGGTCGGGGGGGTGGTGACTGTTTGTGTCTGAAGCTTTTATTTGCAGAAATACCCTTTTTTCAGAACCACTGGACTTCTTGGCACCCACTCAACAGATGGATTCAGTCCTTGCCACCCTATACAGTGCCAGCTACCCCAACCACTCCAGGCCTCTCCATTCAGAAGGCTTAAAGGAGACACCCCATAACACTCCAGTGATTATAAAGAGGGTTTTGATGTGTTTTCTCTTATAAAGGTTTTCAACCTTTGGGGAATATCTTGTCCAGACTACTTTAATTTTTAAAACAAAGAAATTTCTTAGAAATGCCTCCTTGAATCTTACTAAGCATGGAGCTCTCCAGTTTCTCTGGGTGGAAGAAATTAGGAAGCTAATGTTATTAGGAAGCTTTTTTTTTTTTTCTGCATTATTGTGACTTCAAGACCTAAATATCCCAGGGGGGAAAAAAAAAAAAAAAGCTTTAGGGATCAATGGGTTTGAAAGACCTTTCCTTTATCAGAGCGTGCTCACCCTTAAAGCCTTCCTGACTCACTCAGGTCCTCAGTCCATTTTGTTCTTGCCTTATTTTTTTAATATCTCTGCTGCCTAAGCATATGGAAAGAAGGCTCGTGGTGGAGAAACCACAAAAGAGGCTCAGATTCATATGTCATTTAATGCAATGTAATTGGTGGTGGCGGTTGAGGGTGGGAAATCTGTATTCATAATTGGTTAAAAGTAGGAAGCATGAGTCAACAGGCTGGGTTCTCGCAGTCTGGTTACTTTGATTATCATTTCCTGACAGTGAGTCCAGTGAGTCTTATATAATACAATTTCTCCCATCAGCCAAGGAAACAATGTTCATTTCATGTTCAATCACTTCGTTATTGTTCCTTTCAATAATTGGAGATTATTGAAACCTCTTCACCGGTGTTAAAAAAATGTATGTATTTAGGCAATAGATGGCAGTGTTTCCACAAATTTTAATATTGCAATGGCTCTTAAAGGCAGCCTGGTGCTCAGCTCCCCTGTAGCTTGCCGTGATCGTATAGTGGTTAGTACTCTGCGTTGTGGCCGCAGCAACCTCGGTTCGAATCCGAGTCACGGCAGGAGGGGAGAGAACTTTTGGAAGAGAATAGCAAGGGTCCCAAGCTGAAGCCCATTTAATAAAATTTTGCAACCAGACATAGAATAAATAATAAAAATCAATAAAACAGAACCGCTGCAAAGATTTTAAACTTTAGAAAGATGACATGTGCAGAGTGTCTTTATTAACGCACTAACCCTGTTGTAAGTGTGTTGTGTGTGGGTTTTTTTATTTGCCTTGACGGATAATATGATAAGACTGGAGTGTAGTGGGCATGTAATTATTATTAATTACAACTACTTAAGCTCTGCTTTGAGCAGACTCGTCAAGTCCGCTTGCTTTTGAGCCTTGCCAGGGCTGTACAGTAATAACAACCCTGAATTATTTGGAAAGATATCAGCGGTAGATGTGGAAATCCTGTTTAACCAGGCATGAATTGTTGTTAGGAGGGTTTTTTTTTTTTTTTTTTTCAGGATGACAGAGAGAAAATGAACTGTCCCTTATCAGTAATTGCAGGAAACATTTTGTTTCTATGATATGAACTGGCTGTAATTTAACTTTCCTGCCTCATTGGATAATGTAAGGAGCCAGTTGTTGCTCAAAATGAGATTCTCTGAAGTGGGCATTTGGGTCTGATAAAAGGCATATTCTAAGTAGACAATGTGGCTCAAGCAATAAATTATGTCCATATATGGTGAAACTTTTTAAATGACATTTTCCAAAAGACCGGGGTTTGTATTGTAAATGGCTAAATGTTGAATTAGTGTGAGTAACACAACTTTAATGGGTCTTTCTCCAGGATTTAAAAACATGAACCATACAGCCTGAAAATGTCAAATATAAGTGTGTAATAATGAAGTTTACTGCTCACTAGAAGGTATTTTTTAAAGCCTTTAGCCTCTGTTTCACGGATGGCCTATCAAAAACTCATGTTGGTTATTTATGTAACACTAAAAAGGATTTCAAATAAAAATATATGCTCAGGGTAGGCACAGATTCTATTTAGTTCCTTTAGAATCAGTGAATTCTTAGAAATAATATTCTAGAACAATTGCAATAAATACCGCCTGTCTCTTCCAAAACAAAACAAAACAACAAAAAGAGAGCAGTTTCTATTTGATTTTGGACCTGGATTGACCAGGGCTTCCCAGGGGGTGAGAGTGGTAAAGAACCCACCTGCTAATGAAGGAGACATGAGAGATGAGGGTTGGATCCCTGGGTCAGGAAGATCCCCTGGGGGAGGGCATGGCAACCCACTCCAGTATTCTTACCTGGAGAATCCCTGGGACAGAGGAGCCTGGGCGGGCTACAATGCATAAGGTGGTAAACAGTCAGACACAACTGAAGTGACTTAGCATACACACGTAGGTTGATAAGCCTCAGAATGTAATGCTCTAAAAAATGTGTTTATTGTTTCCTCCCAGACCAACTTTCAAAACCATTTTATACTCTGAATCTCTTCTTCCTGTGGTTTATTCTCTTGCCCAACCCCACCCCAGCCCTCAGGCCCGTATTTCTCAGGAATTCTGCCTCCCCATCTCCAAAGGGCCTGGCCTCTGCTTCAAGTCTGCATGACCTTCTCAGCTGGCTGGTACTAACAATGCTTCTAAGAAGACTGTTGAATTGCAATTGTTGTTTAATTTAAAATACTTTAAGAAAATAAAAAAATAAGCCCAAGCCAAGGTTATTTGTGTTCTGCCAGGAGACTGAAAATGCAATGAATTAATCATTTGAGGAATGAGATTGTGTCAGCCAGGATTCAGTGGTTACAAGTGACAGAAACACAACATGTACTGATTTAAAGAGAGGGATGGATCTAGGTGCAGGAACAATGGGGCTTTAGAAACAATAGGAACCAGGCTATTAAAGATGATCAAGACACACTTTCTCCACCTCATCCCATATCTGTTTCAGCATGTCATCTTTATTTTCTCAAACTAATTTCTACATGGCAGAAAGTGTGGCAGGTGACAGCAAAACCTAATCTTTATATTTACAGCATTGCTATCTGCAGGAGAGCCCCTGCGTGCCAGTACACAAAAGTCCTGGGGAAAGATCTGATTGGCTTCGTTTGGGTCAGGTGTGCATTACTGGACCAATCAGCTATGTCCACAGGGATAGAGTGACACAGCACAAAAGGTGCCCTTCCCTTGGTCTTAAGGCCAGTCCCAAAGTGAGGAAATTGCCAGCCCTGGAGCCACCTCACTATTTTCCCATCGCATTACTTGATTCACCATTTGGTGGCCGTCTAATCCAACAAACTTCATGAGTTCAGTTCCCAAACTATTAACATCTCTAGTGACTTGTGAAGAAAGAAAAGCAGTTGGGGAGTGGGGAGTGGAGGGTGTCAGACTTTCCGGACTCACTCTGGAGCTTAGGGACATAGTTGGAGGAACTGCTTGAACAAGAGAGCATTTTATGCTCTCTCTCCTCTGTGTCCACCAAAGGGGGCCTTCTTGCCCCGGTTGACTGCTTTCCCACCTTGGCCAGGTGAGAGCATGAAGTCTTCCGAGTCTTCTGACAAAAACCCCCTTGAACTTGGGCAAGTTACCTAAGTACTCAGAGTAAAATAAATGAACGAAGAGTAGGCAGTTCATGCAAGAATTAAAAGAATAAAATGTACAAACAAATAAAAAACGTAGTACTGAGGCCTGTAATACAAATTCAACACTGGCATATAGTAGGGTTGTAACAAATAATATTTATTCTTATTTAGTCAAGGTGCCTGGTACTCTCCTCCTCCATCAACCTCCATTGGTAGAAACTCTAGAGTGAGATTTCCATTAGGAAACAGGGTCCTTGCCGTGGTTTCAGAAATTTTAAAAAGTGATAATATAGACTCTGAACCAGGGATAGCACAAGTCAGAATCCACTAAGTGGCCAGATCTTTATTCAAGTTTACCATCCTGGTTCACGCCTCTTCACATGTTACCGTGATTGCAGACTGTAGAAATCAGGGCTTGTTTTCATCAACAGAGAGTTTGCTGACACTGGGTTTACTGTCTTGCTTTCTTGCTCATGTTAAAATAAATTGAATTCTAGTTCCAAAACCCATATCCAATTGGTTTTCAGAAATGTTAAAGCCTGAGTGATCAGAAGAAATTCTAAGTTTTAATTATATTAATTTCAAGACAATATCTGCTTTTAGTTTTTTAAAAGCATTTTACACATATCTCAACAGACCCCATTGTTGCTTCCATGCTCACATTGTCTGCATTTTATACCGAAGCCTGTACCTACTGGAGGAGGGCAGGGCAACCCACTCCAGTATGCTTGCCTAGAGAATCCCTTGGATAGAGGAGCCTGGTGGGCTACAGTCCATAGGATTTTAAAGAGTCGGACACAACTGAAGCAACTTAGCAGGCAGGCATACCTGCTGATCTAGAGTGACTCTGATCTAATCTTTCAAAAAATATCTCTCAAAAATGTCAACTATATGACCAGCGCAAGGTCGATGCATGAAGCAGGGTACTCAAAGCTAGTGCTCTGGGACAACCCAGAGAGACAGGGTGGGGATAGAGGAGAGAGGGGGGCTTCAGGATGGGGAGACACATGTGTATCTGTGGATGATTCATGTCAATGTATGGCAGAATCCACCACAATATTGTAAAGTAATTAGCCTCCAATTTTTTAAAAAATCAACAACAAAAAAAGTCAGCTATAAAGGATTACAGGGCAAAGGTAAGCCATACACAAACTAGAGTCCCTGACAACTTTTTAACTTTATGGATGAAATATTGTACTCTAAAAGAATCCTGGTTTGGATCACATGGTTTTGGCAGCTATAGTTTTCACCAATCGATGACAGCGTTATTGCCTTGTTGTTGTTCAGTCCCTAAGTCGTCTCCCTCTCTTTGTGACCCCATGGGCTGTAGCATGCCAGGCTTTCCTGTCCTTCATTATCTCCCGAGTTTGTGCGAACTCATCCATTGAGTTGGTGATGCTATCCAACCATCTCATATCCTGCTACTCTCTCCTCCTTTTGCCCTCAGTCTTTCCCAGCATCACAGTCTTTTCCAGTGAGTTGGCTCTTTCCACCAGGTGTCCAAAGTATTGGAACTTCAGCTTTAGCAGCAGTCCTTCCAATGAATATTCAGGGTTGATTTTCTTTAGGACTGACTGGTTTGATCTCCTTACAGTTCAAGGGACTCTCAAGAGTCTTCTCCAGGACCATAATTTAAAAGCATCAAATCTTTGGCACTCAGCTTTCTTTATGGATCAACAGTCACATCTGTACATGACTACTGGAAAAAACCACAGGTTTTATTCAAATTGTGAAATGATTTTGCTCACTGAAAAGTCAGGAAAATTCCTTGTACTTCTTTTCTTGGACATCAACTGAAATAGCAAGAGGAAGTATTAATTCTCTGTATAAGCTATCTATGTCCCTCATGTTGGTGTATCTCTATAGTGGGCCTATGGAGTTTGTTCAAATAAAATATTTTACCTGTGTGACTGTAGTTGAGTAGCTAAAACTTCAAAACTACATATGCTTGCTTTATTACCATAAGCTTATGGCTTTAGCTGAATGCCTCTTTCTTGCTCTCTACAATATAGTAGGCCAGACTGATCTTCTTTTTTTGTTCAGACCCTATCTTCTTGATCTCTATCACCAACCTGCTGAATTGAAGAGAGTTTATATTCCAGTCTTTTTGATTCCAGACTTTAGTGAATGTCCATAAATAAAACAAATTCGCATTTTCTGATCAAGTTATTAATTGAACAGTCTCCAGTAAATGGGCTCGACCTCTATCTAGTCCCTGATTATAAAGAAGGTAGTTTGTTTTGTGCAATAAAAATATACTAACTTATAGAAAATGATTTCTTAGAACCAAATCGAAATAGATGCAATTCACTTTCAGGGAGCCTTGCAGGGCTAGGATGTGACTGCCATCTCCTCTGTGGGGGCAGGAGGTCTTAAGGCCCAACTCATTGGAGCAGCAGTGTCCCCAGGAGTGGCAGCTGGTGATGACTTGCAGAAAGAGATTACCTGTCCCCCACCAGCTGCTGCAACTTCATCCATAGGATCCAGATACAGAGAGTTGAAGGGCGGGCCGTTTCCGGTCTCTCTAGCTCAGCCAGTAAGAAGTATGAGACACGTTTCCAGTGCCCCTACCTGTCCTAAGGTGTTGTGACTTATCTCAGTCATGTCACCCTGAAAAGCTGAAGATCTGTGGCCAGGCCTGGAAATGTGAGCCTTCCTGGGAGCTGCCTCGTGAACGAAAATTCCCTCAAAAGCTGAATCAGAGAGAACGTTTTTCTGGGCAGGTGGGGATTCAAATCCCACTGCTGCTGCTCTGACAGTCTGACTTTGCACCTGACCTCTCTGTGCTTCAGTTGATTAGCAGAACAGGGGCAACACGAGGAGGCAGAGAAGGTGATGCATATCTAGTGTGGCTCCTGGGGACGATGACAGTGTTTCCTTCCATCCCTTCCCAGGAATGCAGTTTTTGTTCTCTGTTGCTTTTTTGAACTTCACAGCATTCAAAAGTCAGCCCCCCAAAGCAAACCGAAAAACATGCTTTGGATGAGAACTCTGATTGTCAAAAGTTTTAACACTCTCATGTCTTCACCTAAGCCCTGGCTTCTGATTTCAAGTCACATTGCCATCAGAAAGATGAACTCTTTGTTTTCCAGCCTGTTTGATAATAAGCAAAGAGATTGGCAGAGAGGTCACCGTCAAGTGACTCCAATATAAACATGAGTTGTCACTAGATGGCGCTGCTTGTCATTATTCATCAAAGACAAGGACACTCTTTTTCTTTCTTTTTTTTCCTCTCCATGGATTTCTGGCCCAGCCTGTCTGCAACTGGGATCCTAATCATGCCAGAACTCTTCTGTTCTCTGAAGGGAGGTTCTATTTTCAACATATTATCATCCAGATCTGAGGACTAAACAGACTCCACCTACAATCTGGGGGAATTACCTTAACAGTGTTGCCTTTATCCAGAAGTGATTTTAAAAGAATATATTGTATTTGGATGTCAATGTTCAAAGGCTCCGAGGCAGAAAATTCCATTTCAAAGAAAGTGTGATTAATGAAGCTGCATAAATCCTATAGATTTATGTAGAGGCTGGAGCAGTTTCAGAAATCACACCATACAAATCAAAGAAGCGGGTTTTTCTACATCCTCTCTCACTTTCTCTCATTCTTATTTTGGTACATCTTTTCCTTTCCTTCTCTCTTTCCCTTTCGAAGTCTCTTGAATGCGCATATCCCAAATTCCAAAACAAGAGGGAATTTGATCGGATATCCTAAGTACAGCCACTTTTAAGCTCTAACCATCACCATTTCTCCTCATTCTTCCCCCAAGAGATGCAGAGACAGAGTTGAGGCTGTAACAGTTAACTCACATAACTCAGACTGCTTATAAAGTTAAGTCAATTCTGGAACTCCATGTAGTAAGACTCCCAGCTTCAGTAAGGGATCTTACTTAAAGAAAGCCAAATTTAAAAAATAACGAAGGTCCTTACTAAAGGTTTTCTAGGTGTTGGGGCAATTCTAGAGATAGCTTCACATAGAAATTTGTTTAAAATCTCCTTTAGACATATCCTTCATATTTCGCACACTTATATCAACCTCTAACTGTACCCCTTACTTTCCTTACTTACTTTTTTTATATTCTTAAACCATTCACTCTTTTATACCCTTCTCTACTCTGACGACATCCTGTTCAGACTCCCTATCTCTTTCATAAACTCTGACATGCTGGGAGTCCCCTCAGCCCCCTGAAAGTGATGTCCTTAGGCCAGTCTGACTATATCTGCTTTCACAAGTGAGCCTGTCGCCCTGCATAACAATGTAGAATGTAGTATTGTGTTCTCTAGTTAGGCTGTGGAGTGTGGTCTCTAATGGGGAAGCACATGAGCTATAGAGTCAGATTCCTGTGTTGCAAGTCCACTTCTACTCATCACTTTTAAGATGACCCTGGGCAAGTTAGTAAGCTTCTCTGTGCCTCTGTGTATGTGCTCTGTGCTCAGTCGTGTCTGATTCTTTGCAGCCCCATGAACTGTAGCCTGCTAGGCTTCACTCTCCATGGGAATTTTCCAGGCAAGAATGCTGGAGTGGGTTGCCATTTCCTACTCCAGGGGCATCTTCTCAACCCAGAGAATATCTGGGTTGTCTTCTGCACTAGCAGGTGGGTTCTTTACCACTACACCAACTGGGAAGCCCATGGCTTAATAGTCTCTCCCTCAAAGGATTGCTGTGAGGATCAAATGAACTGGTATAAGCAAAGCATTTTGAAGAGTGTGTGGTTCAGAAAGAGTACAGTATTCACTGTAGCTTTGTTACGCTCATAACTGCTAAATTATTACTATTAATATATGCCAGGCACAATGATAAGTAAAGAAGGTAAAGAGATGGTGAAAAGTGAAAGTGAAAGTTGCTCAGTCATGTCCGACTGTTCGTGACCCCATAGACTATACAGTCAATGGAATTCTCCAGGCCAGAATACCGGAGTGGGTCACCTTTCCCTTCTCCAGGGGATCTTCCCAACCCAGGGATCGAACCCAGGACTCCCCCACTGCAGGTGGATTCTTTACCAGCTAAGCCACAAGGGAAGCCCAAGAATACTGGAGGGGGTAGCCTATCTCTTCCCCAGAGGATCTTCCTGACCCAGGAATTGAACTGGGGTCTCCTGCACTGCAGGCGGATTCTTTACCAACTGAGCTATGAGGGAAGCCCAAAGAGATGGTTCAGTTCAGTTCAGTTCAGTCACTCAGTCGTGTCCAACTCTTTGTGACCCCATGAAACGCAGCACACCAGGCCTCCCTGTCCATCAAGTAAGAGTATACAAATAGACTATATCTTTGTCTCCATGAAGCTTTCAGGTTAATAGAAGAAACAATTAAGTCAACTGGTACTTGGCCTGCAGCATGATAAGATGATGTAAAGGAACACCGCAGGTCTGACGCCAGTACACACAGATCTTTTGTCCCCAGTGGCGAGTCCAGAGAAAGGTTCCCTTTGGCACTGTGACCCAAAAGGGGTCAAGGATTGACTTTTTCGGAGATAGCTACCAACACACACCTCTTCCAGCTTTTGTGGGAAGGGCATAAGCAGAAAGGCGGGAACCTTGTTCCTGTCTTTCTTGGGTTTTCAGCCTAGCTCCAATGCAGTGAGTCTTGAAGGGAGCACAGCCCAACTTAGCAACTTGGGGTTCTGGATCTTTAGGAGCTCTAGGAGGTTTCCAGAGCAAGGCACATATAAAAGCAGTTCAAGTGAGAAGATGAAAATGGACTTATTTCTGATTGTCTTCCTGGGCACTCCCTGAAATATGCAGGCATCTCTTCAACTAGAGGAGTAGTGAGGATGAGGGTGGACATTCTCTGACATCTGGTAGGCTTGATGAAGCAGCTAGAAATATAACGTCCTCTATGCAATGGAAAGTAAGGTTTTATTTTCCTGCTTTTAAAGATTTAAAATATCTGGTTTAATCTTTTAGCAAGCATATGTTAAGAGCCCATGCTATAAAACCTGGAGATGCAATAATGCCGAAAAAGAAAGCTCTCAGTAAGCGTGCAGTCTAAAGGAGAAAATAGGCACAGATTCAATTGCAGTCCATCAGAATGTATCATCCTAAAGCGTCATGGGAACACAGAAGAGGTACAGAAGTCATACAGACAAAACATGTAGCCAGCATCTGACCTACAGAGATTACAACTGATAAAAGGAGAGGAGGTGCAAGATGAAGGCAGAGGCAGAAAATTTATGTAGAGATTAGCAAGTTATCAGACTGTGAATAGAAGACTCTCTTTTTCCTTTAAGCCAAAAATTGTCATACAAATTTAAGACTTCCTGAGTCGTAGTTCAGGAGGATTTGGGAATACTCCCAGACAGGACAACTTCTCCATTCTCCAGGCCAGTGTCACCTTCATTTCCAAAGAGTTCCCAGGGAAGAAAGGCAAAGGGAAAAGAAAGTAAACCATTGAAAACAGATGGAGATAGAAGAAAGGACACTGTGGCTATAAAGGAGAATGGCTGCCACCAGGCTCTCCAAGGAAGCCTCATTTTCCTTCTTGCAATCGTAAAGAACACCCAATTCTGTACATAACGGTTTGCATCCGATAACCCCAAAGTCCACTCCATCCCTCCCCACCTTGCCCTCCACCAACCGCAAGTCTGTTCTCTATGTCTGCGAATCTATTTCACAGATAGGTTACTCATGCCATACTTTCGATTCCACATATCAGTGATATCATATGGAATTTGTCTTTCTCTATATGACTTACTTCACTATAGTCCATCCTTGTTGCCGCAGAGGACATTATTTCATCCTTTTTGATAGCTGAGCAGTGTTCCACTGTGTATGTATATCACATCTTCTTTATCCATTCATTTGTTGATGGGCATTTGGGTGTTTCCATGTTCTGGCTACTGTGAATAGTGCTGCTATGAGTGTAGGGCTGATGTATAGCACAGGGAACTATGTTCAATATCCTGTGACAAACCATAATGGAAGATAATAGAAAAATGTGTGTATATATGTATATATATGTATAATAAATCACTTTGCTGCATAGCAGAAATTAACACAACATTGTAAATCAACTATACTTCAATTAACAACAAAAAAGAATACCCAGGTGAGATCCCTCTGTGGAGAATCAACCGAGATGCAGAGGCTGACCATATTTCTTTCATTCTTTCACTCATTCATTATTTCAACTAACACTTACTGAGTCTCTACTAAGGTGTTATTCTATGTGTGTGTTGCAGGGTGGGGAATGAATGAAATCATGCTTTTGCAGTGAAGTAGCTCATCGCCAATAAGATAGACAGCCAAGCAGACTAATATTACAGTTTCACACAATCGACTTTTGATGTACTGTGGCAATCCTTCGGTTTGAGGTAAAATAAAACTAGGGATTAGGTGGCCTGAGATAAGCTTTTGTGAATATATGCACAAAAAAGGATACAGCAATATCTGAAATTTCAATCCCACTAAAATCCAGATGTACAGAGAAAATGTAATCTCTTTATATTGCTTATTATCAATCTGATCTTTCTTGTAAGCCCCACCCTATGGGTGGAAAGGCAGGAAATGATTGTCTAACTCAGTTTAAATTTTAGTCCAGTCCCCAAAGGTAAATACTCCCTATAGGTAAAGCTCAGTCTTGCTGAGCAGTGGTTTAGTCTTCACTTTTCTTCTGCCCCTTTCTTCCCAGCTCTCTACAAAGTGGCCTCAGGTATACAGCTGGGGCAGGGAGCAGGGCTCACATGATCTTGTTAAGGTAGAAGGAGGGGGTGGACCACACCGTCTCCCTCTCTTGCCCTCTGCTCCTGCTGGGACACGTGCTGCAGGTGACGGTGGTGAGCCTGATACTCTGCCTCCTCTCCTCTTGGTTGGGGTTTCGCAGCCCTTCCTGGCTGACTTGGCTGCATCTTGGCTCTCTTGGATGCTGAGGATACTTCTAAAGCCCTGCCACATGACCCATCTGGCCCCGTGGAAGACTCACTGTTCACCTGGGTGCAGTAGGAATTGGTGGGTCATCCACGTCACTCAGAAACTCAGAACAGACAGTACATACAACTCATTCTAAATACTCCACCTGAGCCTGCCACAGGATAAGCCCCACCTCCCCTAAGTAAGGACTGGGGACTTGAGCACTCCGTATTTACTCAGTCTCCTCCCCTCCTCTAGCCCAAAGGCTCAGGAGGGGAAATTGGGACAGATCTGATCAGTTCACGCTTCATCTTTCTCTAACTGTCCCCTAAATGCTCCCCACCCTAGAAAAATGGGCTTCCCTTCTCTGCTTCCTCTTCCTGCCTGGATGCCCCTTTGGTAAAATTCTACCTAGTCCATCAGACCTAACCCCAGACGGGCTCAACCTGGAGGTAAAGAAAACTTTAAAAAATCCTCTCCCTCTCTGTGACACCTGTCTCTCCCACCTATTATCTTGCTGAAGATGCCCAGAACCTACCCTCAGAGGTCTCCCTCTGTGTCAGTAAGTCCTTGGGCTGAAGTCTCCGAAAGAGGTAGTGATACAGTGATTTTAAGAAGGAATTAAATTCTTCGTGTCTTCCATATCTACAAAGAGCATTATCAGTTCTAAGATAATAGAATTGTATTTCCTTGTCTTCTAATTGGTGGTCCAAGGAATGCCATTCTGCAGGTGGTTTCTGCGTAAACCGTGCTGAGTGTTTCAAGCTCAAGTAAGTTTAGGGAATGCTGAGATAAACTTAAATAGGTTTATTTAATGGGAAACCATAGAGCCGTTAATACACTAATATGTTCTGGGAATTCTGCAATACTGTTTTCCAAAACTATTTGACCTCAGAATGCTGTTTTTCACATCTGGAAACAGTGTCCTGAAGAATATAGGGATGAAAGATGCAGAAATCTTTTGTCCCCAGAATCAGTGAAACCTCTATTCCTCCATCTTGCCTTCATTAAGTCAGCAAAGCAAAGTGTTAAGGCAACTGTATCCATATCTCTCTTACCCTTTTTTTGGCTATGCTGGGTCTTCATCGCTGTGCATGGGCTTTCTCTAGTTGTAACGCTTGGGCTTCTCATTGCGATAGCCTCTCTTGTTGTGGAGCACAGGCTCTAGGTACACAAGCTTCAGTAGTTTCAACACATGGACTCAGTAGTTGTGGCACAGGGCTTAGTTGCCCCATGGCATATGGGATCTTCCTGGACCAGGGATAGAACCCATGTCCCCTGCACTGGCAGGCGAATTCTTAACCACTAGACCACCAGGGAAGTCCCATATTTCTATATCTTGTTTGTTTCCTAACTGGGCCCTCTACTCTCTCTAAGTCTTATACTTATTTTTAATGACAACAGCTTTGACATCAGTGTTGTAAGCACGAAATACCTGGGAATTAGATACTTGGAGATGCTAGACATTTTAAGGAGACATGATTTTGATCCCTGGGTGGGGAAGGTACCCTGGAGAAGGAAATGGTAACCCACTCCAGTATTCCTGCCTTGAAAGTCCCAAGGACAGAGGAACTATACTTCATGAGTCTCAAAAAATCTGACACAATTTAGTAATAAAGAACAACAATCCCAAAGTAAACAAGAATAATCCCCTTATGGCAAAATGAGAAGTAAAAAAACCCAATTCTTGGTCTTCTCTGGGAATTCTCTAGTGGAGATACAGGCCTTCCTGAGTTGCCCCTTTGCAGGATGGGAAGTGTATGATGGCTCATGGTTAAGGAATGCAAAATAAAGATCTTATGACTTTCAATATAAAAATATATATAGTGTAAGATTACTGCACCGTTCCCCACAATCAGAAGGAATGCAAATATTCCCTGCACGGCCTCAATAGTGAAAACAGAACCTGAGTAGAGAGAAAATTGGTATCAACAGGAAAGTTCTGGCAAAAGTGCTTTGCAGAGAACATAATGATCTTAAAATAGATTCCTTAAAAGGAGCATTACCTAGGAAAAACAACCAAATCTCAAGGGATATAGATGAGATTCTAGGGAGGACAATGATGGATGAGAGGAAATGGCAAGAGAAAACCGTAGACGGCCGGGATAATGGGCCCAGCGACCCTTTTACCTTCCTCAAACTTTTCTTCTGTCCCTGTGTAAACAGAGAAGAGGCCTGACTCGCCATGCAAAGTAAAAGTGGGGCAAAAATTGATATTTCATGTGCAGCCACATGTGGGCTGAAAGTATAACTCACAAAGAAAAAAATCCTTCCATCATATACATCTCTGTGCAAGCGGGATTGATTTACATGAGTAGCTTCAGCTTGAGAAAACACGGTGAGCACACAGGAAAACAGTCGGGAGTTCCAGAATCCCAGAAGAGTCAGATATTACTGGTCATTCTGTGCCTTCATGGAGAGGGGCAGTAAAGCATCCTTAAGAATGAAGTAGAAGGTTTTTGCCCCCTAGCCCTATTGCCACTTCCTGCTCCCTCAGTCTTCCTCAAGACAAAACATGATATAGGCTTTATTTTCTAAGTCGTTTGATCAGAAGTAGTTATATTGGTAGCATTCGTTGAGTTAATTTGTATGATAAAATTGCTGTTGGCCTGTGGGCATACTTGTTCCTCAAGAAAGAGTTGATAGAAATAAGAATGGTAATTTGAGCTGTCATGAATCCCTATGGCTGTTAAATAAGTAAAATAAAAGCCGTCCATACCAAGACTTCTGTTTTGTTGAGAAAACTATGGAGACCCCGCCTCTGCTGGCCTGGTCTGGAAGCGGTGAACCCACTGCTTAATGTACGTGTCAGCTTCCCCTCTGTTTCCTAATGTTCTCCTCCCCTCACAGCACAGCCGGTGGGAGATGGGAACTGCACTCTGCACTCTCTCTTGGCCACAGAGGTGGCCACTGGACCAGATTGGGCCAGTTAAGGACCATGTCCTTCTAGCCAAGCTCTAGGCACGTGATCTGTGCTGAATCAGCTGGAATCCCTCCTTGGAATGTCTAGAAACGAAGGTGAGGCAATGTTGTCTCTAGGTCAGCCTTTCCAAGGTTTGGTTTTATGAACCTATTGGCCTTTAAGCCTTATCGCCTTTTAAAGTTTAAAAGGATGTTTATCGTGAAGTTGAAAGATGTCCAACTAATACAGAGACCTTAGCAGAGCGAGAAACCTTTACTTTCTTTTTCTTACTCCCTAAGAATGTTTATAGAAGACATTCCATGTGCCAGACTGGAAATACGGTGGTGAGCAAATGTAAGCTCTGCAGACAGTCAGGGAGATGGTGGCCTATTGGGTAGAGCTAGCAGTCAATGATTGCTAATAATTAATCAAATTCAAGTACTTGGTGTCCTATAAGGAAAAATAGCTAATAACTAGAGACCTCATGTCTGAATGGGGAAGAGGTGGCAGTTTCCACAAGGAAGTGATGCTTAGTCTGACCTGACAGGGGTTAGGCTCATCCTCTTGGCTAACATTTCCTTTGCTATTAAAACCTTGCGCAGCATGGTAGCTGCCTCAGTTTAAAAATGTCTCTTGTTTTTTCAACCTACTGAGCTGACATCAGCCAGTTTATCTGATCTCATTACTGGGCATATGAGTTTTCCTGTCCTTTCCATACTTCCTGTAACATTATTAAGTTGAAAATGCACAAGAGAAAATTTTGATCTGAATAAAATGAAGTAGATAGAAAAGTGGAACAAATAACCTTTAAGAAAAAAATATTTCTTTGAATTCTACTGTAATTAATTGTCTTTGGAGTCTTAAATATCTGTAAAAATTCTGACCCATATCTATATTTTTTATTCAATCAAAAATCATGAAAAATATAAAACAGAGTATACTTTGGTGCAAAGAATATATACTTTTGTTGGAAGTCAACTCTAAAGGTACCTCACAAGGAATCTGTGCTAGAACTATATCTAGTGTTAGTCGCTCAGTTATATCCGACTCTTTCCGACGCTATGGACTGTAGCCCACCAGGCTCTTCTGTTCATGGGATTCTTCAAGCAAGAATACCGGAGTGGATTGCTATTCCCTTCTCCAGAGAATCTTCCCAACCCAGGGATCAAACCCAGGTCCCCCCCACTGAAGGTGGATTCTTTATCGCCTGAGCCATCAAGGAAGCCCAAAACTATATATACAGGTATACATATATATGTATATATACACACACAGGCACACACACATATATATAACTGAATCACGTTGCTGTAAGCCTGAAACTAACACAGCATTATAAATCAAAGTATGCTTCCAGAAAAAATATTTTTTAAAGTGACTCTAAAGAGGGAATATATGTATCAGTTGAGTTCAGTCGCTCAGTTCTGTCCGACTCTTTGCGACCCCATGAACTGCAGCACGCCAGGCCTCCCTGTCCATCACCAGTTCCCGGAGTTCATGCAAACTCATGTCCATCAGTCGGTGATGCCATCCAACCATCTCATCCTCTGTCGTCTCCTTCTCCTCCTGCCCCCAATCCCTCCCAGCATCAGAGTCTTTTCCAATGAGTCAACTCTTTACATGAGGTGGCCAAAGTACTGGAGTTTCAGCTTTAGCATCAGTCCTTCCAAAGAATACCCAGGACTGATCTCTTTTAGAATGGACTAGTTGGATCTCCTTTGCAGTCCAAGGGACTCTCAAGAGTCTTCTCCAACACCGCAGTTCAAAAGCATCAATTCTTCGGCGCTCAGCTTTCTTCACAGTCCAATTCTCACATCCATACATGACCACTGGAAAAACCATAGCCTTGACAAGATGGACCTGTGTTGGCAAAGTAATGTCTCTGCTTTTCAATATGCTGTCTACGTTGGTCATAACTTTCCTTCCAAGGAGTAAGCGTCTTTTAATTTCATGGCTGCAGTCACCATCTGCAGTGATTTGGGACCCCCCAAAATAAAGTCTGCCACTGTTTCCACTATTTCCCATCTATTTCCCATGAAATGGTGGGACCAGATGCCATGATCTTCATTTTCTGAATGTTGGGCTTTAAACCAACTTTTTCACTCTCCTCTTTCACTTTCATCAAGAGGCTTTTTAGTTCCTCTTCACTTTCTGCCATAAGGGTGGTATCATCTGCATATCTGAGGTTATTGATATTTCTCCCAGCAATCTTGATTCCACCTTGTGCTTCATCCAGCCCAGCGTTTCTCATGATGAACTCTGCATATAAGTTAAATAAGCAGGGTGACAATATACAGCCTTGACGTACTCCTTTTCCTATTTGGAACCAGACTGTTGTTCCATATCCAGTTCTAACTGTTGCTTCCTGGCCTGCATATAGGTTTCTCAAGAGACAGGTCAAGTGGTCTGGTATTCCCATCTCTTTCAGAATTTTCCACAGTTTATTGTGATCCACATAGTCAAAGGCTTTGGCATAGTCGATAAAGCAGAAATAGATGTTTTTCTGGAACTCTCTTGCTTTTTCCATGATCCAGCAGATGTTGGCAATTTGATCTCTGGTTCCTCTGCCTTCTCTAAAACCAGCTGGAACATCTGGAAGTTCACATTTCACATATTGCTGAAGCCTGGCTTGGAGAATTTTGAGTATTACTTTACTAGCGTGTGAGATGAGTGCAACTGTGTGGTAGTTTGAGCATTCTTTGGCATTGCCTTTCTTTGGGATTAAAATGAAAACTGACCTTTTCCAGTCCTGTGGCCACTGCTGAGTTTTCCAAATTTGCTGGCATATTGAGTGCAGCACTTTCACAGCATCATCTTTCAGGATTTGGAATAGCTCAACTGGATTTCCATCACCTCCTCTAGCTTGTTCGTAGTGATGCTTTCTAAGGCCCACTTGACTTCACGTTCCAGGATGTTTGGCTCTAGGTGAGTGATCACATCATCGTGATTATCTGGGTCATGAAGATCTTTTTTGTACAGTGCTTCTGTGTTTTCTTGCCACCTCTTCTTAATATCTTCTGCTTCTGTTAGGTCCATACCATTTCTGTCCATTATTGAGCCCATCTTTGCATAAAATGTTCCCTTGGTATCTCTAATTTTCTTGAAGAGATCTCTAGTCTTTCCCATTCTGTTGTGTTCCTCTATTTCTTTGCATTGATCACCGAGGAAGGCTTTCTTATCTCTTCTTGCTATTCTTTGGAACTTTGCGTTCAGATGCTTATGTCTTTCCTTTTCTCCTTTGCTTTTCGCTTCTCTTCTTTTCACAGCTATTTGTAAGGCCTCCCCAGACAGCCATTTTGCTTTTTTGCATTTCTTTTCCATGGGGATGGTCTCGATCCCTGTCTCCTGCACAATGTTACCAACCTCAGTCTATAGTTCATCAGGCACTCTATCTATCAGATCTAGTCCCTTAAATCTATTTCTCACTTCCTGTATAATCATAAGGGATTTGATTTAGGTCATACCTGAATGGTCTAGTGGTTTTCCCTACTTTCGTCAATTTAAGTCTGAATTTGGCAATAATGGGTTCATGATCTGAGCCACAGTCAGCTCCCGGTCTTGTTTTTGTTAACTGTACAGAGCTTCTCCATCTTTGGCTGCAAAGAATATAATCAATCTGATTTTGGTGTTGACCATCTGGTGGTGTATACGTATAGCTAATTCACTCTATTGTGCAATAGAAACTAATACAACATTGTGAGGCAACTAAACTCTGATAAAAATTATTTTTAAGGAATGAATCTGTGCTTCTGCTCAAATTAGCACCTGCTCAATCCTAGTATGGGAGAAGGCGATGGCACCCCACTCCAGTACTCTTGCCTGGAAAACCCCATGGACGGAGGAGCCTGGTAGGCTGCGGTCCATGGGGTCGCTAAGAGTCGAACACGACTGAGCAACTTCACTTTCACTTTCATGCATTGGAGAAGGAAATGGCAACCCGCTCCAGTGTTCTTGCCTGGAGAATCCCAGGAACGGGGGAGCCTGGTGGGCTGCCGCCTATGGGGTCACACAGAGTCGGACACGACTGAAGTGACTTAGCAGCAGCGATCCTAGTATGGCCTTCTTTACTTTGTTAAAATGTCTCTAGTTGTGATACATCCATTGTCCACTGATTTCCAACAAGTAATTTGCATTTGTCAACTCTCATTTGTATGTAGATATGATAACTCATATTGATAACCCATCTTCTTATCTTCCTCAGTGGAAGAGGTAATCTGATTTACCATTTTTATATTGTATACTAGGTATTCCTCTTAGCATCCAATGTATTCCTTTTATATTTTTATTATATACTATATGCTATGGACTCCTTTTGAATGACCTGTCATGTTCATATACTTACATATTGTTCCCTAAAAGAATGTTTATGCTTTTGAGATCAGGGACTAGGGATTTGATGCCTTTTCAGCTTTTTTCTATCATGCCCAAAGCATCTTATCCAATAATTGATATTAATTTAACAAATATTTCTTGACATGTATAAAATACTATTTCTAGGTCAAGAATTTGCTAAGTAAATGCTCTTTCCATTGGTGTGATTGTTATGATCTCATTTAGCTTTTGGTGAGAACTGTCATCTATAGAGAAAAAGGAAGGGAGGGAAGGAGAAAGGAAGGAAGGAAAAAGCTTTCGTCTCTATATTTATGAATACCACAATTATTTCACATGGTATTAAATGCCTCTTACATAAGACCCAGAGTTTTTAAATTGCGTGCTAGTTCTGCAACAAAACAGTTAAAAGCAGGATGTGAAAAAGAAATCAATGCAATTTATTTATAATTAATTTAAGATTAAGTTAAAAATGAAAAAAAAAGTGGCTTACTCTCAGTGGTGCTACTGTTGAACTGTCATTTAAAAGCTTATATATAATTAGTGAAAGTATGTTAATTGAATTATGGCAATTAAGTCAGCCTTGAGACAAGAGAGTCCCTTCTGATGGACGAGATTGTGGTAATTCTGTAACCCATTCTCCTCTGGTGGAAACTTTCAGGACCATAGCTCATCTTGCCCCTTAGTACTTTAGCTACTGTAATGTAGCCAAATCTTGATTTCTCTGGTGTAATTATCTACTTTGTGGATTTTTTTGAGCTCTTGGATTCTTCTTTTCCTTTTCCATTGGTTACTTGGTTGTCATCACTGATGGGTAGGCTGGAGCCATGAAGAGGTCATGCAATTTACATCTGTTGGCTTTTTTTTTTTTTTTTAACTATGAAATATCCTCACCAGTAAAAGATAAAGTGTGTGGGGGAGGAAGTAAAATTATTTGAGAGGTTGATGTGAAGAAAGTGATTATCTCTTCAGCCTTCTCTTTAATCATGTCATTGTTGATTAAAGTGTTGAGAAAATACTGAAGCAGGAGTTGGCAGGAATTTGGGGGCTGTTTGGAGACTCTGTCCATGCTAACCCCTTTTTACAGGTGTTGTAGAATGAGCTAGCCATGTCCCTATCCTGATATTCACAAACAAAGTAGCCTTGGCAAATTTCCTTCCTCTCTCCAGGACTAAATTTACTCTATAAAATGAGATCACCACAGTTCCTTTCAACTCCAAAATTCTCCAGTTTTTGGTCTAGTCACAAAGACCATGCCATGATTTTTAGAAACTCTCAGTATGGATGGTTCACCTCCTATGCCCTAGGGTGACAAAGAGGTGCAGGCAGAATGCATGCCAGCCTGATGAACCAATGGGAAGTGGAGCTGATGCCACTGGGGACTGGCATGGGGGTGGGTCCGAATCACAGATTCCTGCAGAAAAGGAAAAGCAAGAGGGAAGCCAACAGAGAAGAAAAGGGACAACCACACTGATATGCCTGAAAACAGAAGTCCTGGGGGAGTTCTGTGAGCCGGACCAGCCCGGTCATGTGCAGGACTGGGTGCGAAATGAGAATGTGGGGCTCCTTGTTTCAAGACAAAACATTTCAAATGGCACTGACAGAGCTTTAAGCTAAACAGAGGGCCTTCTCCTGTCAACCCTGTCTGGGGCCTAACTGGAAGGGATTGATTCTATTTCCCAGGGGGTTGAAATCCCAGGAACCTCCCCTCCCTGGACGCCCTGAGTCTGCAGGGCTCACTTCAAGGCTGCTGCTCATTCAGCACTGTTTCTTTCTTGCTTGCTTCTTTTTTTTTTTTCAACAGTGCTGCTAGCTGTATAAATATTTTACAGTTCCCCTATGAAAAGTTTCCAAGGGGCCCATGTTAAGGGAAAAATCTTTGAAAGGATTTTTTCCATAGCAATTAAAAACTTTCAAAGCACCGAGAGCTCCCCAGTCTCACTTTAGTGCAACAAACCTCTATTTTTTTGGACCAGTTTGGATGGCTCTGAGTCTGAAAACAAGCCAGCCTCTTTGTTTGGTGACTTTGTGGGTTGCCGATAGACATTTGGAATTTAAATTCATTAGATACATAGCAGAGCTGTGGATGGAACCGTCAGAGGGTTTAGGAATGCTGTGATCAGAAACTCTAACCCCGATTTCCTGTATCTCATTTACAGGGGTAAAATAACTATAAATCAAACTAAAGCTCATTTCAGCTCCCCAGATGAAGTCAAATGTACACTCTGACTTATGCATATACCATTTTTAGTTAACGCACCAATAAAAATAATTGTGCAAGCCTAAATTTGGAAGTGTTCCCAGCGTTTATGACAAAACTTAATAAAGCCAGGCGCATTGAATGTAATATGGGAATTTTATTGAAATGAAATTAGTCCATCATGTAAGCTCCACATTTTCCTCAGATTTCTTGGACTTCATATGAGCACTCTCCTGGGGACCCTAATAGGGTCCTGCAAAAATTCAAGTAGAGTCTGTAGAGACACACTTCAGACTACAGCTCTGCAGTGGGTAGAATGGTGTACCCCAAGTTTCCACGCAGCAAACCACACACACTTTTCCAAGCATGCCCCTACTCCACACCCTGAGGTCTAGGCAGCAGGCATATTGTTGTGGTTTTGCTCAGAACGTAGGTCTCCTGGAGAGATGAGATGGAGGTTCATTTGTAACTCTAGTAACTGTGATATGTGCCAGAAACCTATTACGTAATTTCCCTGGGGAACTAGAATGGCAGCAGCATTGAATATATCCATGTAGTCTGGTTGCTTGACCGTATCTGGGATGGAAGTCAGGGGGATCCAGGGTGCTTTCTGGCTGCCCAAAGGAGGAGACAGTATTTGTGGATTTGAAATTTAGGGTTTGGGGTGGTGGTGTAAGGATGAGATTGGAAGATTGGAAAGAAGGAATTCAAGTTCAGATATGAATTGTATTTCATTTACAGTGGTTCACAAGCTGCAATTTGTATAAACACTTCCTGGGATACTTATTAAAAAAGCCAATGCCCAGGCTCCACCTCAAGAGATTTTTAATCTGTTACAGCCACAGATGGACCTAGGAATCGGCTTTTCAAACAAAACCTCAGGTGGATTTGACACAGGTTGTCCGAGGATCTCAGTTTTAAAAATACTGCTAGTGGATTGATCATCACCAACAACAAACCCTTTTCATTATATTTAATTGCTGTAGACTAAATGTTTCCCTGTAAATTCGCATGTTGAAACCTAACCTCCGATGTGATGGTGTTAGGAGGTATGGCCCCTAGGAGATGATTAGGTCATGAAGGTGGAGCCCACATGAGTGAGATTAGTGCCCTTAAAAAAGAGACCCCAGAAAGCTCTCTTGCCCCTTAGCCCTGTGAGGACGCAAGGAGAAGGTAGCCACTCTGAACTAAGAATCAAGCTCTAACCAGACACCGAATCTGCCAACACCTTGATCTTGGACTTCCAAGCCTTCGAAACTGAGAAATAAATTTCTGTTCTTTATAAGCCACTCAGTCTAGTTTATAACATCCTGGAATGACTAAGGCATTACGAAGTATTTATTTTTGAGGTGTTACTATGTGCATAAGGAAAGGTCTGGATCATCTCCTTCACTGAATTTGGACCACCATCTACATAGGTGTCTAGTCGATTTTTTTCAACTCAGAGGACAGATATTTTATAGCATTTTTAATAGCCTGTTCTCAGTGATTAATCATCATTACTGTTAAGACTTTTTTCCTTAGATCTACACAAATTTCTTGCTGAAATTTGAGCCCATTTCTCCCTATTCCCTTCTCAGAAGATATAGAGAATAATTGGATGGTATCTTGATAATAGGGCATCCCAGTTGGCACTAGTGGTAAAGAAACCTCCTACCAATGCAGGAGACGTAAGAGACTCGGGTTCGATTCCTGGGTTGGGAAGATCCCCTGAGGAGGGGCATGGCAACCCACTCCAGTATTCTTAACTAGGGGATCCCATGGACAGAGGAACCTGGCAGGCTACAGTCCATATCGTCACAAAGAGTCCGACACAACTGAAGCAACTTCACACACACACACACACACACACACACACACACACACACACACACACACACACACCATCTTGATAATAATCCTTTAAGGATTTACAGAAAGTGAAAAGTATCTTCTCATTAATCCACATGGCAAGTAGTTTTGTTCATGGTCACAGGCCAGTTTCCATTCTTATGATTCCAATCTGTAGGTCCAAGGATGGCTAAATTAGGCCTGGACTTCAAATACTTCAGGTACCCGCCTGCTCAGACTGCCTTCCCCAAAGCCATCTTGAAGGGACTCTGGGAATTTAAGGAGTTGTTTTTTTTGACATTGTCATCACCACTTCCACAGTTTACATGGAGAGAGTAACTGTCTCTTCTTTGACCTTTTCTTAAACTCAATTCTTTCTACTTTCCCTCGCCTTCCCTATGTTTCATCCCTCTAATTAACAGACTATAAAACCTTGCCTGACCTCTGTGGTTGGAACAGAAAATGAACTGGAGAATTTAAATGGAAGTTGGGCATGGCCTTTCTTCTCTGTGGCAGTGATGGAAAACCTCTGAGGTGGCCTCCTCACACCCACGCTGTGTATGATCAACTCCCTTTGAGTGCAGGCAGGGCCTGTGACTGTCTTCTCACCAACAGAATGCAGTTAAGCTGGTGGGATGTCGTTTGCGTGACCACATCGTGTCTTACGAGACCCCAGCTGCCTAGCGATCATGGCCCCAGAGACTCAGCTTGCTCGTTTAGGGAAGTCCATGCGGCAAAAAACCATGGGTGCCCATGAGGACTTGAGGGCAGTTTCCAGGCAACAGTCAGCAAGAAACTAGGGCCCTCAGTCCTACAATTCAGGAAGGTGAATTCTGTCAACAACCTAAATGAGCTTGGAAGCAGATTCTTCCCTAGTCAAGCCTTCCCGTGAGACTTGATTGCAGCCTTGGGGGACCCTAAGCAGAGGATCAACGCAAGCTGTGCTCAGAGTCCTGCCCACATGAATTGTGGGATAAGTATGTATTCTTTTAAGCCAGTAACTTCATGGTAACTTATTACTCAGCAATAGAAAATGAATGGAAAGACCACCTGATTTTACTTACCTGGCAGTGTGTAGGGAGAACTATACAAGGCTGATGAGAGAAGGCCTCCGGAGAAACATTTAGCCTTGGGGGGCCAGGATCAAAGGGGACCTAGTATTTATATCCTTGTAAATATTTTGGAGTTTAGTGGATGAGAAGGTGTTTGAAATCATCCCTAATATTTGCATAAAAGCCATTTCCGTTATAAATTAATAGTGATCATTAGAATAATAACTCATTTTTGTAGCATGTACTAACTGTATATATATAGAGAGAGAGCAGTCACACTTTGAGTGTTTATATAAATCAGTTCATTTAACTCTCTTAACTGTACTAGAAGATAAAAACCCCATTTTACAAATGAGGAAACAGAGGTACCCAGAAGTAAAATTATCAGGTCACCTCTTTATTTGAGAAAAATAAAAAGGACAGGGGGCCCAGAAGGCAAACAATTATTTTCGCCAGCTGATATCCAATTAGGCTTCCATGTATCTTCATTTTTAGAATGATGTCTAGCTATTATGAAACCTGGGCATGGCATGGGCCTCTTTAGACTTCTGGGAGGCCTGTGTGGATTTGACATAGAGGTATTTTTCCTAAAGATAATAGTAGTTGCCAAGTAGACAGAAGTGAACTGTACTTCTGTAAGATTGGAAACAGTAGAAGCTCAGACTCTTGGACCAAATAGGATTTTAGGCCTATTAACTCTGGCAAGACATTTGCAATGCTGTCTCTATTTTAATGGCTTTTACCAACATATTCTCAATTTTATTAATATTCTTTTGAAATTGTAGAAACAAAAGACCGAGCTTGACATGGTCAATGGAAGTACCATTTTGGGCTCTCATGGGTCATGCTGTTTTTATGCGTCCTGCAATGATATTAAATTACCTTTGGAAATAGCTGCACAACATCCTAAGTGGGTAGGCATCCTATGATTTACTTTTTTCTCCAGGCCTTAGATTTAATCAAGCATTTCCAAGTTCCACTTGCAGTTTTTTTATTTCTTTTGGCCTTGAGAAACCTATTCAGATTCAGCTAACATGTTTTTAGTGAATGCTGGGGGTAATTACTAGTGTTTTCACTTTACAGGTTAAAAAAACTGAGATTCAGAAAAGCTAACTGCCTGTGGTTAAACAATTAGAAATAACAGATGAAAGATTTGAAATCAAACCATCCAGCTCCATGCTCAGGACTCTGCACACAATACCAAGCTGAATGCTTTATATTTCTCCCCAAAAAGTTCTACATGCGAAATGACAACAAGATGGGTCATCCTTTCCCCCACATTCTTGAGTATGTGAAAAGACAAAGTCGAAGGTATTTAAATGTGCCTGATTGTTTTCCCCAGATGATGTGGTTTTCAGCAAACCAAGAAGGTTCCACCTGCCTTAAAATGGGATCTCTGTTATCACGCACTCCACTGGAGATTTAGTCCTTTCGAAATAAAGGCTTTTTGGAATTTTCATAATGTTTCCTTGAGACTTTATCGACAGATTCTGAGAACTAGTGCCTTGATGACAATTGGCTGTCCAGAGCCATTCAGGGGTTCTTTGAGAACCTCCCACCATGTGTATTCTGTCAGTTAGAGAGGTATGGTCTAAGGGAAAGGGAAGGGGTGGTCTGTGGCATGGCTGTCCTAGAGTGAGCAATGCTGGGTCTTGAAATAGAAGTGCCAGTCCCAGAACATTTGTAACCAGACACCACATCACCTGGAGCAGCAACTGAACTTTACGCTTCTTCTTAACAGGCATTTTTAAAAGTACCTAAATTAAAAAAAAAAAAAAATCTAAAAGCCCCATGTCCCACCCTTACTTCTGTCTTGTCCCTTGGTCTAGTTTCATGCTACACCCCACATCCTGAGCAGTCGCCTCTAGGTCGTGTCTACCAAGTCTGGAGAATTGTAGAAACTCTTCCTTCTCACTTAGAGTTGGGAGAAACCTACTGTGGCAGTAATTTTCTCCTGAATCCTGCTCCTTCCTTAGACCCCAGATTACCACTCCAAGATCTCTGACTGGTGACAAAAGATAGAACTTGACTTGTGAGTTAGATGCGAGGATGGTAGGGAGGCCAGTAAAAACAGAAGAAAGGAAATGAATGTTCAGCGTGAATTTCTCACACTTCAAGAGAATAACCCAGCTTGCCCTGTGCTGACTCACTCTTTAGCTAGCAGTAATCCTGGTGTGGTCTGAAACCATGTCCATTATCTCATTTCATATTATTCATTTCTTCCATGACATTTATTGAGACCTACTGTGTGAAGCACTATTCTAGGTATGGAGATTCAATAGTCAACCAAATTCCTTTCCTCAAAGCAGAAAAGGTTCAGGGAGGAGTCAGACCCATGAATGAGTGACTGCAGTCTTGGGTAATGAATTATCTGGGACCATAAGGAAAGATGGGCTTCTCTGGTGGCTGAGGCCGTAAAGAATCTTCCTTAAGTGCAGGAGACCAGGTTTCATCCCTGGGTTGAGAGGATGCCTTGGAAAAGGGAATGGCAACCCACTCTAGTATTCTTGCCTGGAGAATCCCATGGACAGAGGGGGCTGGTGGGCTACAGTCCATAGCATCGCAAAGAGTCAGACATGACTAAATGACTAACACACACACAGGGGAAAATAATCTAAGCCCCTACATTACTTATTTACTTATAACAAATCACCCCAAACTTGGCAACTTAAAACAGCAAATATTTACTATTTCATATAGATTCTGAGAGTAAAAAAATAAAAAAGTGGCTTAGTTGGGTAATTCAGGCTCAGACATGATCCTGAGATTGCTGTTAAGATGTCAGCCAGTGCAGAACTCATCTGAGGGCTTGACTGGGGCTGAAGGATCCTCTCCCAAGAAAGCTCACTCTCAGGGCTATTCGCATCCATTCCTCACATGTGGGCCTCTTCCTCAGGCTGCCATCCTCCCCCAGAATCAGTGATCTGAGAGAGAACCAGGAGCTACAGTGTTTTTACAACCTAACAGCAGAAAATGTCTTACCATCACTTCTGCTATATTCTACTGGTCACAGATCAACTCTGACACAATTTAAGAGGGACTTATACAAACCATAAGTACCAGGAGGGGTTTTAGGGGGGACATTATGGAGGCTGACCACCATACCAGTCTAGGAGCTTTGGGAAAGGCCACCAACAGAAACCAAGATACAAGGAGGAATAAAATTTGAGACCTAGTACAAAAGTACATCTAGTCAAAGCTATGGTTTTTCCAGTAGTCATGTATGGAAGTGAGAGTTGGACTATAAAGAAAACTGAGCACTGAAGAATTGATGCTTTTGAACTGTGGTGCTGGAGAAGACTCTTGAGAGTCCCTTGGACTGCAAGGAGATCCAACCAGTCCATCCTAAAGGAAATCAGTCCTGAATATTCATTGGAAGAACTGATGCTGAAGCCGAAACTCCAGTACTTTGGCCCCCTCATGTAAAGAACTGACTCATTGGAAAAGACCCTGATACTGGGAAAGATTGAAGGCAGGAGGAGAAGGGGGTGATAGAGGATGAGATGGTTGGGTGGCATCACTGACTCAATGAACAAGAGTTTGAGCAAGCTCTGGGAGTTGATGATGGACAGGGAATCCTGGCCTGCTACAATCTATGGGGTTGCAAAGAGTCAGACACAACTGAGCAACTGAACTGAACTAATCCTTGTATCATTCCTTGGAAAGAAGGCTATTAGAAACCCAGACAGAGTATTAAAAAGAAAAGGCATCTCTTTGCAGACAAAGGTCCTGATAGTCAAAGCTATGATTTTCCCAGTAGTCGTGTATGATATGAGAGTTGGACCATAAAGAAGGCTGAGCACCAAAGAATTGATGCTTTTGAACTGTGGTGTTGGAGGAGACTCTTGAGAGTCCCTTGGACTACAAGAAGATCAAACCAGTCAATCCTAAAGGAAATCAACCCTGAATATTCGTTGGAAGGACTGATGCTAAAGTTGAAGCTCCAATACTTTGGCCACCTGATGCGAAGAACTGACTCATTGGAAAAGACCCTGATGCAAGGAAAGATTGAAGGCAGGAGGAGAAGGAGGTGACAGAGGATGAGATGGTTGGATGGCATCACCAACTCAATGGACATGAATTCGAGCAAGCTCTGGAAGATAGTGAAGGGCAGGGAAGCCTAGCATCTTGCAGTCCATGGGGTCACAAAGAGTTGGACATGACTTAGTGACTCAACAACAACAACAGGTAGATCATAAATATGGATAATGTTGAGACCAAGAGAGTCTAAGAACCAGTACCCATAACTATCTTTGAAAATTGCTAATATCCAGTAATATGTGTTCAATAAAACCTATTTTTGTCTTCATTTAACAGTGACTTTGTGATAAGTAATAGAAAGTTAGGGATGTTTACATTTCTAAATGAATAGCATCTTAAAATTTTTGCTCATTTTTATAAACTGTCAAAATGGAAACAGACATCTCTAAGAATCATAGTACATGCCTTTTTACTTATCACGAATCAACATTTTTTTAAGGATCAGAGGTCTGCTAAAAACTGCTGACATTTGCAAGGTGTCCAAGATAACAGAACTCTAACAAAAGACTAGTCCCAAAGACTGGGTTATCTTTAAAATTGATATTCCCTCTATCAACAGAAATGATAAGAAAACTAATGAGACTTGACTTTAAATTCATAATTTTTTGTGTGCATCTGTGCTCTGAGTCTGAATCAGGATGAGCTAAGTATTCGAGGCCGCAGAGCAGAGAAGAGATGTCCGAATAGCTGCATCAGGGCGGAGGGATGCCCCTGGTGGGGCAAGAGCAGCATCTACCTGAGGACTCGGGAATATCCACACCCGCTCTCTTTGTTTTATCTTTGTTATGCTCTTTGTTATCCTCTTTGTTTCCTCTGACTCCTGACTTTCTGTCACTACAATCTTTAGCGCAAAACTGTGCTACAGGTGACTTGCACTTGCTCATAAGAGCCAATTGTTAGATTTTCACAAAATTTGTGAACCTATGATTAAACATAGCCAGTGTTAAAAAATTAAGTGATAAAGCTTATAATTAAATCAATTACATTAAAAATAAAACATTAATAAGTACTCAAAGCTCACCACTTCCTAATTATTTGGCTACATTTTGCTATTATCTATGTTCTTGAGGTTATTTATCTATGATGAGAGTATTTGCACCATGGATAACAGCCAACACTATAAATCAGGGATTTTTCCCCACCAGAGAACCAGTTGTTAAATATTTACCAGCATATTGCTAGTAGCATCCTTCTATTAATCCCAAGTTTGTGGAAGTACTTGAGTCAGACTGACTTGGTTTAAAGCCAGGTTTTGCTATTTAACAGGTGACTTGGGTGCATTATTTAACTTCTTTGTGTCTTAGTCTCATCATCTGTAAAACAGAGATAATACAGCACCTATTTCATAGGGTTGCCATGAGGATTAAAAGAGTTGATATTTGTAAAGCATTTTGGAAGAGTGCCTGAAACCTAATAAGTACTACTTCAGTGTTTGTTAAATAAAATAAACTACAACTCTAAGGGCTGTTATTCCCTCTTCGATTCTCATTTGTTTCCTCACCTCTTAAAATCAATTATGTTCTTTTCCCACATGAATAAAACATCTGATTTTTGTTGGATTCATGATCATCTAAGATTAGACTTGTCAACCTTCCATAAATAAATTCTGATGAAGACAATATAAACAAAAGTATTATAGGTGTCTTCCAGGAATTTACAATGACAGTTGGAACATTCTTTTTGCCTTTTTCTTTTTTATTTCCTCTTCTGTCCTGATCTCTGAATCTTGGATGTGATGGCTGGAACTCAAGCCATGATATTGAATCCTGAAGAAGAAAACTATACCCTAGGGATAGGACAAAGAAATATGGAATAAATCAGTCATCATTGATGGCAAGGAAGATATAAAAAGTAGCTGAAATATGTTCATGGTTTAGAATTAGAAAGATATACAGAATCAGGTTTCAGAGGTCTTTAGAGATAAACTAAAATTCTGTATGATCTTATAGTTCTAGATCTATGAAATTTAGCTTCTGTGGCTCTTCTTGGATTTCTGGAAAATTCCATATCCCTTATTATCATGTGAATCTTTATAATAAGCCTTAATTACTTGAACTAATGTAATTGGCTATTCCTTGTAACCAGGAGTGAAACTAACTAAACCTTATGGTCTGAAATATAACCATAAAGGTATAATTCTACCTACCTTCAGGCATATTTTTCTTATTAAAATTTTCCTGTGCAGGCAAACTTACACCATAGGAACTGAGCGCTTTTTCTTTTCCTTTGTAAATGTTCTACATCCTAGTGTGGTTTCTGGGTATCAAGTTTCATTCTCAAGTAACACTTATCACTTCCCATCTTGAGAAGGCTCTGAATTTTTATTATACACTATCTGGATTTTATATGTTATTTATAATTAATGATCCTCTTGGGAAAAATTAAGTGGACAAAGTTGCTTTTTGTCTGATTCCTTTTAATGTTCGTTCCAACCTGAGTTCAGCCCCTGAGTTGAGCAGGGGAGTGCACCTGATTAAATAGTCATCAGGTCTTTCCCAACCCAGTAACACTGGAGACTTCTTCTCCCCATTTCATCACAATTTTCATCACATATAACATTTTCCTCAAATCATTGCTAAACAGCTGGTCAGTGGATCAGAGACAATTTTATTTCATTGAGGTATTATCTGACTCTGTTACAGGTTCTAATATTGACTCACAAAATAGAAGCTTTAAACTGATCTTTCCAGTTAAACCAAAGGGAAATTTAACATTTGTAAAATGGTTAGGGGTCAGCCATTTTGCAAAGGCCACTATTTAACTTTTCACTAATCTACCAATCAAAGATTTTAGTTGCAAACAAGAAAAGTCAATTCTGAGTGACAAAAAATAAATTGGAAGGATATTCAGAGGCTCACAGGATGGTCAAGACCACACCAGGCTTAGAAAATGTGCAGGAAAAATGATAAGGCAGCAGCTAGTATATCAGTTACAATACTGACAGACTATCAATATAAATAGATAAACTGTAAAATTCAAATGATTTAAGACAAGATGCAATATTCCGCATGCAAATTTCAGCTGATGTTTGAAGGAAAGAAGATGAGGCCTTGCTCCATGCGATCACTAAGGAATTTGAGTTGATGAGAGCCTTAACAATTTCCACACCTGACTCTCAAGATCACCTGGAGCTTCAACATTTTGTCAGCAAATGGGAGAAAAGAAGGAATGGAGATCCATGTGTGAAGTTTTTATAGGCCAAGACTGGAAGCAGCATCCATCACTTTTGCTCTCATATTAGGGGTCAGAACTCAGTCACATGACCAAACTTAACTGTAAGTGTGTGTGAGCTTAGTCACATCTGACTCTTTGCAACCCCATAGACTGTAGCCCACCAGGCTTCTCTGTTCATGGGATTCTCCAGTCATGAATATTGGAGTGTGTTACCATTTCCTCCTCCAGGGTATCTTCCTGATCCTGGGATCCAACTGGCATCTCCTGTGACTTCTGCATTGGCAAGTGGATTGTTTACCACTGAGCCACCTGGGAAGCCTCCTTAACAGTAAGAGAGGTCAGGAAATATAGTCCAGCTGGGGCCAAGGAAGATAGAGGAACAGCTAGTGATCTCTGTTCCAGCCCATCTTCTTATCACCAAATATACATGCCATGCTTCTTCCCACAAAGAGAATACAATCATCTCCTCCCTGAGAAAGATAACTTCAAATACAGTCACTGTTGTTTTTGTTCAGTTGCTCAGCTATGTCCAACTCTATGTGACCCTATGGAGTACAGTACACCAGGCTTCCCTGTCCTTCACTATCTCCTGGAGTTTGCTCAAACTTATGTCCATTGAGTCAGTGATGCCATTTCAACCATCTTATCCTCTGTTGCCTCCTTCTCCTCCTGCCCTCAATCTTTCCCAGCATGAGGGGTTTTTTTCCCAATGAGTTGGCTCTTCACATCAGGTGGCCAAAGTATTGGAGCTTCAGTTTCAGCATTAGTCCTTCCAATGAATATTGAGGACTGATTTTCTTTAGCACAGACTGATTGGATCTCCTTGCAATCCAAGGGACTTTCAAGAGTCTTCTCCAACACCACAGTTCAAAAGCATCAGTTCTTTGGTGCTCAGCCTTCTTTATGGTCCAACCCTCACATCCATCCATAACTACTGGAAAAACCATAGCTTTAACTATACAGACCTTTGTCAGAAAAATGATGTCTCTGCTTTTTAATACACTGTCTAGGTTTGTCATAGCTTTTCTTCCAAGGAGCAAGCATCTTTTAATTTCATGGCTGTGATTACTGTCCACAGTGACTTTGGAGCCCAAGAAAGTAAAGCTTGCCACTGTGTCCATTGTTTCCCCATCTATTTGCCATGAACTGTCACTGAATTTGCTCAAAGCTCAGATTCTCTAAGGATGCTCAGTATTTTCCATCAGGTTCATGCTCATGGCTCATCATGGTTCAGCTTCCTCTTCCTAGAAGAACAAATTACCTACTGCCTCCTACCAAAGCATCTGATATACAATGATAGAATAAGAACAAAAATAATTGTGGCAAACCCACCCTTGTGGAAAAGAGAAGATAGTCAGTGATCACTGGTATGTAAAGATGTTGGATGCTAATGGGCAGGCTTCCTGAAAACCCTACCCCTGGGAATGAGTAAGGAAAGCGTCTAGAATAAACTCAAGTTCTGCTTCCTGAGAGAGACTCTCTCATCCATTGATCTTCAGGACTCCTTGCTCCATCATCTGTAAGCTTCTTTGTTCTTTCCCTCTTTGGCCACTTCTGATAAATTTGGAAGAAAGTATATCCTCCTTGGAGGCTGTGTAGCTTTCAAAGCTCATACATTGCTAATAAATTTAGAGGCGCAAAATTTATTTTGATACTCAGAGGCTTATTTTAGTCCAAGTTCATGGTTTCTTTGGCAGTATAATTCCATCAAAAACCTAGTAGACTTCTAATCTGTTTGCTTCCAATCAATTTCATGTGCTAGTAACTGTACCCAAAGTTCTTTCCTGGTCATTCTTCTCAAGCCTGATTTACGGTTTTGCTTCCTAGTGCCTATGACTCTCTCCATCTACCGCCTAAGGCCATTGAGCTTAGATAGAAAGACCACACCCTTGATTGGATCTTAGCTGCAGGGCTGAGTCTTATCCAATCTGATTTCTTACTGTTTGAATTTTGGAAGCAGTCAATTTTTCCAACTTTTCAACACCTCTAGTTCCTGACATTCAGTTTCATTTTCATTTGAAAGCAAGCCAATTCTTGCCTGAGTTCATCCACTCTTTTGCAAATTGCTACTAACATTCTGCTTTCCAACCCTTTCCCCTAGAGCTAAAGAATCAGCATACACGTGACTTGTCTTCTGACTTATATCAAGAGACAGTTTTATCAGAGTTTTCTACTGCATAACATAGATCTTCATCTTTCCAGCCTCCGAAGCGAGTTTCCTTGCCACTCACATCCTCATTGCATACCCAAAATCATGAATTTAGATTTTTATTATGGAAACACTACACTTCTGGTACAAATGTGTACATTAGTTAGGAAAATTTAGTTGCTATAAAGATAAATCCTAATATCATAATGGCATAATACAATAGAAGCTTCATATTTACTAAAATCTACTCCCTGCAGTCATCTGGGGACCCAGGCTGATGGAGGCTGTGCCACATTCAACATGTGATAATCTGGTTATTCTGGTTATGCCGAGGTTATTCCGGACATTGTCAGTCAGTTAACAGATGGAAGCAGAAAGATTATGAAGGATCTGGTGGGAGGTTCTATGGATTCACCTTGGAAGTAGCATCTTTCTTTTGACAGCAGCCTTTTATTTGATCCCTGGATTGGGAAGATCCCTGCAGAAGGGAGCAGATACCCACTCCAGTATTCTGGCCTGGACAGTCCATGGTGTCTCAAAGAGTCAGGCATGACTGAGCAACTTTCACTCTAACTATGAGCCAAAACTTAGTAATACGGTTACACGTAGCTCAGAAAGGAGACTGAAAGATGGAGTCCAGCTTATGCTGAGGAGTAACACATAAATTGATAAAAAACTACAAGGAGTCTCTCCTGTACACTAGAACCACTGCCAAAATCATGGCAGACAAAAGACAAGTGAGGGTGCCATAGCTATTGCTGCTCAAGACTGGACATTGAAGCTTTACCGCCAATGTAGAAGGGTAATGTTGCTGCTACTTTTACACCGTCCGCACCCAGAATGGGTTCAGTGTGTTCCTAGTTAATTTAACTCACTAGCTCCCAAATCAAAGCCAGAGCAAACACATCAGAGGTTAGCTTAGAGGTTGAGCTTAGATCATGGAGCAACTCCATTATTATAGAAAAAAAGACGAGGAAATCAACTGTCCATTTTTACATCATATAGTGAACAGATCCTGCCCCCAGTTATAGCTCCTAGGATGAGATATTCTTTAAATACAGAGAATCAATTCAATCAAAGAAATCAATTCCATGATGCAAATTTCAGCCAAAAATGGCAAGCTGGCAGGAGAGAGTATTTTAAAATTTAGGAAATGACTTACTTTATTCTGTATGTATGTATATACACACAAGTATATACATATATATTGATATATGTATGTATATACACACAAATACATACATACAGAATAAAGTAGGCCATAAATATATATGATATATATGATGATATATATATCATCTAATTCCTAGCCATTGAGAATTTTGAGGTTGTCTTCATCTGGACCTTTCTTGTTCACCATTATATCCCGATGCCTAGAATAATATCTGGTACTTGGTGGTCACTCAACAAATATTTGCTGACTAAAAGAATCCCTTGCCCAGTAAGTGTGCTTATTGTAAGTACATCTGTTCCTGGCTCTTCCGATGGCCAGTAGGGACTGGTGAAACATATCAAAACATCAAAAAGAGTAATAGAGCTTCAGTATTACATAGCAAGCTCACAGTTCAGAAGTGTCTGCCTGATTTCTGATAGAGGCATTCATCTAGTTACATGATAGAAAGGAAAATGAATGCCAGTGGTGGAAGGAAAGACCAGTAAATATTGCCAGATTATTTTTAAGATTTTCTAAGTTTCCTGTTTTGGAAGGACATACTGGATATTCAATCTGGAAATTAAAAAAAATATCCCAGGAGATTCATATCATTGGCACATTTATTTGGAAAGCTCTCCTTGAGGTTTCTGCTTAGTAGGATAATGGCTTTGAGTCTATCTCACAGGAATCTCCTTGTGTCTCTTGAGCACAGAATTCCTTTCTGGGAACCTGAGTTATGACATCTCTTGGGCAGAAAAAGGTTTGCATTTGTAGACATTTTGGGTGGCACTGAAATTACATGAGAATATTTTGAAAAACAGTCAGCCAACATGGGGCAAAACCATTTCATCCTTCCCTCTCCAGATGAAACCATCTTCTTCGTTTCTGTATTACTTAGCAAGAAAAGTACGACATGCAGTACTCTCTCACTTCTTTTGTCCTGATGTGTGGTGCTTGGTCACTTAGTTGTGTTCAGCTCTGCTACCACATGGGCTGTAACCCACCATGGGATTTTTCCAGGTAAGAATACTGGAGTGGGTTGCCATGCCCTCCTCCAGGGATCTTCCCAACCCAGGGATCAAACCCAGGTCTCCCACATTGCAGGCAGGTTCTTTACCATCTGAGACACAAGTGAAGCCCTTGTACTAATGTAGACCTAATGTAGACAAGGTTAAAAAGTGATGTACTGAATGAGATTGCTGGAAAGATGAGAAAAAAAGGAAGAGAGTGGAAAGAACTCACATCATTTAAATTTTGAATGAAGATTCTAAAAAATTACAATATAACAATGTTAGCCTCCATAACAGCATGAGAAATTTTAGAGGAAAGGGTACCCCACATCTTCTTTTACACCCTAAGACAGGGATATAGGTGCATTACCACCTAGTGTGAATGCGCTGAGTTCAGTTCAGTTGCTCAGCTGTGTCTGACTCTTTGCAACCCCATGAATCGCAGCACGCCAGGCCTCCCTGTCCATCACCAACTCCTGGAGTTCACTCAAACTCACGTCCATCGAGTCAGTGATGTCATCCAGCCATCTCATCCTCTGTTGTCCCCTTCTCCTCCTGCCCCCAATCCTTCCTAGCATCAGAGTCTTTTCCAATGAGTCAACTCTTCGCATGAGGTGGCCAAAGTACTGGAGTTTCAGCTCCAGCATCATTCCTTCTAAAGAAATCCCAGGGCTGATCTCCTTCAGAATAGACTGGTTGGATCTCCTTGCAGTCCAAGGGACTCTCAAGAGTCTTCTCCAACACCAAAGTTCAAAAGCATCAATTCTTCTCCACTCAGTTTTCTTCATAGTCCAACTCAAGCCACATATAAAAACCTATTATTTCCTAAAGAAACAAGACTTTACTTTGAGCAGGGCTCATCATGGCCTGGAGAGCCAACCATACCCATACTATACCATTTCATAGCCAAGAGGCTTAGATTTCAGGAGCACAGAGCTGAGGGAAGTCTTTATCCCACTGACGATATATTGGGAGGCGTGCAGGGATAAAGCTGTGAGAACAAGCCAAAAGAGATATTCTTTTCAAACAATGTGAAAGAGGAGAGTCTCTGTGTTGGACAAAATTGTCTCAAATAGAACTGAGAATACTAGCTCAGGTCATCTTTTCCAGGTTCCATATTTCAAATGCTTCTTGGTATTTGCATATTTGTAACTAGCCTTTGAATAGGTACTGAGCGTTTGGGGTTTTTTTTGACAAGTTGAGTACTTTTTGTTCCAGGATGACATGAGGAAAGAGGAAAATATTTTTAAAAAATTAATTTTTGATTTTTAAAAAATTTCTGAACATGTTGGAGTTAATAATTTTGGCATCTAGTATTTTATTTTGAGGCTAACATGCCACGCCATCTGCCAAGTGACAGTGTCTTTATTAGGTTACCATGGTATATAAAAAGCAAAATGCTTTGCAAAGGTTTGAGCAAGATGATTTTCATTTCCCCCTTTGATTTTTTTCAAAATATAAATTAACATATTTTCAATAAAACTGTTGAAACTGGAGTTATAAATATTGAGATGATATGACCCAATAATTTAAGCCCTTTATTTTCTTTAAGATCTATTATTTTAAATCTGAGAATAATATTGGAGTTTAGAGGATTTTAAATATATATTTTTATATAAATTATGAAATCCATAACAGTGTTAACCACTGGAATAAACACTCAGAATTACCCACTTGGAGTTTTTATCTTAAAAAAAAAGAGGAATGTTTATTCCAACTATATTTAAGAAGAGTGAAATTATTTTGTTCTTCTTTCGCATTAACTGGGAACAAAGTACAGAAACTGAAAGAAAGTAAAAAGAGAAAATGGGATTTGTGTACATTTGGCATAAGCTAATAATTTTCATCTAAAAGCTAATGCTTTGCAAGCACTATTTTGCCTCCATCTTCCAAAATGCACTTTCAGGTGGTGATTTGATTCAGCTTTGTCCTAGGCCAAATGGTTTTTGCTAATGTTTTTAAAAATGGTGTGTCATTACTATGCCTCAGAAACTCCCTGGTAGTCAAAGTTTCAGTCTTTATCCTCCTTCTGTCTTTGGGGAAAGTTTTCCAGGTTTCATTTTTTTCTATATGCTTTATAAAAAAAATTTAAGCTGTTTATGTCCAGAGACTTATGCAGACATACACCAGAAGGCACACACATGTATCTGCTAGCGGTCACATACACTTTCAACACACTTTAGATGCCACAGAAGAGTAGAGGGGGAAAGATTTTGGACCCACCAGTCCCATTTTTATCATCGAGTTAAAGCATGTTAAGGATTTTTCCGGGGAAGAATTTCTATAAACCATGAGCTAACTTTACTATTACAAACAGTAGGACTGTGCCTCCGGTAAGAGATGAGACTGAAATAATAAGGAAGTGAGCACTGATGAAAGACTCAGAGTGCTCAGCATCGTGGCTTATTTCCAATCAAAACTAGGCAAAAATACTGGAGTGGGTAGCCATTCCCTTCTCCCGGGAGTCTTCCCAACCCAGGGATGAAACGTGGGTCTCCTGCATTACAGGCATATTCTTTATCATCTGAGCCACCAGGGAAGCCCCATATCTAAGTAAACACTTGACTAATTAGTTCTGTTCAGATCCATCAAAAAGAAATTACATTCCTAAAAGCAACAAGAGGGCACATAGAATATTCAACTTTTAAAGTAAGGCAGTCAATATTTGTTGAGTGATTACGATGTAGTAGGAACAATGCTACGTACACAGAAGATGACTTGAGTAAGACAGACCCTGTCCCAGGCTTCTCATGCCTTCCAAGCCAATGGACACGTGCATTTCCCAGTGATAGATAACACTGTGCTTAGAAATCTAAGACTCCGGAGACTGGAAGCAAGGCCTCATGAGGACAAAATCTCCCAGTCAGATAGATTCCAGGGGGTAACGATGAGAGTGGAAGAGGGCATGACAAAAGTCAGAGTTGGGACAACGAATTGATGAAGCCTTGAGAGGGTGATACACTAGCTTGGTACTGCTAAGAGCCACCAATCTTATCATGCTGTGGGTAAACATTTAGCCTTTTAAAATAATTTAACTTCCAATGAGCCTTTGGAGAAAGACTCGAAATTGTCATCTCTGTTGACTATCTAATTGACCACTACTTCTTGAAACTTGTGTAAACAGTGTTTTGTCCCCTCTTGTGGTGATATAAAGAGACATTCATGGATCCAAACGAAGGTGAAATACCAGAGAGGAAAAAACCGAGGCTACTCCTGACTGGAGGAAAGACCGCTGATTGGCCACTCTGCAGGTGGCTCACTGGAAAGCCTTTGCCAAGCCATTGCCTCCTCCCTACCCCAGTGATGCAATATCACCCCACCAGAATGTTTTGTTCTCCAAGACCCTGTTTCAATGGGTACATCCCATTAGCGAGGCCAGCAGATGTCAGTCCTGATCCACTTTTTCTACCGAGGAGGAAGAGCCGATCTGATTTCCCAGTCACTGCCTTCTCCTTGCTGGACTTTTCTTCTTCCTGAGATGGAGGCCCCCTGCTTGGTTTGCTCTGTTAATATTTGCATTATTCAGTAGTTATTATGTGATAAGCATGTTTGTTTTCTTTAGGTTTTGGTTGGTTTGCTTTCTCGTGCTTTTATTCTTAGCTGATAGCTTAAATGACAGCTGTGCTCTATATCACCCAGCGTGTAAAGGATGAGTGATTTTACAGATTCTTACCTGATGCCCCAACAATCCAAAGTTGGGCCAAAACAACAACAAAAAATTCCAAAGTAAAAAAAAATGGAGCTTTTTTCCCTGCAAAACCATCCCTTTGGTATCAGCCTTGGACTGACCTCTTTTAGCATGAAGAAACATAGGTTTGCAGGTACTATGGCAAAACATTTCTGAATGCACATATTTTTACCTTTTCTGAGTAAGAAATAATAGCATCCCTGTCTACTTAGCAAGCAAGAATCCTGTCCTTGTGTGAAAGCATTTTATGTCTAAAGATTAAGTATTTATTATAAGTATAAATTGAAATGATTTTAAGTAAACAAAATGTAAAGCTACTATTTATAATCCATTCTGCTATTTGCATGATACTATTTATTATGAAAACATGCCTCGGAGGTGATAATGAAATTTTAAATCCTAGGACTTGCTAGTGAAGAAAAATGTGTGTTCTTGCCTTTGATCTAGTACTTGTTTGTTATAGCCGATTAGCTGTTATATGCACCAAGGTAAAATTGTCATATAAGACGATTTCAACACGCGGGTGAAAGAATCTGAAGCTTGCATGTTGGCTGGTCACAGAGTACATTTGGGCAATACTCTGTTGCTTAAATTAAATGTTAGATATTTATTTACCAAGTTGCTTAATTAAAAAAGGCAAGAACGTTCTTGAATTATGACTAACAATAAAACCTAGCGTATATATGCAACCTTTAAACATCTCCAGCTGAATATTTTCTTTCTTTGCGGAGTAGTGACTGGATTCCCCAAATGTATGACACTGACTTTTTTTTTACATGAACATAACTTCTGCACTTAGAGAATTTAAAAACCTAATCCAAGTAAACTTATTTTACTAATATTTTGAGGGCTGGAAGACAAAATCATTTTTTATGATTCTGAGGACACTAAGTAAAAGTTAAAAACTAAAGAGTATGTATCTGTAAGCCCGTATTTCAAGCTGATATTTTAATTGTCTAAAAATCCTTTGCCTAGTTTTTAATTGAAAAAAATAACTCACTGCTAGTCAAAAACGTATCTATACAAAAGTGTGCATGTAAAATATTTTCTCATTGTGTGTGTAACACTTTCATAGTATTGTCAACTGCAAACTTAAGAGCCAAGCAAAGGTAATTTCTAAAAATGCGTTGCGTTGGCCTATGAAATTGTGTTCTATTTCTCTGTCCAACTATCTGGACCAATGCGGTTCAGTGGAAATGTATAATGCAAGCCTTAAATGTGAATTTACACATAAGCCACACATCATTAATTTTTTTTCTAATAGCCACTTTTAAAAAAGAAAACAGAAATAGATGAAATCAATTCCAGTAATATATTTCCAAAATATTATTTCAACATGTAATCAATATTTAAATATTATGCATGAAATATCTTACATTTTTTCCCTGTGTCCTAAATCTTCGAGATCCTATAGGTATTTTCACTTCGTGCACATCTGAATACACACCAGCCTCATTTCAAGTAGTCAGTAGCCACATGTGGCAAGTGGCTAAATTATCAAATCCCCACCTCTCAAACACATTGGCTGAATGACTTTTCTAGAATGTTACTGTTGAGTTGGTACTGATCTAAGAGCTCGATTCTGAGTGGAGCAGAGACTTTGCATGCTTTGTTCCCGTTCTGTCTCATTTCTAACAGCTTGCTTTGCTCTGTAAGGATATATCAGTGGCCCTTAAACTTCGGGACCCTCTGTTCATGCCTGTGAAGTTGAGATAGTCACTCAGGAGAGGGTGACCTGGAGCAAACATTGTCAAATGGCCCAACTGAGAGAAGCAGAGCCTACAAGAATCTACTCAGAGATCCACTCAGGATGTGGCAAGAATTCCAGTTTCTACTGACTTCTGGGCTGTCTGGCATGAGGTCCTGAATTGTAACCCAGGAATTCCCAACAGAAAGTCAACACTATGCCTAGGTTTTTCTGGGAGGGTCTAAATTTCACAAAGTTTAGTTAGTTTCTCTTTCACATGCCCCTGTTTTTTAGGCTACATGTCTCAATTTGAGGTTCAGAAAATATGGCCACTCTGGCCAGTGTCCCTCCAGTTGCAGGTCTGGTTTTCCAGGCTTTCACGGAGCTGGCACAGGATCGTGTGGAAATGGTATAGGGAAAGAGTAGAAAAGGCCAGGAGATAAACTAACTATTTCACGGAGAAGAAATAGGATAGATATTCTGAAGTTTATCCCCTTACCACAAGCCTTGAATTATTGTGCGTTTAGTTAAGAAGAAATTAAGCTGAAAACTGGAGACGGTTTTACAAAATGCTAATAAATACCTTTCTTTGTCCTTTCCACACCTCTGCTATTATACCCCACTCCAAAGTCCTTATCAAAAATAAATAAGAAGCCATTGATGTTTGGCATTTTCAATAATAGCGGGAGAAACATTCATATTATATCAAATAAGTATATTGCATGGAACCTGGGACATAGTGAGTACTAAATAAATGAAGGCCATTACAAAAAAACATACTAGTGATGAATGATTTGAGAAATATGAGACAACTGTAAGAATGACAGAATGGCATCATCCCTTGAATATCTGTTTTATCTTGTGTGCCCTGAGAGGCAGCGACTGCCCATTACATCTTCTTTGTACCCTTCTGAATGGAATCTTATTTTCATCCTTATTAATATACCTTAATTAATAGAGGTACTTTTGTATAGCAACTTCAGCAGAACACCTCAGCTGGATAAAGGTTTTGCATAATTTTGCTGGCTATCTTGTTATTTCCTGATTAAACTGAAAGGGAATATTGGTTCCAAGGTATAATTATTACTTCATATGGTCTTAGGAGAGGAATTTCATGGTTTTCTTAAATTGGTTCAGAGTTTCTTCTTAGTCTTGGGTCAGATAGAGATTTGTGATGAATTTCTCAAATCTTGAAAAAAAGAAAAAATGTTCATTCTCTAACCCATTTTTCAAATTATAAAGAGAAATATCACATTGGATATTTTTAAATCTCTTGGAGATGAGAAATATGAATTGTTTTCTCCAAAATTAGCACTTATTGTTTTTACTACCCAAATTTCCATTGCCATCACTGAATCATCATGAAGCTCTTCAAGAGGAATTTATCTAATAGCAGGAATACTCAGTTATCTTTGCATATTTATCTAAGCCTCTGTTGTTTACACTGTTTTGTTTTTTTTTGAAGATTGTATGAGAGACAACCAAATATAATACCACAAAACAGTATGCTGTGGAGCAGGGCAACAGCAATTTTATTAAGCTTCAGTTTTAGTAGGCAGTGGGTTTTTTTGTTTGTTTAGTATTTTCACTGTTGCCCATCTAATATCCGTAGGTCTTTTATTTAAAACGGAAGGGAGAAAAAGAGAGACAAAAACAGAGAATGGGGCATAGATAGCTTATCATAAAGAAATGCTATCCACCCCTCTTCCCAGAAATGAAGAGGAAGAGTGTCCTTAGGATCTCTGATTCTACCTAGTTTTCCGAAACAAAATCAAATTTACTTCCTGTTAAAGTTATGGCACGCAAGCTAGAACAATGGTCTTCCAAAACCCATCTGCATCCCCACACTCCTGGGGCCACTGCTCTTCTTTGTCAATGCCATCAACAGCTCAACAGACCACAGGAACCTCACATTCTGCTATGGAGAATGATACTTGGTCACAGTCAGGCTCCCGTGACAATGACATTTTCTCTGAGAGTTCTGCACAGCTGTGTCACTGTTAACTTTTAATGAACATCCTTCCTTCCTTTGAAAAGTTTCAGTGAAATGAAACGGATGTGCAATTTCTGCTTTCATCTCCACTTTATATGGGATAATATACGGTAATTCTGCCTGCCGAAGTCGTCTGCGACATGCCTAATTTGGGGCGTTTCAAATCTAATAACAATTTTGCCCACAGTTACCCACAAATATAAAACATTTTAAAGGCTTAGGCACTAAAATATCCTGTAACCTCGAATATACCTAAAAGTAAAAGAGACTCACTCCCAGCCTGAATTTGGCGGCCCCCCCCCTCCTCCCCGCCGTTCATTTCAGGGGATTGCTGACTCAATGGAGAGCTCCGGTGGCAGGCGTGCCAATAGCTCCCTGGACAATGAGCGCACAGAGGCACCACCAGGTTATTTGGAAGCATTATTCTTCCTTGGTTTCCACAATAGCTGGGATCTGATAATTTAGCATTAAGCCTCTTTTCAACTATATGGAACTGTAATAAGGTGATTTAGCCAATGCGCTTGTCCATTGTCCTAAAGATTCTGTGATCTATTATGCGGTAATGGGTAAAAAGAAAAAAAAGAAAAAGGGGGATGGGGGGGGTTGGGCAGAGAGGGACATAAACCAACTCATTATCCAAAACATGCAAAGCTGCTTTGAGAGAGCTGTTATTTATTGGCATTTTTTATGAATCAATATAGATATAGGAATCAACTGCAAAAGCCTCTGGGTACGTTCGCATAATGAAAGCCCAATTAATATCCCAAAGCACAGTGCACCGCCGGCAACGGGAGCTGCAAGGACAATCACGGGCTTCCGCAGCCAACGCCGACAGCTGCAGCGCCCGATAGAAGAAAACAGCTTCAAAGGCCCGATCCCCACCCCGCCCCCACCCAGCCTCCACTCAACACTCCCTTCGCATCTCGCCCTCACGGAGGCCAGGCCTGCCGGAACAGATGGGATACCAGAAGCAACCCATGGCTATCTGCGATGTCACCCAAGGAGGCATTTGGGGATGCTGTTTGGGTGGCAAAAAATGTCAAAAGAATATGGGAGGGGGGAGGGGCGGGACGAGGGAGCCCTTTTTTAGGTGAAATCTCTGCAGGCCAGGGACCTCAATAGGTGGGAGGATGGATATCGGGATGCCATGGCAGAGGTCACGCTGGGTCTGGGCTCCTCTCGGCTTACATTTCAGTTTTATTTTGGTGTGGATTAAGGGAGCTTTACATTTGTTGGGCTCACAAGAAAAGCATGCGGCTCCATGTCCTGTCGGCCTGTTTGCTTTGGATCCAGCTAGGACGCCCAAGCCCATGCCAGCCAGTGCCAAAGGGTATTCCGACTCTCTTTCCAGCTCTCACCTTCACTCGCCTTCTCAATCGCTACTACCTTTTGCAAACAAGATCCAAGCTTACTTTTTGAAGATGTAGCATCTCTTGATTAAAAAAAAAATTTTTTTTTTGCTATAAAATATGAATTAATCTCTAACTAGCCTGAAAAACAAGGGTCTCGAAGCCGACTGGATCTTCCAAAGTGCTAACCAGGTGGCTGGGTGGTCATAGGGGTGGAGCCTCTGCTAAGTTGCATCAGTCGTGTCCAACTCTGTGTGACCCCATAGACGGCAGCCCACCAGGCTCCTCCATCCATGGGATTCTCCAGGCAAGAGTACTGGAGGGGGTTGCCATTGCCTTCTCTGGTGGAGCCTCTAATGATGCCTAAAATTGGCCAGGCAGTGACTCTCTCACAGAATGCATTGAAACCTGGGCACCAGAGATCTGAGGAAACCACCCAATATCAGGCTAGTCAAAGCAGAAAAGTAAAACTTGATTAAACAGATCATACAAAATTTTCAGTTCTTGAAGGGGTTGAGTACCGTTAGAGGAGGTTGTAAGGTGAAAATGTTCTCCTTTGTCTTGTGTTAAATGCAATAATAGTTATTCACATTCTTACAGCCCTTCAGAGTTTGCAGAGATCTCTCGTTTGATCTTCCCAGTAAATTTATATACTTTTAGGCATTAATTGTAATGATACTGTTGTTCAGAGGAGGAAGCTAAAACTCTGATGTTTCAATGACTTGCTGATGGTCAAAGCTAGGAAATGTCAGAGGCAAGGTCATTCTCAGCCTTCTGTATCCTCTGCAAGACAAGGGAGCTATTTGAAGAAATCCATGAAATAATGTTTTTTAGGGGGCCAAGCATCATTACCAGTATGTTCCGCCAACCAGTGTCCACATTATTCTTATGATGACACCTGTCATGTTGCTTTTGTATTTATTATCTGTTCCACCGCCATTGCATTGGGAGATCTTTGAAAGCAGGGACTTTCTTATTCATCCCTAAATCTCCAGTACCCAGAACAACACCTGGCGTATATCAATCAGTAAATGCTATTGAAAGTGGATGGATGGATAGATGATAAGAGTCTTATTTTTGCTGTTTGTATAATTTAGCAAACAGCAATTCAGTCTCAAAACCCCCTTCCTTGGTGTTGAAAAAATGGAACATATTGGGTTTAACCATTTCTATATACGCTAGTTAGCCAAGAATACAGTAACTGATGTTAATAAGAAACGAAAAGAACACTGATAATGATAAATCAAGAGGGAGAATTATACTGTGAGAAAAAAAAAAAAACACTAGGAAAAGCAGGCAATCACTGGAGCCTTTTATTTTATCATAGGGTCTTTGGAATAGTCCCTAGACAACTCAGGAAAGCCCTCTCTGGAACCTCTGTGAAGGGAGAAGAATCACAACCTTTGAGTGCTTCAGTTACTTTTTGGATAGCATCCAAATTAGTATCACTTTAATAAAGGTTTACTGGAGCACTGGATGTGCCCAGCTTGGTGCTAAATGTGGAAAAGGTTATCAGGTGGAGCTGAAGCTGGCCTCAGCCCAGAGTGAGTTGACATACTGGGAGAAATCTTGCAGAATGCCTGTGGATACCTTCAGTACGACACTGGGCTCCAGCGCTCAAAAGCAAATCTAAATACAACACTCAGAGAAGGTTACTGCAACTTCCAGTTTGAGTTGAAAGCAGGGTCACAGAGGCTTAGTGGACAAAGTAGCAGGGATGCATGTATAAGTAGGAGCCAGAGATTTTTTTTGGGGGGGAGCAAACACCAGATGGTAAAATGCACTCTTCAGGTCATATGCAGGGTTGTAGCAGTGCAGAGATGGTCCAATATGCTGGAGGTGTATGTAGCACGTTTCTCATAAAATAACTAAAGTGAAATTCATTGGATAAAGAGGCAGAGTTGGAGGAAACTTATTAGAAGGAACATTGCCCAGCTCTGTGTAGAGCGAGTTTAATAATTCAGAAGCATTGTCCAATTCATTACTCGGAGCTCTATCCTGACCTGCAGAATAATGTTAGAAAACTAAAGCAATGAATGAAATGGACTTGCCCAGCAAAGATAAAAATCTTAGATTCTCAAGATTATTGATGCTTATAAAATAAATGCTTAAGGCGGTCAAATTTGTTAGTTCTTTCTTAATGTTCCCCAAGTAATATGAGTATTATGCTTCTAGAATGAATTGGTAAGACTGTTCACAAAATAACTCTGCTTAAAACTGCTGCTGCTGCTGCTAAGTCGCTTCAGTCTCGTCCACCTCTATGCAACCCCAGAGACGGCAGCCCACCAGGCTCCCCTGTCCCTGGGATTCTCCAGGCAAGAACACTGGACTGGGTTGCCATTTCCTTCTCCAGTGCATGAAAGTGAAAAGTGAAAGCGAAGTCACTCAGTCATGTCCAACTCTTAGCGACCCCATGGACTGCAGCCTACCAGGCTACTCCGTCCATGGGATTTACCAGGCAAGAATACTGGCGTGGGGTGCCATTGCCTTCTCCGGCTTAAAACTGCTAAACAACAATAATTCCTAGACATTAGCTTGTATTATGTGCCAGGCACTGTGCTAAGTGCTTTAAATTTGTTATTTAATTTAACCCTCATCCCCATCCCATGAGGTAACTATTTCTCACACTAACCTTTTGATCTTAGGATGGTTTTAGACCTACAGAAAGGCTGGAAAGGTGGTACAGAGGTTTCCTAAACACTCTTCCACCTAGTTTCCCATATTCTCTTACATTAGTAAGGTACAATTACTAATTAATCAACTGATATTGATACATAATTATTAACCACAGTCCATACTTTATATTTCCTAAGGTTCTTTTTCTGTCCTACAACCTCATAACACAGTTAGTCATTCTATCTCCTTAGGTTCTCTTGACTGTAACGGTTTCTCAGACTTTTCTTATTTTCGGTGACCCTGACAACTTCAGAGCACCCTGGTCAAGTTTCTTTAGTAGAGTGTCCCTCAGTTTTTATTTCTCTCATAATTATATTGAGTAATAGATGCTTGGGAGGAAGGCCATAAAGTAAAGTGGCATTCTTCTCACATTGTACCAACAGTGCCTGCTGGTCTAGTGGTTGAGACTCTGGGCTTCCACTGCAGTGGGCAGAGGGTCAGTCCCTGGTTGGGGAAATTCCACAAACTGGGCAATGTGAGGAGAAAAAAAAAAAGAGTGCCTGCTCTCAACGTGATTTATCACTGATAATATTAAGCTGCTTGAACTCCTGGCTGAAGTAGTATTTGTCAGGTTTTCTCCACTGTAAAAAGGTGGTTTTTTTCCCACCCCCTACCTTCTTGCCACAATAGTATATTCTAGAAGAAAATCTCTGTGCATAGCCCATGTCTGAGGGGGCAGTAGCTACATGAATTGTTTGGAATTTTTCCATGTGAGTGATTTGCCTGTTCTTTCCCATTTATTTATTCAATCATTTATTTATATCACTATGGACTCAAGGATATTTATCTTATACTTTTGGTTATAATCCAATACCACATTGTTTATTTTGTTGATTAAATGATCTCAGTTTTGGCCATTGGGAGCTCTTTCAGTCAGCTCTTAACATCCCTTTGGCATTCCCTCACCCTTGTTTGGTTTTTTTAGAGTATTTTCTTACTTTCTGACACTGCAAGGTGCTCCAGGCTCATAATTCGATAGTCCTTGCCCCAGAAATTAGCCATTTCTCTGAGGAGTCCTGTTTCCTCCTATTGGAGAATAGTGCTAAAACCCAGGCTTCCCTGAGCTCAGTCAGTAGAGAATCTGCCTGCAATGTAGAAGACCTGGGTTTGATCTCTGGGTCAGGAAGATCCCTTGGAGAAGGAAATGACAACCCACTCCAGTGTTCTTGCCTGGAAAAATCCCATGGACAGAGAAGTCTGGTGGGCTACAGTCGATAGGGTCACAAACAGATACAACTTAGTGACTTAAAGTACCACCATTAGAAACCAAGATCTGGGTTTTGGTTATGGAAGTTAACTTTACATTTTCTATACTTTATGGGAAAACTGAGGTTTAGAGAGATGAAGTAACCTTCCCAAGGTCATGCCTTTGAAAACTGTAGAACCTAAACTCCGAATTGGGTCTGTCTAATCTTGGAACTATGACATGATTTCTTTCTTTTCCCCTGCCCCCTCCCCTTGGGATATCAGTCTGCTTTCCAGTGAAACTTCAGTAGTGTTGGAAGTTTTCCTGGTTTGTTGACATATATTCTATTTCAGCATTCCCTTTCTTACTGTCCCTGAGATCAGATTTTGGTAGGGCTTATTCAAGACAATGGCCCTTTAGTTAGGGTTCTAATCTAAAATAACTATCCCTGGAGGTAGTGCTGAGGGTCTGAAAGCGATTTTTCCACATTTTGGGAAATCTAATGGAAATCATACGTTTAACCATGACACAACTGCCCAGGCTAAGGGGAATGTCACATTTCTTTGATTCTGTATCAACTCAGTGTGGCTGACTACATGAGTTATTTCAAACCATTTGAAACTGATTGGCTGATGATGACTTCATAGGAATTTCTGAAGTTGGAGAGGATAATAAAGAGTCTTTAGGGGCAGAAATGTTGGAAAAGGCCACTTTCGTTACTGTTCTACTCGTGATCCAACTTTGATTGAAGTGGAGCCATTATAAGAGCTGTCTCTGTGTATGTGGCAGGGAAAGAGTAACTTTTTTGGATATAAAGTAGACATTTATATTTGGTGTATGTTTTACCAATTTTCTGTAATGTTTTAATGTTCAAAATTCTGGCCCAAGTTACTTTTAATTTCTGCTTCATTTTAGATGCCTATTTAAAATTTTTTTAAGTGTACACATTGGAATGATTTTTTTGTATTCTATTTTCTGAAGGAAAAACCTCTATCTTACTGTAGATAAGCATATGGATCTATTTAATATGTTCAAAAGCAGTGCATATGAATGACTCAAAGCCTAAGTTTGTGATGCTTGGATCAAGTGCCTGTTGGGATGGACTCAGAAAGGTGGTAGGAGAAAGGGGGAGAGATGAACAGACTAAACGGGAGAGGAGTAACATGTGGTTCTAGAAAACAAAAGAGGCATAAGTAGCCATAAAAGACAACTGGTTATGATAGAAGGAAAAGTCTCAGTGAATATTAATAGAGCCTGGCTTTTCACTCAGTTGTGTTCACTTGAAGCCATATGAACAAACAGTACGATTAAAATACTTAAGAGAATGTTATTTGAAAGAAACTTTTGAGATCATCTATTCAGTGATTCTTAACTCAGGGCTGCACACTGGAATAACTGGGGAAGTTCTCAATAATACTGATACCCAGGCTCCACATCTTAAGTTTCTGACTTAGTAGATCTGTGATGTAGTCCTAGCATGCGAAATTTTTTAAACTCCTCAGTAATTTTAATATGCTTCCAGGTTTGGAACCATTGATCTAGCTTTAAAAAAAGAATCTGAGATATTTCAAATGCACAAAAAAGATAGTGAAATTATATTAGAAGCCTATATATTTACTATTTAGATTTAACACATAACTTTTAGCCACATTTGCTTCATTTGCTTTTGTTTCTTAAGATACAGGATGGCACACATATCCTTAGTGCTTAGTCGTTCAGTCGTGTTGACTCTTAGCAACCCCATGGGTTATAGCCCACCAGGCTTTTCTGTTCTGGGGATTCTCCAGGCAAGAATACTGAAGGAAGTGGGTTGGCCTGTCCTTCTCCAGGGGATCTTTCCAACCAGGAATCAAACCAGGGTCTCCTATATTGCAGACAGATCCTTTACCAGCTGAGCTACTAGGGAAGCATATAACTTTTAGCCACATTTGCTTCATTTGGTTTTGTTTCTTAAGATATAGGATGACACACATATCCTTTGAGTCTTTCACTCACTTTCAAATCCCATGGCCATCTCTTCTTTCCCAAGGGCATTCGCTACCCTGGAGGTGGTAATACGCTGCGCATGCATATTTTCATATCTTTACCTAACAAATATGTGAGTATCTACAGTTTTGACTGTCTTACAGTTTTCATGCATATATTTTGATATATAGTATGTGGATGCTTTTGCATTTTGCTTTCTTTACTCAACATTATGGTTTTGCAACTTATCCCTGTAGTCAAATTCATGAATTTTACCTGCTATATGGTATTCCCTTGTATAACATAATTTCTTTATTCATTTCCCTACTGATGAGCTTTTACGCTGTTGCAGCCACTTTGTTTTGTTTTGGTTTGGGTATATTAAAAACTCTATGGTAGACATTTTTGTAAATATCTCTTTGAGTATACTTCTCTAGGGCAAAGCTTTCCAGCCAATGGTGCAGCAGGACTTCACAGCTGAGTAGAAGATCGGGGGTCCCTGAGCCCTCAGGCAAGCCAAGTGGGACCTAAAGGGAGCACAGACCCCTGGATGGGTCACCTCCTGCTGTGAGCAACCCCCCATCAGATTACCTGCAGTGTGTTATATGAGTATCATCATTCTCTAACTTGCCATGATGGAAAGGGAGTTGGAAAACACTGCCCCCTAATATGTGAAATGTGAAATGTACCTAGATGTCAAAGTCCTGTGTTTTAGAATGAGCGCATTTTAGTCAATAATTATTGCTAAGTTATTCTCCAAAATAATTGTACATGCCTGTGTTGAAAGATTTGAAATTTTTTGCCAGTCTCATAGACATGAAATGATATCTTGTTTTAATTTGCATTTTCTTGATAAAGCAGGCAGTCCTTTCGTATGTTTATTGGCATATGTTTGTGGTTTGTGAATTGGCTGTTTCTGTCCTTTGCTCATTTTTCCATTGAATTGTTTCTTCTTACTGATTTGCAATGATTGTCTGTTTTCTGCATATTAATTTTGTGTTGGTTATATGTATTTGCAAGCTATAGCTTACCTTTTATTTTTAGGATTATTCTTCATTAAAAGTTTTTTGTTTTCTAGTTCATATTTCCGATGAAAACACTTGAGCCTCGTTTTGCCTAGTGATTGTATTTCAGTGGTGCATGCGTGCTCAGTTGTGTCCGACTCTTTGCAACCCCATGGACTGTAGCCTGCCAGACTCCTCTGTCCATTGGATTTCCCAGGCAAGAATACTAGAGGGATGTTGTCACCATGCTCACCACTCTAAACAATGTAGCCGTATTGAAAAGAACACGGGTCTGAACCCAAGGTTACAGAAGTCTTCAAGATCTGTTTCTAATCGTTATTGGCAAAATGGTTGTAAAAACTTATTTTCTCATAATAATTAAATGGTTACCTAAGTAAGCTGAGCCAAACAGTGATGAATAATTTAGTCACCTAGTCCCAAAACATACCTATTTAGTGTCAAAGCTACCAGAGTGCCGCATCTTTTCCCAAAGTGTGCCCTCTGAGGTCCTACTCTTTCAGCTCAGTTCAGTCTCTCAGTCGTGTCTGACTCTTTGTGACCCCATGAATCGAAGCACACCAGGCCTCCTTGTCCATCATCAACTCCCGGAGTTCACTCAGACTCATGTCCATCGAGTCAGTGATGCCATCCAGCCATCTCATCCTCGGTTGCCCCCTTCTCCTCCTGCCCCCGATCCCTCCCAGCATCAGAGTCTTTTCCAATGAGTCAGCTCTTCGCATGAGGTGGCCAAAGTACTGGAGTTTAAGCTTCAGCATCATTCCCTCCAAAGAATACCCAGAACGGATTTCCTTCAGAATGGACTGGTTGGATCTCCTTGCAGTCCAAGGGACTCTCAAGAGTCTTCTCCAACACCACAGTTCAAAAGCAATTATTTGGTTCATTTCACCCTTCATTTCCTTCTTTTAAAAATATATATACTTATTCATCTGTGGAATCTCCTTTTTCTGTGGAACATCTAATAACATCCCAAGATACTATTATCCTATAGAACAGACTTTGAGAATCTACACTAGAAAACATTCATCTCAGATCTCCAAGCTTGCCTTCCCCTGTGCTGGTACTTTGCCCGAACAGTACAGTAAATGCATGAATATGGAAACACCAACATTTGTTATACTGAATGCCACGCACTGATCTGTAGCAAAGAGAAATTTTAAGGCTCCTTTTGTTTCCTAGTGGAATCTTGTGTTTTACTTTATGAGAGTGAAACTCTTTCCTTGTCCCTTATGTGTTCATCTCTTTAAAATGTGAATTATTGTGTGTATGGGATTATGATTATTTACTGAGTTCTGTAGATATGGCTCTTTGGAAGGGTCTGTCACTTACCTGAAGACCTAAAATTCCAGGACAAAAGGCGACAACTCAGAAGATGGACCTTTGCTAGAGGAAAAATATCTCTTTGGACTTTGATTTCTTGAGTCCAGAATTTAAGGAACTGAATTATTCAGATGTATGTGTCCAAGAAGTGGGTAGTAAGAAAACTGGGAGCTTGTACTTTCAAACTCTGTATCAGAAGGTATCCTTGTAAGTCCAGAATAACAGGCAGACTTTTCTATTTATCTTTTTCTACATTTGAAATTTTGAATAAGCATATGTATTATCAGTTCAATAACTTGATGAAATTAATAATGAATGATTAGGGATTTCCCTAGTGGTCTCGTGGTTAAAACTTTACCTACCAATGTACGAGGTGTAAGTTTGATCCCTGGTCATGAAGCTAAGATCCCACATGCCTCATGGCCAAAAACTCAAACATAAAAGAGAAGGAATAATGTAACAAATTCAATGAAGACTTCAAAATAATGAATGACTAGATTTTATCTTATGATTCAGCATGTGTTATCAGGATCTTACTATGCTTCTGACTGCAGTTAGGGGACTATGGCAATCAAAAAGTTAGGAAATACCTCTGGGGAAGTGATTATTATGATACTGATGAAGAAATACAGGATTCAAATTTATGTATACAGAAGATCACAAATATATAAATTATGCATAGAAAAAATGGCAAGAAATATATATATTAAGGTGTTAACTATAGTGGTCTTTGAGTTGCTAAGAATATTGATGTTTTTTCCTTCCAATAAAGAACTTTCTGTATCACCACATGCTACTCTTCAAATGGTTAAAAAAAATAAATTTTATTTTTAGATGTACCAAAAAAAAGTTTTTAAGTATACCAGATGCTGATACAATTTTAGTGTTAATACATGTTTTGCAAAGACCACCGAGCCCACTTGTGTATAATAATTGTATCCTGTAAACTGCCCATCAGTTATAGTCCTCATAATCAGTGGAAAGTAGCTAAAAAGTAATAATAAGCACAGGCTTCAGAAATAGAAGACTGAAATCTTAGTTCTCAAGTTTGGTGTTTATTACTGGATGAACTTGGGTAAGTTTCTGAAACCTCCCTGAACCTCGATTTTCTCGTCAGCTGAGTGAGGAAAATAATGGCAGCTACCCCATAGGATTATTGTGAAGATTAGGTGAGAATCGTAGCCCTTAGTGTGGCATGTGCATAGAAAGTCCTGAGGATTGTCAGCTCCTGCTGGCAGTTTGAGCCCAAGACTTTCAGCTACATAGAAGAAATAAATGCCTCATATGGGATACAGACAAGTTAGCACCCCTGTGTAACTTCAAGAGGCAATTTACCAGAAAATCAAAGTGGAGAACAGACTTTGGGGAGAGAAATCTCATGGAAATACTTCTCAAAAAAAAAAAAAAAAGAAAGAAAGTGGTTAAATATTTTTCTGCAATAAAATGGAGGAAAAGGAGATGGCAGGGTAAAAAATCAATCAAATGATCTTGAACATCAGGTATAGTGTTACCTGTTGGGAGGAGATAAGAGGAAGGGCTGTAAGGTTACTGATCAGACAAAACCAAATAGGGTATTAAGGAGAGGGTTGATATCGAGCCCTGAATAGAATTTCAGGAATATGAATGATGGTCCGGGATTACCATGTTATAAATCAATTGGGTGACTCAGATGATATCATAGACCAGAAGAACAAAATTCAAATAGATATTAATAACACCTGACCTTGGATATTAACCTTCAACACAGCTATTTGTAATCTAAAATTCTGGGGTGGACAATCCTATAACCATCTGGTTCTTTTTTATTTTATTTTTTGAAGGGAGGAGGTGGCAAGGATGGGCTTTGGGAAGGGAAAATAATAAAGGCAATTTAAAACAAGACATTTGGGCTTTGAAGGCAAGAGGGCTTGGAAAGGTTCGGAAGTGCTGAGCTATCAAGTGTCAGGATGGTGTCAGGTTTGTTTTCTGTGAAATATTTGAACTAATTTTATCAGCAGCATTTCTCTCCGGCTATTTACCACCTGAGTATTTGTCAAGGCCTTTAGAGGAGGCAGCCAAACAAGTACATCTGAAATTCTTTCTATTTGGAGCACAACTTGGGTGGGGAAGGCTCTCTGGTGACAGGGGTGGGGAGCTGACAGTAGATGTTGCTGTGAGAAAGATGGGATTTCAAGAGCTGTCATCAGGATTGCCATGTCTGGTTGCAGTCGATATTTTTCCAAATGCCAGCCACACGAGGATTTAAAAGAATGTGCAAAGAAGCATGTGGCGTGCTCCTCATGAAGCAAGAGTGGGCTAAGTGGCTCGCTTAGCATCACTCGCCCCCAGCCAATCACAAGCTCGGGCACCCTGGTCTCTTCCCTGCAAGGCCTTGGCCACATGCCCTCCTATACAATTGTGAGGAGATTGGATGAACCACGATGGTATTTAAAGCACTCTTCCATGGCACTCTTGCAGTTGTAAAATTTCCCAAGAGGCAGTTGCCAAGATTATGTTCTTTCCCACTGGCTTTTAATTTGTAAATTTTAATGGGCTTTAGATATGGCAATGTAGGTGATGCTCTGCAAGGTGGCCATAGATGAGAAGGTCCCGTGGAAATCTTCAGACTGCGCTCTCTGCCCTCATAAAAGATGCTTTTTTAAAAAAAGGCATAAGGATCAAATTCTCTGATTGTTAGCATGCTGCTTACAGAAACTCTTAATTTTAAAAGAAATCTGTGAATCATGTATGTTCTTATAGTAACTAGAAAATCACACAATTTTGTTTAAAAGTAAACCACCCTTTAAAAATGAAAAGGAAACAGATCAATACTCACTGGACCATATTTTTCTTTATGTTTTTATCCACCCTAATCATGCAAACTCTGCTGGCAGCCTTCCCAGATTCTTAGCACTGCCTTGACACTCTTTTTCTCTCCTCCTGGTGTAACAGCCCTATTTGAATTATTAATTCTGGGATACCTCCTTCCGCTCAACCTAGAAGGCAAACAGATCCGCCCATTTTGGGCATCAGAAGAGTAATCAATGGTATATTAAGATCCACTTCTATTTCAGTACTGGATCCTTAATAAAAGATTTACTTGAGAGTAATTCAGTATCCATTTTATGAATAAAACTGTTCACAGATTAACTAAGCAGTTAAACTTCACATAGGTGACAGATTACAGACATTTCTAAATGAATTTGCTCCCAAGCTCTTTTTCATTAAGCTGTTAGGAAGGGTTTCAGGAATGGAATAAGCCTGTTACCTTTTGTTTTCAATTTCTGTCATCTTCCCTTTGCCCAATAATCCTCTTTTTAAGAGTTACACATTGCTTTATTGAGCCCAAGGCTAAACTGATATCTCTTCATTGCTTCTTTCCAACTTGTACACTGTTGGGAGGCTTCCAGATACCCAGCCCAAGAAACTCAGTAAGTGAAACATCTAATATCACAGGGTTGCCCTGTCTGTAGAAACTTCTATTCTCTCTTCTATTTCTTGCTTGCTTTTTCTTTTCTGGACTTTCATTCTCTTTTCAATGCATATCTCCAGTCTTGCAACTGTAGTTCATCTATGCCAATTATTCTTGTGGTGGTGCAATATTTCACTAAGGGAATATATCACAGCTTTTTTTTTTTTTTTTTTTTAATCCCATCGAAAGACACTTAGGTTGTCTCCATCTGGGGGTTGTCACAAACAGTGCTGCTTTGAACTTTCTTGCACATGTAACCCGATACACTTAGACAAGACTTTCTTAAAGATAGTCCTAGGAGTGGTATCACTCTCCCCTGGGTGTGCCTGTCTTACTCGATAATACCAAACTATATTCCAAATAGGTTGTGCTAAGCAACTGCCTATTGAAGGGCTCCTGCGTGCCCAGCTTTGTGATGGCCCAGTAGCCAGCACAACACAGTCCTATCCCTCGCCTCACAGTGCTCACTTATGCTCTAGTGGGAAGAGTGGTTCTGTCAAGTCACCGTCCTGATAAACCGGAACCAGAATGAAGGGATGTCCATCTCCTTTCTCTCTGGGATCGCTCTTTGTCTGCCAGGTATGGTCAGCGATTGGACGGAAGCTCCAGCTTCTCTGTTATGTTCTCTGAAGTGGTGTGGTCATTCATCTGCTCGTCTGGAGGCCTCCTCTTGGCATTGAAAAGGATTGTCGTCTGAGAAGTGTCTCCTAGATTATAACTCTTTCAGAAAGATAATTCAAACACTTCCTCGGTAACTCTTAGGAGCCAGGTGACTTTGTCCCTGCCCTCGGACTCTGTAGATTATAATAAGGGAGACAAACTACATAGTTAGAAATGAACAAGAGCCTAGTTGAAATGCCCTTGTAAAAACCACAGCAAATGCTCAGGGTTTTTGCCTTTTTCCCAGCTGAAACAGACATGAAAGGCTGATGCTTTGTGCCAAACATCGTAGCACCACTATTTCATTCCCCTCTGTAAGTGGATTGAGTTGGGAGGACTTAAGACACTCGACACTTATTTGTCTATGCGTTCACCAAATGTTTGTTGAGTGGTTGCTACATGTAAGCCACTATTTTGCTGTCATCATCTTTGGAAGCTTACATTCTTATGGGCCCACACTTCCAGGGGCTTTCTCACTGCCTGTCTTCTTGCCTGATGTGGCACCTTAACCACACCGAACCCCAAGTACACCACTGACCTTCCCTGAGCCTGGGACAGAGTTCCCCCTGCCCCTGCACTTATACTACATCCCCTTTTCCCGCAGTGTTTTCACTTGCTGTCAGTTACAAAGCTCCACTGGCTACCTGGAAGTATCCTACACCTTGTGTGCACACAGCTTCCCTAGATCTTCCAGATACTGGCCCAGAACAATGATAATTACTATTTAAAGAGAGGTATCTTGCCTGGAGAATCCCATGGACAGAGGATCCTGACGGGCTACAGTCTATAGGGTTGCAACGAGTTGGCCATAACGGAAGCAACTTAGTACGTAGCAACAGTTTAGAAAATGCTTTTTGCATCCACAATAGTGTACTTATTCACATCAAATTTAGAAGATCCACAAATATCATTTATATCATTATTAGATTATTCTCTATTTCACAGATGAGAATTTCAAGGCTCAGAGAAGGCAGGTAACTTGCCCAAGATCACACAGCTAGTAAGTAAAAAGGTCAAAGTTTCGTCCTGCATGTTTCCCTCTATAATTTGACCTAATCTCCCGTCCCACAGACTGTTCTAGTCCCAGCTAGACCAGGCCTGCTTCTTCTACCATTCCCATGTCCAGTTCAAAGCCAACCTAGGTCTTTATTTTTAAACATGACTCTGGATCCTTGGGGACTTGCTACTAATGAAGTAGCCCTTCCTTGGGTTTCCCAGAAGTAAGATGTAAGTTCCAGGCGTGACCTAAGATCCTGAGATATCCAGAAATGTAGCCATCTTTCAACAATCCTTGGATGCCCATCCTGTGCATACTATTCACTATAGTAGCCACTAGTTACTTAAATTAAGAGGCTTCCCTAGAGTCTCAGATGATAAAGAATTTGCCTGCAATACAGGTGACCTGGGTCTGGTCCCTGGGTTAGGAAGATCCCCTGGAGAAGGGAATGGCTACACACTCTGGTATTCTTGCCAGGAGAATTCCATGGACAAAGGAAATTAAAATTAAAACTCAACCAAAAAATCCAGTTCCTTTGTCCCCTAGCCTCATTTCAGGTGGCTACTGTGTGAGACAGTGCAGATTATAATTATTTCCATCAGGAAGGTTCTATTGGATGATGTTAGTTACAGCAATCTCCACATGTCCATCAGTGCTGCTGGGACAACCACCTGCTCATAAGTGGGTTTTAGTCATAAATAAACGTTGGGATCGAGCACTGAGGTCCATGGGTTTTGTTTTGTTTCTTAAATGAGGATAAACTACCGATTAGGAATAAAAGAGAGTGTTGCTGTTGATTTTCAGTCTCTAAGTCGTGTCCGATTGTTCGCAATCCCACGGACTGCAGCATGTGAGCCTTTCCTGTCCTTCACTATCTCCCGGAGTTTGCTCAAACTATGTCTATGGAGTCAGTGATGCCATCCAACCATCTCATCTTCTGTCGCCCCCTTCTCTTCTTCTTCCTCAATCTTTTCCAGCATCAGAGTCTTTTACAATCAGTTGGCTCTTCACAGGGGGAAGAGGACAAAGGGCCAAGATGTGAAACCCCGTTTCTCAGCCAAAAACAGGAACAGGAACAAATTGAAATAAAGTGGAAGTTGTGGGCCAGTCAGAAGTGGGCACAAACCACAAGCACAGTGAGACTTGCCCCGTTGGGGGCGTTAAACCAGCCACTGCAGTTTGTACCCAAAGCTGCTAAGAAGGGATTCACTCTGGAGATGCTTTGATGACCTATAGCCCAGGAAATCAGGCGGCCACAGTGAGCAAAATCCAGGGTCAGAGAACCTGGGCCCCAGTGAGGCTGAGATCTGGGTGATGCGGGGACAGGCGAGGAGGGCTAGTGGCAACACTTAGCTCCCTACTACCTGGGCGTGAGTTCCTGCTCTGCCCCTTTCTGGCTGTGTGGCTTTGTGTGCATTACTCAGATTCCTGCTCTGAGAAGCAGGGATGGAAAAGCCTGCTCTGCAGCATAGGTATGTGGATCAGATGCTAGGATGAAAAACACCAAGCGCTGCAGAGAGCCGTGGAGATGGTGCCACTTCTATCACTGCTCCAGTCAATGATTCAGTGATCTGGCGTGAGGCTCCAGGCAGGGGTTGTCTGGGTGCGATGGCATTTCTCAGGCAGAACTCCCTCTCATCGTCTCCCTGGTACAGTGAGAGAGAAAGAGCCTGGACTTCGGGAGGATTCATCTTCTGTATTCTTTTCGAGACAGATGAGTTAAGGATCAGCTCAAGTGAGTGAAGCCGTTTCCCTTTCATTCTGACCTGCCCAGTAGACTTTTCTATTTATCTCACCAGTTCATTTGATCAAAATCTGATGCAAGTACAACTGGTCCCTGGTTTGTTTTTGGCTCATTGTCTTTAGCCCTCAAGCTCTCAGTACACGTTTTGTAACCTCTGTACCACTGTAAGGAGTATGGTTAAGCTGGATTTCCTCGGTTGCTTCTTCCAGGTTTCCCCTTGTTTAAAGACCCAGATGCATTCTTGATCTAGGTGAAAGGAAGTTTGTTTTGTTTGTTTGTTTCTTTATTGTGGTGCTAAGAGCTTATTTAAAATTTTCCATTAACCTGTAGCTCAGAGGTGAGACTGTTACCGAATTAAGTTCATTTTGTTTTGCAAAAATATCCAGAAAATTGTACCTTATTTGGATAAGAAGTAATGGCAGAAGCCAGAAATATTCCTATATCCTGCCCTCAAAGGATCACATGATGTTTTTCTTACCTTAATTAAAATAAATTACTTTAGAAGGAAGAGAAGGGAATTTTGTAATTTGAAAATTAATCAAGCTCTCAGGCAACCTTCTCACCCAGAGTCAAAATGATGATATACCACAGTGACCTAAGGATTTTAAGATCCCTGGTTAAAAAGGTCAGGTTTATGTAAAATATTATTCTCATTATCATTCAAATAACTAGCAAGTAGGGAATTTTCACCTGCATTCAGAACTTACAGCTCACCACAAATAGCCTTTTATGTCTCAGCTGGTAAAACCATAAGGAGGTTGCTATTCTACAGAAGAGCTTTTCATAGAAATCTAATTCAATTTTAAGAAAATGAATATGAAGGGAAAATACCTGTTCCTATTCTTTGAATAGCTCCTCCTACTCCCACTCCCACTCTGAGTCAAAGTTCCTTTAAAAGCTAGTCACTCAGTAGTGTCCAGCTCTCTGTGACCCTATGGACTGTAGCCCACAAGGCTCCACTGTTCATGCGATTTTCTGTGCTGAGAATACTGGAGGGGGTTGCCATTTCCTTTGTTGTAGCCACGCATTCTGGGAAACAAACGCGCTCAGAAGGACAATGCAGATAGTGGAGTGTGGTTTATTACACCGGTGGGCCCAAGGCATAGTCTCCTCTTAGCCAAGGATCCTGACCAGTTTTTCTGAAAACCTTATATACCCTAAGTGTACATGCCCAAACCCACCTCCCCAAATTCCCTGAAACTAGTCTGAACAAAGGAAAAGAAAGATACAATCAAAGTTAAGCCTAGGTAGTTAACAGCGGACAATTATCAACAGGCCTGTGGTCATACCCCAATAAGCATAATAGAATTTATGATTCTATTCGCTTACACAGATAATTAGGGTATTCTTTTAGGCAACAAAGAGTCTAGGTATGAGCCTTGGGGCTCTTCCATCCAGGGGGCCTGGTTTTCCAGTTGGTATGTCGTTTCCATTGATACTGGGCATAGAGCTCAAAGCCCACAGTCTGGCCCAAGATGGAGTCCTGCTTTCAAGATGGAGCCTGTTCTGTCTGTTTCCTCCTTCACCTTCTCCAGGGGATCTTCCCGACCCAGGGATTGAGCCCAGGTCTCCTGCTTTGCAGGCAAATACTTTACATTCTGAGCCACCAGGGACCTTCCCTAAAAGGCCTTTTTCCCAAAGAAAGGGAATGCCAAAGAATGCTCAGGCTACCACACAATTGCACTCATCTCACACACTAGTAAAGTAACGCTCAAAATTCTCCAAGCCAGGCTTCAGCAATACGTGAACCGTGAACTTCCAGATGTTCAAGCTGGTTAAAGAAAAGGCAGTGGAACCAGAGATCAAATTGCCAACATCTATTGGATCATCAAAAAAGCAAAAGAGTTCCAGAAAAACATCTACCTCTGCTTTATCGACTATGCCAAAGCCTTTGACTGTGTGGATCACAACAAACTGGAAAATTCTGAAAGAGATGGGAATACCAGACCACCTGACCTGTCTCTTGAGAAATCTGTATGCATGTCAGGAAGCAACAGGTAGAACTGGACATGGAACAACAGACTGGTTCCAAATTGGGAAATGAGTCCATCAAGGCTACATATTGTCACCCTGCTTATTTAACTTATATGCAGAGTACATCATGAGAAACACTGGGCTGGAAGAAGCACAAGCTGGACTCAAGATTGCCGGGAGAAATATCAATAACCTCAGATATGCAGATGACACCACCCTTATGGCAGAAAGTGAAGAACTAAAGAGCCTCTCGATGAAAGTGAAAGAGAGTGAAAAAGTTGGCTTAAAGCTCAACATTCAGAAAATGAAGATCATGGCATCTGGTCCCATCACTTCATGGCAAATAGATGGGGAAATAGTGGAAACAGTGGCAGACTTTATTTTGAGGGGCTCCAAAATCACTGCAGATGGTGACTGAAGCCATGAAATTAAAAGACGCTTACTCCTTGGAAGAAAAGTTAAGACCAACCTAGACAGTGCATTAAAAAGCAGAGACATTACTTTGCCAACAAAGGTTTGTCTAGTCAAGGCTGTGGTTTTTCCGGTAGTCGTGTATGGATGTGAGAGTTGGACTATAAAGAAAGCTGAGCGCCAAAGAATTGATGCTTTTGAACTGTGGTGTTGGAGAAGACTCTTGAGAGTCCCTTGGACAGCAAGGAGATCCAACCAGTCCATCCTAAAGGACATCAGTCCTGAATATTCATTGGAAGGACTGATGTTGAAGATGAAACTCCAATACTTTTTGGCTACCTGATGTGAAGAACTGACTCTTAGAAAAGACCCTGATGCTGGGAAATATTGAAGGCAGGAGGAGAAGGGAACGACAGAGGATAAGATGGTTGGATGGCATCACTGACTCAATGGACATGAGTTTGAGTAGGCTCCGGGAGTTGGTGATGGACAGGGAGGCCTGGCATGCTGCAGTCCATGAGGTCACAAAGAGTTGGACACGACTGAGCAACTGAACTGAACTGAACTGAAAAGTCCTCAGGGGTTTCCAGGTTGTCTGAAAAACAATCAGCATTCATTGCTTGATATGTAGCTTCTGCCAGAAGGAGATCCATTAAGGGATGCATTGGGGGGAAATAGTAAATATATGGAAAGTTACGAATGATGTTAAGATGTAGCATCTTGCATGACTGATTATAAGTTCTCATGAGCCCTCTTTCTGAAGTAGTTTCTTCAACAGAAAATACAGCTCTGCTTGTGAAGTACAAGTGGCTACAATAGTGTCTCCCCTTCATTTCAAATGCATCTCCTCTTTGGTAGAGAAAATGCACACACCCTTTTCTAATGCTATTAAAATGAAAAACATTTAATATCAAAGCCAAAATCAAATCACATCTGAAGTTCAAAGTGCTGCCCTACCTTCAAACCACACTCTGACGTCCCTCTTCTGTAGGGCTGTTGATGGGCGGGAGAGATGGGTCCCTCCAGTCAACAATCACTGTCTTGTACTCATCTGTTTTTTTCTTCTTAAATGTCTTTACCACAGTCCATCACTAGAAGATGATGACTGCTCCTTTAAATGAATCTCAGTTCATAGAGTTTTATACAGTGTAAGAATGAAGTGGTCTAGCAGGTGAAGGGAGGAAAATTGTGAAAATAATGAGTAGTATTTATTGAACCCTACATATAAAGTGGGGCTTCCCAGGCGGTCACTGGTAAAAGAATCTACCAGGAGGTGTGGGTTTGATACCTGGGTCAGGAATATCCCCTGGAGTAGGAAGTGGCAACCCACTTGCCTGGGAAATCCCATGGATAGAGGAACCTCGTGGGCTACATACAGAGTCCACAGGGTCGCAGAAAGTCAGGCACAACTGAGCAGGACCACGTGCAAACATGGAGCAGATGTGGTGATGAGCCCCTCTCAGGCGTGAACTGAGCGTTTGTTAACTCCACTCTGAGGTAGTCACTATTCCCTTTAGAAAGCTGAGGGAGCGGAGGCAAAGAGCCCTGAAACAACTTACCCAGATCCTAATGCTCGTAAGGAGCCGAGCAGGGTCCCAAGTAGACAAACCCCCACTGTCAGGTGCCTTTTTAATCTTTGCAGCTGATTCTAAATACTTAATTTGTCCACTTGTTATTAGAACAGTGAGTACATAGTTATCATCCAAAATGGGACCATTTTGGAAGATGAAAGTGGTCAAACAGTATGCCAGGACAACAAGCATAAATGGGGTCGATTCCAGGGAAATTAGATGTGTATTCAACTTAATTATTACAAACTTAGAACATTATTTTCTGTAGGAACAATGTCACACACGGGAATTAAGATTCCAGGCCAGCCCATTCTTCTCCTTTCTCTTAACGTTCTCCTTCATAGGCCCCAGGACACAGTTATTTCACAATAAAATATTAAAGTCAAATGCTCCATGCTCCATAAATACAGAATTACTTCCCTTCCTAAAAACTCCTATTTTAGCAGAATTTTTCTAATGTACTAGGTGTATATGCTGATTAAAAAAAAATTCTTCAATAATGTTTTTTTTTTAAGTTCCAAAATAATATACACAAATATTTGATCATTTGGGTAAAACAAAAGGATTTTTATATATTTGCATCGCATGTATATGTGTGTTTATACCTATGTATGCTTCTGCACACAGAATATGTCTCTAGATAAAGCTCACAAGAAATGTTTAGTAATTGTTCCATCACCAAGGAAATGAATCCTGGAATCTGGGGTGAAAGGGAGACTTGTTTACACAGTCTATTTATTTGTCCAGATTGAATTTTTTGCCACCAGTGTGTATTATTTTTCGAGATAAATAAACTAGATAAATAAATACCTCCCATTAAGTGAAGCTGTATCATAGCCAATAAGAAAGCAATCCGATTAAAGTAATTGGCACTGATTTTTGAATGACTAATAACTTTATCTCTTTTTATAAACTGACATTTTAAGAAAGGGATGCCTGGGAACCAAAGTGAATCTTTAATTGGTAGAATTTTAAGAGGGGAGTGAAGAAATTCACAGGAGAATAATCAACCATGCAGGAAATAGTGTCTTCTAAGTTGGTGCCAGTCTTCATATTTTCTTCCTTTTCTCCAATTATGAACCCACAAATTTTCTAAAATGTTCACCTTTTTATAATGTAGGAAATGTAAGCTCCAGTAGTATGGGGAAGAAAAAGATTGCAGAAGATGCAATCATTTATCAAGATAATTTCTAAACAAGGAACTATTTGCTAAATTTGAAGGCTCAAGAGTGATGGACTTTTCTGCTCCTTAGCTGTGTACTTCCAAACTTCTGTAGCTTAAACTTCACTAACAGTGGAGAAAAAGATCAGAGACGTATAAAAGAATTCAATTTGGCCATGTGTACTGAGACAATTCAATGCAAAATTGGGTTGTTAAGCTAATGCCTTAAACACCATATAATTCAAACAGAAGCATCAGTGATTCTTAGATTATATACTGGCATTAAGGATATTTTATATGAGTATGATAGAGACCTCAAGTTTCACATTAATACCTGCTTGTTCCTTATTACTGTAATAGAATCCTGATTTCATTTAGGAGAGTAATTTTTCTTCCTAAAAGACCACATCTCTAGGTTCCCTTGAAGCTAGGTACAGCCTTGTGACAAAGGTTTGGCCACTGAATTGTAAGTGGAAATGTTCTGATGTGCTTCTGTGGAAGCTCCTTAAAGGGAACTAATCAGGGTAGGAGGGCTTTCCTTTTTGCCTTACCCTTTCCTCTTTCATGCTTGGAGAGAATGTACAATGACTAGCGGGACATCTTGGCCACAGGATGAAAGTCCCTGGTGACTTTGAGAAATCACCCTGTGAGCCCCAGCAATCCAGAGACAGGATCTCTGTCATTAACAGCGACATGCTTTCCCTAACTGATCAAACAAATTACTTCCCTCCTTTGGAGAAAGACTGTCATAGAATAAAATAAATATCGAATTCATTCACCATCATTCCTAATCTGTATACTTTGCTGTGCCTGCTTTTTGTTTTGTTTTGTTTTTAATTATGTTTTTAATTAATTCAATTTTTAAAAGACACCTCACCTTTTAGAACAGCCCAGGAGCTGAGTCTTCAGTTTCTCGAGGTCTGGAAAAGTTCCTCCCCTTTATGAACAACCCATCTTTCAACTCACAGAAACCTCAATTAATAATCATTTTGCTCTCAAGATGACTCTGGGGGACATTTACTCAGACAGTGTGACTGTCACCACAGTTGTTGGAACTGGAGTTATATCCACAGATGAACTTTTCTCACTTGTTTATTTTCCACGTGGGGTGTCTCATTTAAAACAAATCTATTGTACATCCCCAGGCCCTAAATGTAGGCTGTGTTATGGATATCCTTTGAAACTTCTCTCTGATTTTCTCCAGGAAGGAGGGGAGGCAAAAGCTTGACTGAAAAGAAAAAAAAAATTTATAAGAAACAAAATAAAAACCATATTTTTAACAGAAGGATTTTTGAAAGCCTTGGAAAATGTTGTGTTCACTCACATAAGGCCCCACTGTTTTAAACATATTTTACTATAATTTTTCCTTCAAAATTCTGACATGCGAAGTTGAACAGGGCTCTTTCAGTGTACAACCCCGGGATATGGAGAAATAGAAAGAACAGTATTCCAACTAATGCATGCTCAGTGGGGATCATAATATCGCATAATTGCTTGAAATCCACAGGCTGATCCAATGTCATCTTCAGAAATATGCAAGTTTCCCTTTGTTTTCTGAACTAGAGATATTTTCTTGCTTTAGGGCTTAACCCTTCAGCTCCCACCCCTAATTACTGAAACATGATGAAAAGTGAACATAGAGCTGCCCCTCCAAAACCTACTCCAAATGTTCTGTAAGATTCTCCCAAATCTGCCAACTTTTCTTCTAACAGAAACGCACAATATGTGTTTAATTTTATCAGTGAACCTCAAGTGTTCCTTTTCACCCATTTCCTTTTCTACCTGTTTCTAAATACACACACACACACACACACACACACACACACACACACACACACACACACACACACACACACTCACTCACTTACACACACACACAGTCCTAAAATTTCCACAAGAAACTCTGCAAGAACAAAGAGTTGCTATTTCGGAGCATGTAATGACATGTTTAAAAGTTCATCAACTTCCTCCTTAAAAGAAGAAAAAAACCTGGCAATGAGTCTAAAATAATAATTCAGAAAGATTTAGAGGAAAAAACCTTTAAGACCTCTTCTTCTATAACATTATGTAAATCATAAATATACCCCGGTCTGGAAGTGATTACAAGCTATGAGACAAAAGGTACTCCAGCAGACATTGCTGACAATAGGCTCTGTTCTCTCATCACTGTATAAGAGGATTTGGGAAGGTAGGTTCTCATAAGGACTAATAAGAGTTTCATGTCATTAGGAAGAATTCCCAAGTGTATGTGTTCCAAATATTAACCCTAAGTCCTGGGCCATAACTGATTGATAAACTCAGTACAGAAGCGTGTCGTCTCATTCAAGGTGAAGGACTCTGGATGCTCCCAGCATTCACTCACTCTTCTCCAGTTCTGCCTTTTCTTCTCAGTTGTCATTGTCCCTGACCTTCCAAACAGGATCCCTGGAATGAAGAGGAGGAAGCACTATATAAACAGTTCATTCTAGAAGCGTGAGTCATTCCTACCTCAGCTCCCCCGTTGCCTATCGAAGGAATACCCATTCAGATCTAAGCTTCTCAATTGCTTTTAGAAATCATTTCTTTGTTTCGTTTTTCCCCATACCTTTTCCCCGAGGACAAAAGTTTAACTTTTTCACTCTTCTTAAAGCATTGCAATACTCAGTTTGGATATTCAGTTAACACAACATCAAGAATTGCATTTTTCTTGATCGTATAGCATTAGAAGCTAAGGCCCGCCAACTCAAAGGGACTCTGCAATGCCATTTTATAATTAAGCAGAGCACCCGCTGGACCGCATGTTCTAACAGATGTTTCCTGGCCCCAGGTACTAAGCCAGCGCATAGTAAAACTGCCCAGAGCCTCCCCCTGAGCCAAGATGGGTCAGTGTCTGGAACAACTCCTGTCTAGTGTCTCTTACTGTAATTAGAGAATGAGGCTAGCTTTTGGTCATTAATTCCATTTGAAAAATAGCCATGGCTAAATTGAAAAAAGAAAGAACATCAGAGTACTTTTAAAATTGAAAAGCCCAATAAGAAAATGGAGATAATTTATTGGTGATTTGTTATTTCAAATAGTGTTTTAGACCTTATATAAACTCTGTACAATGATTTGCAAAATTCTTCAAGATGTTTTGCAAAATTTTCACTCCATTTATAAAATGGATAAAATTAGAGGTTCCTTATGCTTAGGCTGGAAAAGAGTTTGTAGATTGGTTAGTACCAGGAAATCAAACTCATATGCTGTAGCGGCCAGTTGGTAAATGAACAAGTCAATCAAGGGCAAGAAAAACCATTCTGCCTTTAAAAAAAAAAAATCTAGTTTTCTTTCATATACTTGTTTTCAATAAGAGACATGGGCACAGAAATATATTATCAAAGAAAACAACAGATCAAGCAGAGCTTAAATTCAGGAGATGTGCTCCTGCAGTCAGCAAAGTCCTTATACCGTATTCGGCATCTGGAGACTGCTCTCAGCCTCTCAGTGATGCCACCCTTGCCCTTGCCCCAGGAGCTCTTGAGCCTCCCCCAACAGTCAAGCAGCTAGGGAGAACAGGGCATCCCTGGGATGTTGTACCTAGCACAAAGGTAATCCATTCTGATGGGTGAGTCCCATGCCTTAGTAGTTAAATGTTTTTAATATCACTCTGAGTACAAGTGCATGGACAAACAGAAACCAATATTTTGCCTCTGTGTAGAGCAGACTAAAGGTCAGTAGAAAATGATGAAGTCATGGGGCCCCATGCCATGTTAAAGGGTCAGGGGGTCCACTAGTACAAAATGAGTAGAAATCTGGGACCCCTGTGGCCAGATCTGATTTCTTGAGAGAAAATATAAACCTACATTCTTATATGGAATCTCCCAATTAAATGTCACCTCATTCAAACACTATAAGGGTTAAACAACACACTTCTGTGGTCCAAGTCTGGCCTAGGTGTTCCGCATTTGCAACCTAGAGTTTTAAGTGACTTGCCCAACTATCACTCAAGTGACTCTAGATATAGGCCAGAACTAGAACCTAGAGTCTCTGACTCCTTATCCAGTGAGACCTGACTTGCATTTCAGTGATCCTATAAACCACTGAATAACTTTCAAGAGGGATTTATAGACTATATACCCTAAGAAGCAGGAACTTTGCTATTTTTAGTATTATGGTTCTTTACACTAGCATTTTCTCCTACAACAGAAAAGAAAAACTCATTTACAAAGTTGACATACAGAGGAGGAAAAGATAAAGGTTTCAGCGATTATAGGCAATCTACAACTTCAAGAAAATGTTGGTCCTCTGGCAGGTTGGAAAGGACTGAGGAAAATTTGTTTTAAACAAAGAGATGGATGGAACTCTAAGAAAGATTTTAAAACATTTAAAACCTCCTATGTTGAGGGTGGCCCATAGCAGGGTAGGAAAGCATTCAAGTTGAAAGAAACCTCTTAGGAGTGATCTGGCTTTAATGGATTTCTATTTCATATGATCCTGAGGCCAGTCTGTCCTTGTCGTAGCTGTTCTTTACCTCTGCTCTTAAGCAACGTTGTGCCTGGAGGGAGGTTAAGTATTCATAAAGTAGATTTGTTCATGGATGTGTGTGTGTTAGTCACTCAGTCATGTCTGACTCTTTCTGACCCCATGGACCGTAGCCCACCAGGCTCCTCTGTCCATGGGATTGTCCGGACAAGAATAGTGGAGTGAGTTGTCATTTCCTTCTCCAGGGGATCTTCCCAGCAGAAGGATTGAACCCAGGTCTCCCACATTGCAGGCAGATTCTTGACCATCTAAGCCACCAGGGAATCCCTGGTGTTCATGGATTAACTGACGTATGTTGAGTATGTACCATGTCCAAGACCAAAATCTCAAATATCTGACTCATCTTCCTTTTACCACTTATGTTGTTATCATTATTTAGTTGCACAGTCTTGTCTGACTCTTTGGCAGCCCTGCGGATATAGCCTACCAGGCTCCTCTGTCCATGGGATTTCCCAGGCAAGAATATTGGAATGGGTTGCCATTTCCTTCTCCAAAGGATCTTCCCAACCCATGGATCAAACCTGTGTCTCCTGCACATTTCCTGCATTGCAGGTGAATTCTTTACTGGCTGAGCCACCAGGGAAGCCCAATTACACTATTAATCATTTATTAAACAAACAATGTGGTCTTTTCCCTTAAACAGAAAAAAAATAAAACCTTAACTAGCCTTACGTTGGGATAAAGCTTACATCAATGAATTAAGCAGTCCTTGCCCTTAAGTTTCCATGGATCATTAATATATAAGAACTAATTTTAATAAAAATATTGGAAGCGTTTTGTTGAATGCAAAGGAAAATTAATTTTCCTTGAGTCAGCTGGGAGATCTGAAAAGAGCCTCACCCTGGATGTGATATTGGGTTGAGCCTTAAGGAATGAGCAGGAGTTCTCAAGGCCAAAAGGGAGAGGAAGGTCATTCTGGGCAGAGGAAGCAGTTGGAAGAAAGGCAGTCCCACGGTGTGTTCAGCATTTGCGGAAGAACAAGTGGTTCAGGAGAGCTAAAGCCAAGGACACATGAGAAGAATGGCAGGAAAATCTGACTGGGCTCAGTTTTAACTAAAATAATTATACAGGAGTGAGTATAACCTCTTAAGCTGAAGGTGAGGGGCACTGCCCAAGATTTTAGAGATGGAGAGTGTCCGATCTGTTCTAAGTTAGAGAAAGATCGTCTTGCCTTCAAAAGGCTGGTGAGTGAAAGTACTGAGAGTAAGACAGTCAATTTGGAAGCTGTCCAAACTCTTCAGGCAAAAGATGGTGACATGCAGTCAGCCCTCTGTATCCAGAGATTATATTTGAAATACGAAATTCCATAAAGTTTCAAAATGCAAATCTTGAATTTGCCAGCAACAATTTACACAGCTTTACTTTGTATTTACAACTATTTACGTAACATTTACATTTTATTAGGTATAAGTAATCTAGAGACGATCTAAAGTATATGTGAGGATCTGTGTAGGTTATATGCAAATACTATGTCATTTTATATAAAGGTCTTGAGCATCCATGGAGCTTGGTATTCTGGCAGAGGCCAGGGGCTGCAACCAATCCCCTACAGGTACGGAGGGACCTCTGTACTGAATTAGACAGTAGCAGCTGAGATGAAAAGGGAAAGCCAGATCTGAAAATACCTTTTTTGAGGTAGAAACAATAGAACTTGGTGACCAGTTGAGTAAGGAAAATAGGAGGATTAAAGATTGAATCTAAAATCTTGAGTGCCTGGGTGGAAGAACATGTCATCTACCAAAACAAAAGGGAAAGCAGGGTTTCTGGAGGGTAGATTTTGGAGAAGGAAGAGGGGCAGCTGGTAGATGAGCTCTGGCTTGGAGATGTTAAGGCTGAAGTGTCCCTTGTAGATTCTAGTAGGTGAAATGGGACTCAAGGGACTCAAGCAAAAATTACAAACCATGATCTTGACCCATGTAGAAATGCTCTGGAAATAACCTTTAAACGATATGAATGGAAACTATTGGGTTAGCTAAAAAGTTTGTTTGGGTTTTTCTGTAACATCTTATGGAAAAACCTGAATGAATTTCTTGGCCAGCCCAGCACATACTGAGAACCCTAAAGGATGACAATTAAATAATTTGAAAACTAGTAGTAAACAAATGTACAAAGCAGCACTTCAATCAGATTCCATGTCCTTTTTTATACAATAAAACTGGGAAATTATTAAAAGAGCACCAGCCTTGGAATTATGCAGACATAGGTCTGAATACTAATCATGCTATTTACTAGATGTTTGACTTTGGACAAGTTATTATGCAATCCCTGTTAGCAAGACACTTAGGTGTTTTGAAGCAGATGCTCTTCTATGGACTGGAAATACAAAGATAAATAAAGGCCCTCAGAAAACTTAAGTTTCCTTTTCTATAAAACAAGAAGATTATAAGGAGTACATTTCAAGCAGGCTTCCCAGGTGGTTCAATGGTAAAGAATCTGCCTGCCAAAGGAGGAGGAGGAAATGGCAACTCACTCCAGTTTTCTTGCCTGGGGAATCCCATAGACAGAGAAGCCTGGTGGGGCTACAAGTTCATGGAGTTGCTTAAGAGTCAGACACAACTTAGCAACTAAATCAACAACAGCAAAATATTCCAAGCACCCAGCACAGCCTAGAGAGTACTAAGACCTGTCACCTTACTATGTGCCAAGTACTTGCTATTCATTGGCTCATTTAATTCTTACATCAAAACTATGAGACAGACATCAATGTTGGTCCATTATACAGTTGGGAAAACTGAGCTTCGGTATGTCTTAGTTTCATAGGGAACATATTAAGAGTCATCTGATTCCCAAAATGCTGCACTTCATCTTCTTTCCTTTGCCAAAACCAAGTGAGTAGGTGTAGCCAAGAATCGGAGAAGGCAATGGCACCCCACTCCAGTACTCTTGCTTGGAAAATCCCATGGACGGAGGAGCCTGGTAGGCTGCAGTCCATGGGGTCGCGAAGAGTCGGACACAACTGAGCGACTTCACTTTCACTTCTCACTTTCATGCATTGGAGAAGGAACTGGCAACCCACTCCAGTGTTCTTGCCTGGAGAATCCCAGGGATGGGGGAACCTGGTGGGCTGCCGTCCATGGGGTCGCACAGAGTCGGACACGACTGAAGCGACTTAGCAGCAGCAGCAGCAGCCAAGAATACCTTCTCTATCTCTCTCTCACGTGTGTTTGTGTGTTTGTGTGCATGTATGCACACTTAGCCATGTCCGACTCTTCATGACCCCATGTACTGTACCCTGCCAGGCTCCTCTATCCATGGGATTCTCCAGGCAAGAATTTTGGAGTGGGTTGACATTTCCTTCTCCAAAAGGGTCTTCCCAACCCAGGGACCACACTCATATCTCTTGTCTCCTGCATTGGCAGGCAGTTTCTTTACCACTGAGCCACCTGGGAAGCCCCACCTTCTCTCTCAGTTCCCTGAAAATATGAGTAAGTGAACTAGAAGTTATCATCCAAGGAAGTACCAATTAAGTTGAGATAAGTGTTTCATATTAACAGGAGGATAATTAAAATTCAAGCTAGTCAAGATAGTGCTGGTATGAATTTCTTTAACTGATATTCAGAATAACTGAACTAAAGATGATTCCCTACAAATGCTCTCCATCAGTCTGTAGATGGCCGAGGTTACACAGTCACACATGGTGGTCCTGGCTGCTGCTACAACCTCTTTCCTACTGCAAATCATTTTTGGAAGTAAATGGAGAAAGATATGTCGTGAGTCCATAATTTAATATTAAAAGTATTTTGGAAGTAATTTTCACTGTTAAATAATGAAATACAACTGCTTAATAGTCATTCTGGAGTGAGAACCTTCATTCTATGACCTTTTAATGTCTTCTGCTTTGCTATCACTCTTAAATCTTCATTCTCATTACCATCACACTGGCTTGGTTTAGGCTTTCTTCATTTCCCTCCTGGATAGCACTCAACCCCTTGAGCTCTCTCTGTGGAACATGCTATCACAATTGCGCCAAATCTTCATCCTGTTCAGTAGTTCCCTTTCTCCTAAAAAGCCTACCCACATTCATGCATGAATACAGGTTGCTTACAACAGTTTGACCTTCATTCCCATTGCACAGAACATCTTAGGTTCCACAGGTAGCATGCTATTTCACACCTCTGGTCCTTGGCAGTTGGCAGCCTCTCTGTATGACATGCCTTACCCTAAGTTTATCTGATAAACTCCAACTCATCTTTAAACACACAGCTCAAGAGTCATCTCCTCTGAGAAACCCATCATTACCTTTCCATGCTCTAGTCTTTATATCCCATATGATTCTGTTTATTAAGAAATCTGTCACACTAAATGACTTATATTTGTTTACATGTTTATTTCTCCAAGTAAATGCTAAGCTCTGGGAAGAATGTATATCATCCTCTACATTTTTGAATCTCCATACGGGAGAACCCCAGCGTATACCGTAGGGGCTCAGTAAATAGAACCGATTCCAGTTGTCATTATCATGGGCATCATTTTATGGTTAGTGGATGCCCACAGGAGTGTAACTTGGTAGGTGATACATTCAGTGTTTAGAGAGGTTGACAGAAAGATACCCAAACTCCTTGCTGTTTCTGATGAAAAGAAATGGGGGTCTCTCTAAAATAGGAAGGAAAGAAGAAAAGCTAGAGGAGCCTGAAATGTGTTCATTTTGTCACTTTTGGATGCCAGAGTTTGGGATTTTAGTGCAGGCCAAGCCACTTATCTTAGAAGGTTTTGACAAATTTTCTGGGAAAAAATAAAAGAAATGAATAAAACAAAAATCTGTGGTCAGAAGGTTACAGAAAGGAATGGCACACATTTCTGCTGGGGAATAGGAAGTGGTCTTGTCTCCCGCAGCAGGGCTGTCTAATAAATCTGGAGAGTTTTATTGACTTCATAGGCGCAAAAATAACCACCCGGAGAAGACATCGGGTTTCACTTATTTTTTTGGAAAGTAATTTTTCACAGACGCGAGGTTAAAAGAAAGTGGTTGCACGGGCTTCGGCTGTGGTGGTGTGTCTTCTGGTATGCGTAATGCAACTGGATCTCAATTCTGGGACGATGCCCAGTTTCAGAGGTCTAAAAACCTCTGTTGAAAACCATGAGGACAGAGTGTTGCCAAAGTTTTATGTATGCAACTGTAGATCGGTTGTCTTAGTGCAAGGAGAGACTTTGATCAAGAGCGTCTGGAGGGAGGGGTTTCATTAAATGCTGTTTTCAACCCTTAATTCTACAGCTTTTATGTCTGCTTGTTCCTAAGTCTAGCACAGACCCCAAATGGCCCTGACACAGAGAAGCCCCTCCCCAAACCCACGTCTGGCTCTCCCACAACAGCAGTGAGGGGCATGGAAGGCATTCTTGGGTAGAAAAGATACACAGTTTGGAAGGTTTTGCTCCTTATTCCCTGGATTTCAGTCTTGTGTTGGACCATTCAAAGGGGAAAACGTTCTCCCCCTCTAGCCTCATGTCTGTGATTCATTAGGAAACTTCCCCTACACAAAGACAAACTTTCCTAAGAAAATGCTTGATAAGACTGTACATTTGTTGACTGAGTTCTTCCTTTTAAAAACATCTGGCCAAGAAGGGAAACTTCAGCCAAACATAGAAGGTTTAAGTGTCCCTTTCTGAACTCGTTTCTATTGTCCTCGCAGTCATGGAAGAGATGGCAACTTGGTAATATTTTTAACCAACCTTCATGATCATTTCTTATGGTGAACCTGCAGGGACCTTCTCCCACAAGGCAAGTAAAACCATTTTTTCCATACATTGGCATTTCTTCTATGAATCAATAGGGATGCAGATAGAGGAGATGTGATCTTAGCTGGTTGGTTCATGAGTGAAACCACCTGGTGTGCTGGGAGGCCAATCATTCTCAGCGCCTCCAGCAGTCTCCATGAAAGTGGACCAGGTCTTAGAATAGGATCATTGGATTAGAACTTGGGAAATAAAATTTAACACTACTCCATCTGAAAGAGTGACCTTGTGTGAAAGACTAACAAATAAATGGGTGGTTTCAAACTGTATGTTTTAGTAGCAGAATCCATTTTCAAAGGAAAATCATATATAATAAATTAGTAAACATTTATTGAGTCTTTGGGATGTGCAGGGCACTGGGCTGACCCAGGGATCAAACCCAAGTCTCCTGCATTGCAGGCAAATTCTTTACTGTCTAAGCCACCAGGGAAGCCTTTTACATGCATCGGTTCAGTTCAGTCATTCAGTCGTGTCCAACTCTTTGCGACCCCATGAATGCAGCACGCCAGGCCTCCCTGTCCATCACCAACTCCCGGAGTTCACTCAGACTCACGTGCATCGAGTCAATGATGCCATCCAGTCATCTCATCCTCTGTCGTCCCCTTCTCCTCCTGCCCCCAATCCCTCCCAGCATCAAAGTCTTTTCCAATGAGTCAACTCTTCGCATGAGGTGGCCAAAGTACTGGAGTTTCAGCTTTAGCATCATTCCTTCCAAAGAAATCCCAGGGTTGATCTCCTTCAGAATGGACTGGTTGGATCTCCTTGCAGTCCAAGGGACTCTCAAGAGTCTTCTCCAACACCACAGTTCAAAAGCATCAATTCTTCGGCGCTCAGCCTCCTTCACAGCCCAACTTTCGCATCCATACAGGACCACATTCATAGTATTATTTTATTTGAAATTCACTACTCTCAACATTCTCTACTCTCATGTCTATTTTATAGATGAGGAAAGGAAGGGATTGGCTTGCTCCAGATAACATGCTGTATAACCAACCATATGAAGCAGATCAAAGTGGGGCTCCTGTGGAATTAGGGTTAGAATACCACGAACCTTTAAGACCTTCCACCTTACTCCTCTGTCAACTTGTGTCTCCCGGAAGCAACATCAAGGCTTTGTAGAGCTAGAGTTTCAAAATCTGTTGACTGGATAAATCCTGACGTTTCCTCCCAGTCTAGTGCCCAGTGGTCTTAATTCTGGACACATAAACCATAGTAATCCTCAAAATGAGCTCCTTTAGATTGGATGTTGGCAAATGGAGCTCTTCTTAAATGGGCTGACTCAGAGTCACTTAACACATACCTTTAAAGAATAGATTCTTCAAATGACTTTGCTCCACTAAACATTGGAGTGAATTCCAGGAATTGTGCAGAGGTAAGTATTCTGATACTATAAGATTAAATGTGCTGTTTACATTAAAACAGTTCTGCCCAAGTCAAGACCGCTCTTTATATTTCTTTCATGATTAAGTTATTAAGTATTATAGAACTAACACATTTCCTTATATATTCACTGTGAATCATCTCTAATCCAGCTAGGCACAAGGATCAGGTGTTAGAATTTTTGCTTCTCATCTTAGCTAGATGTCTGTCTGGGTATTGGCTCACTGAGAGCAGAGGGCTCATCAAGGAAAGGGGGAGACTTTTGATGTCTTTGTTAGCGGTTCACAAAGGGAGAAAACTCCGCAGGCTGAATCTCTTAACTCCTAACTCACATCAGACATCCCTAAATTGCCCGATTTTAGTGTTGCTAAGGGAGGGGGGGCAGGCTCCTCCTTACAGTGTAGTTTGGGGTGTAAATTGGTATAAAATTATTGGAGGGCAATTTGGCAATAGCTATTAAAAATGAAGTGCTCATACCCTTTGACCTGATAATAATTCACCCTCTGGGAATTCATCATAGAGAAACACTCCTACAACTGCTCAAAGATGTAAGTGTAAAATGATGTTTGCAAGAATCTGTGTTACAGGGAAAACTGGAAAGGGCCCAAATGTGCATTAACAGGCAATTGGTTAAGGAAAGTTTGGTTCAGCCGCACAATACAATACCATGGAGCCATTAAAAAGAAGATTAAAAGGAAGATCACTCTTTGCAGACTGGCAGGGAAATATGTCTAAGACATATTGCTAGGTGGAAAATAGCATGCTTCAAAGTTGAGAATATAATCCCAGTTTTGTAAAATAATAAATAAAATGTTAATATATGCCTTGAAAAAAATGTTAACTGGTTTTCTCAGCTGTGTGGGATTAGGAAAGATTTTCACTTTCTGTGCTATATATTACAATGTTTCAAGTTATTTATGGATGTATATTATATACATGCTGTTACTTTTGTAATCAGAAAAAAAAGTAAATGTTTCTGTGGCTTGGTCTCTTGAGCCAAGAGAGCCTGTTGAGAAAGTGTGGAAGCCTAGTCCACATCCTTCAACTTGAACAGAAAACAAAACTTAGCTGATGTTGGAACAGTGATGCAGCTTAACCAAAAGGAGGACCATGCATGGAAAATCTTCTGGCCTTTAGAGTCTGTAAGCCATTGCAATAATTAGCCCACAGTGGAGGGTTATTTCACGAAGGAGTTAAAGAGAATAAGCTTAAATGGTAGTCGGATTTTGAACCACTACTGTGGCTGAGAGGACAAGTGAGGACCAGAGGCTCAAACCAAGAGGCCTCAGGGTCAATAGTGACTTGCCAGAGGTAAAGAATAGCCATAGAAGATGAAGAGGACTTTGTGTTTAATTTTCACACTCATATCAAGTGAAGATTTGATGCTATTTGTAAGGACAGGGGAAGGGTCTACAGCTTATTGATTAAGGGGACTCAACAAAAAAGAATGCAAAATTACAAATACAAAGTTAAGTACAGGGTTTTGGAGCAGGGCGGGGGCGGGCTGAGAAAGAGGGGTTCCCTGGTGGCTCAGTTAGTAAAGAATCCACCCCCCAGTGCAGGTGACCCAGGTTCAAGACCCTGGATCAGGAAGATCCCCTAGAGGAGGAAATGACAATCCATTCCAGTATCCCTGCCTGGAAAATTCCATGGCCAGAGGAGCCTGGTGGGCTACAGTGCAGGAACTGGACACAACTTAGCGACTGAATCACCACCACCTGAGAAAGAGGGACCCCTAAGCTATTCTTCACCCGTTTCTCAGCAGTTGGGTCTGCTCTGGCTTAGAGTTTTTAAACTAAGGTAACGTGAAGAGTGATACATACTTCCTTTTCTTTAAGAATTATCCTACCGGAGAAGTATTTCCATTTCATACCTGGTGAAAGCCTAGAGGTGGCACCTGAGCCCTGGGAGACTGTGCTCCCAGGTTTTTGGTATATTTGCGTTTCTGGGGATGGAGAAGCTCTGGAGAAGCTCTGTTTGTTGACTATGGCAGATACCCAGTTCTTGATACTCATAAAATTGTGGCAGTCAGAGCTGGAAAAGTCCTATTAGGTCATCAATTTAGACTCGTGTCCAAGGCAGGATGATTCCCTATTGTAGCTGGTCCAAGCCTTCCTCCAGGCAGTTTGGAAATATCTCGAGGGCCTAACTCTTCTGAAGGCTGTTCCTCTCTTCTGGTTCCTGGGAAAACGCTGAGGCATTTGATGGGGGCGGCAGGGGTGGGGTGGGGGGGCGGGCGGGAGGAAAGCATTTTAGAGCCACACAACCACTTAATTATATCCATTCACCTAGATTCCTATCGATGTTTTCCACAGGAAGAAAACAATTCCGTGTAAAGAAACTCTCGTATCTCTGGCATAAAGTTGCCATCAGGGAACAAATCACTGATTTTTTCTGGTTCCTTGTATTTCAACTTCGGTGGTGAGTTTCTTTTTAGCTTTAGGAAAAGAGCAAACTTGTTTGAATTCTCCATAGCCAGGGTTATCAAGAATGAGTAATATTTAATTATTTAGCAGCTTTCTAAACACTTATTTTGAGACTGTTTACTTCTGTTTTTGCTCAGCTTGATGTGTTCCCCATTTTTATTTTAGGCTTCCAGGAGGCTATAAAAATGGGGAGTCTGAAAGCTACAGTTTTAATTTCCCCATGGTTCCTTGTAATTCTAAGCTGATAATGAACCTAATCACCTCCAAAATTTTGGTAGCTATTTTTTTTAATGTATTTTGTAGAAGTATAGTTGATTCACAACATTGTGTTAATTTCTGCTGTTCAGCAAGGTGATTCAGATGACACGCATATACCCACACATTCTTTTCATATTCTTGTCCATTACGGTTTATCACAGAGTATTGAATATAGTTCCCTGAGTATACAATAGGATCGTGTTTATCCATTCTATAAATAGCAGTTTGTGTCCACTAACTCCCAAATCCCAATCCATCTCTCCCCATTAGTGGCTACATTTTTGTACAGAAGGAGAATTATCCTAGAAGAGTGGGCTTGAATTGTTATTGACTGATTAATGTATATGTCCTCAGTATAATCTCTTATTCCCTATGTGGTTGTGGTTGTGGGTTTTTTGACTTGAAAATACTCAAAGTCTCTTTTTGATAAGTAATGCTACTAGCAAATATAAAATACTCAGAATAATGTATTAGTTGGATACTTGCATTTGAAAGTTTATTGTCTTTTTAAATCAACACAAGCAGGCATTTGTTTATTGATGCTAGTGACATCAGTATTAGAACTTTTATCAACATGCAACATTCACCAACCTTTTTTCTCTTAGAATTCCTAAAGATGGGCTCCCAGTTAATCAGCTATTAAAATACTATCTGTTAAAGCTGAGTTAAACTTAGCTGAGTTTAATTAAATTTTAAAAGTTGACTGGGAATTCATCCAAAATGCGCTCATCAAAAGACAAAGGTATTTGAAAGTAGAGGTAAGAGATAGGATTATGGGGGGAAATTAATTTTAAACCTCTTGAACTGGAAAAATGGTTTAGTGATAGAAAAGCTGAAGATAAAAAGATTTTACTTTAAAAATAGTTCAGTACTGTATATCTGTCCCTAGGATTTTCTGTGGCACGCTCCTTTCAGAAATGTGCTTGCCCACATTAAAAAATTACTAAGGATGATACAAAGTGAAAATTGCTAAAATGTACAAATTACAAAAGGTACAACATCGTTTGGAAATAACTGTATTTTCCCAACCTAAAAACTCCAAAAGATTTTTTTATGATCTGTGAATGTACTTAAATGTAATCTCATAGACAAGTTAAAGTATTTTAGCTGTGCATTAAACAAATTCTCTTTAGGAAGAATAATGAAATTACATGAATTTAGCACTGTCTGGAAAAATATGGACTACAAAATGAAAAGTTAATCCTGCTGGTAATCTCATTAATGTGGGTTACACTGAACTCCTTACAGGCAAATAAATTGTTAGCTCTTACATAGATGGATATCTGTCCTGAGTAGAATGTTTGAGACATGTTTGGCTCACTAATTATCAGTGGAACAAATAAGCATGCTTTGTTCAGATAGATCTCAGATTGTTCACTGTTTGACATATAGTTATGTTTGATTTAAATAATAATGAAATGACAGCAATTTTATGTATTTACAATCCTATCTGTGCTCTGAAAATTAACATGTCTATATTGGTCAAGCCAACTCATTAGAAAAGATCCTGATGCTGGGAAAGATTGAGGGCAGGAAGAGAAGGGGGCAACAGAGGATGAGATGGTTGAATGGCATCATTGACTCAATGGACATGAGTTTGAGCAAACTCTGGGAGATAGTGAGGAACAGGGAAGCCTGGAATGCTGCAGTCCATGGGGTCACAAAGAATCAGACACAACTGAGTAACTGAACAACAACTGGTTAAGAACTTGGTTTAGAAAGAAAAGAAATTAATTTGTTCATAGAATTTTAAAAATTCAATAGTAGAATAGATTCAGCTTCTCAAATAACACTGTCTGGATTCTGACTCTCTTCTTTCTGTCTCTGCATCCCGATTTTACCACTTTCTATGCTGTTCTCCTTCTTTGGCAAGTATTCTGGCAAAGACTGAACCACTTAGCAACCTTTAGTAGGAGTATATTTCTTTTACAATAGGAGCTGACCTCCCATTGTCTTAGCATGGGTTACATGCCCATCACTGAACCATATAATAGTGCTGCAGTGGTTTGATGGTACCTTAGCTTCCTGTGGCAGCCAAAAGAAATGACCACAAACTGGGTGGCTTAAAAAAGAGGAGTTTACTTTCTCATTTTTGGAGGTCAGTAATTAGAGGTTAAAGCGTCTGCCTCCAATGCAGGAGACCTGGGTTTGATCCCTGGGTCAGGAAGACCCCCTGGAGAAGGAAAGAGTCGGACATGACTGAGGGACTTCACTTACTTAATCCAAAATCACAGAGAAGGCAATGGCAACCCACTCCAGTACTCTTGCCTGGCAAATCCCATGGATAGAGGAGCCTGGTGGGCTGCAGTCCATGGGGTCTCAAAGAGCCGGACACAACTGGGCGACTTCACTTTCACTTTTCATTTTCATGCATTGGAGAAGGAAATGGCAACCCACTTCAGTGTTCTTGCCTGGAGAATCCCAGGGATGGGGGAGCCTGCCGTCTATGGGGTCGCACAGAGTCGGACACGACTGAAGCGACTTAGCAGCAGCAGCAGCAATCCAAAATCAAGATGTCACCAGGTCTGTTCTCCCTTCAGAGATTCTAGTAGAGATTCTGTTTCTTATCTCTTCCAGCTTCTGGTAGCTCCAGGCTTCCTTGGCTTGTAGCAGCTTTACCCAGATCTCTGCTTCAATGACCATTTTGCCTCCTCCTCAGATCTGTGTATCTCCTCTGTGCTTTTGTGTTCATCTCCCTCCAAGTAAGAACACATGTGATTATATTTAGTGCCTTGTGGGATCATCTAGGATGATCTCATGTCAAAAACCTTAATTTCACCTGCAGAGTCCTACTCCAAATAAGATCATATTCACAACTTCCTGGGACTAAGATGTAGACATAACTGTTGCCGGGACACCATTCAACCCACTCTAGCTGGTAAATGTTTAACAATCTCCTTGACAAAAAGGAAAAACCCTTATATACAGTATTTGCCTACCTCTGTGGTATAAATATTGCCACCACGTCCACTTTCAAGCTGTCAACTGGAAGTCACTGAACTTGGAGTTGGGAAAAGATGCACAGTAGCAGAGTACTCTGTAGGACTTCCACCATCCAGATTCAATAGATGTAAAAAGCCTTAAGAGCATAGATAATAGAGTAATGAATTCAAATGATTAGAAAGTAGTGAGTTTTGAGGACCTATTCACTTTGTTTTAAATATAATTTATTAATTATATATTCGTATACTTTAATTTTCAATGGTGATGATGTTTAACAACTGGCTCACAAAATTCCTGAAAATTTACCGGTGGGTTCAGAAGAGCTGATGTGATTCAGCACCAATACCACTGGGTAGAATCTGCTACCTGATCAGGTTGGAGTCGTAAAGCCTAAAACATAGGGTCAGCAACATGCAAACCACCCAGACTGCAAATGAGGTTGGTGGTTCCTTAAGAGAACGCTGGGGTGCTATTAAGAAAGAGAAAATAATACGGAGAAGACAAAAAAGACAAAGCCACTTCCCATCATTGTTTACAGAGATATTAATGATTTCAGGCTTAGGAAAAAAATTTAGCAGTTTGAAACTTACAGGTATTGTGGCTACGTGTAGTTCTTCAAATCAGTCTCTCTACCTGAGATAAAAATCAGTTTTCACATTCTCTTTTCTTGGTTCATACAATCTGTTTTTAAGCCTAGACGTATCTATCCCAAGGCTTCCCTGCTGGCTCAGATGGTAAAGAATCCACCTGCAATGCAGGAGACCTGGGTTCAATCCATGGGTTGGGAAGATCCCCTGGATTTTCTACCCACTCCAATATTCTTGTCTGGAGAATCCCATGGACAGAGAAGCCTGGTGGGCTACAGTCCATGGGGTGGCAAATAGTCAGACAAGACTGAGCAACTAACACTTTCATATCTATCCCAAGGCAATAAACTTCAGAAAAAGACATAACCAATGGTCTTTTTTAGAGTATCTTAAAAAAATTTTTTTAAACCTTTATTGAGATACAATTTATACATCATGCAATTTACCCATTTAAAGTGAGAAATTCACTGTTTTTTGGCATATTCTCAGAGTTGTTCAACCTTCACCACAATTAACTGTAGAACATTTCCATCACTCCCCCACCAGAAACTCTGAGCTACTCAACTATCATCTTCCAATGCCTGCACTCTGACCTATTCCCCTCGGTGACCGCTAGTTATCTTCTTCTCTCTAGATTTGCCTAGTCTAAGAATTTCATACGAATAGAATCATATAATAATTGTTCCTTTGTGACTGGCTTTTTCAATTAACATAATGTTTTAAAGGCTCATCCATATTTTAATATGTGTCAATATTTCATTTCTTCTTATTGCCAAATGGTATTCCATTGTAAGGATAAACCACAAGTTGTTTAGGCCATTCATTTAGTTGGTGGCTGTCTGAACTGTTTCTCCTTTTTGGCTATTATGAATAACGCTGCTGTGAACATTTGTGGACAAGTTTTCATGTGGACATAATTTTCATCTGTCTTAACCCAGTGGCCTTTTAAGTTAAAAATTTTTAGTGAGGTTTCTTATATTCCACATGCTGAAGGGAACTACCATTTAGGAATGAAATCGGAAATGCCACATACCGAATTCCAGTTCTCTTAGATTTTGGGTCACTACCTCAACCCCTTAAGAATCCTGGGACTGGTTCAGTCCAGAGGAGGACTCTGCTCGCCAACTCCAGGATGGAGGAGGGCGCTGTTTGTCAGAAGAATGTAGGAGGTGACTTTGGGCAAATCACCGAGTAGGTTTGATAGAATTTCCTCTCACACGCAAGGCCTGGCCTTGCCCACAGCAGGCTCATAATCATTAGTCCATCACAGTGCCATTTGGGCACTCTCCATAAGCCAAGTATAACGAATAATAAAAATAAAATCTTAGTCTCTGACCTGGAAATAAGAGTCATGGGGTTTGGGACACTTGCAGAAAAGAGGGAAATTTTTAGCTTCTCTGATAGAGGCCAGTAGAGCGCTTCATTTTCTCCCATGAGAGATGGGAGGAGTTCTTTCCAGTTCTGTCTTGCAGACCTGGGATGAAGAGAAAAAAAAAAAAAAAAACACTCCATATTAATTTATACAGCAGCTTTCTTCCAAAAAATTCAGAGTGTCTCAAACAGTCTTTCACTCATTCCCCTGAGGGAGTTTGCATAAATGTGCATATGAAATTATTTCTTTTAAAATTTACACTCTCCAGTTAGCCAGTCCTGGGCAGAAATAGAACTGGAGAAGCAGACCTCCTGACTGAACATTCCACTATAATATTTTCAGTGAGTTTCTATAAATCAGTGCAGAGCCTTAAAAACAGGATCTCTCCATAATATGCCGGGACTTTGCTCCCTGATGACTGACATTCATTTCCCCAGGGGCAAAATTTTCCCTTCCGAATGAGACTCAACGGGCATGGCGGGCACCACGACCCTCAGGAACCTCATTCACTTACAGTCGAGGGCTTAGGCCCACCTTGAAATAGGCAGCCCAGATTCCCTCTCGCAGCTCAGCCCTCCTAACCCAGCTGGAAACCTCTCAAGAATCTTGAGACTGGCTCAGCCCAAAGGAGAAAGAGTCCTGCTCCCCAGCTGTGGGCAGAAAGCTGTGGTCCAGCCCGCCCTCTCCTGTCACTGTCCTGCCTCCATGTTGCCGGCCCAGGGAGCCGCACTGCCCTTCAGAGTCATGGGGGTCACAGCGGGGCATATACTCCGTTTGTTTCCCAGAGCCCAACTAGGTGCCTGGGAGCAAGGCTCTCGGAGAGCTTCCAGCATCAGGCATACACAGAGCCAGCCCAGCTCTCCACCCTAAACCAAACATTAATTCCTCCTGTTGGACCTCTTCTCAACATATTCTTATTTTGAGGTTCTGATCACCCAGCCCTGAAAAAGAAAAAAGTTGTGTGGTTGTTATTGATGTTGATAGAGTTACACTAGCTCATGTATTTAGAATCTCAGGGAATCACACCTGGGGAGTATCTATGCGCACTGTTCTTCCCACCCGCAGAAACCTCTGGGCTTCACAAATTCCTTCACGAGGACACTGGGGGAATGGGAAGTCATAATCTATTTAGCAACAAAAAGTTTAAACTTGTGTCCCATGCTGCATGCAGCCTCAGACATATTTTGTTTCAGCCCCTACACTCTTAATTAACCATGTTTAAATTTTATTTAAACTTCATGTTTGGATTGGTTCCATAGTTTGGGGGGTCTGGTGCAATGTGAAAATGCAAACCCCTTGTTCAACGTTGAATAATTTCACGTGACACCAAGCACCGAGGCCCTTCTGAGTACCAGTCTCATGGGACTACACAGATTGCCTATCTGTGAAGCCATCAGCCCTGCTGCCAACATTTAAGGAGCAAAAGACTTTTAACCTCTCTCAAAAACTAGAAAAATTTGGTGAGCTAGGTTTTCTTCCCCAAATGAAACACAAAATTGGCTGGTGCTGAGAAGCCGCTTGCATTACTTCGCTAGGGCTACCGTGACAAAGTTCACAGACTGAGTGACTTCAATGACAGTTTATCTTCTCACAATTCTCAGGGCTATGCAGCTGAGATCAAGGTGTCAGCAGGATGGCTCTTCTAAGGCCTCAATCTTGAGGTTCCCCCTCCCTATATCTTCACAGGGTCTTCCCTCTGTACTTGCCTGCGTCCTAATCTCCTCTGCTTATACAGACACCAGTCACCTTGGATGGGAGTCCACCCTACTGACCTTTTAATTGAATAATATTTTTAAAGGTTCTATCTCCAAATACAGTCAGATTCTGAGGTACTGGGAGTTAGAGCTTCAACATATAAAATTGTGGAGGGAACCCAACACAGTTCATTCAGTGCAGTATACAGTTGTTCCGGCTTCCTTGGTGGCTCAGATGGTAAAGACTCCACCTACAATGCAGGAGATCCAGGTTCGATCCCTGGATTGAGAAGATCTCTGGAAGAGGGAATACCTGCCCTCTCCAGTATTCTGGAGAATCCCCTGGACAGAGGAGCCTGGGGGCTACAGTCCACAGGGTTGCAAAGAGTCGGACACAACTGAGTGACTAACACTTTCATTTTCACACTTGCACTTTAGGGAACTGAAGGCACAGTGCTCCAGGTCAAAGCACCAGCCCTGTGCTCAGCAGCCACCATCCACCGTGTTGTGTGGGCTCTGTTTTCATCCCATTTCCTCTCAGAGAGGCAGCCTTGCTCCTCCCGGGAAGCATATGGGCTAATTACACTATCAACCCTGACTACATACTCCCTGAAGCTCTGCCTACTAAGGTCGCTACTCAAGTGATCCTTGAAAGCACTATAATCAGTTTCTTAAACACAAAAACAAAAAATGTACCCATTCTGCCATGATAAGACTTCAAGTGCAGAGCAAAAAGAATTGCCCTGGGGGTACAACTGACTACTCAGAGACTTGATCTGCAGGTTTTAGGAGAGGAAACTCACAGCCACCACAAACCTCTTCCTGGGGCTGATCCCACTGAACATCACCTGACCATACAAGGGACGGCTCAACATGTCAGTGGAAACCCAACTCTACAGCTCCTTGGAGGCAGCACACTCCCAAACAGGCCTTTGTACCTATTTGCTGAAATGTTAGCCAGATTATAGCTGAAAATTCTGCTAATTCTGGGGAAGTTTTTGGTCTTGTGCCTGGAACTATTGAAACATACATTCACACCTACCACATGTAACACTTAGCAGCATAATTTCCAGCACAACACTTTCATACTTTATTTTTAAAAGAAACAGAACAGAGACTAAAGACCTGCACTCACTCTGCGGCTTTTTGCAGGAGGCTCCACAAAAGGTGGAGAGGATGGCTTCTGCGATGAAGGGAGGGTTGTTTTGCATTTTTAAAGGAAAGGAGCCACACAAATCTTTGCTCAGAATCAGGGAACTCAGGATGCTGAAACCTAACATTTGCACCTGCACATAAATAGAAAATAATAATAATAATAGTAATGTGCAAGGCTCTGGCAAAAGAGTAATGATTATCTCATAAATCCCAGCAAAAGTATTTTAAAACATCTTACTGTAGCCCCTTTTGTGTTAAAACTGAAAATGGGAGATTCTTAAAATGTTAAAGACTCAGACTAGCTCTGCGCTTAAATGCGGATCTTTTCTCCCAGCCAGGGCAGTTCCCACCCCACTAGGTTACTTCTAAACAGGCATTGTCCTGCCGGCCTAAATTGCATGCCAGAATTACAAAACCCGCTCACTTTACACCAACGTCTCTATTTAGACTGCAGAGTTGAGAAAGCAAAGGCTATTTCAACTTCAACTCCCTTTGCAAACAGAAGAAAAGGCATCTGACCCGCCGACTTTTCCAGCTGGTCCTTGGGTCTGGTCGCCGGTCTCCTCCGCAGCGCGCGGGCGCCGACCGCCAGTCTGCCACCAGGGGGCGCAGCATCCTTTGTCCTGACACAGGCATTGAAAGCAGGCTATGCAGCTGGCTGGGCCTCCCCGAAAATCTGACTTTCACTCCTTTCATGGTTTCTCTCTGGAACCAACCCACTCCCCGGGCCGCTTCATTCATTTTAAAACCGTTTCTTCTTCCCTGATGCTCACAGTCTCCCTCCATCTCATCTCAGATCTGGGCATGTTACTGGACTCTGGTCAAGTTTCTAAAAGGGCTTTTCAGAGGCACCAGTCCAACCCCAGCTGCTCTTCCTCTGCAAAGCTTAGGAGACCCAGGCCCTAGCTTATCATCTGCTGTCACTTGGAGGCCCCTCAGTTGAGGATGTTTCTAAAGATTCTTCCAGAATGAAGGAGCCTCAAAGACAAGACTAGCTTTCTGGAAGAATTATTACATTCATTTTCTAATAGCCCTCCCCTTCCTCTCAAGAAATAATAACAAACAAAATGAAATGACCCCCCCACCCAACAACCCGGCAGTGTTCAGCTTCACCACCCCTCCTGCCCCTGAACAATCTCAGGTCAGCTTTTGCAGGTAGACACCTACCCTCGGGGACCAGCTGAAGCATCCTTTCAGCCACACCTCTTACCACTCCACTGTGCACCCCAAGCAAGGCAACTGCCTCTTCCTACCCTCGACAGCTTGGCTGTATCTATTCTCCAGTAGAAAGAAATCCACCCAGATACCAAAGACTCAGAGTTGTCATCTTTCAGGGATAAAGAAACAGCCGTTTCTACTTTAAAACACACTTGTAGCCCTGCCCCTACAAACAGACAGAACACAGACAAAATGCAAACCCTTAGATCCCTAAAAATCCACTGTTCCGCAGGAGTAGGGCACAGGGTTCCTATCCAGGCCTTTGAAAGGCAGCTGCTCTATTTACATGGAAAGATGTCAAGTTTACAGTGTTTTCCCTGCCTCTCATTTTAGCCTCAGAGCAACTCTCAGAGACAGGCAGCAAAGTCTCAAGCCCAAGACATCTGCTCCAGCCTTGGAGCTAGCACAGGGCAGGGGCAGCACTTTGGGGGCAGTACTCAGGTGACCGGGGTCTGAGGAGAGCTGTGGGCCCAACTGCTGTCACAGATGAGCCGCAGGATATCTGCACTGAGAGACCCATGGTTTGGTCTCCTGAAAAACTGGCGTGAGTAAGTGCCTAGATGGGGCAGGAAGAGAGGAAAGGAAGGGGTGATATTAACTCTAACGTGACCCTTCTTTTTATCTCTGGCTTTCTTCACTTCCATTTTCTCCCCACTCACCTTAGCTAATACAGAAGGGTGGAAGTGCTGAGCCTGGGGACAGATAGCCCCAGCCAGTCCACCTAATGTGAGCTGGCTTCTCCTTCTTCATAAAGTAATGGTAAGGTCTATCCGATAGGGAAGAGAGTCACTAAAGGACGAAAAAGGTCAGTGGTATTCTGGACAGGGGGGAAGAGCAGAGTGGGAGGCTTTTACTTTCATTTTATGCCCCTTTGTATTTTGATTTATGCATATTATTACTTTCATAATTTGATTTTAAAATTTTTATTGGGGCTAATGATGCTCTTCAGAACTGCTGTAGTGATGACTTACGTAAAGTGTCTGGTGTGCACGTGGTCTGGCACGGAGTTGATGCTTCCTGAACAGTAGTTTACTTTAGCAATCACAAGACCCTCAAAACTGAGCAAACGGAATGCAAAATCAAGAATCTTGGAGTATAGTGCAGACTCCGCTCTCAGCTCACTGTGTCCTCTGAGGAAGTCAACTACCTTCTCTGAGCCTTTGTTTCCTCATCTGTAAAATTATGAGGTGCAGGCCAGTTGATTTGAAAAACTATGGGGAGGACAGAGCAGGGCTCAACTCCCCCTCCAAAGTGACCAAGGCACCTTTTAAAACTCAGCTACACGCTTTGCAAAGGAGGTCTCTTAATCTTGAGTTCATCAGAGACCCTTCCTAAAAGTTGTCAACTAGGGTAGGCGGAAAGGGCCAGACACAGCTGAACAAGTTTTAAAATAATACAGGAATTAAATTAGGAAACAAAAATACATCAACACTGGGAAGGCCATCAACTTAAGAGGGTGGGGAAGGTGGGAAAAGATAGTTTAGGCTCTTCTCTGGGTGCAGTTGGCACCATGATGATTTCCTGATGAAAGAGTTGTCATTGGTTGGCAGAGGGGATGAAATTCAAGGCCCAGCCAGGGTCAGCCCCAGTCCAGTCTCCTAGGCTGAGAGTTTTATGTGGGCACAGGGCTGGCCTTGGAGAGACTAGACCCTCCCCTTAACACAACCATAAGGAGAGCTGCCCAGGAGAATTGGACAAAAACACCTCTGAGGTTTCTTCCAACATTACCTGAACCACCACCACTATCACCAGCACAACAAAAGTGGGGAGACTGGCTCATAGAAGGCAGAGATGCTCAGACAATAACACTTCAGCAGCTTGATTGGGGAGACCTTTTCTGGGGCAACCCAGCTCCTGAGAATCCAATGGAGGCTTGTTTCTGGAACACGCGTGGATTCACTTCCCACCCTGCTCAAAATCAAATTTTTCCTTATAGTCTCCTTTGCCAGCGCTGGGCCTTTGGGGAGAGGATGGCAGGTAGTCTGATGGGTAGGAAGGTTGAGACTCCTTTCACCCTGTGGTCTTCTTCCTATTTAAAGCAGCACCGCCTGTCACAGCAGCCTCTTGCCAATATTGGAGGCAGGAATATTTTTCTGACATTGTAAGGGGGGTGTTCAGAGCATATGGGAGGCCCTTTCCCAAGGCCACTGCAGGGTAGAAATTGGTTTCACCCGCTCCCCAGGAGGAATCTTCAGCCCCCCCCCCCACCCCCCGTCCCCACTCTGGAGGTCAGACTCAAAAAATATCTACATTTCTATTTTTTTAAAAAGGAGAAAAGTGGATTTTTTTTTCGTATCTCTGAATTATCTGACCATGACTGTTACAATGATATCTCCTCCCGAAGCCCGTGTTGTCACTGCCTAAAGAGAAGGCAGTGCTTTCTGTTCTTGTGGGATCTGAAATAACGGTACCAAAGTATGGGGACACCTGAAAGACCCCTCCCTTTTTTTTTATGAGGCTAGCGATCTAAGAGACGGGTAGGGATGGGGGGAGAGGGTGGAGGAAGGAGTCTCCTGTAGAGAGGCATCCGCAGGTAGCAGCAGCTCTGCCTGATTTCCAGAGAAAAACTAAGTAAATACAAACTGCTCCATCAATCATCACGCTTTGACAAACCTATATTCCTCGAACTTCAGTGTCTTTCAGAGAAATACCTTCCGTTGTACATTACAAGTCAATTTCAATGGCAGTTCTGAATGTCTGGCCACTTGTTAAAATGCTTTCTGCGCTTGCTTTTCTGTGTGGTTCTTTTCTGTGCCCGTTTGTATCTCTAATAAGCAGCATTGTTTATTATCCTTGGGTCCGTGCCCCTGGGACTGAACTGAAATAGAACAGGAGTGCCGAGTTTGAGCGCTGGAAAATACTTCGGGTTTCCCAGGCCCCTGAGGGGTCTCTGGGGCAGAGGAGACAGCCGCGTGGGGAAAGCCCACCCATGTGTGTGCGCCCTGCGAAGAGCAAGCTTTGCAAGAGTTGTTCCAGACTCCCTTAGGTCCTGGGCAAGGATACCGAGATGAGTCCACAGGAAGGAGGCACATGGGTATGGGAAATGCCACTAAGGTCTGGGACTAGGTGTGCGACTTAAGGGCCAAACAGTCTAATATTGCCAGGATCATAAAAAGAGACTGTGGCGCGGGAAAGGTTCTGAGCTGTCTTTTAGGTTCGAAGTCTCAATACTCATCCCCGTGCAATTAATTCTCACGAATAAATTCTCTTTCTTCTACACAGCCCCTCAGTCTCTGTTGTCAAAACGAGCATCCTAAACAAGACGAGGATTACCCCCCTTCTTCCCTGCAGTTGCCTAATATTTCTCCCCATTTCGTTTTCAGCCGGGTGCTTTGTAACCATGGGATGGAAGCGCGTGCGCCGAGAAATAAAGCTCCACTGTACCCCTAGCTTCACAGACTTTCCGCCCCCTCCAACCGCCAAATCGGCCCCTCCGTAAGGCCTCTCCCAATTCCACTGCTCCCGAAACAGAGTGGGGTTCGTTATCAAAAAGCAGAAACCCGCATCGGAGATACAACCCGGCATGCCTTCCGCGTCTGGGGGAAATTTTTCCGGTTTAGCCCAGCCTGCGTTTAAACGTCCACCCCAATTTAATGTCAGGGCGGGATCTGCCGGAGAGTTTGCCGGAAAGAATGCTATGAAACCGCGTGAGCTAGACCCTGGCTGTGTGCTTCCCAAGCGAGACTTCTAGACCCAGGGCCCAGCCCGAACTGTCCTTGCCACAGGTTCCTGTGAGAGACAAGCCCCTGTCGGCAACTTCCGAAATTTCCTCCAACAGGCTGCAAAGACTGCTCAAATTGTCCTTCCTAGCTCCACTCCCTCATCCAGTTTGTTTTAAAATACAGAGATTCTGTTTGCTCGTAAGAACAGAGTGATTTCCCTCAAGCAACTCCTGCAAGAGCTTTAAGCAGCCTCTGGGTTGCAGCGCGTCCAAGCGTCTGAGGAGTTTTCCGAATTTCCAGAAGTAGTAAAGGGAATTTTGGTGCCGGAGAAAGTGCGGGGTATGCGAGTGCCGGGTGGGGGTGGGCGCCGAGGAAGCCGCCTGGAGGCTTTTTGTTTTTTAAAGTTAGACTTGCACCGAGGTGCCAGTACAAACGGCACCGCTTCGTGGTTTCCTAATTTAGAGAATCGAGCTGAGTTTGGGCCCATCGTTGAAGCCAGGGGCCCCGCTCAGCGTACTATTAACAGTTTTCCAAGAGCGAGCAGGAGCGGGCGCAGCTCACTGGGCACTGCCAGGCGCAGCTGACTTTGTCCGCTGCTCCCGGCTCTCCGCTCCTCTCCCTTCTCGTGCCAACCCCAGAGCCATCCCATCGCTGCCAGGATTGCTCCGGGGAAGTGAGGGCCGAATGTCTAGGCTGCGGAATCTCCCAACAGGTAGTTTCACCCGGAGCTGGCAAGGCTTAAATATCAAAGGTTGGGTCGCACGGGCTGCATTAAACTGGAGCACGGACGCGGTCACCAATGGAGCAAGGAGAAGAAAAGTTGCTTTCTGGGAGTCACTTTAAATAACCCCATTTTCTCTCCAATCTCCAACTTCTCTCGAAATAGCGCGAGCTGTGCCATTTGGAATGGCACTCAATGAGCCTAAATAAGCCGCTTCAGGCTGTAAACTCATATCCGATTTGAATTCTTTTCCCCCCTCAGTAGTTACTAGAGAACCCAGCTCGGCTTTGGAGCGATAGGTATTTATTTCAGAATTGGGAGATTCGCCTTCGAAACGTCGTAGGCTCCAGGGCAAAAGAGGAAAAGGCTGTGTTGCACTTGGATGATATAATTGAATTATGCCTTTCCCTGGTGTGCAGTGAGGAAAAGCAGGATGCCAGGCAGTATGTGGAATGGGCGGCGGCAGCCTCGCGCTCCAACGAGCGAGCGCACCACACTTCCTTCCCAGGGCGCGGGGAGAAGTTGGGTTGGGCCACAGTGTCCTGCCTCCAGCAAGGATGTGCACCAGCTGGAATGTCGTCCCAGCAGCACGATCCTGGCTGCGTGGCCCCCTCCCTTCGGGGGCACTCTCCCAAAGGTGCCCGCCGGAGTCCGTGGACGCACGTGGTACATGGAGACCCGGCGCGCGACTGGAAACCGCGCGTATCACCCCAAAGATCCTAGGCGCGCGCAAGGCCCTCGCCGGGTGAGGGAAGGTGGGGGACCCGGCCCTAGAGCCAGCGGATCTAATCCCGCTTTGGCAGACGAGCTCTGCGCTGTCATGGGGTAATGCTTTCCGCACGACGCAAATCGCGGAACTCCGGCTCTGCCTGGTCAGTCTCCTAGAGAAACGTTCTCAAACTTTCCCGGGGTACGGGCCCCTAGAAGCCTCTGGGGCCATAAGCGAACCTGACCCGGGAGACTTGGATCTTTAACCGCCTGAGGACCTGGCGTCCCAATAACACCCAGCCGGCTCCCGCATGCCTTCCCCAGTACGGCTTGCTTGCCCTGCGCCTCCACCGCTAACCACGCTACCCAAACTTTCCAAAGTTTTCTACAGCTTCACCACCTCCAGTTCGCCTCGGCTGCAGCGGGCGAGAGGAGAAAAAGACCCCCCCCACACACACCCGCCCTCCACCTCTCTTTCTCGCCTCTCCCTCCCACCTTCGGCCTCCCGTGTGAGTCCAAACCTTGCAAGTCGGAGCGTGCGGCAGTGGAGCCCCCGAAGGCACCGACTCTGCAGGGGACGGATTTCGCGCCGCATCCCCCACTCTCAGAGCCTCGGCCGTTCCGCCCCCTCCTCCCCCACCTCGTTTGCGGCGCAGGGACCTGTGGGCTTGTAATTTAGTTTTGTTCAAATTTAGTTTTTTATCCCCCCTTTTCATTTTAAAGATTTTTTTTTCTTCTTTGAGATTACACTCTGTTGGAGCTCAAGAGGCTGCCTGCCTTCCAGTTTCCCTGCGCGGGGTTCGGGGGACACATCCTTCGCGCCGGGCGGGTTGTCTTGCAAGTGGGGCCAGGGGCTCCCAGGCCGCGATTTCTCCAGCTGGGTTTCGCCTCCCTGAGAGACCCTCCATCCTGGCGAGGGGGCAAATTCGTGGCGGAGTTCAGCCTCAAGGCAAGCCTCCTGGGCCGCCACCGCACCCCACCCCGCCCCCTATCCCCGCCAGAGCTACGGCTGCAGTTGGTTCCAGGGATGTTTTTATACCAGTTTAGGAGACAGAGTAGGCAGTAGAGGGGAGACCCTATTCTAACACCTTCCTGAGGTCTTCCTACACAAGGAAAATTCGAGGTAGAAAGGTTGCCTCCCTCCAGGTTCCGCAGCGATGCGCGCCCCACCAGGAGACCCCCACACAAATGCCCCAAGTTGGTTGGTTTGCGGCCTATTGTGTTTTTATTTTGTCTAGGATTAATGTGGTTGGAGATTTTTGCAGCCAGCCTTACTACCCTGGGGCTTCAACTTTCAAACCAAGTCAACGGGAACATTCCGAAGGAAACTGGATCCCCGGGTGCACCGCCCGGCCGGGTGCGGGGCAGAGAAACGTAATCCTCTGCACACCGCGCGGGGCAGACTCTTGGTCCTGGGATCATTTCTGAATCCCAGTGGATTGGGCTGGGGATCGGACTAACCCCCCTCCCCCCCACCCAACCCGAGGGTTGGGGCCAGCACTTTGCCTCGATCCTTCCACGTGCTGGGTTCCTGGTGCCGTTTGCAGACGACGCCTGCCCCGCGCGCATCCCTAGGGGCTAATGGGTTCAGCCCGGCCGCCTTAGCGTCCCCAGCATCAGACTCGAGTTTGCCAGGCACTCAAGGTTAGGCTGCCTGTTACCCCGTGTGACCACGGACATGAAAATCTACCCAAAACAAAGGTGCCCACAAATGGCTACCGGAGGGAGCAGCTGAGACCTGGCCCCTCCCCACCTCCTCCCTTTGACCTCCCTGCGCTGGGGAACACCTGCCCTGCATGCCCCACTCGTTTGGGGCTCCTTCCGGGCGCTCCTCACACAGGCCCCGCTAGGACTCGGCGGCTGCCTGGGACCGATGTCCCACCTCCTCGCCCCTTCGCCCCCCCGAAACCCCCTGCTCCCCGCACCCACCCCCGGGCTGGTCTCTGCCTCCTCCGGCCCACGTTGCCACCAAGCTTATGTGGGAGAAAACCCAGCGGAGTGTGGCCTGGGAAGGCGGGAGGTTTCCCGGCCCGTTCAAATGGCAACCCAGCAGTAACAGTAAAACCGCTTCATCTGCGGGTGAGATGCCTGTGGCGGCTTTTTAAAAGGCGTGGTGAGTGGGGATGAAGAGGGAGGCGAGAGAAGAAAAATTAAGGTAGAGGAGGAAGGCAGTGGATAAAGTTGTGGGTGTAAGCTGCCCTGATTCTTAACTTCTTATCCTGCCACCCCCGAGTCTGAGCAGTTGACAAAGCTGTCAGTCTTTTAAGCCCCAAACTTCTCAAGGGAAGGGCGGAGGAGAGGCACCCTAACCCCCCCAGAGCCAGCGGTGCCCAGCCGCACTTGGCTTGGGGGCAGGAGACTCCACTGCGGTTTACTTTGAGTATAAAGGATCAGTGCATAAAGGAACCCCCACTTCCCTTTGCCATCCCCACCCCCACCTACCCTTCCATAGTCCTAGGGCTGTATTTATTTATTTTTCATCTCTGGCACCCGAGATTTCACTGGGAGATTTTAAGGCAGGAGAGGAGAGAAGGAAAGTAAGATTAAGAAAAGGGCTGGCTGAGGACTACAGAGGTATTGAAAACCCAACTTAGATGAATTTGGGAGTGTTTTAAAATTTCATTTCCTTCAGAAGCTGTCTGCTGCAGACCAAAACCTAGTTCCATTACTGGAACAGGAAACTAGAAGTCTCTCTGGAAACAAAGAAGTGAAAGGCTGGAGGGACACCCCTTTCCCCTGTCTCTCCTCAAGTGAATAGAAAGCAACTCTCTGCTCAGCGTTGTGACACCTAGCTGCCCCAGCATGTGGATGGTCACTTCCTTTCAGGAAGGCCGAGGAGGGTGTAGGGAGTGACCCAGAGCCTGATGGCTGTGCCGTTTATCTCCTGGGATGGAGCCTGGGAAAAGCTGGGTGTAACTCCAAGAGGTGGGGCAGTGCCTTGGCAGTGTCACCGGAGGGATGAAGAGCCATCCTTCTTCTTCAAAGCCCCTCTCCTGATTATTTACAACTTCAGGTTTATATTTCAAATCTTGAGGCTTAGTTGCTGTTGTTTTTTTAAAGTAGAACATTTACCAATGTGTTTAGAATTATTTCTGTATGGTCCCTATTACTGTTGTTTGTAGGATTTTCTTCTCCTTTTTGTCTTTTCTTTCTCCCCTCCTGCAGTATTGGCAGCCCCATAGGAAGAGCTTTAGTGGGGAGGGTGAAACGGACCCGTTCATTCTTACTACCACAAAAAGCAGCATACACACCAACTCTCCATTCTTAATATAATCCTTTAAAAAATTAATAAAACAGTCACTTAGGCAGGAACTGGTTAGGAGTGAGAAATTGCTAATACTAGGACACTAGCTAATCCTGTCTCTTTAAGAAAAATCCATAAAGCTCTTCCATCAGCCCAGTGTCTGGGAAAGAAGCAAACTCAATACTTGGAACAAAAGAGACAAAGAGGCCAAACAACAAAACAAACAAACAACTCCCCCTATCCCCCCCTCGGAGACAACAATAGACGAGACACAGCAAGTGCAGTTACTGCCTGGCCCGCCCGCTGCTGTCCCACTGCCAAGTCTCCTGCATTTGGCTGGAGACTTTCTCTCTCACCCCACTCCCACTCGTCACCCCCCTTCCTCAGCCCTTTCCTGTCTTTCTCTGTGTGTGACTCTCTCTGTGTGTCCTTCTCTTGGGGTCTGGCTGTGTGTGTGTGTGTGTGTGTGTGTGTGTGTTTTGTCCCGGTCTGTCTCTGTGCTGCTTTTGTTTTCACTTGATGTTGCTCTGTCTCAGACCTTCATATTCTCTCTCCCTGTCCCCCTCTTTCACACCCCCGCCCCCAGTTTAAAGGCTCACAGCATATTAGCATACTCTGCCCTTTATATATTTACTTGCTGGCCCTTTTCTGGGCATCTCCTAACGGCCTTCTCAGAACTTGTTTCTCTGGGTCGTCAAGGTGGCTTGTTTTGTATTTTGTTGGCAGCCCTTTCTGCCAGGAGAATCCCAAAGTCCATTTGCACTTGGGTGTTTAACTGCTTCTCCTGTTCAGGTCTTTGCGCTTTTTCTATAAGGCCCCAGGCACACTTTGTCTGCCTGTCCCCGGCAGTCCTTTTTGCTCTTCTCAGCTGCTGCTCCGGCCTCTCATGCATGCCTGCCTTTGCTTTCTCTCACGGTCTTCCCCCCCACACCCCCCAATCCAGCCTTTTCCTTCCTTTCCCCTCCTCTCCACCAAACTTTAATACAATGCTATAAACATCTTTGCCTGGCGATGGCTTTTCTTTGTAAAGTGAATATAAACCGTTGGAAGGTAGGGAGTGGAGAAAAAAGGAAGGATCAATCAATGGAGCCTGCAGACAGCAGAGGCTGAACCATGGAGCAGGCGTCCCTGCCAACAGCTCCATCCTTTTCACACTTTTCTCTCCCTAATAAACCCTTTTGTGATAGTATCTCCTCCTGAAGCATCTGTGTGAGCTCCAGGGAGACATGGGATGGGAGTGGGGGAGAACCTGGTCAGCTCTCCTCAGCTGGGGAGGGAGATACAGCCTCATGACTATGTAGCCCCCAACCCAGCCCCTCTCCCCTTCCTCTCAGGAAAACAACACAGAGGTTGTTGGCAAAAGGGGCAAGGTCTTTGATGCCTGTTTCGGAGGTGCCTCTTTAAGAGAAGTATGGGATGACTGCTTGAAAAGAAGCTTCTCCAAGGCTTCTCCAAGCTTGTCCAAGGCAAAGGGAAGATTCCAACTATTAGAAGGTTGTGGATTGAAGAGGGCTGAGCTGTTTATCTAAAGGAGATCTGAGAATTCCCAGTTGGTGGTGCAGGGCAGCAAAAGAGTGGCACTCACCCCTCCCACAAAAAAAGAAAACAAATCCTGCCCAGCAGGCAACAGAATCAGGACGAATGATCTCCCTTGGCATCAACCCTTCCTCTTCTCCCCCTTTCCTCAATAATATACAGGCAAAGTCTGGTGCCGACAACATTGGAGGCCACTCTGAAGAGAGGAAAACCGATTAGCTTGAGGACATGATAAAAAACAGAAATGTAACAGGAAAGTTATCCGCATTGTTTGGTTGCTTGGTGACAAGGGCAGTATTATGAAACACTGATGTGATAAAACACATATGCACAAGCATATACACAGGTGTATATGTATGTAGATTTAGTCCATGGAAAAGAGAGGAAACTGGAAATTAAACCTGACTTGAATATAACCTGGCCACTCATCAGCTGGGCAACTATACCAACCTCACAGTGGTGTTCTATAGTGTCTGCAGAATTGCATGAATCAAAAAGCCAAAAGCAATGTCTGGCAAGCAGTCTGTGCTCAATAAGTGAGTCCTCCCTAACTGTGTTCCTTCCTCCCTCCCTCCTCCCTTTCCTCCCTTCCTTGCTTCCTTCTTTCTCACTCCACTGGCTTTCTCCCTGAGCCTTCTACGGTGCAACCAAAGGGGAAACCGTCCAAATTGCCTCAGTTTCCAGACCCTGAGGGAAATTTGAGCTCTCGCTGAGTCCCAGTATTGGAACAGGGCAGACCACACCATAACTTACTCCTTCCATGCCCAAATACCACCTGGACTAATTTGTCCTTGGATGGCAGTATTTGGCTACTACTGCAGCACCTCCCTTAGAGTCTTTCTTTTCAACAGTTAGCAGGGAGAGAATCCTTTCCCCAAATCCAATCTTTTACATGTTTTATTAGATACTGTGTACCCTGAGAGCCTCTGTGTGGGTGCATATATTAAAAATCACACCCTAACCAAGAGGTCTAAGAAGGGAGAAGCAGAAAAGAGTATGTTCTAATGAACTGTGATCCTGACCCAGAATTGCTCACTTGGGAAGGCTGTTTTCTTGGTATTTTGACCTTGTCAACATGACTGATTTTTTTTCCCCCTCTAGAGGAGTCACTCTCTGGTTAAGCTGTTTCTTGGGCAGTGTTTTGGGAGGACACTTCAGTGCATCTGGAAGCATTCACTGGTTAAGGCGCCTGTCCTGACCCTCCATCAGGGACTGTTGCCAGGACGCCTTCTCTTCCTTTCTCTTTCCCCAAAGCTGAACCAGCTTGTGACAACAGCAGGCAAGCCCATGAGCCATGCGTGGCAGGGGCCCTAACTTCAACTAGTGAGAGAGTGAATATGTGAAAAACGTTCCCACCTTGGACTTCCTTTCTCTGTGTATCTTATTGTCTTTTCTACAGATACTCTATTTCCATGTTTCTCTGGCTTCCTGTACATTTTCCTGTTTTATCTCCACCTTCCCAACCATGGAGGGCACTGATATTGGAGCGTATTCTGTGAGGGTGGAGAGCTCCTTGTAACCTCTCCCCAACACTTTCCATCATTTCTCATCTCTTCTTCTCTGCCTTCATCACCAGGCCTCTGCTACCTATAACCAGGATATGGTTGTGTCTTTGTCTCTCTCCCTCTTCAGGCACCCCTGTTTCCAGGTGGGGCCTTTCTGCGAACTGCAAATAGAACCCTCTGTCCTTCCTGAAAACACCTTTTCTCACTTCAGATTTCCACCCCCATACACCAGGTTCCCCTGGGCAGTGGACAACCTGTGCCACCATACATGGGCACTCTGAATTTCCCTCTTTGACAGGTAAGAGTGTTGTTGGGCACTTGGTCATTTAGGGATGCCCCCTGAAAATGGAAAAGACCATGAAGTGTGACGCTAGGAGGCTAGCAGCCTCTGAGACCTTCCAAAGCCTTGTCTTCTACTCTTCTTGTGCTCCTGTCCAGGAAGAAGCCTGAGATTAGGTCTCATTATTTTGTTTTTGACCTACATTCTTCTTCTACTAAGGCCTCATTGCCATACCAATGGCAGCAAGGCATTTGTTACTGCAGAGGGTACAATGAGTATTGATGTCTAAATAAACCCCTAAACACTGGTAAGTCCTCTGTCCTTTGCTTGACTTTGCTTCTAGTGGGCCAGCTTTTGTAGTAAAGGAGTCAGTCCCTTTGGGGCTACCTGAGAGCTGTAAGTTGGTACTAATGCCCATGGTTAAAGCTAAGTTTGGAAAAATTGCCCCGTGTAAATACCAGCATCAAATTAATAGATTCCAAACTACATGATTCTGAGTTGGCAATGTAATTTGCATTCTTCACATGGAAAAGGTTTGAAGAGCAGGTCAGTTTCCTGTTTAAAAGAAAGGTTTGCTCCTGATTGCTAAGTTACCATGGTTCTGTTCTGATGCCATTCTATAGAACAAGAAACTTCTCCATTTTGGAGTCTTTGGAAAAATACTTTATCCTGGGAAGTGGCTTGCAACCCTGGCTGCATTAGAATCACCTAGGGAGATGTAAAAAATTACCAGTGCCTGGTCTCTCCTCAATCCAATTAAATTCAAATCTCAAGGGGTGTGGTGTGGGCATCGGCATTTTTTAAAAGCTCCCTTGGGTGATTGTAATGTTTAGCCAAGGTTGAGAACTACTAATTTATAGGTTGAGAGCACAGTGCATCATGGTGAATAATACTCATTCCTTTAATAAGTGTGCAGAGAACTCCTACTAAAGGAGATGGTTTGCTGGGGACAAAGAGATGAAGTTGATGGACACTGCTCTGTGCATCTAGGATTTAGTGGGCAAATGCTAACAACATAGGTGTCTGAACAGAACCTCTGGGAAGCATGATCAACTTGGCTCCTGCAAAGATCATGAGACAGGAAGTTAAAACTCCCAGTTCCAATTCAGGTTCTAGCATGAGCTAGGGAAATGACCTTAGACAAGTCTCTTTGCCTCTTTGGGTCTCAGTCTGATCATCTGTAAAAGAAAGCAGCTGAAACGCAGTCTAATATTTGTGCTGGTGTCCTCCAGCCTTACAGCGTGTTGCTAAATTCTCTGACACCCATAAGCTGAGCCAGGCAGTTACCAAATTCTTTTGGAAGCTGGCTCCTTTCACTCATACATAATGCTGACAACTGCCCTTCTGATGTTCCACCAAATCTCTTTACAAACCCTAAGTATCAGAGTGTTAATTTTTAAGTAATACTGGGCTCCCTTAATTCTCTCCCCTGCTCTCTTACAAATTAGCAGATGAAGGGAATGGAGTGGTGGTAATGTCTAGGAGCAGTGGGTAATGACTAACAGAAGTTTATCCAGTTGGATAAATGTCTTGTGGATTGCTACTGGGGTCAGTGTTAGTTCTGGTCTTAATTAACATCTTCATTAATAGTGTGGGAGAGGGAATAAACAATAGCTAATGATATTTGCAGATGGTGGTAAATTCAGAGGTGTTGCTACTACCAGTGAGAGCAACAAGAGCCATGGGGATATCAGAGATGTGAACAAGAAGTGATTATAATGATGTTTGTTCTGGAAAAGGCAGAATGAAACCTTTAGCAGGGGAAATGACACAGGAGGCTGGGAAATGCTGAAAAAAAAAAAAACAACTATTGCTATATTTGTAACTGGGGTAGGCATTTGGCAAACAAGGCAGCTAATGGCCTTATGACTTTGCTTGCCTGTACTGGGGTGCTTGTCTTGAACAGGAATAATAATCATCAGGAAAATAATAACAAGAATAATATTCAACATTTATTGAGTGCTAAGAGTATGCCAGGTAAGGTTCTAAGTGATTTGTTAACACGGTTTTTAATCCCTCAAATCATGCTGCACTATCTTAAGCTCTCTAAAGATTCTGGCTGCAGTCTTGCTATGGCTCATGGACTTCTAGGTGTGAATAGACCTAGGAGGCGAAAGGGAAAAGGACAGAAATGGATCATCAAAGTGTGTCCCGTGCTCTTTCCCCAGGCTTCGGAGAAAAATCTTCCACCTTTAATTTTTCCTGACCCTAACATTTCTACCATCTTTTTCTTTCATTAGAGAATTGCTGGATTAATGAGGTTAATGAGGTAGGCAGAAAAATCATGCAAAAGGAAATGATGGAAGGGAGGGAGGAGAATAGAAAGGAGGGAGAGAGAAAGAAACCCGAAATGTATTGCCCACACACGTCCACAAGTCCTGCAGAAGGGGTAGAGCTGGGTACATTTCACAGACTTTCTGTTTAACCGTCACACATCTCATTCTCACAATGATTTTCTCTCGTAGTCACTTCTGTTAATGAAAGAAAAGACTCAGAGAGGCTGAGTCACTGGCTTTGAACACACAGCTGCTAGGTTGAGTGAGGTTCACACTCCAGTTGGTTTACTCCTAAATTCATGTCCTTTCCAACCTTGAATACATGTTTTCTTTTTTTTAATTTCGCCCTGTCCAGTTAGTGACAACATACAGGCACACATAGAAAGCCAGAAGGTAGAAATATTAAGAAGAGAATAAACACTGAAGAGCAGGGGGATAAAGGGAAAGTAGCCAGCACACACATCCACTGCCCAATTCAATCTGATTGAATTATTTATAATTATATTTTGAAATTAGGAAAAATGGAATTTGCAAACAAGAAAGGCTTCAAGACAATGGAACCCATAATAATGTAGATTTGACCTTGAGGGAATTTGGCAGAGAGCATTAGTGTCTGAGACGAAAGCAAACTGAAAAGAAAAACATTTGAATGCTATAAAAGCCAAGACTCTTCTTGGCAAATGTGGAAGCCCAGGGCCAGATGGATGCCAAAGGTCTTCAAAATGATATCAGAGGAGCTTCAGGAAGTTGGAAACATGTGGCCTGGGCATGCGGCTGCTCCCCACCCCAGGCCTCCCACCTCCCTCACTATGGAATGGGGGTCCAAATGCCAATTTAGGGTTAGCGCCAGGAACCGAACTTTTAAAAACGATGAGATGTACATTTCAGAGCAGCTGCATAGAAGGTATAGTTCGAAGAATAAATATAAACAACAATGTAAGCATGACCCAAGTCAAGTAAGATAGTGTTGCCTGAACCTCAGAAGTCTCCGCCTCCCTGTCATCTCCCCCTCCTGAGAGGGAATCATGGTCCTATTTTTCCTATGATCGTTGCTTTGCTTTTGTTTTTGTACTTTAGTTTTAGTGTTTATGCGGGCCTATTTTGAACTTTATATAAATAAAATCACACTGCATGTACTCTTTTATGACTTGCTTCTTTTCTTTCAATCATATGTTGTATATAAATCCACAGCGGTGTATTTAACCATTCTGTCTTTATGGGGACTTTTGGTTTGTTTCTGGTTTGCAGCATTCACGAACTGTTCTAATGTGAACTTCTTGTCCACATCACCTACTGCACACGTGCAGGACTTTCCCCAAGGAGGGGCCAGAAACCTACTGTCCGCAGGCCGAGGAGAACCCACTTCTTATTTTCTATGGTCTGTGAGCTAAGAAAAGATTTCATGGTTTCAAATGAATGAGAGGAATAAGAGAAGAAAAACGTCTCATGATATATAAAAATAAACACTTCATTCCAATTCAGTGTTCATAAATACAGTTTAATTGAAGCACAGTTGGGCTCACTTATTACATGTCATCTATGGCCACTTTCCTCTAATGTGGACAGAGGCAAGTAGGTGCATCAGAGACTTGTACGACCTGCAAAGCCTACAATTTGGATTGACTGCAGAATATTTCATTTAAAATGAAAATTCAGAAGCTCACCTAAGGAAGAAAGCTTTCAGTAGTTTCAACATGGGGACAGCAGAGTTTGCAACCAAGCACAGAACTTTTCTAAGTATGTAAGAAGGAAGATTTAGTTATTCAGTCATATCTGACTCTTTGCAACCCCATGGACTGTAGCCCACCAGGCTCCCCTGTTCATGGAATTCTCTAGGCAAGAATACTGGAATGGGTTGCCACTCCCTTTCTCCAGTGGATATTCCTGACCCAGAGATTGAACCGGGGTCTCCTGAGTTACAGGCAGATTCTTTACCATCTAAGCCACCAGGGAAGCCCTTCTAAGTGTGTGGTATTATGCAAATACCTTGACCCAAGACTGGGAAATTGACCCCACCTAAAACATTTGGTTCTTTACAAAAAAGGCTTTCTGATCCTGTTCCAGAGTGTATTCCTAGATGGGAAATTACAAAGATCTTAGATAAAATAAGATGCTATATGCAAAAAGCTCATCCAATGACTGATAACTTGTAGGAATTACTATGAACCGAGGCAACCTTCCCACTAACCTTTCACCTGGGCTTTCCTGCCCCCAAGAGGTCAGTCTATACAGTTTGTTTCCAAAACAGTTCAGGTTCTCAGCTGGCTGTCAGTTGCCATCATAGCAGATGACGGTTTGGTTTAATACTACAACAACAGCACACGCTTTGGGGTTCATGCATTTTTATCAAAGATCTTTGAATTAAGATGACATTGAAGCCCAAAGGACTGAAAGAATTAAAATGCATGCGTGTTATTTCCAGCTCTAAGTAAGAAGAATGTCTGTCTGAGTGTATTCAAGGTTTCTTAGAGAAAACTTGTTAACAAACAAATAAAACACTAGGAGAGTACATCAAAAGACCAACAGAAGAGTTCATCCAAAGATAATATTACAGAGAACAAATTTAGAGAACTAACACTACTTGCTTTCAAGTGTTATTATAATGCTATAGTGATTAAGACAGTGTGTTATTGGCCTCCAGAGAGAAAAATGGACCAGCGAAATAGAATAGGAAGTCGAGAAAATAGACCCTTACATATATGGACAATTGACTTTCAACAAAAGTATAAAGGCAATTCAGTGGAGATCAAAATAGTCTTTTCAATAAATGGTATGACACAACTCTGTATCCATACGGGAAAAAATGAACTTCAACCCATACCTTACACAATATACAAAATTTACCTCAAAGTGGACCTCCTTGTAAAGCATAAAACCACAAATTCCAAAAGAAACAAAGAGAAAAATCTTTGTGATTTTGGATTCAGCAAAATATCTGAGATATGAAACCAAAAGCAGGATCCATCATTTTGACCTCCTCACAATTTTAACATTCTACTCTTCAAAGAACACAGTTAAGAGACTGAAAAGAAAAGCGACAGTCTGGGAGAAAATATTGTGAATCAAATATCTGATAAAGGACTTGTGTCCATAATATACAGAAAGAAACTTTAGTCACTCAGCAATAATAAACAGCTCAGTTTTTTAAATGGGCAGAAGATTTTGAACAAACACTTTACGAAAGAAGATTTAAGAATAGATAGCATATTCAAAAGCAGAGACATTACTTTGCCGACTAAGGTCCGTCTAGTCAAGGCTATGGTTTTTTCCAGTGGTCATGTATGGATGTGAGAGTTGGACTGTGAAGAAGGCTGAGCACCGAAGAATTGAAGCTTTTGAACTGCGGTGTTGGAGAAGACTCTTGAGAGTCCCTTGGACTGCAAGGAGATCTAACCAGTCCATTCTGAAGGAGATCGGTCCTGGGATTGCTTTGGAAGGAATGATGCTAAAGCTGAAACTCCAGTACTTTGGCCACCTCATGCGAAGAGTTGACTCATTGGAAAAGACTTTGATGCTGGGAGGGATTGGGGGCAGGAGGAGAAGAGGACAACAGAGGATGAGATGGCTGGATGGCATCACTGACTTGATGGACGTGAGTCTGAGTGAACTCCGGGAGTTGGTGATGGACAGGGAGGCCTGGCATGCTGCGATTCATGGGGTCGCAAAGAGTCGGACACGACTGAGCAACTGAACTGAACTGAACTGAATGCCCACGTGGAAAGATGTTCAACACGATTTGCCATTAGAGAAACAAATGTTCAAATGACAATGGAACACACTACATACCTGTTAGAACGGTTGAGGAGAAAACAGTTGATCATACTAAACTGGTAAGGACAAGGAGAAAACTGGAACTCTCACACATTGCTGATGGAATTGTAAATGGTACAGCCACTATGGGTGACAGTTCGACAGTTCCTTAAAAAGTTGACCCTTTAAAGAGATACCTACCACATGCCCTCAAATTTCTTTTCTAGGTATTTACCTGAGAGAAATAGAAGTCTATGTCCATACAAAGACTAGTATACAAACGTACATCGTAGCACTGCTTGTAATACCCCCAAACTGGAAGCATTCTAATTGCGCATCAGCAGGTAATGGATAAGTTGTGGTATAACACACAAGAGCACACCGCTCAGTAAAAAGAGATGAATTGTTGATACACGTAACAATATGAGTAAATGTCAAAGTACACTGAATGAAAGAAGTCAGGTGAGAAAGAGCACAAGCTGAGTGATTTTATTTGCATAAAAATCTAGACCATACAAACCGAGTTATAATGACAGAAGCAGATCAATCCTTTCAAGACATGGGAAGCAAGAGAGAGGAATTATCATGAGGCATAGAAAACCTTTTGGAGGTGAATAAAATTATTCCTATCTTGTATGTGGTGTAATTTCAGGAATTTACACCCATGTTAAAACTCATTAAATTGTACCCTTCAAATATGTTTCAGTTTATTATATGGACATTAATCCTTTATATATATATATCTTAAAACTCACAAAGATATTGTTAAATGAGCAAAATTGTAAGTGGAAAGATAATTTGCAACAGACAAAACTGACAGAGGTCTCATGTCCAGAATGTGTAAAGAACTCCAAATTAGAAAAGAAAAAAGGAGAGCCCAGCTAAAAATGGATGAAATATTTGAACAGACATTTCACAAAAGAGACTATCCAAATGGTCAGTAAGCAGGTAAAAAGCAGCTTAATCTCATTAATCAACTGCCAAGTACAAATTAAAACCACATTGAGAGGGACTTCTGGCGGTGAAGAATCCAGCTGCCAATGCAGGGGACACAGGTTTGATTCCTGGTTAGGGAAGATTCCACATGCCACAGGGTAATGCCACAACTACTGAGCCTGTACTCTAGAGCTGGTGAGGCGCAACCGCTGAGCCCACGTGCTGCAGCTACCAAAGCCTGAGCAGCTACAGCCCGTGCTCCGCAGCAGAAGCCAGCACAATGGGCAGCCCGTGCACCACGGCTGGAGGGTGGCCCCACTCACTGTAACTAGAGAAAGCCCTCACGGCAGTGAAGACCCAGCACAGCCACAAATCAATAAATAATTTTAAAAGTTAAAAAAAATTTTTTTTAAACCATATTCAGGTATTTCTATTCTCCAGAAATAAAAAGGAACCGATACAAAGTGTTGGTGAAAATATGAAACAACCAAATCTCTCTTATACCTAGTAGGAGTGTAAATTAATACAATCATGTTAGAAATTTTTTGTCATTATCTACTAAAAATTTTCATAGGCTACTTCATAATCCAGAAATTCTCCTAGGTGTACACCTAAGAGAATGCATATATATATATATATATACACACACATACCAGAAAGCATATAGAATGCTTCTATTCCTTTTATTTGTATTGGCTCCAAACTGGAAAAAAGCTGGTGGTGGTCAAGTGTACAACAGATAAATGGTGTTGTGTGCATACAATAGAATTCCATACTGCAATGTGGAAAAACAAAACAACTTTGTTTTTTGCAACAGCGGGAAGAGCTCTCATATGAAATGTTGAACAAAATTGTTCAAACATAAAAGAGTAAATATCATATGCTTCCTTTTTATATAAAGTTCAAAAACAGAGAATACAACTTTGTATTGTTAGAGATGAGAATAGTGCTGTCTTCGGGAAAGATGGTGGGAGTAGTAATTGGCAGAGAATGGGATGTGTTTTTTTTAATTGCCAGTAATTTTCTATTTCTTAAAATGAATAGTGGTGGTATGGGTTATCCACCTAACTATTAATATACACTTATGATGTGCACTTTTCTACATGCCTGTTGTAGAGAAGTGTGTTCTTTTCCTTGGTGTATAATATTCCACTGAATGATTGGATGATTGTTTATTTTTTAAAAGCTGAGAAGAGAGAGGGAGGTAGTCACTTAGGTCTCCCCCTTTAGAGATCCAAAGAATGAAGGCAAAGATGCTAAAGAGTCTTTTCTCCTTAGTGACTAAGTCTTCTTGGGCCTTTAGTGTTACTCTGTAGTTGTGCTAAGTTGTACCCACACTATGGCTGCCTGTTAGGGAGTTGTGGGACATAGAATGAGCCCTACAGGTAAAGAGGAGAGATTTTAAAGTTGGGCAAAAAGTCACGGTATTGTGGGGAAGGGTGTGCAGGGGAGAGGAAAACGTTTGCATGAAATTGGTGGTGAAGAGCCAAGGGCCTGGCACAGACTGCCTAAGTGCGTAACCTACCTTTGAAACTTGGAAGCTATTGACCTTGGTTAGGTAAGTTTGTTTCTCTGTACCTTAATTTTTTCATCTGTAAAATGGAAACAGTATTGTACCTGTTCTTATAGGATGGGTAAGAAGATTAAGGATTCCCTAGTGGCTCAGACCAGAGAAGGCAATGGCAACCCACTCCAGTACTCTTGCCTGGAAAATCCCATGGATGGAGGAGCCTGGTGGGCTGCAGTCCATGGGGTCGCACAGAGTCAGACATGACTGAGCGACTTCACTTTCACTTTTCACTTTCATGTATTGGAGAAGGAAATGGCAACCCACTCCAGTGTTCTTGCTTGGAGAATCCCAGGGACGGGGGAGCCTAGTGGGCTTCTGCCTATGGGGTGGCACAGAGTCGGACACGACTGAAGCGACTTAGCAGCAGCAGCAGCAGCAGTGGCTCAGACAGTAAAGAATCCACCTGCAATGCAGGTGATGCAGGTTCAGTTCCTCGGTTGGGAAGATCCCCTGGAGAAGGAAATAGCACCCCACTCCAGTGTTCTTGCCTGGGAAATCCCATGGACAGAGGAGCCTGGTAGGCTACAGTCCATGGGGTCACAAAGGGTTGGACATGACTTGGTGACAAAACAGCACCACAACATTAAATGAGTTAAGTGGCTAATTAAGGGTTACAGTGTGAAAATGAACGTGTCATCTTGAAATGAAAAACATGGCCCTAGGTATTCAGACTTGCAGGATGCTGCAAAGGAGAACCTGCGGTGATTCTAGATCAGCTGCCAGAGCTCTACAGCCCTCAGAGGCTGCTCCTGTCTCCACCCCTTTGTGCTGCTGCTAAGTCACTTCAGTCGTGTCTGACTCTATGTGACCCCATAGACAGCAGCTCACCAGGTTCCACCGTCCCTGGGATTCTCCAGGCAAGAACACTGGAGTGGGTTGCCATTTCCTTCTCCAATGCATGAAAGTGAAAAGTGAAAGTGAAGTCGCTCAGTCGTGTCCGACCCTTAGCGACCCCATGGACTGCAGCCCACCAGGCTCCTCCATCCATGGGATTTGCCAGGCAAGAGTACTGGAGTGGGGTGCCATTGCCTTCTCTGCCACTCCTTGCTAGATACCCCTGACTGTATGTAGTAAAAAGCTTTGTACACTTCTCTTTCCTTCTTTCAGTAAACATCTTCCTTCCAGGTTTCCAGAATTCTCAGACCACCCCTTTGACCTCACAGGGAAGCCTAGCAGGTATATGAATTTGGAATACCACCACACAAACTCTCCGTTTGCTCCTTTCCCCGTTCCAAGTCTCTTTCCTCTATGCTAGCAGACTGTTTGGTTTATTCACACCCTGTCTTCTGGAAATAGCAGGTGCTCTTTTGTTGCCTCAAAGTTACATCATCTCATTCAGTTGCCAAGTGACACTAAGGATATGGATGGGTTCTGGGGTATTCTCAGTGCTTCCCATTTGGGTAGCAGCATTCTATGCCTGCCACTAAGTCAGTTGTTTGGAAACTGTTCCTGAGCACAAGAGCAGTTCCGCTTGTTCCACCTTGAGCTGGAAAGGGCACTTTGTGTCGGAAAGAGCATTTGATTAATAGGTTGTTACGTTTTGTACCTTTCTAGAGATCGCCTAGGAGTAAAGTTGAGATAGAAACTGCCTCCCAGAAACTTCAACTCACATTATAGCCTCCTTTCAATCCATCTCCCTTAGCATCAGAGAGCTAGAAGCATCACTCTTGATTCTTCAAGTGTAATTGCAAATAAATGCTATATACCAGGCCCAGAGGCTCTCAGAGGGCCTCTGAAGTCCCGTCATTATCACAAACTCTGTTAACTTTTCTTTATTATCTCTCACCACATTGGAAGAACAAGGACAGAGACAAATAATAATCTGATAGATTCAGAAAATACTTACTGAGAGAGGACTAAATTTCAGACACCTTCCTACATATTCTGACGCAGATTATTTTTAGATATTCTTTTCTCAAACAGTAATCCTGAGGTGGGAATTATTTTCTTACATATTTTTTGAAGGTGAGGAAACTTTGGCTAAGAATTATTACATACCTTGCCCAGAATCACATAGCTTTTAGGTGACTAAGTCAGGATTTGAACCCCAAACCTTGGTGCCTCTAAGTCCAAGTGTAAAGCCTCTATCCCATTACTTTCAGAACATGCTGGAGAATGAAAATCATCTTGTTACATTCCATCTCGCTTTATTTTCAACCCAAACTGGTTTACCCAGCTTGATAAGTTCTTTAGTCACTACAGGGTATTGAATGAATCATGGTCATATCCAAAACTCAAATCCACGTTCAAAGGAGGAAGATCTATCCCATTGATAGTATTTTAAGAAGAATGTGCCTGGGGTTCTAAAGGCAATTTCAAAAGAAGAGTGATAAAAATGTATTAAGGAATACTTGTAAAACATCCCAAGGCAAACTCCTGTGATGCTGCCACACTCACCTAGGTGGCTACAGTCTAGCCCTTGTTCTTGCTGCAAGTACTGGTCTGCTATAGCCACAGGCTTTGGAATTAGAAGCCCTGAGATTAGGAACACCCTGACCTTCCACTGGTGACTTAATCTCTCCTTGCCTCAGGTTCCACATCTTTAAAAGGGCTGAAATAATATATATGACATTCAGAGCAGAGAGCACAGCCATAGTTAGGCTTCAGTAAGTGGTAATTATTATCACTTGTCATGACTTTCATTTTAACCTAACGGGAAAAACTATCGCCCTAGGGGAGACCTCCCTTAATTGAGGTGCTGCGGTTGGTCACAGCAAAGGAGAGGATTCAGTTTGCAGATACTTATTTAAAATAATACAGAAGAATAGCGCCTATCTGGTCCTCAGGGAAAGGGAAAATGGGCCCAGAGAGTCTGGCCTCCTTATTGATGTTCAACTAAGAGGCTGCTTTGGCCAGAATAAGAGCCGTGAACACTGCTGCTGATTTATCCCTCCCTCCCCCATCTTTCCCCTCTGGTATAAATTAAAAGGTTAGGATTAACATATACACACTACCATAAAAAATAACCAGGAAGGAACTATTGTAGAGCATAAGGAACTCTACTCAGTACTCTGTAGTAACCTATATGGGAAAAGAATCTGAAAAAGAATAGGTATATATGTATACCGGAATCACTTTGCTGTATACCTGAAGCTAACACAATACTATTAAAAAACTATACTTCAATATAAAATAAAAATTTTCAAAAAAGACCATTTCTGTGAATGAGCCTAGAGCCTGATTGAATACAGATCACTTTCGTGTCTGCCAGAAAGTAACTGTAGATTCAATAAGTACATAATAGATGAGCTTCTCAATTATTTACTATTTGCATGTGACTCCATGACGTTGTCTGCATGTTCTTAGGTCCTTCTCCCATTGGCAGCAAAGCCTAGAGAGTAGGTGTTCTGTCTGGAGGTCAAAGCACTACCAGCAAGTGCAAACTGCATGGGACACTTAAAGGCAGTGAGGACACTGCAGTTCGTCTTTCAAGTCCCTCTTTCTAGGCAAATTCCTAAGAACTGTCCACACAGAAATAGACACTGGGCATTCTTCAATGGTCTACATTTTTATTATTTTTCATAAAGCCCATTTATTAAACCACAGCTAGCAATGATTCATTTTCTAAAACGTTTATAAAACTTTCCAAAATCTTAAACTCACACACACACACACACACACACACACACACACACAGGTTCTTGGTTGAACCATGCGTCCTGGTTAACAGTCTAAAAATAGTCTCTGTACAGATACAGGAGTTTTATATTTTCTAGGAAGTGGTGGTTTGCTAGGGTATTGGTACTTCATCACACCTCTATGAGATAGGTCTGATAAGAATATCATAAAGTTTTTTACTTTTTCATTAGGTAACACTTTTATTAACAGTATTAACAGCAGATTGAATGTTACCTCTGTAAGTGATCAGCTTCCTGTGCTTGCATTCTGATATTTTGTTTTTAATAAGAGAAAGAACAGGAGTCCCTATGAGCAGGGCCAGGACTTATGGAGATGCAGATGTCTGGCTTGTGCACATCAAATGTTAATTGTGACTTGGAGCGAACAGGTGGCAGGTGGCTGACCTGGGACATTTCAGTCTGTAAAGGAGGTTGTGGTCAAGGAAGTTCTGGTGAGGTTTTCGGAGTGGCACCCAGAATCCCACTTCCCCACATGCTTGGGAATGAGTGTGAATACACAGGATACTTCTTTTAGAGTCAGGAGGTCTCTTTTACAATGTGAGCAATGCTACTCATTAGCTTTGTAACCCTGAGCAAGTCACTTTTACCTCTCTGAAACTCCTTTTCCAGTTTTCAACTGTAGGAAGAGCATTTGTCCGAGATCAAAGGTTGTAGAAGAGGGGGAGGAAGAGGCGCGTTGGTAACTAGCATAAGGGGGCAGGGAGTGGTGGGGGCTGTGGGGACCATGTGCCATCTAACAGGGATGGGAGTGGCGGGACAGCAGTGGCTGCTTTGCTCCAACCTGTGTGCAACATTCCTCCCCAGACTGTCTCTTCTCCTTCCCACTTTTTCAAGGGCAGGAGGATATTTGGATTTTCAAGTAAGACATCCCAACTTTAAAATATTGACAGTGACATCCAGCATTAAAAATATGAGAGGGCAATATGCAGGATGTTGCTGGTTTCATTTTTGTCTCTCACCTGGAAGCCCCAAAAGTGTCTTCTAGTTTTAATATTTTAAGTTTTGTGTTTCACTAATGTCAATGATAGAGATAAGTGGAAAAGTTAAAAGACAAAATTCTATCCACCTTAATATTATAACCATGCACATAGAGTATGTGCATGGAAGCAAAGCAAACACTAGATTGGAATACGTACAAATGAAACAAATTTATAGGTGATGAGACTGTAGGGGGATGTCATTTGTATTTGCTAAAATATCTCTGCTCTTTCCTTGCTTGTACAACAAAAAAGAAAAACATAATAAAATAAATATTGAGTGGGTAAGAATGGTACCAGACAAAGGAGAAAAAGGGAGAGTGACTGATGTTAAATTATGTTCTTAAAACTTATATTTCTGTCCTGATCTCTGTATTTGCTTGTCAACATTCTTAACCAATAAAAGCAGACAGTGTTCAGTTACATGTAGGCAAACTCCATGTGCCTGAGATTTCCCACCTAATTAGTACTATTCTTCCTCCCCTCCCCCCAACCTGGTTATTTATAAAAATACTTCCCACATCATGAATTAGAGTGGTATCAAAAGTTTCACAGAATTATTAGTTTGGCTTCTGAATATAATATACAAGGTTTTTTTGTGTGTGGGTTTTTTTTTTTTTTTTTGTGCTTTTACTGGGTGGTAGGATGGAAAGGGTAATTTATTGTCCCTAATTACATTTTCCTTTGCTTTCTATCAACACTGTTTTCATTCTATAAATCCACATCAACTACCCATAAAGTGAGCAGAAAACCAAAGGTTGTTATTTAATGTGTTTATTTGAAGGCTTTCAAGATGCCCTGGGGGAAAGTTACTTTGTTATAAACAAATTTAGAGGAGAATATTAGCACAAAGGAATAGAAGGTCTTTTTATCACAAATGCAGAAATTCTCAAAAATCTATCCATCTTTGCAGGGTAGTATCCAACCCCATACTAAATATGCGATGCATGTCTATAGAAAGATGGAATTTTTCCTCTACTCCCTGGCCTGCATCTAGACTTTCTTAGCTGGGGAATAAATCCACAAAAATGTGGTTATTGATCTTCTTTAGTAGTGGGAAAGTGAAAATAATCCCACCACGTTCTAGATACATCAAGAAGTGTCTTTTGACACTGAGGACAATCAGCCCCAGGATGTGGATGCAGGGGACTTGACTTTCACTTTCTCACTGAAAATGGTCCACTGAGCAAAAAGCAGGATGGTCCTCTGCCAGCATTGTAGAGAAGGACCAGTATACTGTCTAGCGCTTTCTTGCGTCCTGTTGCCTCACTGATTTCTGGATTGCCAGATGCTTCTGTTTTTTGAAAATGGTTTAAAAAAATACCTTAGGGATTCTGTTGTTTCAGAAACCTTACATATGGCACAAAATATCCTAAAAATTTTTTGAGAAAACATTTGCTTTTTCTTTGCTTAATGTAATCATTGCTGAAGCCCAAATTCATTCAAATTTATTGTTTTCTTTTCATGGACATTTTGATGGTTGAAATTCTAAAGTTGCATAAAAGTGTGAGTAAGCAAGTTGTGAAGATTTAATTGCTCATTTTTTTAAAGTAAGTCTTAAAACCATAAGTCGGCTAAGAGAGGTTGAGAATTTAACCTTGAAATTGAGAATTCATAACAACTGAGATAAAAATGATTTTTTTGAAGCTGGAAGATAGCCTTGATTTATCCCCATTGAATCAGAGAGCCGCTTTTTCACACATTGAGTCATAACTAGAGGCTGTTTTTTTTCTTTCCCCCTTTTGGTAAACCACCTTAACCCACTCTTGAAAACCTCTGGTTCATGTACAGAATGAGTCTGAGTCTGCCTCTATTTAGCCTGTGAAATTTAACAAGACCAGAGCCTGGGGTTGGTGAGGCTGTGAGCCACACCACCATCTCAGATTTTTGATGACACCACAAACCACTTGAGATTTATTATGTTAGCAGATGTCATCAGATATATGTGTGCACAGGTGCAGCATGCAGCTAGTGAAAGAAGAAACACCGCATGTGTATATTTATTTTTGTACCCATACTCTCAGTAGTTAGAAAGTGACCTGGTGTGCCTGTCCTGGGCAGTGTGGTGTTTTGACTCCATTGCAAGCCCTTATCTGATAATCTCTTGAAGTCTTTGCCACAGATATATCTCCATATGATGAGCAACTATGTCTGTGGCAAAGACACTGTTTATTTTCCCAGTCAATAGCTAAAGATTGTTATAATTACTGAAAAATAAAAAGTGTCACCAGAGGTGGTTATTTATACTTGGGGATCCTTCTTATACAATAATATATTAGATATCCATTCTTTTCTACTTTTCAAAGTTGCATGGGGTAGCTCTCAGCTATGGAACCCAAAAAAATGCCAGAAGTTGGCACTTTATAAATGTCCTAATTTAAGCCTCTCTACTATGTTTAAAATAATTAAGAAGTAATTGAAACTATTTTCTGGGGGTAATATGAAATATGAATGTTTACACAGGTTTATACCTTTTGCATTGTTAATTCTAAAATGTAATCATTCAATTCTTTTAAAAGATGGTATTATGTTTTATTTAGTATTGAACTGTAAATATTCCACTATATTATATACATTAAATTTGCACATTTGCTAGTATAATAGACTAAATATAGTAATCTAATAAATTAGTGTGTACCCTTTAATAGTAAAAATAATAGAAATAAAAACACACTTCCTACATTTTTTAGAAATAGGTAAGTAAGATAAAATAAACACCTTTGGAGTAATGACTGAAAATTACTGGTTTAGATGGGGTAGAGGAATTACTTCAATTATGACATAAAGCATTATAATAATGCATGCCTTTTAGAAATAATTATATAGTGATTATTCTCAGATAAACACACGCAGATGTTGCTTGTAGACTAAAAAAATTCTTAATTCGAAAAAAATACAGAAATTGCTTTACCAGTTAATTGGCTTTAGGAAAAAATAGAAAATCTAAAGTTTCAGTGTAGTGGAGACTCTTCTATTAAGTTCTAAGGAATGAACCATGCCTCTAACGAAAGGAAGGGAAAAAACAAAAAGCTTTTCTACTGGAATCACTTCAGTTAGATGTGTCAGAAGGTTAAAACACCTAAGTAATGTTAGATACTCCTGATTTTTTAATGAATAATTAATTATAACTTATAAAAAGTTAAATATAAAAAGACATTGGACCTTAAGTATATTAGGAAAGACTTCTAAGCAAGGTAGTTTTAATTTAAGAAGTATCTATATTCAAACGCTCCAATTTCTACATATTTATTTATATCAGAAAGTGTAAAAACTGGAAGATCAATCAGTGTTGAAGATTAGAAGACCACAATCATTAGGCCATTGAAAGATTTAGGAGGAGCAACCTGCTGAAGTGACTACAAATTAGTGAGACCAATTTCTACAGGACATTTAATCTCCTTAGTTTATAAATCTTAGATATCATTTAATTATAATATATGTACATATTTGACAGACGGAAGAGTGATTGGTATAGGAGTAAGTACTCTCGTGAGTTTCACATGTCAAAAGAAACAAATGACATGCAAATAGAAAGAGAAAATCTATAATCCTGAACATGACATGCAATGATACATTCTATTACTAAATAATATGCTTAGGAAGAAATTCTCTGATGGGTGACACTAAATCTAGCTTCATTCAAGTCATCACCAGGAGCAGAGGAAATCCTTCCCTTTCCCCTTTCCTGTTCCTTTTCCCATTTTGTGTCTTGCGATATTTCCTAAAGAAAACTGGATTCTCTCTGTAACATCTTTTCTTCTTTGCATGAAATAGACGTGGGGAAATTTTGGTAATTCTGGTATGGACTTCAAATAATTACAATAGAGAAGCTTTCTCAGGCACATATAAAAGTCTTATAATTTGATAGCACTGCTCATTTAAACACTCCTTCCACCACCCTAAATAATATATTTTAATTGAGCTGCACTGAAATTTAATATTTTATATTTGATTCCTTATTGCTAAATGTGATTTTATGAACCATGAAACTACTATTAGGAAATCCTAGGATGGAAACAGATCTGCTTGTGCCTGGGTAGGCTGAATTTTAGCTATACTACTCGAGTGGTTAAAATTAGCTAACTTGGAACAAGATAGATGTTAATAATTAATTTTCCTTGGGAAGTTATAGCTAAATGGGGAGTTACATACACGTGTGTTTCCCTCATCTCTCTCCCAAAGCTGTATAGATATACTGTGTTGCTTTTTTTCTGAAGGAAAACGGGGAAATGGTAATAACCCACTTTAAAGTTTGGCATTTTCCAAAGTTCACCTGGGTCAATCTGGTTTAGTTTTGTACTTACTGAAATTAAACATGTACACTATTCACAAAGATATATGTAACATGTACATACTATATGTATGTAATATATGCATGTATATATGTGTGTATGACCGTGCTGGAACAGGGAGGAAAAAAAGAAAAACTTTTTTTGGATAATGAGGCCAAAATGTCTCTGTTTTATAATGTGTATTGTAGGAACAAAGAACCTGAACAATATTGTTTAAGTTGTCTTGGACTTTGAGGATAAATATAATTGGGATTAAAACACTGACGTGCTCACATTTAGTAGAAAGATAAGAACAATTCATTGGGAGCTATTCCGGTCCCACTAGTAATCACATAATTGAGTAGGGTTTTTAGAGGATATTTGAAGCTATTGCTGTCTGTTGTGCTTACATAATTACTCAGGATCTCTGTAATAAAATCCTTCTCAACACAGGTGGGTTAGTATTAAGTAAATTTAGGGCGAGTGTTATGTTTTTACTTTCAATACTTCAGTTTTAGATCAGAATTATAGAACTTGATTTAACCGTTAAGCATTGTTATACAACATTACAGGTGCTTAAAATGCAAAATAACTGGATTACTTGAAAATTAAGCAAAAATTACATAAAGTTTAAAAAACACTCATTCAAACAGCTTTATGAACATGAACCCGCCAGCACATCTCACCTAGAGTGTTTACTTTTGGGTTGCATATTTCTCTGGGGTTATTTCTTCAGTGAACAGTGTGAAAGTCGCTCAGTCGTGTCCGACTCTGCGACCCCATGAACTACAGTCCATGGAATTCTCTAGGCCAGAATACTGGAGTGGGCAGCCATTTCTTTCTCCAAATTATTTCTTCAACCTACCCCTGAATTGTTGATATTTACCTGCATGCCTATAAAATAGTAGAGTTCTGGTTGTTTTGCTTTAATGATAAGGCTACGCAGCGAGGAACATTTCAGAATTCCTTTTACAACGAAACAAACGTGGCCTGGCAAACCGGACCCAGCAACCCGGCGTCAAGTAGGGAAGAGCACCAATCCCGTCTCATTATTATTTGGTGACGCGTCTCCCGCGGCCGCTCGGCCGGGCTCGGCTCTCGCGCACGCCCGCGGGGAGGCCCCAGAGCGCGGGAGCACAAAGGCACGCGGAGCCTGGCGGCCCCGCAGACTGGCGGCACCGCCCTCCTCGCCCGCCCTCGCCGCGCTCCGGCCCCGCCCGGCGGCACAAAGAGCTGAGCCGCCACTCGTGAGAGGCCCCCGCGCAGCGCAGCCCGCCACACCCACTCGGGCCCGCTCCCGCCTCCGCTGCCGCGGGCGCCCTAATGAATATGCATCACCGCGCCCCCGCCCCCGGCTCCTCCTTTCGGTTTCCTTCCCGCCGCCAGGCGGAAGCGAAGAGCCACGCTTCCCGCGCGCTGAGCCGGCCTGGGTGGGGCGGGGCCGGGCTGCTGGTTCGGAGAAAGAGAAAGCCGGGGAGGCGGCGGCCGCAGAGCGCGGGCCGGGCCGGGCGCGGAAAGGGTGCGCGGATGGCCGGCGGTTCCGGGGTAGCGCCGCCGCCGGCCCTGAGGATTCCAGGGCGGGGAAGAGGAGAGCGCGCAACCTCCCGGCCGTGCCGGGTGCATCAGCCTTAGCGCGCTCCGAGCCCGGGCGGGGAGGCAGCCCTCACCCCGGAGCAGCCCTGCTAAAACAACAATAAAACCCACCAAGCACACACGCGCACGCACGTACACACGCACACAAATACAGACCCGGCACTCTGGACGGCTTTCAAGTCAAGCTCACGTCTTCTCCAAGTGAGAGGAAGCAAACTGGAAATCCAGACAGGCTGAGGGGTTGCCTGTTTTTAGACTTGACTTTTACCGCCTTTTCTTCTTCGGGCCAGGAATTGTGGCATTGCAGAAATTATCATTAAAAACAAAAGTAAGAGCCTACTCCTGGGTTGCGCTCTTAAAAAAAATACAAAAGCGACACTAAAACAACTGGAGAAAAATCCACAAATCTGTACCTGAGATACGTGAAGTCAGCGGGCCAGGGTTCTGTTATAAACTCAACATCTCTTATTTATTGCAATAAGCAGTGGTATGTAGCTTTGAAATGAAGAATTTTATTTGCTTGTCTCTTGCATCCCCTTCTATTCCCAGACAGATTTTTTTCCCCTTTGTACATTGTAAAGAGAACCTAAATGTCATTTCTGCTTTACAGGTTGAGCCATATGTTGGGTTTTCAGACCTAATGTTTAAAAAAACCACAACTTTGTCAACCTTAGTGTACATGCCACACTTTTATGATAGGAATCCGTGGATAACATTGTAAGTCCAAAACTGAAATGTAGCATTTTTTCTGCTTCATCTCCCTAACCCCCTTCCCCATGATGGAAAAAATTACTGTACAAATGATACTTTAGTTGTGCCTTGTAGTCCATTCTTTTCGGAGCAGTTTTTTCTTCCCTGCACAGATTTGTTACATATTCTCACTTAAAAGTGTATTTATTTAGCTCTGATTGGTGTATTGGCGTTTTTAAAATCATTCTTCATTCCAAAGTGTAGTTACCCCCACTCCCTTGTTCCTGAAGTGGCAGGATAGAATTGTTAGCCCTCTCCCACTCTTCCCTCTACTTAAAGAAAAAGAAAAAGATTATGATGTATTTCTTCCCGCTCCTGTTTTTTTTTCCTGCCCTGCTGTTTTCACTCTAGTATTTTTTCTCCCCTGCCTAACAAAGTGTGTGTGCGTGCGCGTGTATGTGTCTGTCTGTCTCCCTCTTCCCTTGTCTTCTCTTTGCCAGTATGTCTGGGACATATTTTAATGCACGATATCCCATCCATTAAGTTGTGGTTGAATGCAGAGTGTGTGAGGACTTGGCAGCTTTCAGGTTGAAGAGGGGGCGGGGAAGCCCGTTTCGACTTTGACACAAGATGCCGAAGTGGCGTGATTGGAATTATTATTAGTGCTGTGAACATGGCCATCTTCTCCTCTGGTTAGAAGAACTGCCATTGAACTTGAGACAGGACAGACAAGATCTCCAACCCCCAACTCCCCCCTGCCCCCCCAACCAAGTACAGTAGCTGGCAGGGAAAAGGCGCCAAAATACACAAGATTAACTCTAACTTTCTTTGACAGGATCCTATAACACCATCCTTTGTAATTTTAACTTTCCATCGGGTGGGAAAAAGTTAACTTGTGAACCCATACTTGAACAGACATTTAAATCAGCCCTAAAATGGAATAAATCCAGAAAGTCATACACGCATGCTTATGTGGTTAGGAAAGAATGCACATGTAAATAAGCAGGGTGCATGTGTGTATCTGGGGAGTTCAAGATTTAATCAAAATCAGAATGAGTGTGACTTTTGAGTACATTTACTCTATGGGGCAGAGCACGGTGAGGCAAAGAAGCTGACCTTTAAGCAATCTAAGTAAAAACTGCAAAGAGTTGTGAAACACAAAACGTTGTGGTTTCCAGTTTTACATTTGAGGTTTGATGTTTTCATTTAATGGTATGAGAGATGGAGAAAGCACCAGTGCTGAAAAGTCCCTATTAAATCATATGTGGGCAAAGGTCAAGCACTCCAATTCACTGATACAATATACTGCAGATTCCTGCCTCACTGATGGGGAGCACAGGAAAAAGCGCTTGGGCAATAAAAGTATTAGAAGGGTAATTATTGTACGTGGTTGGGACTGCATTCTTGTGCACTGGGAAGAGGTTTTTACTGGCCCTGATGAATTTTAAAGCTGAGTATTGTTGAAAGCTGTTTTAATAGGAAATTGATTAGCTGAGTGTTTCATACAATAAATGGTGACAGTTTCATTGTTTGATGTCCAAAATAAATTCTTTTTATTCTTTGGTAGACAGAGTCATCCGTTTAAGATGGTCAGACAGCAGCAACATAATTATGAGTGAATGTGATGTCATGAACATCTGTAACTTTGCTTTTGGAGCTTGTGACATCACACAATTTGACAATATTATTGCTTTGGAAGTTATTAACTTACTGTGTGTTGTAAAATATTTTCAGATGTATCTCAGAGACAAAGTTTACTTAAAATATTAATATGTATTTTGTATAGGCCCAGCAGTTTGTTTTCTATCATTGTAATTATGCAATTGTTGGCTAAATTTTATTTTGAAAGTTAAAATGAACAGTCTTATTATTATGATTGTTTTGGTTTTGAAACAGAAACGCAGTTTTCAAGAACAGATTTACAGAAAGGGATGCAGAAAGTTTACGTTGGTTTGCAGTGTACTTTCTACCTTTCTTCATGAACAATATAAAGACAACTTAGCCATGTTGCATAAAAGCTTTCTCAACAGCTCATTAAAGCCAATTTTTTTTTTCATGTCACAAAGGCGCATGTAGATAAGAAACAAAAACCAACTTACATGTAGAAATAAAATGATGGTATAGTTTTAAGTGTTAGCGATTTTGAAAAAGGACAATAGCTACAACTCTCACAGGCTCAGCAAAGAAGTCTGTGTGTGAAGGTGCCTGTAAGTTTTGAAGTATTGTTACTGAACCAAGACAATTATTACTGTGATTTTCAAAGTTTAAAATCATACAAAAATTACAGGGCAACTGCTGACTTTGTAATCCCAGAAAGCAATGTCTTTAGAAGCTGGGAATCTCCGTTGATGAACTAGCCTCATTTCTGTACAGAAGTGAAAACCAGCTAAACTTAATGCTGGCCAGTCTACATACAGATTCAGTGGTGGTTTGAAAATGTGCCCGAAATGTAGGCACACTTAGCAGGACGGTATTTTTTTTTCTAAACAGTCGAGTACAGGCATTTCAGCAGTGACATTATTAACAGCGTCATTTTTCTCATTTAGTTTTGTCCTCAGGGGACACCGAACAGCTCCCCGAGGATGGGGAAAAAAAAAATCCACAGTTATTTATTCATTTCAGTGAAAGGCAAAGCGCTGGCAATGGGGGGTGGGGAAGCTAACCCGTTGTGGATTTTGTAGTAGGGAAAAATTGCTACCCTAATTTGACAGTAGTACTTTAAGGGCTGATAGAGCTGGGCATGATTTTGCAATTCCCATCAAGTGCAGGCAATTTCAGTACTTGTTGGTTGTTTATACATGTGTTGTTGAGTGGATTTTTGATGTTCTTGCTTGTGGATATAAAATCGTGTTTTCCAGGCTACACATGTATGATTTTTGTGGTTCATTTGGAAGAAGAAAAGGTCCCTGGGCATGGTGTAGTGGATACTTGCAGTCTTGCAGGCCTGTTTCCTGGGGTCAGGAGGTCATCTGTCTCTTTTGTATTTAGTTTTAAAATATTGATATTGGCCATGCAGCCAGGGTGTGTGGAATTGTTGAGCCACCCCTCTAGTCACATGCAAGAGCTAAAAAAAAAAAAAAAAAAAGAGTCATCGAGTGTATTGAAAATGACAGCTTTGTTAAGCTCCAAGAACTTTTCCCTAAACTACTCGAGATTTACACCCTGTCACTGAATTTCTTTAGAAAGGAGAAGACTAAAAGGAAATCAATATTGGAAGACCCTTGAGATGTTATGCTCCTCTCTGGAGGTCAGTGAAAGGCTCCAATTGGGTAATACTGCTTACTTTTTCAAATATACAACTGAGTTTTGAAAAATCCAGTCACCTGAAGAACAGACACTCCAGCACTTCTTGAAATTAAACTGTCAGAAAAAAAACAAAAAACAAAAACTTTCCTCCTCTATAAGATGGCAGGGAATAGGTGATCTAGGGAGGAGGTCTTTAGGGATTCTGAAATATCAGATTTTCCTGTTGCTACAGAAGGTTTTCACTTCTTTCTTCCAGCCAGATTTTGGGGTGAATGAAATTAGTTTAACTCTTTCAGTGAGTGTGAGAGAGAGAAGTTTAGGAGAGGTAAGTACCAGTCTCAAAAGTGTTTCGCCCACTTTGATAGCATCAGAAGCTTTTCAGAGATACTTTCAAACCACCCTTAATGCCATGGCACAGAAATGCTGGGTAAAAGGGAAAATGGCTAAAATACCATATGTACCTTCTCACTTCCTCCTTTTTTTTTTTTCCTACCTGGTGTTTGAAAGATTGGCATTTCTGAAACCACAGACAGTGAAGTGTCCTGCTGAGAGAAGTCACGGTCTACCCCCTTCCCCCACCCCAGTCCCTCTTTACAAAAGGCTATCTTAAGAGTTCATCTTGAGAACACTTGCAGTGTTCCTGGTATTGGCTGCACAAGAAGCAGAGTTCTGGGTGGGGTGAGGTTGGGGGGATGTCAGCCATATCACCCATGGTTCCAAGGCCTAAGAAGACAGTCAAAGCCAAATCCACTGAGTACCCCATGTCTCTGTTGCTCATTTTTTCCTCCCTTTGAGTTTCCCCTTCCTTTCTTATTTTCCTTTTTCTTGGAAACAAATCAAAACCCCCACCACCAAGTATCCTCCATGCTCATCCGTAAGTGCCCTACAGACAGGGAGAGGTTTGAACCTCTAAGTGATAGGCCTGGGAGGCCCCAGACATCTTTAGGTCTCGGCGGTCTTACCTGGGTCTGTTGCTGCTTCATCACCCCTGGTGCTGCTGTAGCTTTTGTGGGCTCTTCTGTGTTAAGAGTTGTCTTTCATTCTTCTTTTCTAAGCTCGTGAGAAACTTTTGGAGGCGACCTAGTTTGGGTGGCAAAAGGAAAGGGTTTCTGTTGGTAAGGGAAACTAGTAAGGGAGGAGGGGTGGCGATGTCTGCAGACACTTGCCCAGGGCTCAGCACTGGGCCTCTTCTGCCAGGGGACAGCGGCTGGTTCTGGGATCTCTGGCTGAAACGGAGCACTTGCAGGGTGCCAAGATTTCACTGGGGGTGGTGTGGTGAGGAGGGAGGGAAGAAGGGAGGGAGGGAGAGAAAGAGAGATGCGAGCTTGATTTTTAAAGAGACCCCGAAATAATGGCTTCTGTAAGAGTCCAGGCATTCAAAGAGGTGTGTTCAAGGACAGGAGAGTATTCGTGCCAACGGGAATGTCTTTTATGGTAAATTAACCCCGGTTAAATGGAATATTTGTTCAAAGGGAAACTCCAGTAGTTAAAGCTGGTATTATCAGTAGCGCTTCCACGCACCCACCCCCCACCCTTCAGACCTTGTAAGAGGGTGAGAAAAGGGCTGCAGCAGAATGTGCAACACAAAGTGATGTTTTGGGCTTTCTTCTTTTTTAAAATCTAGGATGAGATTGCTTAAACATTTCTGAGAGAAATTAGTATTTATTCGGATTAACCCGTACTGTCACTTCATTTCTTTTATCTATAAAGACTGTCAACTTTATTCTGGCTTTTCAAAAGGAAGAAATGACCCACACAAAGGAAATTAACGTTGTCAGAACCCGGACTAGAGGATTCCGCTCCCAGTGGGGTGTGCCCTAAAGGGTTAACTCCGGGGGGTTTTCTAAATTTCCCCGACTTTACCTGTCTTCCCAGAACCAAAGCTCCCCCCTCCAACCCTGGCCTCCTCTACTCCCCCTCCTTCCCCACCGCCTTTCTTCTTTAGGCTCTTGCTTTACGGGGGCTGCAGCTGGTGGACTTGGCAGGCTCGCCTCATTAAGAGCGCTCTTTGAAAACGGACTGTGTTTGAGCATTTCCCTAATGAGGACAGGACGGGGTTAAAAAGTGACCATTTCATGGTTGACTTGAACCTGCCTACTTTTCTTGATGTGTCGTTGTGAAATGCTTGATGTGGATAACTCCCACTCGGTGAAGGAAAAAGTCACTAGCTCCTTCAAGTCCGCTGGTGGTGGTGGTGGGGGGGGGGGCGCGTAAGGAAGGGGTGGGAAGAGCGGAAAGAGATAGGAGAAAGTTGAGGGGAAAAAATCGAGAGGAAGCAAGCGAGAGAGGAAAGGGGAATCAGGAGAACCTCCAAACGGCTCCAGAGCACAGCTGGAAGTGGGGGCGGCCCCGCCCCCGGGCTGGGGCCTTCGAGTGCCCTCCGGGGCCCCCGAGCTAGGTAGACGCGTAGCCCCTGGCACTCACTTTTCCTCTCTCCATTGTCTGCACAGCCTTTGCTTCCACCTCTTCCCCACCCACCCCTGGCCGAAAACCGGAATTTGGGGGGCGGAGTGTGTGTGTGTGTGTTTGTGTGTGTGTGTATGTGTGTGTGTGCGCGCGCGCAGAAAGAGTGCGAGGCAAAGCGCCGGCCTCCACATCTCCGAAATCAAGTTCATTCACTCGGGGCCCGCGGCTCGCGGCGGGGTGAGGGCGGGGCCTCGCGCGGGAGCGAGGCGGGCGCGGCGGCCTCTGCAGGGCTCTAGAGACACACGCACCCCGCTCGCGCGCGCGCCCGCCCGCCCCGCAGCCCCAGGCGCGCTGCGGCCCCGCCCTGCCTGCACCCCGGCGGCGCGGGAGCCGCTTTCCGCCGGCGCCCCGGGCCCCGGGGAGGGGTGGGGATTGGGAGTGAGCCAGACGAGTCGCGGGAGGAGGAGGACTAGAAGGAGGAGGGCGCAGGAGGCGGCGGCGCGGCCCGATCCTCCGGCTCCGAGCGAGGCCACGTGCACCGGGCACCCCCAAGGGAGGGCGGCAAACCGCGGCGAGGCGCGCCACTTGTGCGGAGCTGCCCCGGGATGCGGGCCCGTGCTTGAGAGACCCAGGATGGGCCCCGTTCCCACCCGCGCCGGCGTGCCCCAACTATTTAAGTCCAAGTTCGTTCAGCCATCCCCCCTCCGTCTCCCCCTCCTCCTTTCAGCCGGCGGAATCGGCGGACCGCGCCTGCCCCGGGTGCGAGAGTCGGCGCCCCAGTCTGGGCCCCGGGGCGGCCTGGGTGTGAGGGAATTTTCCATTCGTTCCTTTCTCGGGCCCAGTTCGGCTCAGGGCTTCTCTTAACTCGGAGGTTCCCGCGGCTTAAAGAGTCCGCAGCGAACACCGGAATACCTTTTTCCAGGGCGGGTTTTCGGGGTGTGTACGTGTTGGGGGAAGGGCGCGGGACTTGCCCAAAGGGCGGAATGACCATTTATTTAAAATTTAAAAAAAAGTTGTGGTTCTATTGCAGTGGTATGAGAGCTTTAACAAATGAGTGAGAGAGAGAGAGAGGGAGAGAAGCAAGAGGAGGAGGAGGAAGGTGGGGGGCGGGGGGTGTGGAGAGGCTGGTGCAAAAGGAATGCGCGTTTGCAGGAGGAGGAGTAAAGCGATGATTGTGTAATTAAATAATAAAACAATCCTTAAGTCTGATTTGGAGAGAGCTCGAGCGGGGTCCAGAGGGTGGAACCGGTGAATTTTTCAACTTCCAAGTTTTGCAACGAAAGAAAGCGAGAGAGGGAGGGGAAAAAAAAGAGCCCAGAGCAGAAAGAGAGGAGTTTGGAGCCGAGCGGGAGAGCGGGATTTATCGTTTGGGATTTTTCAGGAGCGCGTTCCGATACCCCCGGGCTCTGGGCAGCCGCGGCAGCAGCAGCAGCAGCCTCCTCGCTCGGCCGGGTCAGACGCGGGGCGAGGCGGGCGGCGGGCGGGCAGCCGGGCGTGGAGGAGTCGGCGCGGGCGGCGGCCGCTGCAGCCGGGGACCGCGCGCCGCGAACCTCTTCCGCCCGGGAGACCTGCGCTCGCGCCCCCTCCCTCACCCCGGCCTCTGCCGGCTCCCCCACCCACCCCGCCCCCACCCCGGCCCTCTCCCGCGCGCGCCCCGCCACCCGCGCGCACTCGCTCACGCTCCCCCCTCGCGCACACACATGGTCGGCTCGCGGCAAAGTTTCGCCTGCGATCGCCACTCCGGGATCCTGCCGCAGTGCTTGGGGCTGTAACCTTGAACTTTCCCAGCGCGGTGACACATTCTCCTCGCTCTCCCTCCCGCCCTCTCTCCTGCGCCCCCCTCCCCGCCTTTTTTAAAAAAGCATTTCACCACCAACCACCACCCCAATCCGACCCACACCGAACCTTCGCGCACCCCCTACCCCCCAACAACAACAACAACAACAACAACTGCAAAACAGAAAACAAACCCCAAACCCAGGCGAAAAGCAGCCAGCACCGGCGGCGGCGGCGGCGGCCTCGGCGAGCACGGCCAGCGCGCTCGGACTGCAGGAGGGTTAAAAGTGTAGATTGGATTTCACCCCGGGAAATCTAGCACGCCGAGTGAACTTGAATCTTTGGCTATTTAAGGAGGACTGGGTTTGTTGTGAAGTTGCGGTGATCCAGCGCAGAGCCCTGTCCTGATTGATCGCATCGCGGGGCTCAGATGACTGTAAAATGAATAGATGAAATTCTTGCTTCTCGAAGATTTTCTTGGGCATCTCCGGGAAAGTGCGTTTTAAGGCGAAGTCATGATGTATTCTCCCATCTGTCTCACTCAGGTACATGTCTCAGTTGCTCTCTCGAGCTTTCTCTTTAGCCCGAAATGCCTTTGTTTTGTTGCTCTCGTCCGCGGACAACTAATGGTTTTAGTTAACCTCCGCACACCCCGGTAACCCAGCAGCAGAAGTGGTCCGGAGTTGCGGCGGGGTTTGCAGGGCGGCACCACAGCCGGCGAGCGGCCCCTAGCTCACAATCACCATGCGCGCCCAGCCCGGCACACTGGGCACGGAGAGCGGGTGCCCGCGTGCTGCCAGAGCGGCTGGGCCGGGCGAGGCCGCCAGGGATGGGCAGGGCCCGGGCCCGCGAGAGCTAGCCCGCCTGCAGCCCCTGGAGTGCTTGCTGCGCCCCTGCCCAGGGTGTCTGCTGCCTGTTTTGGTTGCTTGCGCGCTGAGGTGGACTCCGGCTTTAGAGAAGCTTTGGGGGGCGGGGGGGGGGGGAACTGAGCCTTAATAAACAAGCAGTGAACTTGGGCGAAGGGACTCCAGTAGGAGTCCTTGTGGGCGCCTCTGGACTCCGCTGTAGGCAGTGGGCGGGAGACGAAGCAAGTCGAAGGTTGTGGTCCGGGGACTATTCCTTTGCTTAATTTGGGGATCTGAAACTCTAGTCCATCGCAATCCGCACTTTGAGGTTTACCAGTGATCATGCCACAAAGGCGATCTAGACGTGGACTCTAGTTAGTTGGTCGGGATGAAAGTTAAAGGACTTTTAAAACATGTTCATTTTGTGGAGACCTGTTCATTTGACGATATTGGGGCGTAGGTTAGAAAGTAATGCTGGAAAAGTAAGGTCATTTTCAAAAATTCACTTTGAAAATTGTCCTAAGATTTCAGGTACAGTGTTATGAAATAAAATATTGGCTTTATACTTTTACAGGAACACAATTTACATAATTTTAAACCGATCGGTCAAATGGAAAAGTGGAGAGACGGAACAGACTTACCTGGGGGCGGCTTTCATCGCTGCCCGGCTAACTAAGCAACTGACGAACTAACTAAATATCTTAGCCTAGAGTTGTTATTTGAAGCAGTATTTTAAACCTCTAAAGGTGTGGGAGAGTTGACTGCAGCTTTTAGGAGGCTATGCCACGATTAGTAATTGATAACCATTTTCTTTGACATTGGCTTAAAAACTATAAATAGTTCAAGAAGTGTCCCCTAGTTTTAGGTGTGTTACAAGTTTTAAAAAATCCAGTATCATGATGATGCGTTTTTGTAATGGACAAATGATTAAGATTTCAATTGTATGACAATTAGAAGCCATTGTGATTCAAAAGGACTGAGGCATTCATAAATTGTGAATGAAGATGAAAACAATGATAAGGCTTATTCAGTGATTGGATACAGTCCTGTAGCTTTTTGGCTGACACATTTTTTATTGTTTATATTTTGTTTGGCATCTGAGTGTGATTAACTTAGATATGGCTATTTTCAGCAAATAAACATGCACTTTAATTTAACAAAACTGGAAAAGATGAGTTGCTGACCTATTTGTATTTTTAAGGCTGTGAATAATGGCCAGTAAATATGGTGATGAAACTGTTTCAGGTATAACGAATTGCCTTCAGTTGCAAAAGTTACCTTTCATATTACCCATCAGCAGGATTTTTTCCTCTTTCTGGTAAACCACATCCATTTGATATTATTTTTACATTATTGAAGCATAGTTCAAATAAAACAAATTGAGGTAAGCTTTTCACATGCAAAGTGCTGCACTACTTGCTCTCACCTGTGAATGATTGTTTTTCTGTATTGGTTCATATTGCCAGCATCGACTTTTCAGAAACATTGCTAGCGATTACATTGCATGTTTGGTTTCCTCTAGATATGAATCGAAAAGTCACTAGCTTTATCTAAATTTGTGTAAGTTAAAAATAATATTGTAGCATCGTGACATATGGAATATTAGGAGCATGTACAGTGTAGTCATTCGACTGTCCTATTAGTATTCAGGGATACATACTTACCAACACTAATTCATGATGACTGATATTCTCTACTGTTTTAATAATGTAAATCTAGGTTGACATATTGAAACTGTTTTGGGGATTTAAGGCCTAGATTAGAAGAAAAATTTTAGCTTTAAAATTCTCCCTTTAATATCTGTGTGACTTTATAGATAGTGTAAGGTGTTGCAGAAGTAGTATTGACAATGCTATTTTGATATCAGACCAGTAGTTTAGTTTTGTATTACAGGAACTTAATAAAAATAGCTGTAGCAAAACATTTTTTAGGATTATGTAAATACAAAATAGAGAAACATTCTTAATTGATTGAAAACTTTGCAAAGTGCTTTCGTTGTTGCTATAAGATATCTAGGCTTTAGAAAGAAGTTTCAAAAGAGGCTATGGTTGATATTTATCAAAGTGTTATTCAAAATTATCAGTATATGGATATAAATCTGTATTTTTACATCAGTATGAATCAGATGTAAAAAGAAAATTAAGCATCATATAGGATTTTGTATTTGCTTTTGCTAAAAATAATGTAAACCCTTAATAATGTAACTTTCACTTGGAATGATTGTATTGAATTTTTTTTATTTCACTATTTTTCAGGTTCTGAAGGTACATTTATAAAAATGGTTTATTGTTAAATAGCAGTGCTCCAAGAACATCTAGTATTTACTCTTCTACCTCTATATTGGTCTAATTTTCCATCCCTTTCATGGAGACCACTGTTTTGTGAAGAAAAATAAATATTTCCAGTGGAATTATGACTATTTACTTTTATATTTGAAATTTGTAACTAGGTTGTTTATTTTATCAGTTTAGTTTAAAAAAGGAAGTGTGAAAAGAGAAAGAATTACTGAATGCCAATGTGTTTTAATAAAAATTCTGCAAGAGCAAGGTGGCCTATTACCTTAGCATAGAGACATTAGATATTAGCTTATTTAAATGCTTTGCTTTCTTAAAAAAACAATTTTCATAGTTGTTTATAGTGTTATTGTGATAACCTATTAATTAGGACATTTGAATACCTTAATCATTTTTTTGATGAAGACAAGTTACTATGCTTCATATAGATGCCATGCAGAATCACTACAGATATATTACAACTCAGCGTTAGAAAACAATCATACTTGGGAGATGGTACTTTAGTCATGTTAATACAAAAATACATGTGACTTATTGAAAAACTCTACTTACCATTTTTTGAGGATATCTTCGTGTCAGAAGTAAGCGTTTTACTTGAAAGGAATTCGCATAATAGTAAAGCCCTGAAAGATATTTGTAAGGCAACTGTGGACTCAGAAAGTTTGCTGCTTCTATTTATCAAAAGAAAAAAACTATGTTTTAAAACATTACTTGGCAGCATTGGCAACAAGCTAAAGGCAACCTTAAAAAAGCAGTGTTTTATGTGCGTTTGCTAAGAAATTCTAAATTTAAGCCCTCGGTGTTGCATTTTGATTGTTTAAAATAAGTTGTTAAGATTTTGAAATCTATTACATGATAGACGATTAGAAACTCAAACAAATGTAATCAAAGTTATATTTGAAGTCTTTATAAGAAAATGAAATGTTACTGAACATAGTACTTAAGGATAAAAGTACTTGAGAGTTACCACGTTGCTTAATATCTGTTAAAATAATACTGCATTTTAAAATAAAATAAATAAAATAATACTGCAAGGGTAAAGTGAGTGAGACAAAGCTCTTCCCATCGCATGTACTCTTTATGATTTCAAGGTTTTAGTTTGTGAGTATATATGTGGGTTTTTAAATCATATCAATAAATCATAGGAGAAGTTAGATTATAGGAAGTGAGTTCCCAAAGCATGAGTCCACATTTCCTCGAGCAGGGTTTCCTCTTGCATATATTTCTAAGGGAGATAAACAAAGTTTTTGTAGTTACAGTGAACGCTGAAAGCATGGCATCAGAAAGTGTATGGAGATAGGGAGGTCTTATCATGGGCTGTGGTTGCTGTGAGCAGGGCTGCCTTCCCACACAAAGAACAGATTGTGGTTTAACTCTTTCCATGGCCTAGTTTAATGTGCTCGCATAGTAACTGAATTGTTCAAGTCTCTGCTGGAAACTACTGATCGGTTTAATGATTTCCTCTATGGCATTTGGTTATGCCTCATGCTGTGATGTAATCATCCACATTCTGTATTGTTATAAAATTTTGATTTAGGCTGATCCTGCTCTCGGAACATTTCACGGCAATATGTTAAAACACTTGAAAATTGCATTATTGATCGGATGGGATGTATAACTCTTCTGGATCCGAACTATAGACTGCGAACATGCCGCAATCTTTAACATTGAAACTGAATATGATCTTGAAAATGAATTCGTAACTCTATGGGAGTTTGGGGGCATCTTCTTTGTTAGAGTCATTCATGATACTTTCATCATTTTTACCTGATGGAATTCATCAGACTGCTGATTAGATAGAATTTATTCCATATAGTTCAGGGTGACCAGTACTAGGCTGTCAATTCTAACTTGGGATATAAGTCATTAGAGAAAGTTATTTTGCGGTTGAGGTGACGATACAGTCACGAGAAAAGTGGCCGTGGTGGAAGTTCTCATTTGTTTCAGATCTGGCCTCACTGCCCACTTACAGTGTGCACGCCCTGGATGTTAAGCTCTTTCTCGGAACAGTAATAGGCCGGAGCTTAGGAGACAGGTTCTACCTATGGCAGGAAGTAATGAAACACTGACTGCTTTGGGAAGTAGCTTGAAATAACTGTAGGTGCAGATTATCTGCCACTCCTAGCTGCCTGTCTGCCTTACAAAAGGCTTGGATGAAACAGGCAGGAAAGACGCAGGAGCCTAAGGTGAACCACTTAATTCACTAGACGGGATCTCTCCACGTGCAGATTCACAAGCCCATGCATATGTGCACCCACAGCCCTGTCCGAGAATTCAGAAGTGTAGCAAATGAATTGTATTGATTCCACAAAAGCAGGGAGTGACCTGCAGTGCACTCCTGGTGTCACCCTGCCACCGCATGCAGAGACACAAAGAATGTAAAGTTGGTGCCAAGTTGCCATTTTTCATTGTTCACCTCAGATTGATTTTTAAGGGTTTTAGAATAATTGCCATACTCATGTGATCGGTTAAACAAATTAACTGACTCAGTGGGGCTTCAGATTCTATAGGAAGAGCTGCTGGAAGAACATCTGAGTCAATTCTGTTTTAAACTTTAGAAACTTTTATTTAAAAATGCAAGAGTGTGTCTGTGGATCTGTGAGAGAGTAAGAGCGTGCATGCGTGTATTTTTGTGTGTGTGTGTGTGTATGTGTGTGTTGGGGGCTAGTGTTGCTGGTGGAGGGAGGGAATATGCTGCTCCAAGTATGGAAACCTTCTGTTCAGGACACTGATACGACAAGCTGTGTCCTTTGCCCACTTTCCCTCACCGTATACCAGTTTCTCTAGTTACCACTCCTGGAATGGTGCTGTTTCAGTGTTGGAATGTTGGACGTTTGATAAGAAAATGGATCAAGTTTAATGGCGCATGCTCTTTGTGCCACCAGCAGCCTCTTGCTGAGAGCATGCTCCAAAAGCGGGAACTGTGTGGCATTACACTGAGCATCTATATGCTTTGTGTTTCTGTGCCACAGAGAAGAGAAATGAACTGTGCCATCGCTCCTGCCTTCTGAACAGCTCTGCTCCGATTAAAAAAAAAAAACTCACTGTGTTCTTTGTAAAATGGTACTGCTTAGTGTTAGTTGGTCAAGTAAATATTTAAATATTGAATTAGGTGCCAAGCACCTTGGTTGCTTACGTTTTAAAGAATATAGGATGCATGGTGGGAATGAGGGGGATGGGGCCAGAGTGGAAATACAAACATGAATCTTTATTCCTTTTTTTTTTTTTTTTTTTAGGAGGGAGAATCAACCTGTGAGTCTTGGTGGAAAAGGGGCAGCTTGGCATACTTTATTTTCTTCTGGTCCTGCTATTTTGATAATTTTAAATAAGAAAAGAATGTTATTTTTATATGTAACTTCTGGTACTGAATTGGGAATGGGTTGTGGTCTGATGGTTTGGAGCCTTTACCAAACTAAACTGACCGTGTATGTCTTGTTTTTCCCCCTCATCTTCCACAGGATGAATTTCACCCATTCATCGAGGCACTACTTCCACACGTCCGTGCAATCGCCTATACTTGGTTCAACCTGCAGGCTCGGAAACGCAAGTACTTTAAAAAGCACGAGAAGCGAATGTCAAAAGATGAAGAAAGAGCAGTCAAAGATGAGCTTCTCAGCGAAAAGCCTGAAATCAAACAGAAGTGGGCATCCAGGCTCCTGGCCAAACTGCGCAAAGATATCCGCCAGGAGTACCGAGAGGACTTTGTGCTCACCGTGACTGGCAAGAAGCACCCGTGCTGTGTCTTATCCAATCCTGACCAGAAGGGTAAGATTAGGAGAATCGACTGCCTGCGACAGGCAGACAAAGTCTGGCGTCTGGATCTAGTCATGGTGATCCTGTTCAAAGGCATCCCCTTGGAAAGTACCGATGGAGAGCGGCTCATGAAATCCCCACATTGCACAAACCCAGCACTTTGTGTCCAGCCACATCATATCACAGTATCAGTTAAGGAGCTTGATTTGTTTTTGGCATACTACGTGCAGGAGCAAGGTAGGAGCAGATTGTTCTTTCTTCTAGCCCGGCACACATTGCCCGCAGACCCCACGCACAGAGCACCTGGCTTGGGTTAGATGGTCCTGGAGGCCCCTAGGTCTCTTGTTCACCTGATCTGGGGAGAGTGGCATGCCCCTGTTCCTCCACTCGCTTGTCCACTGCCGTGTGCAAGCCATGGAAATACACATGGAGCTTTCCTACCTGGATAGGCGTGGATATTTAAAGACCACAAAGAGATGCGTTTTCAGATGTCTTTGAAATAATACACCTTTTCAAAGACACAGAATAATCTGAAGACTATAGTTGATTACACTTTGCTCTTTGTCCTCGGCTACATTCTTTACATCTAGTCATCTTTTGCCAGTTTGAAAATGTAACTTGATTTATGAATAGTCAAACTGTTCTTTAACAGTCTTTGTATTAGCTTCCTAACGAGGTAGATGAACTTTGTTCACGAATCTAGTGCTACTGCACTGAAAAATAGAATGAACATTTCCTATTACAGAATGCTTAAGATAGCCAGTATCAGAAAGTATATCTTATGCAGACTTAGATTTATTTAATTTAAATATTTCTGTCAACACCTACTTTTGATTGTGTAATATTCGCTGTAGATTAAACGGATTATAGGTCTTGTTTAAATAATTTATGTTCTAATATTCTCCCAGAGTGATTTGGGAACACTTAATACTGTCCGTTTACTTGAATGTAAATTCGTGAAACTTACCAAGGAGAGAAGTCGCAGCTCTCCTTAGAGAACAAAAACAGAAAGTAGACTGGTTACGCTGGTTTAAAATAAATCTCAAAAAGAATGTAGAAACCGCATACCATACCTATTTTAAAAAATCCTTGATAAAGAGAGTGGGGTGAATGTTGCCTGAATAATTTAAAAATAGGTGATATTTTTTGCTGAGTGTTTTCTGGGTTCATGAAATATGTTTATTATTTTTATTTTTCTTAATACATTTTCTTTAAGGAGGTGAGAATTTCTTTACTTCAAATAAATTTATCGATATTTATTGATGTGCTTGTATTAGCAACAGTCCATAGTAAAACATTAAAAAAAAATCTACTGAAAGTGGACTGTAGTTTAATCTACCATAGTTGGTGGTACATTTCTTAACTTGGCCAGGTGGTAGGGAAAGTGGCCTGCAGATAGCCAGGTGGCAGATGGTTATCTGATGTTTGTTATGTAAGTGTGGGATATAGTCAATTGTATGAACTTCATCATCCCAAAATATAAAATATCAGAGTTACTTTTGACTCAGAAATCTAGGTATTATTATGTGGTTTTTTTTCTTTACATTTCCTTGGTATAGTTTTAGAGATATGCTTAAAAGTTAGCTAAACATTTCTAGTTTGATTTTAAATAATGGTGCTTGAGATCATATATTTGGAAATATTCTTTTTTTAAATAAAAGACTGCATATACTATTTCTATATGTTTAAAAGGTAAAGTTGAAGTAATGATGGTTTGGGGAAAAAAGTGTTTTTTCCCTGTGTGTCCTAAAATAAAAACTCATTAGCACATGACACTTAATTTGATTGACAGCTGTCTAAGAGGTGACATTATAAGGTGGGCCGTATATATGTGTTGGATTGACTGTAAATGTGTTGTAACTCTGTCATGAAAGTCAAGGCTGGAAGTAAAGTTTTAGAAAGTGGGTTATGTAACTTTTTAGTGCAGGGAGAGAAGATTTGCAGGCACCTCACTGCTGCTTGCATTTTAACTTGCTTGAAGGCTGTTCCTTGAGGTGTGCACACATGTACACTCACTCCTGGGGCAGGCGGCCAACTGTCTTAGTTGATGAACTGACAATAAAGAACATATCCTTTGGATCTGGGAAGATAGATTGAAGAAAGAAAAAATGCATAAATGCCTTCTGCATTAAACCATCGGTCGTGATAGTCATAAAGTTTTAAGTAACTCTTGGAGACCACATTTTCAGATAAAAAATTCATTTTGTTGTTGTTTTGAGTCTCATTTTGAAAACCTTTCATTATCTTACACTGCGCACCTAATTTATATCTTCTGTTACTTGTGAATACATCATATCTTTATAATATCTGATGGCGCATTCTTTGAAAAAGTCACATCAAGATGCTTCTGTGTTTTCCCTTTTAAAAATTTTTTCCTTTGGTCAAATGTAGATTAATTACATATTTTTGTGGTGCGGTTGGTTGAAGAGGGCATTTTAAAAAACTAATCTGTAGTCAATCAGAGAGCTGCATATCTCCCATCGTGACTTTTTACTTCTCCTCTAAGTGCATGGAAACCCACTTAAGTCTATTTTATTAATCAGGTAAAGAAGTATAAAGAAAAACACAAGAGAAAATTCAGAAAGGAAAAATGTAATGTTTGCAAAGAATGAGCAACAGAATTACCTTTCCCCCCTTTTTTCTTTCTTTCCCCACTTCTAAACGACTGGGAGGAAAACATGAGAAAGAACAGAGAGAATGCCAAAGATGGTTGCCACTGGCACCAGGATTGGCATCGGACCCTCTTTGTTTAGCTCAGGATGCCTGTGATTTGTTAGTTGGCATCCGCATTGCAGTGTGGAGTGATGTTACAATATATTGACAATTTCCAGATCTAGAAATGTCAATAGTCCTCTTGGTTATTTACACAAGATCACAAACTGCATATCTTCTGGAGAATGAAATAAAGACCAGCAAATAATAAAGTTCATTGTTGACCAACTTCCTATGCTTTTTCCCTCTTTCTCTTTTGGTTCAACCCACACTTTTATTTATTTTTTTTTCATGCCCAGCAGCTTCAGCCTCATCTTTTTTTTTGAAATGTGGAAAGAGTTACTAGAGCTTTGACACAAGCTATAGTGCTACATCTGCATCTGATACAGTTTTGGGGAGAATGTATGCATTTTGAAATCATTTCTGATATATAGTTCATTAGACTTTTGCATCCCATGGCCGCAAGGCAGGATTTCCTTTAAAGCGAAATCTCTTTGTTATTCAGCCTCTCCTGTGCCTAGAGTCTGGTTGACCGCAATTTAGTCCATTTTTCTATTGCTCTATGTTTAGGAAAGAGTCATATTCAATATAGTCATTTATTAAATGATGCTACCCCCACTTTACCTAAAATACACACATCATGTGGGAGTCCCTGCATTTAAATCCATAAAATCATTTGACGGTATTGATTCAGAGGGCTGCGCTTCGGCTGTTTCGTTGCTACAAGAACCGCCATTTTGTTTGTGAAGTGCCAGGCGAGGGGGAAAAAAAAGGCAGACACTGTGCTGGATGCCAATAACGGTTGCCAGTGGCACCGAGGTTGGCATCAGACCCTCTTTGTCTAGTTGCTGAATGCCTTTGATTCGTTGGTTGGCATCCGCATTGCAGTGGGCACACTGGAAAGTTTTTGACAATCCCTGAATGAAAGCTGCTTGCTTGTTTGCTGCAGCAAACCTTAGCTGATAGAAAACCCTTCCTTTTATTTTTATTTTTTTCGGTTTCCTTTTTTTCTTTTTAAGATGATGACCGATGAAAGAAAAAAAGCTCTAACGTGTCCTCTGTTTTTCCCAAGATATTAAAGATGTCCAGTGATTCTTGGGCAGGTGCTACCTATTCCCCATATTGTCTTTGTTATTGCCTTCTTGAAAGCAAAGCAAAAAAAACAACAACCAAAAAAAAAAAACCAAAAACCAGGCAGGCCTTGCACAGGACACCTTCTCGGGACAGAAGTGTACTGTAGGATGCCCTGTGTGCTCTGGGAAGGGTGTGGAGGGCTAGCTGGCTGCAGTGACATGGAATGCACTTGCTAGGACTGACTGTGGCAGTCACATCACTGCTTATTTCTTAGGCAATTTCTAGTTCCTTCAGTTTCTACACTTCCAAATTTTATCGTAAGCCATTGAGAGGACATTTGTTTTTTTTTTCTAGTTATGTGTAGTAAGTAGTAATGTGTAACAGTGTAAATGCTAAAAAAAAAAAAAAAATAAGAAATGAGAGAACCTTCGTGAGGAAACATGACACCAGGAAGACCAACAAAAAGGCCAAAATAATTTTGGTTGAAGTTTCCCGGATAGTTTGCCTGAACATTGGTTTCCAGTTAACCATATTTATCTCATTAATTAATCAGAAGGATTAGCAGGCTGCACAGAAGGAAGTCTGGCCTGTGGAAGCCTTGAGTAGCCAGTCTGTGTCCTGTCTGAAGGGGAAAAAGGCAGGGAGGGGTGGGCAAGGTGGGCTGGGCTTTCTCTGAGGGAAGAGCTTTGAAGAAAGAAGTTTCGAGATCTCAAGAGAGAGTAACTGTTGTCATGAATTTGCCAGATTCGAGTTGCAACTCAGCCTGACTAATTTTTGAACTGTACTTTGCACTCCTGTTAAACATGTTTTGGAGTGCTAGAGAGGTGCCCGGAACCTTATGGCTCTCATGAGAGAAGAGTTTCTGTTTTAGCTTGGTGGAATCCTTAAAATTGTGGATGGCAACTTCTGTTGTTTTATTGGTAAATGATATGATAATCAACGTACATTTTGAAGTTGTGAAAAAATGTGACTTGTTTACAGGGGGAGTTGTAATCATTATTATTGTGTTTGAAATAGAATCCTTCCGGGTTGTCACATATTATTAGAGAGGAAGCTAATGCTAACAATTGTCTTCCTCCCTCAGTTACTGACTTTTAGAATTCTTTGGGGTAACAATTGTTATTTTTTAAATGAAAAGCTTAAGTAGATAATTGCTTGCAAGTTGACAGCATATTTTACCATTTTAATAAATTTTGCTTCATTTGCAGATATTTCCCACTACAGGGAAAATGAAGCTTTCATAATTTGTTAACATGAGGCTGCTCTCCAGGATGATTCGGTGTGCTTACATTGTGAAATGCTCAGAAAGCATGACGTTTGTATGCATGTTTGATTTAGGGGAACCCTGTTAAGTTTTCGCATCTAGAATCCTGTCCTTGACTGAACTCATGAACTCTGTGCACGTTTGTTTGCATTCTGGCTCTCGCACAATTCGCCAGATAAAGAAGGGCTCTTACTGGCATGTCTTGCTCCTAGGCTTAATGAGACCTTTGTGGGAACACATATTGTAAGATAAGATACTTAGCAATTTTCTCGCTGATAAGGAGAAAACACAATCCGAGAGGCCAGAAGTTCGCCCTCTTGGCCATGATGTTCCCACCCTAAGACAGTTTTGCTGGACAGTTCAAGAGTTAAACTCTGAGGCCCCAGTTGCCAGCTGGGAAAGCTTGGCATCTGTGTTCTGATGTGGCAAACTAAGCTCTTGCATTGCTGTTCATATGATCTCACTTTTCAAAGGGAAAGGGGAGAGAGAGAGAAATAGAGAAAGAAATGGAGGGAGGGAGAGAGAGGTATGATATTTGTTGTATAAATTATGATTTTCAGGTATTTAAAAAGTAGATGACCATCCAGTTTCTGGAGGCAGCAAAGATCAATAAAATACCCTGTCGACAGCTTTAGGTGTCTCTCCCCACCTTATTCCTTCTCACCATATACACAGCACTGCATATCTTGTAATAAAAAAAAATATTCAACTAGATTATGTGTTTAGATTTTTAGATTTAGTGCACTCTGCTTCTTGGGTGGGAAAATAACTCCATATGCAAAGGAACCAAAATGGTGTTCATTTTTCAGGAATACTGGTTATTTGAAACAGTGCAATAACAGGAGATGATGGTTAGGTCTTCCAGAGGGTGCTCCCTAACAGATAAAGAATGAGTGCCTATGGGCCCAGCTGGGCAGGAGCCACTGAAGGAAACCTTGGCTTCAGGCTTCAGTTCTTGAAAGTTTCTGTTTTATAAGTGGTGTCTGAGAGGTCTGTCCACCCATAGGTGTACTATAGATTTCATAGGGTTTTTTATTTACTTTCTCATTCTTCCCTAAATTTGGAATTTACGAGGGAACTGCCAAAAGGAAATTAAAGTTTTAATCCACCATTAACTTTTTCCTCTTAAGTTTGGCACTATAATTTGGAACAACAATCCAAGATATCTACCTGGTAATGTCTGTCTCCTCATAAACTTTCATTCTGCTCGATTGAACTGAAAAACTAGACCAATGGGCTTAAGAAACTGTTTTTATGACACTCTGACTCTTGCCATCCCTGCCGACCAGTTGGAATTTCAGCCCCTGAAGAGGGAGGGACTCAATGAGAAGCTGAGCCAGAATTATCTGGAGCTGTTAAAAGTTGAGATAAGTTTTCTGTCATCTCAGTGGCTTACATGCTAACCGACTTTATAATCTGAGGGCTCATTACTGCTTTGTTGGAAGGTTAAGGTTTTTAGAGAGTGGAAATAGCCTATGAGATGCTCCTTAAAATAGGGAATTCCTACATACCTGAAAAAGATAGGCAAAGGCAAGGGTGATCCCTGGGTCTGAAACTGACTTTGGGTGGAAGCGTCTCTTCAGCTGATGAAAGAGTGGATTTTCTAGTTTGAAGTTGAGGAAAGTTTGACTTGTGACACTCGAGGAGTCTGTTAGTCTGTTTGCTGTGACAGAGAAAATGATCAGTTGATGTTGTGTTCAATGCAAAGTTTTCCAGCCTTTCTTCCTTCCATCCTTGTGTCAGAGGAATAATTTTAGAAATCTCAGAGAACTAGTGGTTATGTGATGGGAAACGCGCGTTCGGTAGCACTCCTCTACGCCAAGCAGAGCCAGAGGGGAGCTTCCTCTTCAAGCTCACTTTTTCTCCGGCAATGTGGTGTGTCATCTCATTTTAAAATACATTCTTGGGTCCTTGAACTCTAATGATGTGATGTGGTTAATTTCACTGAATTCTGTTGTTGGGATTTAGCATAGAGAATAAATCACTGCCCTGCAGAGAACTTGCGAACGCTAAGTGCGTGTCTTGGAGGAAGGAGTCTGTGGGATTAGTTTGTGTTAGACTGGATGTTACAGGATGTGAGGCTAATGGGACTTGAATGCTTGGGCATTTTGGTTGTTATATTATTCAGAAAATTGGAATAAATGACCACCAGTTAACCAATGAGGTGAAAAGACCTTGAGGCTGAATTGAAGGCCACACATACAAGAAAAAAAAATCTTCAGAAATTTATATCAAGCAATGTTCTAAGAGTGGAATGCAAATTATTCTTGCACATAAATATATTGTATATAATAAAACAGTTAGATACACATATTCTCACTGTTTATGATGATAGTTTAAACAGGATAGCATTGATGAATCACAGATGAATTAAAGAACTCTGAATAAAGACTATATAATTGAAAATATGGGGTGATGGATGAAGTAATTTTACTAGCTGAGAGTTGCCTGGAGGTTGTTTATTTTCAGAATCCCATTTTAAGGCAGTTCAGAGCATGTAGTAAGTTATGGATGAAGAACAAATCAGTTGAAAATGGGATTTGTTTAAACAAGCACAAAAAAGGAAAATAAGAATTGCCTTTGAGAAAAAATTCCTTAAATATATTGGAATTTTTAAAATTCAGGTTAGCTTCAACTCCATGTCTCAAAGTAGAAAATTCAGTAAATAGTATTGAGTTGAATTATATAATACCTGTGTCTCCAACAAAACTGCACAAAAGCATTTAATAACCATCAGTTCATGTTGTGACACTACTATACTGATGCAGCATGAAGCTGAAGACTTTTTATTTTAAGCTTCAGTTTTTCAAAACTCATATTGTAAAAAAGTACATGGAGAAAGTTACTGTTGTTAACAGGGAATGGTAGAGCTTAGGACAAAAATCTGATCATGGGCACAGATGTTAGGATGGTTATTTGAAATAGGGTATATTCTGTAATTCATGTGAGTAGGGGATTACATTTATGTCCATGTTAATAACACGAGTATGTCAATATGAAGTCTATGCCCCTCTATTAGTGAATTCTAAAGTGTGAAAAATGTTCCTGCTTAGGACAACTTGTATTTTATTATTCTGACATCTGCAGTTTCTGGATGGATTACCTTAAATTTGCTATGCTATGTTAAAAGCCTTGTTTTATGAGGTCGGTCTCAGCTTCTGGCCTTGGTGTCAGGAACCCTGCTACGTGATGCAACTTGCCTTGTTAGGTTTAATTGACCAAAGCTGATGTGTTAAAACAATTCATTTGTGCTGTAACTTATGCCCTGGCTAAGTTGCTACCTGAATCCTTTGACCTTGACTTGTCTGGGTCATGAAATGGCTGCAAGCTGTTTGACCTTTCTATTGTGTAGTAATGTCACTGTTTCCTCTTATTCTTTTATGGTAATAGCTGACAAAAAGCCCCAGCCCTGACTTTACACCCCAGTGGATTCCAGGCGTCCCTCCGCAGCAGCCACGTCTTCTGTTTGACATGGTCTAGCTGTAGAAGTGACTTTCTTTTGTCTGCTGAGAGCGATGGGAACAAATTTGCAGCCCTCATTGCTCCAGGAAGTGGGGGATCTTTGGGCATTTAGAGAAATTTGAATTCCTTCTGCTTAGATGTTCAGTTTTCGTGTTTTATGATTATTCATATCACCATTTACCTACCCCCTCTCTTCCGAGGTTGGCTTTTCAGCTTTTTATATTTATGGTTTCCTTAATAATTACTTTTCAACATTTTCAGCTGTTACAATAAAAATACTTTATTGTCACTATATAGGGTAAAACTGGTAAACTTAGTCATGCTTTGGGTTAGTGTAGGTCCTAAAATGACTGACTTTGAAACTTCACCTCTTAAACTTGTCTGGCATTGGAAAAAGCTGTATGCTAAACATGTAGGATTAGAACAAATTTTTAAGAACTGAGAGTCATGTTTTAACTTTATATAGTCCATCTTATAGTTTTAGGGGAGACCTATTCTTATGACTTAGATGGCTATATTTCAAAACATTAGTGAACCATTAGTAAATTTGAAGTTTTTCTTTCTTTGGGGACATTTGCCAGCATGTGAAATTCAATGTTTATTTCAACGAATATTAAATTTTTTTCCCCGTCTTTATGAAACCCTCCTATGCAAAAATAGAGAATTTTACCTCTGTTCTCTTCCGAAGCAGTGAAATAATTTTATTTTTAAAATATTGGAAATGCCTTCTAAAATGTTAAAACACAGATATTTTTATCCTACCAAATTTTTCTTTGCCAAATATGACATTGTAGTTCATGATTTTTTTTCCTATATTTGCCAGATTAAATATTTAAAATCCAAGCTGTTACATCTTATTTTTAAATTATTAGAGGAAGAGAGGAAGTTTAAGTTAGAATGTGCATTTCCTTACTCGTGTGTCCCATACTGTTTATCCATGTGTGTGGAGACACTGGCAGATGGGAGACAGTGTGGCCCAGGCACTAGAACCTTGGGAAAAGGCGTGTGATTTTTCTATTCCCATTTTTAAAATATCTGAAATGGCAGGTGAGAAGGTTTTTCTTTTTCTTGAGTCTTGCTATTTTAAATGATTTTTTTTTCCCCCAGGAATGTTCACAGAATCAAGGAATTTAAATGCTTTTCAGCATTGTGTTGATAATCCAGCATCCTCAGACCCAAGGAAGGAGGGTGAATGAAAAAATCTGGTTTTAGTCAAGAGCCTCAGTTTCTCTCTCCTGTCCCATAAAATCTAATCTAGACTTGAAAGCACCTCTCAGACCTTTCTGCTCATTCAGTGGTGTCTCATCAGTAGAGCCAAAATAGAATTGAGTTGGGATGTGGTTAGTGGGCTAATCGGTCATATGCAGTGGGACTGTGGTACAAGAACAGCGGACCAGCCCCCAAGGGTTTAAAAAATGTCTGCGATTTCTTCCAGAAATCTGCCTCAGTTCCTCCACTGAAATGATTTATAACAGATCTCAGCTGCTGAGCTAAAGAGAGGAAGTTCCTGGATCTTGGGTAATTGATGTGTGTGTGTGTGTGTGTGTGTGTGTGTGTGTGTTTGTGTCTCGCAGAGTTGAAGTGAATGCAGAGGAAAAAAAAAGGACAGCTCAGATCTTGCAGGAATTACTTCAAGAAGGATGGTTCATTCATAGGTTGAAGGGTAAATAACATACCATTTAAAATATTCGGTTAGCTTTAGAATTTGGATTCCTTCAGAGTTGAGCATATCTCCCTTCTTCCTGGCTTTTAGTTTTCATAAAGCACAGGAAAATAAGTGCATTAATCAGACATTTCATTCTGGTTTTGATTCTACTCTTCATCAGCTTTAGTGACCTTGGCTAAGTCACTCAAGCTCCATGTACCTTGGTTTTCTGTTTTGTAAAATGGGGTTAGGATGCCTACTTCACAGGACTGTTTTAGGGTTACATGAAGTAATTCACATAAGTAAAAGCTATAATGTTAGTAAGAGTAATGATTGCTCTATATAAAGCAACATGGCATAAGGTAGACACCTAGAGAAAATACCCAGCAGTGAAGAGAATGGGTTAGGCGTCGCTGCATGGGCTTGTCAGTTAGTTTGGGTGTATCTCAGGTGATAAGACATTCCAAGGAGAAAATGAAAGTCCTGAGTACAGTGGTGTGGATAGATATTTGTTAGTAGGTGCATGAGATTAACTAGTTGTGTGTGGGTTTTAGATTAGTTTAAATTAGAATTACTGTGTCAGAAAAGGCGATGGCACCCCACTCCAGTACTCTTGCCTGGAAAATCCATGGACGGAGGAGCCTGGTGGGCTGCAGTCCATGGGGTCGCAAAGAGTTGGACACGACTGAGCAACTTCCCTTTCACTTTTCCCTTTCATGCATTGGAGAAGGAAATGGCAACCCACTCCAGTGTTCTTGCCTGGAGAATCCCAGGGACGGGGGAGCCTGGTGGGCTGCCGTCTATGGGGTCACACAGAGTTGGACACGACTGAAGCGACTTAGCAGCAGCAGCAGCAGAATTAGTGTATAGTTTTAGCAATCTTTTATGTCAGACTTACCAGACAGTTAATTTCTTGATCAATCTAGGAATCATTGAAAGGAAGGAGTTATTTTATTAGTAGCTCTTGGAGTAAATAACTTTGTGTCAGATGAAGGGTATCCTAGGAAGTTCTTGTATTGATAATTCATTGCACTCCAGTGAAAACGTAAGACTTTTGTGTGTGTGTGTGTATATATATATATATAATGAAATGGGCACCAGCTGGGAGAACTCCACTTATGTTTTACAATTGGTGGGACAGAAGTGGTGATGATATGGACTGGGTTGTTCTTGAGGAAGAAGCTGCTGGTTTTTTGGACTGAGACTGTCTTATTTAGAAATGATATCCACTTGGGTCAAAATTCACAATGCTTCATTAGTTACATGAATTGTTTTGACTTTCTTGCCACTGAAAATCTTCCTCCTTAAGTCAGTCTTTCTCACTCATCCTTTTTAGGGTGTTAAGAACATTAATTAAATAATCTTAAGGGGAAAAAAAGGTAATATTTCTTACTTAAAATGATGTCGCTTTTTCTGAGAACATCTGAAAGCCATGTGGGAAGTGGTTGAAACATTCTCTTCTTCTCAGATTTGGGATTAGCCTTTGAGTATTGTGGTTCTGGTTGGTTGGATCTGGGTGGTCCTGAAATCTCTTTGATGGGCCAGATTTTTCTTGGGAACCAGTCATGGTGCTTCTTTTCCATGGACTGTGGATTGCTTTCCTCAGTCACTTTGTACAGCAGGTTTGGAAAGTGGACAGTTTGCCCTTACCCGTAGTCTGAGCTACCAGGGAAATACCTTAAATCACATGTCACACTGACGCAGTGCAAAAACTGATTCATATTTTTCTGTGAAGCATTTTATAATAATACTGAGGAGTTCTGACCAGGAGTTAATAGGAGAAGTTCCCTCTCTGTTTGTTCGTCTGTTAAACAGTAACTGGGGTATGCAGAAAGTAGAATAAAAACATTGATTATCAGCTGGCTTAGATCCTGGCACATCATTTTTAATAATCTGTGTCCTGCCTCTTCTTTTTGAGAACTTACCTGGTATTCAGTTGCACTTCTGTTCAAAATCAAGAAGCGTGTATTTTAGTACATGACAAATGTACAACTCCAATTTTTTGACATATGTAAACTGGATTGCTGTTGATGGCAGAAGGATTTGGTATTTTGTCTTTCTACTTTGAAAAGCTTTGTTTGCACTTAGGATTTAAAGTTAATATGGACCTGAAATGGGAATACATATATGATTCTTAAATATTGGTTGCCTTTTTTTAGCCTCATGGAGATGCTAACATGTTTCTTTAAATTTCCTGACGGTAAAGCATTAGTATTTTTGGTTAGACGTATAGTTATCATGTAACAGTGTCTGTTCTATTTGCAGTGTCCAAGTAAAGGAAAAGCTGCTTATAGTAATATGAGGATCACTGGTCTTACAATAATTAAATAGACTTGTTAGACTACATTAATCCCTTTTAGAACATTTGGAATGACTTCTTAGTACTAACAACACAGTATTAGGGCCTACAATTAATCTGCTTTTTGTATCCAACATTTGTATAATATAAAACATGTGTATAGAGAAATATATTTTGACTTTAAAATGAGTTCATAGGAGGGCAAAATGAAATTATATTGAACTGTGAAGGAAGATGAATATGATTCTAAGTACTGATAAAATATGGAATTCATTTCAAGTTAGCATAGATTAATTTTTTGGTTTTTTTTTTTTTTTTTTTTTTTTGGTGAAGACCTTTTTTGGGCTCTCAGAATCACTTTCCCTGTGAGTTCCAAGCTTTGTACATGACACATCAGATATGTACAACATGAAATGGAAGCATTTGTTCAACCTAATATCCAGGAGATATGTTAACTCTTTGTGAGTTGGTGTTTCTTGCTTGGTCTTTGCATTGATACAGCTATTTATTAACTCTGGAGAAAGTGAAGCAGACTCGATTTTAAAGTCTGGTCCAATCTTGTTCTGTGTTTCATAGAAATGGTTTAAGTCAAGGACAGACTCTGTACTCAGTATTCAAACGGCATTATTACGGATTGGTTAAAGGACTTATGAATTAGGATTGTGTTCACATCTTCTGTTGTGGAGGTCTCAGGAGGTATAATTTCCTCCTCGATGTGGGTTCTCTTTTTGTTATGGAGTCTTTCACACCTAGGGATGTGAATTCAGCCTTGGGTATTGCAGTTACTGGGAAAAGATTTCTTGAAGGATGCAGTATTAGTTCAATTCTGGGGCAGATTGCAGGCGTGTGTACAGAGTACTATGGAAGCGCTGGAATTATTGAGTGGTTTGTAGCCATTTCAGACCATGTGCCTGGGACCAGCTAACACATTGTCAGGGAAAAACATGATGTAGCAACAATATTAGATCATGCAAATGAGACTACTGAATAGTAATAGTTATGGGCAATATTTTGGAAAACACTGATTAGTGACAGTTTTATTACAGCAAATGTATGTATCAAGTCCCCAGATTTCATTGTAATGCACTGAAAACAGATGTCAAAGTGTCCCAAACAGAATTTCATGGTTAATCTACATATTGCATGGAAAGTGCAAACAAACCATTTAGAATTCTGTTATTTAATCCTTTTAGAAGGAATCAAAATATACAATTTAGATTTACTCCATTCTTTCTTTTAATTTCAGATTTTTTTTTTCCTAGGGGCTGATGATACATTATTTCTTTTCTTTGCTGTGTTCTTAAGATGCGTATGGGAGAAGACATATCTGCATATGGACTTGGTTTTACTTAATGTACTTTGAACTGTAGGTTTCTGAACATACGGTCTTTGCATTAAAAAAAAAAAAAGTTAGGCTCTAAATCATTTAGTGACCTGGTAATGCAATTGCCTTCTTCTGTTCCTTTGTGTACTGATGTAGAGTTTCACTCTGTACTGCTTAGTGATTGAAGCAGACACTGAAGCCAAAGAAAGGAAAATGGGTAGCCCTCCTTCCTGCAAGTACCTGGGGGATCTGGCACCTCTTCTTGACTTGGTTTCTCTGTCCATCAAGTGAGAGAGTTGGCCAGAAGGTTTTCACTGTCCCTCTTAGCACCGGAATCTGAGGAATTTGACTTCTGGTTACCCTGGCAGGGGAAGATCCCCTTCACATTAAGCAATATTTAATGAAGTTTAGCACACTCTTGTTAAACCTAGGATTTTAATACACTTTATTTATTAAAGAGAAATAGAAAATGTATAACTTGACTCTTGAGTAACACTTTCATGTTGCTCAATTCAAAGTCCAATAGTCAAATCATTTGGTTCAAGCTAGATAAAAAGCTTGCTTTTTAAAGAAAGCGGTCTTTAACTCATAGATTTTTAGAGCTGGAAGGATCCCTAGGGACCGTCTCACTTTACAGCTGCGGGTACTGAATCTGAGAGAGACTCAAAGCCACTTCGGCTGCTTGTGTTAGTTTTACTGTTATAAGAGCATAAATAAGGATAAATAAAGAAAAGTGTTATTTTGTGAACTTAGCAATTTTTTTTTTTTTAGGTACAAAGAGAAAATTTGTGATTGAAAGACATATGTTATCATTTTTAATTTATTTAAATCAATTGTTTCAAGAGTTTGGCTGTTTTCTTTTATAGCTTTTCATAGGATAGATTCTATTGAAGTCACTCTGTAGCTGGGGTTTTCATGAGAATTACTGTATTTATCTTTTCAGTGGGTGAAGAAAAATTGTTTAAGTTATGGTCAACTAATATGGGTTTGATTGTAGTTAGAAAACAGAAAGGATCCATTAAAAATGTGCTGCCAGATTTCCAGTAACCATTAAAGGTCATGTTTGAGCCTGGTTGTAAGAAGAAATTTTTTTTGAAAGTCAGGTATTGGAAGAAAACTTGAGAGCTGGTTATGAGGAACTGGTTTAAGTTCTGCTTCCTGGATGTCTACAATTTTCAGATTAGCTTGATAATTACCACGTCTCCATTTTCCTTTGTGTGGTATATGTCTCTCGTCCTAGTTTAAAAAAATTGCTTTTCTCCAGTTTAAAGCAAACATCCATATGCCTTCTTTTATTTAAGAGATGTTTCTAAGCATTTTTTCTTAGTTTAATTTTAGAAACCAAAATAAATTCACAAGGGGATTCAGTGAATCCTTTTGCTATGGTGAGAATTCTTTTATGACATGAAAGATTTATCTGTCAATTGTGTTATATGAGTGTCCTGTAATATGCTTATGTATATCAAGTCACCTCTGAATATAGCAGATGATAACTTTTAGAGAAGAGATATTAGCAGTGTTATAAAAGGTTTCATGTCAGCTACTTTTAGTAGCTTTTAGTTTGAAAGTTTATGAGGAAGGCTTGAAAGCATGTCTTAAAGGCACGATTGTAGACAGAAAAACAGATGAATAAAAGGTGGATGTTATGTAAGTTCACGTCAAAATCATTGGAAATGGCATGGGAGCACATTATAAAACTGATAATAAGTATTTGTGGAATGAATGAAAATAAACTACTTAAAACAGTGTACAAATATTAGGGGCAAATCAGAGAACTGTTGCAGTTATAATTTAAGGGAAGTTGCTGAAACTGGAGAGATCTGATTTTTCCCGAGACTTGTGTTCTGTTTCCACTAGTGACTGGTGACTGTATAAGAAGTATTACCTGTACCTTATTTGTGCTTTCAGTTTCAGGAGTGATTAGAATAAAACCATATGAAGTGTAGTGTCTGTATTAGCAATAGAACATATTTTAGAATCGCGCTGTGGCTTTAAATGTTTGTTTTGCTATTATTCATTATATGGTTGGGCAAATTAGGTATGTTTCCTGAGATTCAGGTTTTTGAGCTCTGCAGTGGGTGGCAAGGGTGAAATAAGAAAATGCTTGTGAGATGCTTGACACCATGCCAATCACATTGTAGGCTCTCAATAAGATGTTTGCAGTTATTGCTATGTCTTGTAGTCAGCAACCAGTATGGTGCCTGCTCATAGTATGTACTAAGTACTTATTTGGTCGATGAATGAATGCTTACCACCTATTCTAAGGAATCTGAAAGACTTGATCTCTCTTTTGTGGGACAGGGCATTAAATTAGGGATAGTATTCTACCAAAAGACGGAGAAGGCAATGGCACCCCACTCCAGTACTCTTGCCTGGAAAATCCCATGGACAGAGGAGCCTGGAGGGCTGTAGTCCGTGGAGTCGCAAAGAGTCAGACACAACTGAGCGACTTCACTTTCACTGTTCACTTTCATGCATTGGAGAAGGAAATGGCAACCCACTCCAGTGTTCTTGCCTGGAGAATCCCAGGGATGGGGGAGCCTGGTGGGCTGCCGTCCATGGGGTCGCACAGAGTCGGACACGACTGAAGCGACTTAGCAGCATTCTACTAAAAGAAGGAAGAAACATATTAAGAAAGCAAAAATTAAACTATTTTAGTTGCTACGTAATGTCTCAAAATTGATGTATAAAGAAATGAATGATACAGAACCACCTACGAATCACCATGCTCATTTCAGTATCTGTAGGTGACTGAAAGATAATAGCCTTTCCCAGGAGCAATTGCTGCTTAGAATCCAGTATACTTTACACTATCCATTTTTCATAAGGCGTTTTCCTGGGGTATAAGAAAGACTTAGACATAAACATAATCAGAAAAAAAAAAACAACATATCTGTAACTGTTGCCTAGCCAAGACTACCTGAGGCATTGGGATTTTGTGCAGGAAACCAAGACTTTAAAATCCCAAATCTTTCATGGGCTTGAATGGTAAATACTTTTTCTCCTTTTTGTCTCTGATAGCACTGAATTTATAGTCCCACAAAAAGTTTAGATGAGAGATTCTTAGTCTTTTAGGTAAGATTATTTTCTGAAGAATAATTTTGACTGTTGTGTCTTACTCATTAAAAATGCATTACATATTTTAAAACCCATTTCACTAATGATATAATTTAAGTGTCTAAAAAATTTTGGTGTTGGCAACTTTTCCTCAGTAGTCACTGGGTAATAATCGTTACCCCGTTACTATTCATTTGATCAGTCATTATTCGGTTTTCCTGAAGAGAGTGCCTGTGTGTATGCATGCTGTGTGCTCCGCTTAGTCGCTCAGTCATGTCCGACTCTTTGCGACCCCATGGAATGCATCCCACTGGGCTCTCTGTCCATGGGGATTCTCCAGGCAAGACTACTTGGGTTGCCATGCCCTCCTCCAGGGGATCTTCCCAATCCAGGGATCAAACCCAGGTCACCTGCATTGCAGGCAGATTCTTTACCGCTGAGCCACCAGGGAAGCCCAAGTGTGTATATAGGCATATATATGGAACATTAATTCTTTTTATTTGGTATGTGATTTATATGATTCTGCATATATCATACAGTCAAATAAGTGGGCATGTATGGATTTATTAAAATGTATCTTTTAAAAAAATATAAAACACCTGGTATACAGGTGAAAAGTGGTTGAGAAATGCATTTATTGAGTGGGAACTCTGTACTAAGCATTTCAGCATTTTAAGGAGTTAGGAAAGAATGGTGAAAATATGGGTGACCTTTCCCAAGTAATTTATAACTAGAAAAGAGAAGATAATGGTCACTTACAGTGAGAAAGAAAAAGACAGTGGAATAGGTATACAGCCAACTAAAGTCTTACCAGCTACTATATGTAGTTGGATTTACTGAGCTCTCTGAGCGGACACCCTGTGGGACTGCCCTGGAAAGGTCACAGAGAGGAGGTGGATCTCAAGCAGAGTTTTCTCAGGGGTCATATCATAAAAACAAAACAAATCGAGACAGGTAACCAAGCATCTACCTCTTATGTAAATGATTTCTATTTGGCAATATTGTATGAGAATTATATATTTTATTATTGTGGTAACAGATTTGGTGTTTTTAATAATTTGTTAATAAAGGAAAAGTCTAATAGTAAGCTGTAACCCAGATGCCAACATACTCAATATTAAATGGCTTGAATTGATTAATCTCTTTTTTAGGGTAGGTAATAATATTCTAGTAATTCTAAACAACATTATTCTTATATGCAGCCTAGCTCTTAGAATTCAGTGTAATCCTGTATACATGATTTAAAAATGTTTTAATATCTTTTAAATTTAGTTTAGTATTTCTTATTGTTTATAATTCTGAATGGAAAATGTGAATACATATTTGTTAAGTGTCATATATCTAATAATTTGTTTTAAACATTTTAAAACTGAGATGATAATTCTGTAGGCAGTTAAAAAATCTGGAAACCAGAGGACATGCTGCAGAAATATTTTATTTAAAATATACTCTAAAGATAGCTGAATTTAGTTTCGTGTCCAGTTTATATCACTATTATTATTTTTAAAATCAAGTGAGGCTCTCCAGTTCAGTAGAAAAAAAGAATTGTTTCAGTGTGATGAGATGTCAGGCTGAATTTCTGATTTGAAGCAAATTTATACTTTCTTTTTTCAATAAGAGCAATGGACCTGTACAGTGACACACCCAACAATAAAATAAGCCCCAGCTTTACATATTGAATTTTTCTAATATATTTTGCTTTCTGTAAATGATACCTATTCTATACCTAATGTTTGCATATAGAAATAAAAGAAAAAATATAAATGAAAACCTTGGTAATCCTTTGGCCTTAGCTATGACATAGGTAACTTCTTTAGATTAGCTTTCAAGCATTAAAGGTTAGCAGCCTTAACACCCGAAGAAAGAATTGAATCCAGTGTGTGAAATCTCTGTTCCTCTATACTTCCTCAGACAAATAAGATGTGAATATAAGTTCTTAAAGGGCAGTGATCAAGTTTTCTCTTTTTTCATGCTTCTCTTCCCCTATTCATCAACATATATATACATACATACATATATATATACACACACACACATATGTTTACACTGTGTTGATTCTCAAGCTGAATGTTGATTATGATATGCAGATACAGTGAAATTAGGAAATGTCTCAATTTTTCATTTTACGATGGCATTTTAAAGCCAGCCTATCTACAAACAAGTTGCTTAGTCATTCAGCAAATATTCACTGAGTACCGGCTTGTGAATCAGGCACTGTGCCGAACACTGGGATTTCAATATAGAGAAAATGGACATTGTGCTAACTTTTTAGTAGGGAACGACAATTTAAGAGGAATTATCCAGTATTTATAACTATTTTTTCTTAACTGAGAAATGTTACTATTAGCTTCTTGATAAACACTTTGTGGAAAGAGTAATGTTAGTGAGTATCATCTGAAGGAAATGACTTAGGAAAGCTTGTGACAATTTCTGAGAAAAAAGTGAGATGGTGAGAACAGATAATTTCAAAGAACAATTTTTCATCCATATGACAAATAATAGTTTTGACGGGTGCACATGGTAATTTCCAGGTGGCTCAGTGGGAGCCAGTGCCTGCAGTGCAGGGGACTCGGGTTTGATCCGTGGGTTGGAAAGATCCCCTGGAGAAGGGCGTGGCAACCCGCTCCAGTATTCTTGCCTGGGAAATCCCATGGACAGAAGAGCCTGGCGGGTTATAATCCATTGGGTCACAAAGATTTGGACACAACTTCAGTGACTAAGCGCGCACACTCATGGTAATATGAGCATGTTCTGGGACATCTAGTCGTGGGTAGCTTTTCTTGCAGGAAACTGGAAACATGTCAGGATGCCTTTCTGAACTCTGGCCTTGCTCCTAACTGGAGCCGTCGCACTGGACTCTGAGTGGCATTAGCACCATACCATTCAGAGGTGAGAGAATCAGGAACCGTAGTGAGGCCTGGGGAAGAGTGAGTACTTGCTGGGCTCTGAGCTGATGATGGTAATTAATAGAAGAAACAGAATAGACGTGTAGCATTGGAGGGACACTCAACAGAGTTCCTTGGATGTCAGCAGATCTGTTGTAGATTTTGAAGCTAATGTGTCAGTCTGATGGATGACTAGGGCAAGTGACTAGAAGCACGGGGGGGTGGGAACTTGCTGGAAGGAGCCATGAAAACAGTGTCATGGATTTAGAATCAGGAATACTGAGTCTAAAACTCTTGTTTTGATCATTTTTACCTGTATGACTGTCAGCCAGTTTTAAAATTCCTGATGCTCCATTTCTTCTGTGTAAAGTGGGGATAATAATAATCTTAAAAGCTCTGAGTAGGGCTACATGAATTAATGACTTGAAAAGGCCTTGCCTAGTGAGTAGAGGGTCTCATACGAAAGCACACTAGGATAAGAGGAAATGACAAATGAGAATGACTGCATAGTTTAGCAGAAAAGATTAGGATTTTCTCGGCTGTGGCAAAGTTCCACTATGCTTTTTGGTACGTAGTTGTTCAGCTAACATTTTGTGAGCACTTACTGTGTGATGAAGCATCCTTTGGAGAGTTTTATCCATGTGACTTGTTGCTTCCTCCTTAACCACGTGAGGTCGATACGTTACTGTCCTTCCACACATGAGAACTCCGTGGCCTAGTCTAGTGACTGAACTCAAATTGGAACCCACATAGTTTGTCTCTAGGTCTTCCCTGGTGGCTCAGACGATAAAGAATCCGCCTGCAACGTGAGAGACCTGGGTTCAGTCCCTCGGCTGGGAAGATCCCCTGGAGAAGGGAATGGCTACCACTCCAGCATTCTAGCCTAGAGAATTCCATGGAGTTCCTTCTTAATCCTACTTCTAGATGATGAAGTTACTCCATCCACAGCAGGGCAGAAGGGACAAAATGTTACCAAGTGAGGGATAATTGAAGTGAAAAAGATAAGCTTATTTTGACTTAGTCACACACACATTTTTAAAAGGATTGACGTCATCATTTGTTTTACCTTTGACTTGTAAGTTGTTTATTTCAATTTTGAGTAATTCTGATACGGAAAGTAAAAGTTGTAGTGATTGCCAAGCTAATCTTTTCTCCTAAATGATGCAGTCTTTCTCATTTTGTTGCTTTCCCTTGTTCTCGTGTGCTTTCATATGAGACCCTGAAATTGGATGTGTTTATTGTGTAGACCACAAAGGATCCATAGGGAAGATAAAACAGCCTTAAAGAGAGGATTAAGCGAGTCAAGAGCCATACATGGTAATCCAGCTCTTCAAGAATAGGCATCATGGCCTTTATGATTGGTTTATGATAAAAAAACCTTGCCTGTTTCACTCACACCATGCTAAATTAATGGTTTTCCTGGCAAGTCTCAGAACAGTTTTTCTTCTTCTGTCCTTCTTATTTGTTAGAAGAGCTGGGACATTTTTCTCAGGTTTACTGACATCTGCTTACTTTTCAGTAAATGTACTCTGGCATCATTCTGCAATGAGAGCTTTTGGAAGGAAACAAGCACTTGAATGAAGGACAGGTATTTTGGTTTCCATAATAATTTCTTTGTTCAGTTTTTCTAAACAAACTATTTTTGAATTTTAAGTACCTGCTTTGTGGATTATTTAGGTCAGGGATCATAAGATTTATAAATTATCCTAGAGTTCACAGAGCAACACTGCTTCATCCCCGAATCCTCTATGTTTCATTGACCTTTCGGTTTAGTAGATTGATTTCCTTTTTTGATAAGAGAGTGAGACTTAGAAGGATAATGTGATGAGAAGATGCAGACATGGCTCTTCTTTCTTTTCAGAAAAGACAGGGATCCATCTTATTATTGCTGCTTTATTATGGTAGTAATAATTGGTATTGATAGCAGCAATATCAAAAATAATTGCAGGGTGTTGAGAATGTCCTGTGTGTCCCACGAATTACTTGTTGTTCAGTTGCTAAGTTGTGTCTGACTCTTTGTGACCCTATGGACTGCAGCACGTCACGCCTCCCTGTCCCTCACCATTTCCCGGAGTTCACCGAAGTTTATGTCCAATCGGTGATGCCACCCAGCCATCTCATTTTCTGCTGCCCTCTTCTCCATTTGCCTTTAATCTTTTCTAGCATCAGGGTCTTTTCCCGTGAGTTGTCTGTCTGCATCAGGTGGCCAAAGTATTGAATGAATTATTCATGAATTCATATTATTAATTATTTACTGTAATCATTATAGTTATTCAAAGAAGTAGGTGCATCCTTTAATAGATGAAGAAGTTGGGGTTGAATGCATCGATTAACTCTCCAGTCAAACAGGAAGTCAGCGACAGAGCTAAGATTTGAACCCATGACTGCCTCCTTCCCATCTCATATTCCAACTTCACTACTCCTACTTCGCCATTTACAAAGCTTGTCCTTCAACCATCTCCAGGCAGAATAATTATTTTTATTTTTTTAATTCTTCACTTTCAGGGGATGTTATTTGCATTTTACAATCATATATGCCTATTAGTTAAAGAACTGTCACCAAATCTCAGTGTGGTTCTTCCCATCTAGAGTAAGAAATAATTACATTTATTTTTTCTGTCCAGTGTAAATATTTCTTTTTTAGCTGCCTGGATGTACACTGGTTTGTTCCCCCAGACACTGCTGTTCTGTCCCTCAGTGAGCAGCAAGTGACAGGAAACTTTCCAGTGTTCCTGGATGTTGGCAGAAAGCGTTAAAAAATGTTGGCTTTATATATTCGTCCCAAAACATGAGTGTGGGTTCTTTCCTCTTTCCGTTCCTTTGGTTTCCTTTCAGAGATGCTTTATGTAAAGACCAGGGAAGGCCCAGGCTGAATCCACTCGAGTTCGTGCAGCCCTCAACACCATCAGGATCACTCTTGCCCTGAATGAGGAGTTCATTGTGCTCCAAGACATTATGTTGAAGCCCTTAACTGTGAACTCTCAGTCAAGATGCTAGACTTGCCAGTTAGTTACACAGAAACTATTCTGTCTGGGCTGGAATGTGGCAGTTAAGGCAGAGGAACTTTGATCTTCAAGATAAAGTGGATACAGACACTAACGCACTGTTGCCATTTTACCCCAGTTTTAATTTGTATGGTTTTTTTCTCACTTTAATCTAAATTCATTAAACCTCTATCTAGTGAATGGTGGGATGACACATATCAATGAGTATTTTGTTAGGAAATATTTAAGGACAGCCAGTGCAGTCATTCCCCAAGACCTGCCCGTGCCCACCCCCCAACCCCAGTCAAGAATTACAGGGATGTTTAGTTACGTCAGTTAGTTTCCTTTTAGAATGTGTGCCAGACTTTAATCTCTGGGTTTGATATTTATGTGGTTATTTATTTAATCTTTTAACCCTGTCCAAGTTGTCTTAGCCAGCTCTAAGATGGCAGTAACCATAACAAAGTCACAGCATCTATATTTATTAAGCTCTTACTATATTCCCGGCAGTGTGTTTAAGGACTCTGCTTACTGTATCTCAATTAATCCTCACTAGTACCTGATGTGGAAGCCATCACTCTTAGCATCATCTTCTTCCTGGTAGAAGTAAAAATAATCAGGTGGGCAGAGATTCAGCCATGACCCGAATTTGTACAGTAGTGGGTAAGAGAAAGCACAGGGCTTTGAACCTGGGTATTTGGACTTGGGAGCCCTGTTCATTTGGCTGCCTGGCTCCTCGTTTGTTCTGTGGTTTGGGGCAAGTAAGCCCACCTTCAGGAGCTTGTTCCTGATCTGTGGGAAAAAAATGTACTCTTGCAGTTCAGCTTATTAAGGAGACCAAATTAGCATTTGTAAAAAAATAAAAACAAACAAATCCCTGTACACTTTTTAAGAAATATGCAAGTAGATGAGATGATTTTCATGGCATCAACACCTTCTAAAGATTATGTTTCTATATTGCCAATTCTATGAATAATCTCAGAAAATAGATTACCTCACTTATAAACAGGACCTCTGCAATGGGCCATCAGTGTAATGTTATTGTGATTTTTGCATTTATGTTGTTGCTGATGGTAAACCATATTATGCTTTAGGGTGAAGGTCACTGAAAACAATTCTGTGTTTTATTCCAGAGTACCACCCTTACATATTGATTGAATGTTCAGGATTCCCAGGTGGTTCAGTGGGAAAGAATCCACCTCCAATGCAAGAGACACAGGTTTGATAGCTGGGTTGAGAAGATCTCCTGGAGAGGGAAATGGCAGCCCACTTCAGTATTCTTGCCTGGGAAATCCCATGGACAGAGGAGCATGGTGGGCTACAGCCCATGGGGTCACAAAGAATCAGACACGACAGGAATGACTAAACAACAACAATTGGATGTTTATATACCCTTTGCTGGGGGAGGGAAGACTGACAATTATAAAAACAAAAGAAATGGATGTAATAGTTCTGCTTGTAGCCAATGAAATGAGGTAAATAGTTGGATCATTGTTACAAAAATGTTATCAGCATGAGTAGATAGATTTAGCATTTACAAAATTACTCTCCAAAAAAGGCAACCTAAACCCTGCTTATACAGTAGCAGAAGTTTTGATACTGGATCAAATTGCCTCAATCCTTCTTTTCCTCTGAGTAGACAGAGCTGCAAAATAGAATATTTTTAGAGGGAACACTTACCACAAAATGTTTCTTCTAAAATTTAATTTGGCTTCTTAAAATATAATACCGATTTATAAAAAGCACAGATATTTGACCCATGCAGTGCGTATTTTGTACTCCTTTGGGTATTTATGAACACATGATTTAGTAGTTTTTGTGTTCACTTAATTTGTTTCCTTAAGAAAGACAGGTGTGGAACATGCACCTGTGTGTGTGTGTGTGCGTGTGTGCATCTGAATGTGTGAAAATGCAGCTTAGGGATTACAGCAATTTAGTGAAGGTCATAAGTGACCTGCCGTGCCCTTGAACATGCTGTTTATAATTGCTGTGGTTAGTTTTTCTTCTCACTGTTTTTACCTATAATGTCAAAACACAATTATATGGAGTTGGTATGTTCACTAATAGCAGTTTATCTCTGCATGGTTTATAGACAGAGTCAAAAGCCAACAACTATAATTACATCCATGTTTCTAACTTAGCAGCAAGCTAGAGAAGTGTGGTTGAAGTATGCTGTGGGTATAGTGCAGCCAGTAGGAATTATAGGGTAAAGTCATTGCTTTGCATTCTTTTGGTTTTACAATAATTGTTACTTAAATTTTGTTTTCTGGATTTTACCACTGTCTGTTGTGTTTATATGACCACATAAAGAGTAGTTGAGTTATGTGTCTCTCCACTCTATTTTTCTACTGCTTGCCTTCCTCTATAAATGGACTGGTTCTCCTTTCACTTTCTTCTGACTCAGCAAACAGTACATTACAGTTAATAGTTTTCTGAAGCAGCCTGATATTCATGCTCTATGGAACCCATAAGACTTCTCCTATTTGCATTTTATGTTTAATTGGATAATTGTGGGAACTATGTTGAACTGTTAACAACTGTCAAGCCTTTGATTAATCTTTTGAATGTTCATTGGCATGGTTCAAGTTAGCAACTGCAATGCAGATTTTTGTTTGGGCTTTTTGTTTTGTTTTTGTTGCTGTTCTCATGATTATTTGATGGTGTTAAAAGGATTTATCTGGAAAAATATATGTAATTTCCCATTTTGGCTCACCTTACATATTGCAGCAAAGAAGAAGCAATGCAGTTTTTGGATCACTAATTTATTTGCATGTGAGATATTGCAATCTAGGAAATCTCCAGAAAAATTACTACAAGAAACAATCTTATATTTTGAATGACCTCAATGATATGAAATACAAAGGAGAGTCTTTATTTCGAAACAGTACTGAGTTGAGTCCATAGTTTGGAAGCAGTAATTAAAAGAGAACCTTCATAAATTTGAAGAATATTTGGTATTGAATCATAGAACTAGAGATGACTTATATAGAAAATAATTTGTTTACTTGTGTTTGTTCACTTCATATGGGTCTTATATGATATGAAATGAACTTCAGAATTAACAGAGCAGAAAGTTCTATTCAAACATAAATAACTCTCAAGCACCCCTAATTTTTTTTGTCTATTTCACTTTCAGTGCATGTCAGCATGCTTTTGGAACAATAAAATGTTTGCTTTTCTTTTAGTACCCTGTAGGTATTTAAGATATCTGGCCTAACATTATACAGTTTTGGGAGTTTGTGTGCATGTATTTTGGTATTGGATAGAGAAAACAGATGCATAGTGGGAAAGTTAGAACGAATAAATGAATATTTACAAATAAATCCTAAAGACTTTCCGTGAATGCCATAAAGACTTATAGGGGCTTGATACTGTTTGATTAGTCTCTGTATTTTCCTTATGTTGATTGAAACTCACTCTTACTAGAATGTGTACTAAGAAATGTAAGACTTTGTTTTATGTCACAAATTTTAGAGTAGAACTTTGGATAGCACTATGTCCAGGCTTTAAAATATTATTTTTAATTGTGCTTTGTTGTTTAGTTGCTAAGATGTGTTTGACTCTTTGAGATCCCGAGGACTGTGCCCTGCCAGTCTTCACTGTCCTTGGGGTTTTCCAGGCAAGAGTACTGGAATGAGTTGTCTTTTCCTTCTGCAGGGGATCTTCCTAACTCAGGGATCGAACCTGCATCTCTTGCCTGGGTAGACAGATTCTTTACTGCTAAGCCACGAGGGAAGCCTTTCAGTTGTATAGTGACACTCAAATAGTTTCTCATTGTCAGAGCTGGAGTAAATACAGCTAACATTCCTCCAACCAATTTCTGCTCCTGTCCAAGGAAACCGCTGTTACCAATTGGATCTGTCTGGGCTTTCTCCTATATCTCAGGAATTACTTTGTTCTTGTTTTGCTATGTGTCATGGAGAGTGTTCTGTTGGTCACAAAAGAGATGTATCCTCCAAGGAGCCACAGATCTCACCTGGGTTTCCGTCCTGAGCTGTCTTCTAGGTTCTCCGTTTCCTGACAGTGTCTGGTGCAGGAATGAAATTCTTTGTGAACTGGTTGCTATAGGAGGAGACTAGCCAATGAGATGCCTCATTTTTAAAGGCATGTTGGAAGATCTCCTGGAGAAGGGAATGGCTACCCACTCCAGTGTTCTTGCCTAGAGAATCTCATGGACAGAGGACCCTGGCGGGCTGCAGTCCATGGGGTTGCAAAGAGTTGGACGCAAGTGAGTGACTAATACTTTCACTTTCATAAATTGAATACTAAACATAGGAGCATTGATCTTATAGGAAATACATCTAGTTTTAAAATCAATAAAATCAGGTTGCCAGGGTAGGAAAGATTGAAGTGTTAAAATTGGTAGGGATAGATCTTCCTGAGTAAAGATTTGATGCTGGTGGATAAATAGCAGCATTCTTTTTAAACTCTTGAGTTTGTGATTGTGAGTTTATGTGTTTATGTGTGTATGCACGTGTATGTATCCAGCTATTTCTTACATCAGCCCTGTGAAGCAAGCTCTGTTATTATCTGTATTTTTTTTTTTTTGTATATATTTGAAGAAACCAAGGAAAAAAAGGTTAAGTCATCTGTCCAAGGTCACAGAACTAGTAAGTGGTGGAATTAGGATTTGGACATAGGCAATTTTGTTAATCTATTATTTTAGATCAGATCTTAAGCTGGCTTAGTGAAGCTAATCCAGGATAGGAATAACCTCTTTAGCAGACTTTGTACTAAACTAGATATACAGAGCTCAAGATTAATTTCTCTTCCTTGGAAATAAAATACTGGATTCTACCTGTCATTTCCAGAGTGTGTTGTTTTGAAGTACCATCTTGGATCAAGTTAATAGGTTGGAATGGGCACTTCAGCTGCTTGTAAAGCAATCCTGCTACTTATGTTGAAAGTGTATTTTGGTGCTTTAGTCAAATGCACACAAGACGTGGGGGAAGGAGGATTATTTTAGATGAAGAATATGCAAGAGGAATCTAACACCAATTCTCACCTCTTGAGTTTGCATGATTTTTATAAGACCATTGTTGGGAGCTTGGGAGCTTTATGGTAATTGAACCTTCCGCTGAGGCTCAGGACGTGCTCTTCAGCCACCTCCTAATAGGATAACTGGAGAGAAGGAGTGAGGAAGGAGTGTGTAGAAGGAGCAAATTCAGACTAGAAGCAGCACATGGTAAGGCCTGCAAATGTTCATCCAGGAAAATGTTTTAGGTGCATTGAGTTGTAGATGAGCAACTTACATCCAGCTTGATTTGTACTTTGTTTCCTGAAGTATGTTATTTCAATTCCTCCTGCCTCATAACCTTTTCCTTGTAGTGTCCTTAGAGCTCTTCCACTTGCCATCTCTGAGGAGACAGTCTGATGACTGTCAGCCTCAGCTTCCCTATTTGGGTTTTCCATAAGCTCTCAAGCTTAGCCGTCTTAGGTAAAATGTTTGTGTGAAAGGTAATGGAGAGGGGATATAACTTTGAGAATATATTTATTAATAATGAAAACAGGATGCACAGCTTTCAGGCCTGATAGACTTCTTTCATTCATGGAGATCCATAGACATAATATTCTGTTATTATTGCATAGTATAGAAGAAGGCGCTTCCCTGGTGGCTCAGACGATAAAGAATCTGCCTGCAATGCAGGATGCCCAGGTTCGATCCCTTGGTGGGGAAGATCCCCTGGAGAAGGAAATGGCAACCCCCTCCATTATTCTTGCCTGGAGAATTCCATGGATAAAAGAGCCTGGCAGGCTACTGTCCATGGGGTCTCAAAAAGTCAGACACAAATGCATGACTAACACTTTCACTTTCACTTTTAAGGGCTCTGCTAGGAGCCTTTTGTTTCCATTACCAGTTATGGATACTAAAGCTTCAGTTTCGCCATCTGTACAATGGTGTTAGTAATAATTCCAGAGGATAATTTTGATAATATGCATGGAAGGGCTTTGTGAACTGTAATTGGGTGCTCCTCCTCATGTGTATGTGTGTGTGTAAACAGGTGGTGGTTTCGTCTCTAAGTTGTGCTCAACTCCTGTGACCGTATGAACTGTAGTCCGCCAGGCTCCTCTGTCTATGGGACTTTCCAGGCAAGAACACTGGAGCGGGTTGCCATTTCCTTCTCTAGGGGCTCTTCCCAATCCAGGGATTGAACCCTTGTCTCCTGCCTTGGAGGCGGATTCTTCACTGTCTGTGCCACCAGGGAAGCCATCTGTGCAGATATATAGACATCTATTTGTTTACTTTCTCTCTCCGCGCTAATGAAAAATGCCTGAGACTATGAACTTTGACTTATTCTTGACACCTTGCTTAATATGTAGTACTGGTAATCTTTTTGTATTGAGCCTGTTTTGGATTTTTAGCCTCTCTTAGATAGCTTACTGAAAATTTAAAGTTAATCCATACTTTTTTTTTTTTTTTTTTTTCCACTCAGTGTTCCTATAGTTGATAGATGGAGCAGACTTGTACTGCTGGGAAATGTAAGGGACACAGGACAAGGTTTTAGCCTCAGGCCCTGACTGGTGATACTTTCTCACAGTCCTAGTTTTTCACTTTCTCCAGAGAAAGTCACCGCTTATGAATCATGCTGAGGGTAAAGGTCTAAATTCCCTCTGTACAGTCCAAACGTTACACCTCAGTAATGCTTCTTCCAGGGTCCTGCCCCATTCCCTGGCTCACCTTTATTTTTCACGTTTTGTTCTCTAACCTCCACATCTGAATGTTCTAGGCTGTGCTTGCTCATAGCTTTACGTATTTTCTTTCCTGATGTCTGAGACGACTGGAGGAGATACACTGGTCTTCCTTTTCCATACGGTTGTTTGTTGATTTCTATGGATGTTTCAGACCATTGAACTGTCCAGGTTTGGAGATCCAAAGAAAGACTTCGATTGAACATATGTGTCTTGTTAGCAGTGTTATGACAAATAGCAGCAGCTGTATAAACTAATCTTTCTATAGCTTCACACAGGGGACTCAATTAACAATGGACCACTGTCAGCATTTAATCCTTTCTACCTCTTGGTTCTTGTGGACTTTTCTATTAGGTATCAGGATTATTCTTACCCACAAACAGAAGAAAATGTCAAAATTTACAAATCAATTGAATGTCCCTTGGTGTTCTCTAAGGTGACCTGGAGAACAGAAGACAATTATAATGATCATTTTATTCGTCCTAATTAGAAACATACTGGTCATGAGGATGGTTGTGACAGGATTTATGGATCACTTTGCTTTGGAATTGTTTTTGAACTTAGCACTGGAGTCTGGTCTTGACTGCTAAACCTCTGAAGTTTAGAATGACTATGGCATAAACAAGGCAGCAAGGAGCTTCTCCCAGATATACTCATAGAGACAGACACTTCTTTGTGAGCTCTTTGTCATGTAGAAGTCGACTTTTGCGTATGATAATCTGAAGACATGAGAAATAACAATCTCAAGTGATCTTTTACCACATTAGGTAATTTCTATCTTTGTTTCTTTGTCAGAAAAAAAAGAAGGCACACTGGATGTTCAAGTACAGTGGGGAATTTGGAAAAGCAGAGTTATAGCTTTATGATAACAATGAACACAAGTTCAGGTTCAAGTTTAAGTATACTTGACATTTGAACTTGTTTGAAGCCCTTACTTTGGGTCTGTCTGCAGAGGACATCTGAAATTCCTTTGGCTTCTGATCTGTGGCAAGTGAACAAGAATGGATGACAAAGGGATATAAAGATAGAGCTCAAACAAGTTGTTGTTAATTCTTTCTTTCACCTAAGAGGACTAATGAAAAGCTTAAATTACTAAATTCAGACTAGACCATTGCCGCTACTTGCCAAGCAGTACATGCTTGTGCGTCTGTCTAATCCATATTTGAAAGCCACAAACAGAAGCACATAATTTGGCAAAACACCAAAAACATGCCTCGGCACACTTCTAGAGAGTCTTCCAAATGACTTATTGATTCAAAAATTTTAGAGTGTGTCTGTGTGTGTGCATGCAAGTACACATATATTCAGATTGCTGAGATGCTTCAAGTAAGTTCTGCCAGCAAACCGTGTGTGTTATACTTGTTTCAGGAGCGGGGGGAGTTGAGGACTTTCTTTCAAAATTCTGAATTATAGAAAGCAAAAAATAAAGCTGATTATTGGGCAGTTACTTTCTCTTTTACTTTCAGTATAAGTGCAAACTTATTACTTAAAAATGCTCCTCAAAGCACAACATATAAAGCAGTTTATCTTTAAAGAAGGTTAAGATATCCAGTTTGTTTTTAAAATGTATTTTGAGGTTTTGTTTTGTACAAATGGGTCACAAGTAGTAACTCATTATAAGAAAAGAAATCTTCATAGCACCATGAATAAATTTCTCACATTGATAAATTATTCTTTTACCAAAGTATTGTTCCTTTGCAAGGTTTCTGTTTGATGTAGAAAGGATACAGTTTTTAAAAGCCCATAATCTGAATTTAATCCAGAATACTTGAAGATATTTAGAAAGTAACTACATGAAGTTATATTAACAAGACAGATGTGGAAGACAGATGGTCCATAAGAAATTTCTGGTGTGGTCTACTTCCCCTTGCATGAATATTATTTTTTAAAGTCAAGGGCTTTTCTGTGTAGCATTTTATTTAAACACTGCAAGCTTCCCTTAGACATTATTATTCCTTCTTTGTTGTTGTTTAGTCACTAAGTCATGTTTGACTCTTTGTGACCCTGTGGACTGTAGCCTCCAGGCTCTTATGTTCCTGGGATTCTCCAGGCAAGAATATGGAGTGGGTAGCTATTTCCTTCTCCAGAGGACCTTCCCATCCCAGGGATAGAACCCACATCTCCTGTCTCCTGAGTTGGCAGGCAGATTCTTTACCACTGGGCCACCTGGGAAGCCCATTCCTCATTTAAGGAAGAGGAAATCAGAGCTCAAAGAGTTTAAAATAAGCTGCCCAAAGTCACATAGCAAGGAAGTAGCAAAGGTAGGATCTCTCTGAAGCCTGCCTGAGTCCACAAATTAGGCCCTGGACCCTCCACCTCTCAGCCTTCTCAGATCCATACCTTTGAATTGCAAGCCATACTGCTGTGAAGGTAATTGCACGTGGAGTATTTTAATGTATTTCCTTTTGTCTTTTATTTACACCATCTCATTTAATATTCATCTCAGTTTGACGAGATAGATATTGTCCCCATTTTACAACTGAGAACCATTAAATCCTCACCCAACAGGTAGTCAAGAGCTGAGCTTAAGTATGGGATCCTTCCTCAACTGTTTTTTTCTGTTGCAGTTTAAATGACTCCAATCCACAGAAAATCAGTGCTAGGCTCTGAATCTCATACTCAAGAGTTAAGCATGATAAAGCTAGAACTTTTGGGCTTAATTAAAAAACCAAAAAAAAAAAAGAAACCCACAGTACCTGACCATGTAATTCTTTGTAAGCACCTTCTCACATTACAGGTGCAAATTGGTAATTGGTTGAGCTATGTGTGTGTTCAAACACATTTTGGTTATGATTGAGTTCCTTTTTTTTCCTTCCTAGTTTCAAGGAAGTTTGTGGTATTCTGGTAGGGGTTTGACCATAACAACTTTTAGTCTTTTGGTTTCATTAGGCATAATAGGATTAGATAGATTAAGGAGACTGAATTCACACAAATGTAAAAAACAAAAAAATGGGGAGGGGAGATGGGGAACAGAGTTAGATGGGGAGAAGGAGTTAGTTGTCACTGTTTTATTTATCTATTTGCAGTACCATTTGAAAAATTTCACAGGAAGGTGTTGTCCTTCCTGCAGGCTTCATGTTGTATCAGTTTCTTAGTGTCTAGGGAAGGAGAGTATCATACTCATGACCTTTCAGATATGTATTTGCGATGAGGAAATTAAAAGGCTAAAGTCTTAAGCTTGAATGTGTAATTGGGTTTTCGCTTACATACATGTTCGTTATCCCTCAAGGTAATGCTGGTGGTTGGGCTGACTCAGGAGGTAGCCTTGAGAATCTTTCTGGCCTGGCAGGGTTTCGCTGCCCTGCCTCCATGTACTTTGTTCTCACTATTTATTCCAGCTGCATTTATATCCCTTTATTAATTCTCTTACTCTGACTTTGAGATTGACAATTACCAAGACCCCCAAACTTGTCAATTCAAGTGTGTTCCTTTAGAGGAGGTGAACGTTGACTGATAAAGAAGAAGCTGACATGAGATCACAAGAAAGGTAATGAAGTCTGGATCACTCATTTAAATATGTGGCACAGATGGAGAACATGCAGGCCTGAGTGCATGCTGGGAGGCAGTCTTGGCCCAATCCATGTAAACTCTCATCGCAAATTACCATCAGTGCCATCTACCATGCTGAACTGAGGTCCATCGGACAGACTGAGGCAGGGACTAGCGCTAAGAACTTTTAGCCATTGGTTATCCGCTGGATTTTATCATGTGAGTGGTCTAGGACAGTAATTTGACTTTTTCTTGAAACAGATCTACTAGAAACCTCTCTTTTATTGGTTGCTTAAACAGTGTTTCCAAAAGTTAACTAACTGCCTAAGTTCAGTTGTTTTGATTTTCTCAAGAAATCAGTTAATTTCACTAAAAACCACACAGAACTCTGCCACCTCTTGTGTGGTGCTTAAACAGTGTTTTCAGAAGATGATTATCCTTCAATCAGAATGGAGGAAGTCCATTTTTTATTTTAACAAAAAGATACTGCTTACTCCCTCTTTTTGGTGAATTTTAGTCTATTTAGACTTAATTCTTATGCCTCATATTGAACATTTGTTCTAGAGAAATGTGATCCCAGGAGTGGTGGTGATGTGCTGTTCAGACGGCGCTGTGCTTTAGGTTTCTGTTCCAATCTAAGATTTCAGAAGAGTCAGTAACTGCGAATAATCTAAAAGGGGAAGAGAGAAGAATGCTTCTAACTTTCCTTTGAAATGAATAGCTCTGCTAGAGCAGCAGCTATTAGAAAAACAAAAACAACAAAGAAAAGCTGCCCAGCTCAGCACACAGAGGTAAATTTACTTACATCAGACTGAAAAATGAGGGCTGGGCTTTGAAAAGACATCCCTTCTGACTAGAGGAAAGCTTGTAATTTTGGCATGGCTGCAGCCCTCCTAAGCCCCTGAGAAATTCTGAAAAACATTACAGAAGACTGTTCTTAATATTAATGGATGTCTTCCTGTGTGTGTGTGTGTGTGTATGTGTGTGTCTATGTATGCACAGGGAAGGAAAATGCCAGCCAGGGAAGGGAGAAAGAATGAGAGAGAAGGATTAGGTAGAATCAAGAACTACCAGTGAAAGTGTCTCATTTCTGCAAAATCTTCTGCGTCTGTCATTTTCGACTCTTCCTCCAGTAGAGTGTCTCAAGATGATTTTCAGAAGAACCCCAGCCATTTAGGCACTTCAGGTTATTAGCCTTGCGATACTATGGCCCTCTTAACAAACTCTTCCTAAAATACTTTGTAGATAACATGACTCACTGATACAATCTCAAATCATGGTCTTATCTGTTACATGACATCAGAGGTGAAAAAAAGACTGTTTCTCTGTGTCTAGCTGTGGTGAGCGTCACATCATGTTGTACTGTGGTGAACAGTTTCAGGGGCACCAAGGGCCTGCAGCTCTGTCTCTTGGGAGGAGACTTTTCCTTTGCAGCTTAGCTTCAGGAAACCTGAACATTTGTGTTTTCAAGACCACATACCATTGGGAAGGAAGTAGGGGTGGAGATGCGTGCTGAGATTAAGTGGCTACGAGAATCCCTGTGCTGTGCAGAATCTGGGAACCGCTAGGGTTTCTGTAGCCCTCTTTGTGGCATGCCTTTAGAATTTGCGAAGTTCTGCTGACAACAAACACTGATACTTGCTAAGGATACTCTTTGCAGAATAACGTGTTGACTTTTCAGGCCCTTCCAGACAGACTTCTGTACAGCTTGCCTGACCAGCATGGCTGTAAATTGTTTGTGTGTGCTTGTCTCAGGAGACAGACGGATATCTGCTGCCTTAGAGTCCACCGTCATACTTCTTTGGGATACGTAACTGTTACCTATCATGGTAAAGGAATTTAATAATTGTGGGAAACAGTTGTTCAAAAGCAACTTGTAGATTATTTTCAGGAAGGAGGTGTTAACTCCTCCTAGTCCTGAGTCAATCTCTCCGTTTCGGGCACTGGCCCACGTTACCTTTAAGGATGCTGGCCTTTTCTGGCTCAACATGTGGACCAGTTATGCAGATAATAAACAGAGAGCCAACCTTCTTTTCAGGATTGACAGTGGGGGGAAGAAAAAAACAGAAAATGCACCCATTTAAAAAGGGTGCCTTGATTTGCTGTGGAGTTTAGAGCTGGGAACGTGTTTTCCCAGACGCGTAGCAAATAGTTCTATAGCATCGCTGCCTAGTTAATAAGTGATCTCCCTGGCCTGTTGTGGCCAGGCGTGTTTTCCTGACTTAGGACTGACCCTCTTCTTATAATCTTAATTCATTTTTAGTCTAGGCTGACTAAATCTTCTGATTTGGCAGAGTAGAGTGTCCGGATTGCCGTTGTTATGTTTGCTCTGGATTTATATCTTAAGTTGAGGTTAAGTAACATATTTACATAAATCAACTCAGCACTAGATTCTGATACAGAATTGTTTCACTGAGAGAGAGAGAGAAAAAAATGAATTGTATTGCTTCCTGAGATTTGCTTTCATTTTATATTAAACCTCAAAGGATTTATCAATTTAACATGTTCTGTGTTAAAATGAACTCTTCTGTGGGTTTTGCTGCTTATAAAAGAGAATGAAAAGAAGTTTATTTGCCCAGAGCTGGTTATATAGCTTTTGCTACAATGGGATGACTTTTCTAGAGGTAGAATATAAAATATAGTAAGCCAATATCATTTAGTAAAAATATCAATATGCTTTTATTCGTGTTTTCTTATGGGCAGCACAAGAACTCCAAAAAATTTGAAAAGTTCTTTCAGTAATAAAGATACTGCAGAAAGGTAAAGAGGTTTTAAATTTATGGTTGCCAGTATTTAATGGGAGTACTTTTTATTGTGATTCATGCAAATATCTTTCCAGAATTTTATTTCTTTTAAAATAATGGCAAAGAGTATGTCATGGCTGTATTGGATGGGTCATCTATTAATTCATACTCTATTTAAAACAGTTTTTACTTTTGTTAAAATATACTTGTATATATTTCTAAATCATAATGAAAACGTTCAGAATTTGGGGATAAGATATTTTAAAAGATATCTTATCATTGCAAATGCCAGAAATATATAGAATGAGCAAGAGATTGCTGGTTATTTTAAGTTTATTGAAAAACTACACTGAAAACTTGCTACTCTCAATACTATGAAATATTAGCAAAACACTACTGGCTGTGAAATATAATGTTAAATGTCTGACTTTAAATTTTAATATTTTTATGACTACTGAACAGAATTTGCCTAATTTTAACAATGATGGTTTTATGCATTCATAAAACTAGGAAATGCTAAGTAACTTCATGACAGGTTTTTATTTTCATCTTGAATATATTTTCTTACTAGACTATTATTAGCATTGCTAAAATATCCTTCTGTACCTAGGGGAGATATTCTGTCTCCTGGGTTCTTGCAAGTGTATCTAAGATTGCCCAAGTGAAGGGGGTCGCATTAATTTTGAACAGAATAGTTTTCGTGGTGGGATGGCTTTGTATTGTGTTTTGCTTTGTTTAAAGAAATTATTATTGACTCCTTAAGTGTTCTTCTTGAGGTTCCGTATCTCCTGACTTTATCTCATTTTGCACCATTTAATGTTAGTGTGGCTGTCTGGCCAACCGCTCATCCTTTTTCATCCGTTCACTTGAGAAGATAGGATCCGTATTTCCAGTCTCTGCAAGGTGGAAGCATGTGTTTTGTCCAGCTGAGTCTCTTGGTCTGTTTTTTTTCCTGGTCCTAATACATGTTTATTCCTACATGTGACAAATCTGCAGTCATGTTTTCTTTCTGAGTTATAATGACTCAGATGTCATAATTAATTTGATGAGCAGGTGGGGGTTATTAGCCTTGTGCTTCACTTGCTAATAGCTGCACAGTTTTTCTAAAGTACTCTTTCAACTAAGGAGGCATTTCTTCACATAGAATAAACAGTACGGCACAAAAGCCTCAGTTAGATAACTATCCGTGGGCTTGAAAAGCTGCCAAGCAGATGTTGTTATTGGAGCTGGCCCAGGCGAGATTGGGCAAGGCAGATGCTCGTGGGGCGGGGTGGGGGGAGGAGAAGGGGGAGGAGATGTGAGAGAGCAGAGGTTGTGGGGTGGGGGGAAAGGGAGGTTCTACAGGACTCTTGCTTGCTCTGCAGGGGTTGGGCCAGATTTTGTTGGGGTGGGAGTCATCTTCTTGTGAGCCACCTCCATGGTGATGGCCTCCTGTTGGCCTCTTGAAATGTACATAAATGAGGATGGGGTGGGGTTGGAGGGGACCCTCTGTAAATATCCACATGGGAATGAATCCTTGTGTTCATCCAGAGGGCTAAGACTTCTGGTTTGCATTAGGGCGGCTGTGTGCAATTTTTGAAGGGCCTACGGAGACTCTGCTTCATACCTACCCACATATGTAATGGACATGACTGCCCTGACATTTACCAGAACTCATAGGTTCTGCTTTATTGCTATAAATTAGGTTGTGCAAATTTAAGACAAAATACTGTTTTGTTTCCTGTCACCTCACCATATAATTTTTTTTTTCTGAGCCTTCCCCACTCTTTATTAAAATATTGTGAGGCAGCAGCATACTTTAAAAAATGAAAATCAATCTTGGAATGTGTTAGATTTGTATGAGGTAAACATGTGGCAGGTTTAATCTAAGCTGATCTTGTTTCTGTCTGTTGTCTTTTTTTCTTTCTTTCTTTCTTTCTTTTTTTTTTTTTGGTGATCTAAGGCTTTTTAAAACTCATCTCTCACTCCCCTTCACTAGATTAAATTCTGTAATCTCATTTTTCTTTGAGCTGATCTCAAGCCAGTGGTCTGGGGATTTTATAGCCAAGGATAATTTTTGATAATGGGCTATTAAAACACTTGCAGCTCCTATCCTGTCTTTCAAATTAGTGTGTGCACAGATTGTCTTTCTGGGGAAAAAGTCTTTCCCTTGGCAATAAGCAACTGATTATATGTTACAACCAGCATAAAAGCTTCCTGTAATGCTTATACCAAAAACATAGGTAAATAATAAATGATAAATAACAAGGGTGACTGTACAGTGGGAACAGCAGCTCTGCCCAGGATTTTTGCTTTATCCCGTGGAGAAAAAGTCCTGTTTTCCCTATTCAGACAGATTTAGTGTGTTCTGACAACAGGGTCATCTAACAGTTTCCTTAACGATGGAAGTACAGTGGCTGGAGACAGCTGTGTAAGGTCACGTAACTTTCATTGTTGTTTATAGTATGCTTATTAATAGGTTAAAATGAATAACTCCCTGGACAGAGGTCAGGTAGCACCTGTATAAATAATGAATTTACCCTTCCAAAATATGTAATGTAAAATTAATATACATAGCTTACCACTTTTTTAAAAATTTAGTTCAGCTTCCTTTCCTTTCTTTAGTTTTCTGAAGTATGATTAAAGTAAAAATTAATGAGCCCTGAGAAGGCAAACAAAGCTGTTCCCCAATACCCTGTTTCAGTACGACTGAGATTTTGTTAGCATACAGTTAGAGCCAGTAGCCTCTCTCATTAAAAACGGTACCTGATTCTACATTGCAATCATTTGTCACAAGGAAAAATATTTTGGACATGCAGGCATATGGAACATAAAGTGATGTAAGGCCACCAGTTGTGAAACTGATGTGATGTGTGTTGTGCTGAGAGTTGGCATGAATGCTTTTCTTCTTCATATGTAAAATTGGGGTTCAGATGTGTCTATATGTGAAATGCATAGCTGCATTGTGTGCAGATAATAAGAACACATATGTCGCAATACCATTTTTTATGCCTGTATGCTTCATTGCTCAATAGCCTGATAGATGCATATGGCTGAATTCATTCATTCTGTTGATTCCCTACTTTTGGGAATGATGTTGTGATTTGGCAAACTGGATCTTGGTTGGAGAGCAATACTGAAAGCAAAGAAGTAGCACACTTTTGATTCTGAACCTTGTACTTAAGAATTCTGAAACTTCTTCAAATATTTCTAATCTAGTAAAGGGTTTCTCTGTATCCAGGCCTTCAACTGTATAACATTGAAATCTGTTAGCTGGTAAAGTGGATGTTAATTCTGTTTCTTATCTAGTAAATGGTGGTGCTGTACCCAGGCCTTTGACTGTATAAAACTGAATCCAGAGCAGACATTATCAGTGGCTCTTTCATTGTTTTAATTATGCAAATGAGAAGTTCAAGGAACCTTTGTTAAATTCAGTAAACATAATATCTGCCTAGCAATATGCTAGTGTGCTAAATATTAGGGAACTATAAAGACCAATAAAGTATTGATCCTTGTTCTCAGGGAGTTTGTAATCTGATCTAGTAATGGAAATAGAAGCATAAAGCTAACCACCCAAATTGTATGAAACAGATGGTAGACAATGACGTACAGACAGATAAATAGTACTGTTGGAGAGGAGAGGAGGGAGTTAGTAATTTATGAGAATCCAAAGAAAGCTCCTGCAGTAATTCCCTGGTGGTGCAGTGGTTAGGACTCTGTACTTTCCCTACTGAAGGCCCAGGTTCAATCCCTGGTTAGGGAACTAAGATCCCACAAGCTGCACATGGTGGGGCCAAAACCAATGAAACAAGTCACAGAGAAGGCTCTTGTGACTTCTAGAGATGAGCTAGAAAGATGAGTACAGTTTTCTCAGACAGAAATGTGAGGGGGTGGGGCTCCTGGATGTTGGAATTAGCATAAGGAGAGGTAAGTATTGGGAGCGGTACGGGCACACTGGTGGTTGTGGGTCACGAACAACCAGGAGGGCGGTGAGATTTTAGCTTGTGTAGGAATGGAGAGTCTCATAAGAGGCTAGACGGAAAGAGTAGGGTTGCTGGTGGTTTCAGTTGCCACATTGAATAGTTTCCAGTGGGTAACTCTTCACAAGTCTCTTGAAAGTTATAATTAGATTGTCTTATATATGACAATTTTGACAGTAAAATGAAAGATGTATTGGAGAAGGGAGAAAATGGAACTGGGAAAGGGACATTTTAGGCCAGGCTTTAAAATTTTCATGTAAAATATTTGTCTTCTCCCTGTATTTTGTATATTGCATATAAAGATTTAAAACAGAAAATATAGACTTCATATTCAATAATTTAAACAATTTTTATTGAGCACCTGCAATAAGCCAGTGATATTTCTAAGGGCTGTGGATATAATCATGAACAAGACAAATATGAGCTCTGCCCTCAGGGAGCTTGCCTTCTGTTGGGAAAGAATGATCAAGTCAAACCAACAAATTAATAAACAGGTCATTTCAGATTGTGATGGAACAGAGAGAATGTGATGATACCAGTATACAGATTAAACTGGAGATGATTATTGGGAAGTCTCTGTTAGCTAAGGTCTTATGGCAAACCCTTGTTGAGGAAATGGAATAGGAAAGGATGAGGAGTACAGTAGTATCCTAGTATGTTTGATACTAGTTTGTGACCTCCGTTATCAATGTAGCTCTGGTTAAAAGTCCCTTTCTGGCATTGGCACTTTCAGAGATGGTCTCAGGGACAGGTGATGCTTTCATGATTGTTAGAGAGCTCTCTATAAGAAGCACGTCACGGTATTCCTGGATAGACTTCCATTTGCAGAATCCTCACTTAACTTTAGGTGGTCTTCACTGTAAACAAAATATTTAAGAAATATTTTACATGTAAAGACCCGTATATAGACGACTTTGCTTACTTTATAAAAACTGCATTTTCCTGTTACGTTGTTCATTGCCTCTCATTCAATGCGATACTATTCTATGCCTCTGAGAAGTCCAGGCAACAAATTTGTTGGCATGCCTCTTTTCATCCTATGATGAGACTTGTGTAGTCAGTGTTACGGTTGTCTTTTCCCAGTATGACCGACGGCTCAGAGCTCAAAATTCGTGTGTGTTTGTCTGTTCATCTCTGTTTGGAGTCTGTGATAGCAATTTCCATTTCCTGTCTGTCTTTATCTTTTGGATTTTCTGTTTTCATACATGAATTTTTGCAGTTTTCTGTTAAGCGAAGTGTCTTGTCATTTGTAATAATAATAAAGATTAATCTTCAGATTTGATGCTTGGGATCTGACTGAGTACAGAATCAGCAGGAATGACCGGATTCTGGAGGTATTGATGAAATGGAGTGTGATGATAGATGGACATGAAGGGTAAGGGGCGGGGGAGGAGGAGGAGATGGCTATACCATGGGGAGAAGCCTAGGGCAGCTTGCAAACACAGGCAATCCAAGAGCAAGAGCAAATCTGAGGAAGGGATACTCAGGTTTTAGTCAAACTGTTGGTCATATGCCCTGCTGAAATGAACTGTCTATTAAAAAGAGTGCTAGAGTAGAAAAGGAGGGTTCTGGTTAGGAATCCAGAATTGAGTGTCATTGAAAGCTTGGAAGTAAATGGAGCTATTAAGGGAGGGATTGTTTCTAGAGAAGATCTGAGGGCTGTGAATGGACCCCTGAGGGAGGTCTACACTGAGTGTCTAAGGGAGAGGCCCTCACATCTCCCACCCTCTGCGTGTGTGTACACTGTCCTCCCACTAAGATGACATATTTTATCCTCCATCCTGCCTCTGACTAGTTCTTGTTCATCCCTCAAGGCCCATCTGAGACATTGCAATACGTGACCCCCCTTGTCTGAGATGGTGGCTTGTCCTTTGGGCTCTTACAGTACTTTGTACTTGTCAGTAGTAGGACTTACCACGTATTGTTAGAACTGTTCGGTTCGTTCTTTTTCTCCCCACTGCCCTGTAAACTCTCCGAGATATCTTGCATGTAGCTGAATGCCTGCTGCATAGCTGATGCTCAAGACACATTTGAGGGGTAAATAAATAAACTAGAAGAGTCATCCTAAACATGAGAGGAATGCTGTCTCAGAGATGTCAGGGAAGACAGATGAGTGTCCAAAGAGAAGGACACATAGTCAGCATCAGGGTGCTCATGATATGCCTCCTGTCTCAGTCACCGTGGCTGCCATCGTCAAATACTGTAGACTGGGCAGCTTAACCATTGTTTCCCATAGCTCTAGAAGCCAAGAAGTTTCTGATGCCTCTTTTCACGGTTCGTAGGTGACTACCTTCTCATGGCGTCCTTATATGGCCGAGAGAGAACAAGCAAGATCTCTGGTGTCTTTTTATAAAGACTAATCTTATTGGATCTTATTAGACTTCCCTGTAGCTCAAACAGTAAAGAATCTGCCTGCGGGTTGGGAAGTTCCTCTGGAGAAGGGAATGGCGATCCACTCCAGTATTCTTGCCTGGACAATTCCATGGACAGAGAAGCCTGGCAGGCTACAGTCTGAGGGGTCTCAAAGAGGCAGATAGGACTGAGTGACTAACACACACACACACTCACAATCTTATTGGATCAAGGTCACAAGGGTGGGTTTGGGACTTCAATATATGAATTTGGGGCATGCACACAAATTTTAAGTCCATAATACCTCCCTCAAAGCTGGGTACTGTTTGTAGTTTATACATAGATAGATAGATAGATAGATAGATAGATTAGTAGATATTCCTAGTTGAAAGTATGATATAACATCGGATCCATAGTGGAAAGTGTGTACCTTTGCTCTGAATTCTGATCCAAAGGACTTTGCTGGGACAACCCTAGTTGCAGTAAATCAGTTCTGATCCAGTAATTTTTATGACTGATCCTGCAGAGTTTCTCGTGATATCCACTATATGTGTCTTTTTATTCACTTGGTGATGACCGAATGTGCTTAGACTGTAGCTTGAAAGGAATTTCATGAGTAGAAGGGTGTTAGGCTCAGGAATTTAGGGAGGGAATTTATGGAGCCTGATTTATTTTAAAATTAGATGATTATCTGCTTAGGTTGCTCTAGGTGTGGCTTTGCCTTAGGTGTGGGGATAGCCCAGATTTCCTTTTAAGTTTCTTACTGGCTTTCACATCCTCTGATTGGAATTTAAAAATTCATATTTTTCAGAACTATTTGAAATTCTTGTCTTCTCCATCTCCTAGAAATACTGTCTGTTGAAAATAAGGCATAGTCAGGAGAGAGTATCTCTATAGAGTTGTAGCAGAAGATGTAACAGAATCTTTGAATAATTAATGAAAATACTTGTCTTATTCTATAATGGATAATCCTGAGACACAAAAAAACTCATCGCTGATCATTTTTATTTTTCTGAAGAAACCGATAATGTGTCTTTTATTGTCACCTAAATGCTCCTGTATACACAGACGTTAGCAGTTCCTTTGGTTTCTCTATTTTGATAATTATTTAACCTCTTGTAGTTACTTTCTTTATTCTTAAGAACGTTATTATTGGGTATACACTTTTGAGTTTTGAAAAGTCACAAGTATAGAAATAACCTTCTCTGGATATAAGAATGGCTGTTGACTGGGCAGATGGAATAAGGCTGGGGTGTGTGATGGATCATGTCTCCTAGTATCAGAGAGGGTGGAAAAAAAGCATTTGACTTTTTGTATACAACATCTATTTAGTCTTAGTAGAAAGATTTGTTGTTGTTGTTGTTTTTTTTTTTTTGGTCAATTTAAAATGGGCATTTCTATATTTCTATAATGTTTGCTGGGAAATTTGTTTCCCTAAGGCCGGAAGTCTGGGCCAGAGGCAAACCCTTTGAAGTGTGTCTCCTTTCTTCCTTTGTACATTAAAATAAATCAAAACAAAACTCTAATCCCTTTATGATACTTGACAACCATGGACTATTGTTCTGTACTGCATCAGCAAAATCACTCTTTCGCACTTGAACTGGAAGTTTTTTAGGGTTGCCTCTTTGCCGCCTGCGTGTTTTAGGGGCAGACATGACACAGAGGCAATACTGGTTTCTGGGGGGTGAGTGCTTGAGTACAGACACTGATATTTGAGCTCATAATTTGCACTGTTCGCTTTCACTTTTCACTGAATGGGCTGCTCCGTTTGTCTAAGACTCACTTTCCCTTTTGCTCTCCCTAAGCTCTTCCACCACTGAGATCCATAATTATTCTCCATAATGAATACATAACACAGATTCTTTGGGTGACTGGAGCTGTAAATACGAGGAATCTGGGTGACCAACCTGTGTATGGCCCTCAGTGCCCATTATTGTCACCAGTGCTGAATTTCATATGTATGTATTTCTGAGGTTTCAGCCAGGCCACATGGGAAGCTGTGTCCCTCTTCTCTCTCCCTGCCCCCACCCCCATCTTTTTGGAATGAGTTTATGTTTTAACATTTTAAACACAGTTTTTTATCCATAGTCAAATACAAGTGTTGAACTTGACTTCAAAATCAGGGTATTTGCTCTTTTTTTGTCAGAGCAATGAAGGAGAGTGCTGGGAGGAAAAAAATCTATCCTGGAAGAGCTTTTCTGCACAGGGAAGAACTGATGGCAACCATTTCTTCTTGCTCATCCTTGAGTCTGCAGCTTTTATGAAACAAGTCTCCTCATGCCATACAGAATGCCATCGAAACATCAAAACACTTAAATAATGTTTTAAAGGAACGGCCTACCTTGTTTAATGGTAGTTTATTTAGAGGCTGCACAAATAACAAAATCATGCTATAGGTTAAAACAAAAAGCCATGGCAATCTACCCTATCACGCCTTTCCTTTTAGGGGAAGAGGGCCAGATGTTTAAACAATATTGCAAGCGGTGTGCAGACTGCAGCTCTTGGAGGCCTTGGGAAAGAAATCATGTCTGCACCCCTAGTGTTTCACAGTTTTAGACCCCTGACCTAGAAACAGTTTAAACAGATGTTTAGTTCAAGGGATTTATGTCGACATTGAAATTTTTTTCCCCCTTGGAAATGGCTGCCTCTAAAACTGGAGCTTTTTCTTAGAAAAAGGACCAGAGAAACAAGGACATCTCACAACGTCATAGTTTCATGTTGCAAGTGTCCTGGTGCAACAGAAACAGAACAAATAGGTACCAACCACCTCATCAGCCACTGCTGTTCATGTGTATGGACATTTTTGTAGCCCCCACTTTCAGTTCTGTGTAGGTGAGCACAGACTTGGAACAGGAAGTTTGCTAAAGCAGAAAAGACATTGGAAAACCCCTTTGGCTTATGAACCAGCTGAAATTATGGCTTCTCTTCCTCGCCTTATTTCTTTCCCTCTCTCCCTTCCAAATCTTCCTCTACCTCTTCTCCCAGGAATAATTCCTTTCAACTTTGATCCTGGTGTGTGGAGTTCATTCCATGACTTGGGTCAGTCAGGAACAGTGCATTGCATCATAGCTGCCTTTATGAAAGTGTTTATTTCATATCTGAAATGTTTTCATGTGCATTCGCTCTGCTTTGACTTGCAGAAGGGGAAAGAAAGTAGTTTTACTGGAGGCAAAACAGCCACCTGTGAAAACTAATTACGTAGGTAGACGTTTGATGGTATCTCTGGGAGGGACCCAGCAGGAAGAAAGTAAATGTTCTTAATCTACAGGGAAATTACCTGCGTGCCAAGCTGACCCTCTTCATCAAAGCCAGGGTTGAAATATACCATCAAGTTGGTGGCCTCTGTTTAGGAGGCCGAGGTGGGGAGGGTGAGAAGAAGGAGGAGCCCTGGAAGGTAGGTACGATTCATTGAGATGAACTGAATAGACAGAGGAAAAATGACAAATGTGATATACTCAACTGAACCACCTCGTTAAGGGCTGACATGTGATGTGAATGTTCTATAGTCACTTTCAAACAAAAGCTTGAGATGTGGCTCCTTCTTTCTTCCCCTTCATCAAGTTCGCTGTTTAGTCTTAAGTCCTGCTGTCTTGGCTTTTTTTTTTTTTTTTTAAATCTTTCCTCTCCTTGATCCATCAGTCTAGTATACCCACGTGTCTTGCCATTGAAAGGGCAAAATGTACTGTGACGGAGAAACAGGAATCAGTGATGCAGCCTCCCTCTTGTTACTGTTTGAGTAGCTCTCTGACTGATTATACGCAAGTTTAGAAAGATCCGGTCCCATGGGGCCATACTATGTACCCACCGATAAGTGTAGGTCTCTGTGAAACTAACCAACCTGTGATTGGTCTTCCGATGGCAGGGTCTGAGCTCTCTTGTAAGAGTCTGCATTTTGCTGGTCACTCTGCTTGGCAATCAGCAGTAGTCTTGGTACTAGATGTTTTCTACCCACATACCTACATGTTGCCTTAGCTGCGTAGCCAGAAAAGTTTGACAGCACGTGTCTGCATGCTGGTTGTTGTTTGGTCACGAAGTCGTGCCTGACTCTTGGTGACCCCGCGGCCTGCAGCACACCAGGCTTCCCTGTCTTGCACCAGCTCCCAGTTTGCTCAGACTCATGTCTGTTGAGTCGGTATCTCATCCTCTGTTGCTCCCTCTTCTCTTGCCCTCAGTCTTTCCCAGCATCAGCTTCTTTTCCAATGATTGGCTCTTCGCATCAGGTGGCCAAATAATTGGAGCTTCGGCTTTAACACCAATCCTTCCAATGAATATTCAGGTTGATTTCCTTAGTGTCTTTCCGGAATGGCTGTCTTTCGTGGGAAATCAAAACTCTAGAGGAGAGGGGAAAAGTCCCTAGTGTTTGAAGCGCTGTGAGATTTAGGGAGATTTGGGGAAAAGTTAGACTATCCTTCTGCGAGATTAATAAAAAAAAATATTTTAGAGAATGACTAGGGAGTTTTACAAAAGCTCCATAAATTAAATAAGAACACGAACTAAAAGGAAAGTTACGTGATTTTTAAAAGGAAGCATTTTGTGTTTGGAAGACTTTGGACACATTCCTTACTGTGTGGGGTCCTCAGTCGGGCCCTGGGTGCAGTCACTGGGATGCTGAGCTGCCCAAGGGAGGCCAGAGTCTCTTGGAGGCTCCATTGCCTTTAGCTTTCACTGTCCGGGAGTAACTAGATCCATGCCTCTGAAGTCCGTGGGTGCTCACTTAACCCTTATGTACTTTGACTTCTTCCTACTTGTTTTCCTGGCCCAGTGTCTTGTGGGTCCCTTGAGGATCCAGCGATTCAGTCTCGCACCTGTCCCTGAGAGTGCTTCCTTGGAGCCTCCCACTTCAAATTGCCATCAGAAGCTCTTCTACAAAGCTAAACACGAACCAAATGTGACCCTATCTGGAGGTGATATTGGAGTCCAGTTCTCAAATTCAACCCCAGTTGATTAAAATACCTGGGATCCATAAATAACATTCGGTCAGAAGACCTTTCCAATCATAATATGTGACAGGACTCCTGGGCCCCTTTCTCTAGAGCCTCATAAGCCACTTGTGTGAGAAATTTCTCCTCCATCAAATGTAAGATAGTATCTTGTTCGGGAGACATCTACAGTTATGTCCAGTTTATTTCCATGGTGCCTAAACACTTAGAGCAATGTATAGTAGACCCTTGACACTTCTAAGAGATATTTCAAGGATGATCATGAATTTCTAAATTTACAGGCAGCCCCGTGGACTAGTTTGTTCCCCAGGTGTCTGTATTTGGACAAGAAGCACCACTTCCATACGCCTTTTCACTTTCTCTTAACTTCTGTCACCATCACAAGTAATTGGCCTTTCTTTCAGTAGCCTTTATTTTTTAAACAAAGGAACAGTGTTATCACTTCACGAGCTTTCTGTGTAACAATGAATAGAGAGAGAACAACAAAATTGCTCCGAGATGTGACTGTGGAATAGTTGGCCGGGTTCATACAATACCTAAGTGATTCTCTTCGGTCTTGCATGCCTGTGGATCAGATTTGTCCTCAGAAAAATGACAGATTTGATTGTAGAATTTCTCTCCTTAAAGGAACTTTTATTAATAGTTCATGTACTTTAGAACATGGTCTGGGGAAGCACTGATATTTTGTAGGAGCTCCTGAATGAAAGCAGATCCTAGAAAGAAGGCATCATAAAAAGAACCAGGGATAATGTGTTTGTTGTTAGTCCTGGGGTTCAATTTCAAGTTTAGCAAGTGTGTGTGTGTGTGTGTGTGTGTGATGTGAATGTAGAAAGATTCATATGTATATATTATGGTTATAATGTTTCCATGCAATGTGCTTTAAAATGGAATGACATCCTTTCTAACCTGATGTATGAAGCCACTGTGTAAAGCTGTCTAAAAAGAGTATTACAAAATGAGGGCGTTATAGAAAAGTAAACTGCTGGAATAGTGGGACTGTTGCTCAGAGTAGTTTCCTGGTTCACATCAATGATCAGCAAACTCATTTGGCATGGTTTCCTCTATAAGACATCCAGGGGCAAACACAAAAATATTTTGCTGGTAGCTGCAGCAGAAAGAGATTTCATAAGGCTGGTAGTAGTGAGACCTCATCAGGGTTCATCCCAGGAAGTACAGGCTAGTTTTATGCCTGCTGACTGCTCTGTGGCAGAAGAGGGCCCTGGCAAGGAAAGCAGATCTGGAAGGGCAGCACAGGTAGGTCGAATGTCTTCAGATACTTAAAACCATCCTCTTCTCACCTACCTGCAAAGCTCTTTGACCTGAAGGGCCACGTTATTCAGCATAATTCTAAAAGCACTGTTTCTTTACTAATAAGCAGACAAGGTTAACCAGCCTGTTGGTTAAATTGTATGTTGAAATCAATTGCCCTGTTAGATCACAGCAGTTATAAAAGAAGATCTGAATGAAAGTTCTCAGTCATTATAAGCGGTACCTTTGTCTCCATTGAGTTTATATTCTAACATGAGTCATCAAAGCGGCTCTTTTACAGCTTACTATGTCCGTAAAAGGGAGGGGGACATGGCAACCCGCTCCAGTATTCTTGCCTGGAGAATCCCATGGACAGAGGAGCCTGGTGAGCTATGGTTCATAGGATCGCAAAGAATAGGACATGACTGAAGTGACTCAGCACGCATGCCCATAAAAGAGCACTCAGGATGCTTGACGGCAGCAGCAGCCACCACCACTAAAAATGTAAATGGAGGGGAAAAAAAAGCCCACACTTTTCAGACAGTTTACTGGATTGCATTAAATAAAACCTAATCATAGGAGCTGTAAAGTGATATAAGGCTCTAAAAAAACTATTGTCCCTTAAAAAAAATCTTATCTTCCTTTAGCAGTACAACCAATAATTCTGCCTACATGTATTGATAAATTCAGACAAAGACACCGTAGAAGGTGCACTGTAGGCGTCATCTCTGGAATTATCTCTTTATGACTCAAGGATTTTTGACATTTTAATCCTTGTTCATTTCACGCTGAGTGAAGCACCAGGGATGCTGGTTTTTGCTGGCCCTGCCTGGGGCATTCACTCTAACATCCAGCTCATGAGAGAGCCACCTCCAGTGTTTCACAGGCTTTGCAGCTGTGTTGTGCTAAGTCCCTTTAGTCACGTCCAACTCTTTGTGACCCTATGGATCATTGCCCACCAGGTTCCTCTTTCCATGAGATTGTCTAGGCAAGAATACTGGAGTGGGTTGCTGTGCCCTCCTCCGAGGGAACCCAGGGCTCGAACCTGTATCTTTTACATCTCCTGTATTGGCAGGCGGGTTCTTTAGCTGTGCAGTAGCTGGAATAAATTAGCACCTTGTATCCACAACGACTTGAGACTGGCCTGTTATACATGTGTATCATCTCATTTAATGTTCACAGTAATCTTGCTTTGATTCCCATTGAGGGGAGCTTGCCCAGTGGCTCAGTGGGTAAAAGAATCTGCCAGCATTGCAAGAGACACAGGAGACTCGGGTTTGATCCCTGTGTCGGGAAGATCCCCTGGAGAATGAAATGGCAAGCCACTCCAGTGTTCTTGCCTGGGAAAGCCCATGGACAGAGGAGCCCGGGGGGTCGCAGAGTCAGACATGACTGAGCAACTAGGCCTGCACGCATGTTTAGGTGAGGAACCCGAGGCTCTGTGTGGAACTGACTTGCTGAAGGCCAAACCACTAGGAGTGGTCCCAGTCAGGTCGAACCAGGGCAGTCTGGCTTTAGAGCCCTTGTTGCTAAGCTGTTAGGCGAAACTTCTTGATCTCTGCGAGTGACTAAGGTTTTGTTAGGAATTGGGCTCTTCCTCTCAGGGTTCTTTCAGATCTGCTCAGTTCTGAAGAGGCAGAATCTCCTTAGAACCGGGGTAGAGGTAAAGCCAGGTCAAACCAAGCTGTGGGGACTGACTTAGTTCCTGGTTCTGTTTAGAAGGCAAGTCCGAAAGTTAGCCTGAGAATGCTATCTGTCTCTTCAGGTTCTGAAGAGAGCCTCTGTAATCTATAAAGTGTTGGAGCAAGTCATCCTCCAACTCTGATCCCTTTTGCCCAACTGGTCTTGTCACCTTGGGTCCAATTTATGAGCTCATGACTATTAAGTAACCTTGATGCTTGTAGTTTTGTAACTGCGGCTGCCAAGCAGGCTAGTGTTTCTAAACTGTGTTAATGGTATGGCATATTCTCTTTCTTTTTGGAAGTCTGTGAAGTCAAGGCAGGAATATGAATATTATATTTCATTCCCTTCCTTCCTTCCTGTCTTTCTCTATATCTTTCTATGAGTCCTTCTCTCTCTCTCTTTTTTTTTTCTATTCCATTCTCCTGATATATTTTCTTCTGGATTTATAGCAGTGAAGTTGGGAGTGTGGATTAAAGGGACAATTTTCTTTCTTAAGGAGGGGGACTTGTCTAGTTAAAATTTTTAAGGAAATGGATTTATTTCTAAATACACAGAAAAGGAGAAGGGGGCCACAGAAGATGAGATGGTTGGATGGCATCACTGACTCAATGGACATGAGTTTGAGCAAATTCCTGGAGATAGTGAAGGATGAGGAAGTCTGGCATGCCGCTGTTCATGGGATGCAAAAGAGTTTGACGTGACTTAGCAACTGAACAGCAACAAAGCAAAATGAGTACATGGTTAATACATTTTTTTCTTCCTGGCCACAGTGGTAACTATGTTTTGGTGTGAGATGAAAGATGAAAAGCTAGATTGTTAAGACAAGAAATTCAAGAAGAACTCTGTTACCTTCAAACCCAACCTCTTTGGAGTTTGATCCGTACTTTTGTTGGTTTGAGGCTTCTGGAAAATGTAGGTCAAAATGACTGCCTTTGGTAAAACAGAAGCTACAGAGTATGTTTTCTTCTTAATTCTCACAACAGCCATATGGCAGCAGGTACCATTATTAGCTTCATTTTACATATAAGAGAGACATCAAGGAACTTTTCAAAATCACACAGCTAATGAGTGGTGGGTTTAGATGAGGTGCTTTGATTTCAGAATCTGTGTAGTTCACCACTTCCGTATCGGCATAACTGCGGCACAGAGGCTAAAGGAATCTAGCGATATCTTGAACAGGTAGAGTTGAGTCTGAAGTTTTGGAATGGCAATCAGAGCATCATTTGCTCATTTGTCATGTGTGACATCCTTATGGTCAGTTAAGTGCTCTATAAAGCACACCAAGACTGATCAACGAACTGAATTGTTTAAAGTTAATTTTTCATGACCTTGTATAACTTCTCTATGCTCCGCTGCTTCATCAATAAAAGTGAATCCTAATTTTTGTTACCTTTTAAAGGATGTTAGGAAGGTTAATCTGTTCCTACCCTTGAAATAGTTTATAGAAATTGAAGTACGTTTCTGTCTATATTAATTATATTAGATCCAAATCTTACCACTCCTACCTGGGCATTAGTATGACCTACACTTTTAGATCATGCTTGGTTAACATGGAGGTTATCAGTCCCCACCCCCAGTCACTGAGTACATGCTCATTTAGTGGGAAGAGTTAAACAAGGCAGTTAGTTGCTCAAAGTCCCTGATATGTAATATCACTGAGATTCAGTCTGCATGTGGTTCTGCACTAAGGATGTACCCTGTATATGTTAGGGGCAGAATGGCCGCCACATTAGGTAAGACTCTTGTGCACCTGCAGAACAAAAAGTACCCAAGAGTTGACCCCTCCTCGTTCAGCCAAGTTTATTTCACATTCTAATTTGGGAACAAGATTGGTCCTTTCATATGCTAATATTTTGAGGGTTATAACTTAATAGTTTGGTCTGAAGTTCACTGAAGAGGGGTAAAAGTCATTGTTACCACTTACTCCTCTAGTCCCTGCCTGTTAAAACACATATACATATTTACACACACATGTACACAGAATGCCAACCAAACATTAAAAAAAAAAAAAGGCAAAACAAACCTTATTCCGATGAAGAGATAATTCTATTCTTGGTAAGACATTAATAATCTTACCTCATAATCTAATAATATTAATCTGTGTTTAATAATCACAGACACTGTGATGGTTCACTTGTTTAGCTCAGATACCTGTGTGTTGTTATGAACACGGGCATTTTAGCAGCTAAGCTTTTGGATGAATGAAAAGCTTTTGAGTGGCTGTTAGAAAACTGAGGCACTGGGGCCCAGTAAAATCAATGTACCTCATCTGTTTGCTTCCAATCAGCAGTCATTAGTGTGCAAGTCCCTGAAGGTCAAGTCTCCATTCTTATAGGTTTATGTTGGGTGGAGGAGATAGATTGGCAAGTATGTGAGAACCCCTCATGTTGGTAAATAGGTGTGGAGCTACTGAGGTGTGGAGGAGGGGCTCAGCTGGTGGTTGGGGAGGAGGAAGCATCTTATGGAGAGGTTGTGTTTAGAGATTATAGTTTTACAGGATATTGAATCTAGTTCCCTGTGTTGTATTGTAGGTCCTTGTTGTTTATCTGTTTTATCTGTAGTAGTTTGTACCGCTAGTCCCAAACTCCTAATTTATCCTTCCCTTGCCCCTTTCCCCTTTCTTAACCATAAGTTTGTTGTCTGTGTCTACGAGTCTGTTTCTCTTTTGTAAATGCATTCATCTCTGTCACTTTTTTAGATTCCACAATAAGTGATACCATATGATACTTATCTTTCTCTGACTTTATGATAAGCTCTAGCCCCATCCATGTAGCTTCAGATGGCATTATTTCGTTCTTTTTTATGGCTGAGTAGTATCCACTGTTTCTGTGTGTGTGTGTGTGTGTGTGTGTGTGTGTGTGTGTGTGTACACATGCCGCATCTTCTGTATTCATACATCTGTTGATGGGCGGTTAAGTTGCTTCTGTGTCTTGGCTGTTGTAAGTAATGCTGCTATGAAATTGGGGTGCATGGATCTTTTTGAATTAGGGTTTTCTCCAGATATATGCTCCAGAGTGGGAATGCTGGATCATATGGTAGCTCTGTTTTTAGTGTTTAAAGGATCTTCTGTACTTAAGGAAGTGGATGCACCAATTTCCCACCAACAGTGTAGGAAGATTCTCTTGTCTCTGCACCCAGAGGGGTGGTGTTTTTAATTGATCTCAAGACATGGACACGACTGAGCGACTTCACTTTCACTTTTCACTTTCATGCATTGGAGAAGGAAATGGCAACCCACTCCAGTGTTCTTGCCTGGAGAATCCCAGGGACGAGGGAGCCTTGTGGGCTGCTGTCTATAGGGTCGCACAGAGTTGGACACGACTGAAGTGACTTGGTAGCAGCAGCAAGACACAGATTTTGTCAAATGTGTGGGAGGCATTCGGATCAGGTGAACCAAAGTTACCTTTTGTGCATAAACAAAAGTCAAAGGGCAGGAAAATGCAGGAGCAGTTTTGTAGTGTGGCTAGAATAAAGAACCCATGCATGGTGCAGCAGGAGCCTATGGGGAAAATGCAGTGTGGTTCCCTCCTGGGGAGCCTTGAACTTTGGCCTGAGCAATGTGTACTTACTGTACCAATTCCTCAAAAATATCTGGAGGCAGCCTCCAGGATATTACTTATTCTCAAAAGAGAATTTCAACCAACTTGACTTAAAACATCTTATTTATGTGTTATTTCTTCACTGTTAAAAGGATCAGAATTTCTCTTTCTTTTTTCCTCCTGGGACTTTTGGTTTTATTGTCCTAGCAGAGAAGAGCACACGTGACGCGCAAACGGGCTGTTCTCTCTTTGTGCGTTTCCAGCCTTCCTTGAAATAGTCATCTTGAGAACTGTCAAATTATCCAGCTATAATCTAATTGGTGGTGACTGCTTAGTCCCTTTGCACCAAAGAACTTGTATCTAGCAAGATTCTCTTTTTCAAACATTTGTTCATTCATTAAAGATGTTATGTTAGAGGTATGCTATGATGATGCATCTGAGAAAGAAATAAAAGACCAGGACAAAAGACAAGTTGAATAGTCAAAGATGAGCTGTAACCATCAGGGAAAGCTAACTATAGCACCTGATTTTGATTGAATAACTGGTGATCACATTGGCTTTGAAGTTGTTTCCAGTCTGCTTAAACTTTTTCATGGATGGAATGAATGAAAATTATGAAGCATTGATGTAAAATAATTTTTTTGGGGGGTGGGGTCTATTTTTCTTCTTTCTGTCCTAAGAATCAACTTTCCTTTTCCTTCCAGTCTCCCTTCCTCCCTCCCTCTCCAGTCTTTTCTTATCGAGCAACTTCCTTGACAGATTGACTTCTGATTGTAAACGTTTATCTGGATTTAATACAGGTGATTGTCATGGGTGCAGTCTTTTGCTGCAGGGAAAAGGAAAGGCCATCCATCCCCTCAACAAAGCTGTGGCAGAAAGGAACATGGAAAATTCCACTAGTAAACCTTAAGATACCTTGTCCTCATAATCATCTTCTCAGTCACTTTGCTCAGAGGCTTCCCCAAGGTAATACTTAACTAAGAATGTACCCAGCAGTGAATAATATTCATTCATATATCAAACATGTATTGTCTTTTATGCTTATAGTAGAGTTAGTAGAATTATTATCTTTGTTTTTCTTTTGCCTGTTAAAACCAAACCAGTTCCTGTTTTCTTTTAAAATTGTAAATGTTTAAAACTGGCCATAATTCTTAATTAGTGCATATTTTTTCTTAACAGTTTTATGACTTTATTTACCAGCAGGGAAAAGAAAGGATGGAAAAAGCTAAATATTATGATAAAGTAGAAATTCTATGTATAATATTTTTAGCCTTTAAAATATTTTGTAAGACTTAGCCTGTTTAAAAATAAGTTTTTTTTAAAGTGAATTCATCATAAATAGGTCTCATGCTACCCTAAGAAGGAAATCATAAAGAGGAAAATTAGAAATAATTTAAGGTACTTAAAGCATTGGGAAATAAGTTCCAGAATTTGAAAGTGCAGTCCATAGGCTACAGTTGCCCTTCCTGACACTTTCTCCTGAAGAAAGGAAAGGTTAAAAAGTGGGTCTCATTTTTAATTTTCTACCTTGTGTTTTGGGGAGTGAAGTGTTCTTTTACTGAGAGCTAAGAGTTGCCACAGTTTTTAAAACTGGCTACCCCTTAGATGCAAGCACTCTTGCAAATCTTGCAACAGCTGAAAAACCTCCAGGTAGGTGTAAAAACGAATTAATGTCTTACTGACATGCAGGGAGGGCTTTCCTGGTAGCTCAGCTGGTAAAGAATCTGCCTGTAATGCAGGAGACCCCAGTTCGATTCCTGGATTGGGAAGCTCCTCTGGAGAAGGAAATGGCAACCCACTCTGCTATTCTTGCCTGGAGAATCCCATGGACAGAGGAGCCTGGCGGGCTACAGTCCATGGGGTCGCACAGAGTCGGACACGACTGAAGCAGCTTAGCATGCATGATGGCTCAGGTGGTACAGAATCCGCCTGCAGTGTAGCTGACCTGGGTTTGATCCCTAGGTTGGAAGGACTCCCCTGGAAGAGGGCATGACAACCCGCTCCAGTATTCTTCCCTGGAGAATCCCCATGGACAGAGGAGCCTGGCGGGCTACCGCCCATGGGGACACAGAGGTGGGCACGACTGAGCGACTAAGCACAGCACAGCACAGCACCGTGCAGGGAATGTGGGCACATGTGGATAAAGCTGACTAAATCCCACAGAGTGTGTGAGGCTCGCCTGTGAAACCTCAAATAATGTCATAGGAGTGAAAGCCAAGGCCCATTTTCTGTTGTTTTCCTACCTGGCTGTTTATTTATGAAAGTCGCACCTGTCGGTTTTAGGCTCTAAGTGTCCCCGTGCAGGGAGCCTGAGTCATTGCTGGTCATGGAGTGGACTCTGGGGCATGGGACAGAGTGCAGGATCTGGGTCGCTGGGGCTGACAAACTGGAATCAGCTGCTTTTGCACAAGAGACTCCAGAGGCCCCTGGGCCCTGGTGACAGGCCCAGCACCTCCGTGTCTCTGTGACCTCTAGCAGTAAAGTGCCGGCCTAGCTCACTGATACCATTCGCAGGAACCTGAATGACTGGTTAGTCTGGTCAGAAGAAAATAGCACTGACATCATGTGATTCTGGCAAAGTAAACCACATTGGAACTTGGCCTTTGAATACCCAAGGGGCTGGCAGCGATCTCAGGGGTTGGCTGGGAGCCCCATTGAGTTCACTAGTAATCAGTTGACTGCTGAGCTGGACAAGCTGCCCTAGTTTTCCTGACAAGCTCTGTCTAAAAGAATGATGGGCAGTCTGCCATTAGGATTTTTGAGCAGAGTTGCTAAAGATTAACTCTTTAGCTACTGTCCATATATCATGGCATGCAGTTAGGTACAACTTTAGAGGGAAAGTTCAATTCCTCATTCAGGTCTCACACACGGAATTCCTGTCTTGCACACCAAATACCCATAGGCAGGGAGGACTACTGTAAAGCCCTTTATGTGTATGTTCCAAAGGAATGCCAAGTGGATGAGTTTTCCTTGAAGTTTCTAGTCTGGTTTATTTTTCAAACAAAATACTATCATTTTTAATTATGCAAAAAGTCAGATTTGCATGCTAGCCATCCCTTGGGAATGGATATTACCTAAGAGAAGCCTTTGAAAAACTATGAACATTTAATATATTTATTTATTATGATTGATCTATCCATACATAGTCTTTCTAATAAAACTTGATAATTCGGAGTTTTCGAGAAGAAAGGGACTAGTTGCAGTCAGTGTGTCCTAGGCCAGAGAGACCCGTTTTGGGGGATAAACCTGACTTCTCAAGGGTGCTTATCTGCGCATCTTTCTCTGGAAAAGGTGATGGCTTCTTATCTTTTATTCCTGTTAAATTAAAATACAGTTGGTAGCGTTAAACAGTTTGATCAAATAATTCTACATGCTGTGCTCCTGGTGACGAGTTTGGTGTGTTTAAGCTTGCTTGGGGCCTCCCTGGTGGCTCAGTGGTAAAGAATCCACCTGCCAGTGTAGAAGACATGGGTTTGATCCCTGTGTTGGGAAGATACCCTGGAGAAGGAAATGGTGACCCACTCCAGAATTTTTGCCTGGGAAATCCCATGGACAGAGGACCCTGGTGGATTGCAGTCCGTGGGGTTGCAACAGCGTTGGACACAACTTACGGACTAAATGCTTCGTGCTGGTAATTTTTCCTAAGAGGCACTCCGTTTTCCACGAGTAGCTGTGACAGTCTCAGCTGGCGACCACAAGTCCGGCCTTTACCACATCTTTCAACAGTCAGATGGCATTTGTGGCGGTGCTGCCGAGGGAGTGCTGTTCCAGTGATGTGTTGTATATCTTGGTCCACAGCGGGAGTTTTAGTGGCAAAAACTGGCGTTCTGGACTTCTTTCTTCCTTCCGGGTCAAGTCTTTCACTCCGACGCCTCTCTGATCTTTTCTCCCAAAAAGCCATGTTTGAGGAATAGTACAGTGCCTCTCATGTTTAAGAGATTTGTGACATCAGCAACCTGGGGACATTATTGTCCACAAGAGAATTTATAGGAAGGGAGCAGAAAGATAACATAGGTACAGATATTGTTTAATGAGCTTTTTCTGGTCCCAGCACTTCCTGTCTCCCTTCCCCCAGCCCAGGAATGCTCCACAGGCCATCACTTCAAAAGAACCATTCCCCCACAGTACAGCTAAACACTGAGAGTGACAACCGGTCAGGTTAAAGGAACATTTTCAGGAGTTTTTAATTTGGCTCGTCACCCTAAGAATTACCAAGAGAAGATGCAAGTGATTCAGGGGTTTTGAATTTACAAATAGGTGAAACTTCTGAGTCTCTTTGTTCCTACCAGGTGTGGTTTGGGGGACCAGCCAGTGAAAACACACACAAGACTTTGGCATTCCTGGTGCTGTTCCTGCATGGTTCAGGGACGCATCTGTCTAGCGCTTTGTGTGGGGCAGAGTCACCACTGTCGCCAGGCCTTCTTTTATCCAAGAATGGACTTGGGAGTGGTGACGGCACGATCCAAGAGTCGTGGGTTACCCTCCCTCCTTCCTTGTTTCTCTCGCTTTCTTCTTGTCTCCTCCCTTCTCCCTCCATTCTGTTCCCTCCCTCCATCCCTTCTTCCTCTCCTTTGTTTTCTCAGCATTACTTACTGGAGCATCTGCTTTCACCAGGCGGTACACAGTGATGAGCAAAAACAGTGCTAGTCTAGCACTCAGGGAGTTCCTGGTCTCATGGGCGACAAAGATGCCTCTAATCAAATGATCATAAAAATAAGCACGGAATGAAGAATTATAGTCAGTAGTTTGATGAAGAGGCAGGTGACAGCAGGAAAACGTAAAGCAAGGGGATCTTCCTATATACCAGGAAAACTTCTGGGTAAGACCATTTCGTGGTAATACTTAAGAAAATCAAGAAATCAGATCTGAGGTTGAATCTCAGCTCCACAATTTACTATTTCAACTTGATCAATGGACTTAAGCTCTTTCAGTCCTAATTTCCATATCAGTAAAATGAGGATAATAATATCCACTCCCCAGAGTTTATATGTGGTTGGAAATACTAATTTTGAAGCATTTAGTTGACACGGAATTTAACAAAATTATCTGTTATTATTAATGCTGTAGTTCAATGAACTAAATTAAAGATACCCTGTGGGTTTATTTTTCCCTGTCATTAAAATACCACTGACAGCCTAGTTTAGCGCATCCCCATTGTTCCCACAGCCTGCTACGGAAATGTAAGAAGTGAACCAGTGTCTCCAGCTGTCTTCGCACTAATATGGACATTGCCGTGGTTTCGTTCACTAATGTAGCTAATGCTTTTGAGGTGTGTAATAACCCGTTGACATTTTCAGGCATAGTCCCTGAAAAATGCTGCCCATACTTTTGTCTCTCTTTCCTAACCTTTCTTTCTGTTTACTTCCAGGGATCCTTTTGGTCATTGAAAAGTGTCAAATTCTTGCTGGCATTCAGGCTGTATATTAATTGCAAGTGTCAGGAACTGAAGTCATGCAGACCGAAGAGAGAAAGGGGAGTTATTGGCTGATATAACTGAAAAGTTCAGCATCCTCAGGCGTAGCTTGATTCAGGTGCTCTGATGATGTAACAAGGAAGGTTCTCTGCCTTCCTCCGCTCTCCTCTTGGTTACTTTCCCTCTTGGGCAGGGTTCCCTTTCACAGTGGCTGAGCTGCAGGTTTACCTTCCATCAGCTGAGCATCTTCAGTGGGGAGGAACGTGGTCCCTTCTCAGTGGTTCCAGGAAAAGTTCCTGGGCTGGCTCTCGTTGGATCCCCATGCCAGTCACTGAATTTGCACCCTGTTGTTATCAGCAAAGCCCAACTCACCTGCCTGCTGTTGGGGCTAGTGGATGAAGGCAGGACATCCAAGGGCTGTGATCTCAGAGAGGGGGGTGAATGGCTCCCAGAGGAAGATTAGTGATATTACTACCAGGAAGTAGTAAATGTACAGAAAACACCCAGATCAAACAAACAGAGGCAGAAATCCACTTATGGATAAAAAGAAAGTTTAAACCACCCCTTATTCCTACTTTTGGAGCTTCCCTGGTGACTCTGACAGTAAAGAAGCTGCCTCCAATGAAGGAGACCTGGGTTCAGCCCCTGGGGCGGGAAGATCCTCTGGAGAAGGAAATGGCAACCCACCCCAGTATTCTTGCCTGGAGAATTCCGTGGACAGAGGAGCCTGGTGGGCTGCAGTTCATGGGGTCACAAAGAGTCAGACATGACTGAACAACTTTCCCTTTTTACATTCCTGCTTTTGATGTGGGTGGGAGTGGAATTGTTGATGAGATGACATCCAGGCTTAGTACCTGCTAAGTCTTGACTGTATGCCAGGCAGCAGGCTGTGCCCTTCTGTATCTTACTTCTGATATTCACAGTAACCCTATAAGGTAAGTGTTAAAATCCTCCTTCAATAGATGAAGAAACTGACATCCAGTGAAATTGTGTAACTGGTTCAGAACTGAATAGGTAGTCAGTGGTGGATGTAGACATTAGCCCCCAGCTTCCTACTTCAGAGCCCATGTTTCAGAGGCATAAGATCTCTGATCTTCTTGTTGCCCTGCAGTGGTGCCCGGGACATGCTAGGTAGCCCTTCAGGCCCAAGGCAGCACAGAGCCGAGCCAGTCATACCTAGATGACTGGCATATTTTCCTGTGGATATAGAATACTCTTTTCTAGGACAAGGTTTTGAAAGCCAGGACTTTAGAATTGTGTTGCGGGTTCGGGCACCGTCTCTCCCTGGATGACTCATGGAAGGCCACACATTCTCGGTGTTCTCTGTAAATTGGTGACAGAACTCTTACAGTGTTGGGAAATTAATTGATTTGCAAAATTACATGTACTGAGTGTCATCAGAGATTTGAAAAATCGGTCTCAACACTCAATCCTGGACTGCTCCAGTTATTTTGGCTAGGGTAAGTGACTTAGCTCCTACTGCTGTAACAAAATACTAGAGATTGCCTTCAACAACAGACATTTATTTTCTCACCGTTTATGGGGCTGGAAATCAGAAATCATAGTGCCCACATGGCACTATGCCTGGCTTGCAGGAGGCCACCTTCTTGCTGTGTCCTCCTGTGTCAGTGAGAGTGAGAAGCAGCTCCCTGGGGTCTCTTCTTATGAGAACGCTAATCCTATCATATAAGGGCCCCACCCCGTGACCGCATTTAACCTCAAATACCTCCATAAATTTCCTGGAGAAGGAAACAGCTACCCGCTCCAGTATTCTGGCCCAGAGAATTCCATGGACTGTATAGTGCATGAAGTCGCAAAGAGTCAGACACGACTGAGCGACTTTCATTTCACCTCCATAAAGGCCCTGTCTTTGTGTACAGTCACTTTGGAGTTTAGGGTTTCAGTGTATGCATTTTGGGGGGACCCATTCAGTCAGTAGGAAATTAGATATTAGTGGTTTTGTATGAACCACACTTCTGCATTGCTGTTTCCCTCTAACCCTTTATGTCTATTAATGGCACTGAATAAGAGGGCTTGGTAGAGGGTATTTCCTTTTTTTCTGGCTGCGCCGCATGGCATGCAGGGCCTCCTGCAGTAGAAGCATGAGGCCTTAACCACTGGACTGCCAGAGAAGTCCCTAGAGTGTTTCCTAACGTGTGGGCATGCACACGTGCTCAGATGTGTTTGACTCTTTTGTAAGCCCATGGATTGTAGCCCACCAGTTTCCTCTGTTTATGGAATTTCCCAGGCAAAAACACCAGAGTGGGTAGCCATTTCTTTTTCCAGGGAATCTTCCTGACCCAGGATTGAACCAGTGTCTCCTGCATTGGCAGGAGGATTTTTCACCACCGTACTACCTAGACTTTGTGTTCTAATACTTATTTGTTTCTTTTGGGTAAAGGGATTTACACATTGCTCATTGACATTCCCAGTTAGAGTAACAGGTTTTAGAAAATGACAAACATGTGGGCATTCACTCTACAAATCCAGATGTGCGATATATAGAAATAGAAGTGTTAAAGAGTCTGAAAACTCAGGGTTAAAAAAATCCAGGGTCCCTGGTAGGTGCGGGGGCTGGGCGGGGGCTTCAGAAAAGTGAATCTTGGTATCACAGGATAAATGGGATTTCAAAGGGTGTAGGGCAGAGAGGCTTTCTAATGGCTGGGACACAGTCCTGTATGACAAAACCTGCTGAACCCAAGGAATGGTGTATGGAGACCAGTGGATGCTGTCTCCCAGCTAATTGAGTCAGAATTTGGAGTCCTTCAACTGCCTGCTCATCTGGATTTTATTTTAGAAACCATGGAAGGCTGTGGAAGGTCTTATGGAAAAGGGGAAGTATCATAGTTAGACCTTAGCTTCGGCCAGGCATATTTTGAAAATATATAGCTTGATTTAGAGGCTATAGGTGGAGGTCTAGCATGTGCTATTTTTGCTGTGTAGAATGCCTTTCCTACTGTTTGTCTTCCCACCAAACTACCATTTGCCTTCAAAACATTGTTCTGGAGCAGTGTCCACAGTAAAGGTATTCCTGACCTGTCCAAACAGGATAGTCTCTCTGTCCTGTGTCCTTCTCCTATAGGTTATGGGGGCCTATTATAACAGGCTTGTATAACACATAATACTGTATCATTGTGTGTTTACAGATCTCTCCCACTTCTTGAGATGAAGGACCTTGAGAGAAGGACTTGCATCTGTTTTGTTTTGCATTCAGAGTGGACAGGGCTTGGCACACCGTAGATGTGCTTGACTGTCTTCCACATCATATTTGTTGAACACGACGAAGCTGCACTAAGGCTGCTGTGAAAATCAGGAGAGTAGCAAGAAAATGAAAAAGGCTGCATTGTTAGGAATAGGAAGCAGAGACATACTGAGGGTCAGAAGACGAGCTGGGGATGATTCTGGACGTTTCTAACTTGGTCATCTGGGTAAATGTCAGTTCCAATGGAGATGTGTGTGCTAAGTCGCTTTAGTAAGTGTCTGACTCTTTGAGACCTTATGGACTGTAACCCTCGAGGCTCTTCTGTCCATGGGATTAAAGAGCATGAAAAAAGTTTGGAGGTGAGAGAATGAGTTTGGTTTTTTCTTTTTGTTACTTAGGAACATTCTAAGTGGTGATGTCTGGTAGACAAATGAAAATACAGGTCTGAATTTAGCTTGGTCGTTATCTCAAACCTTTGAAGCCAAGGGTTTGATATTGCAGACAGTGAGAAAGTGGGCCAAGAATGTGGCTTTGCAGAACGTTGACTTTTAAGGAAATGGAAGAAACTTTGGGATGAACAAAGGAGAATGGAAGTGAGAAGTCCCAGAAGTAGGAGGAGAATCAGGACAGCTCAGTGTCATAGAATTAAAGAGATGAGAAATGGGGCACAAGCTAGATCTGTCTCTGGCCAGAGATTTTTTATCATGAATCCTTTACTAGTAAGAAAAGCAACAGCAGCAAGAATTGAAAGTAATAGTACTCATCGTCTCCTCAGTACTTGCTGTATTCCAGGCATTTTGCTAAATGCTTTTCCTGCATCTTATTTAATTCACACCTTATGCCTGTTATCCTTAAGTAGACTTGCAAAACCAAACTGATAGGTCAGATAATTTATCTGAGGTCAAACAGCTAAGTACCGGAGCTGGGCATGCTTTGCAAACTTAGAAATATTGCAAAACATGCTAAGCAGTTAATTTTATTTTACTCTTTGGTGGAAGCAAGTCTGCAGATAGTATGGGGATGAAAGTTATCTGAAAAACTTTAGCCATTCTCGTTAACTCAGAAGAGATATAATTCTTTCTTTCTTGGGTGAGAGGGTAAGTTGTTTAGTAACATTTTTTGAACTTCTCATGTTAAATCAGCTGATTGAAAATATATCAATCCAGTTGCATATATGTGTATATATACACATTTTTTGAAGTACAGTTGATTTAAATGTTATATCAGTTTCAGGTGTATATTCAGTTATATATATATGTGGTATTTATTTTACCTGTGTTTTCTTATTTATTTGGCTGTGCCGGATCTTAGTTGCAGCACAGGGTTTCTTCTGTCTTTGATGCAATGTGTGAATTCTTTGTTGCTTCTTGTGGAATCTGATTCCCTGACCAGGGATTGAACCCTGGCCCTCCTGCCTTGGGAGTACAGAATCTTAGCTACTGGACCACCAGAGAAGTCCCTAACTTTGTTTTCTATTATAAGTTCATTTAAAAATAGCCCTTATTTATCATTTTCTCTACAGCCTGACTTTTTATATAATAAAGGGCATCATTTAATTGGAAAGAGAAACCTGGATATTTTTTTAGCAATTATGTGGTTTAGTGCTTTTATGTAAAGTTGTATACATAAGACACATACACAGTAGCAATTCCTGAAAATATTGGCTCATAACTGCTGCACTCTTATGGATGTATTTTCATATATAATTCAGGAAAGAAAAATTATTACATATGATAGATTAGTATTACCACATAAAACTACTGATTTGTGTATCCTATTTTAGTGCATTGCTAATTCTCAAGAGATAGCAATACAGTAATTTCTAAGAAGCCAGACAGTTTAATTTTGCTACTGGTGTCAGGTTAAAGCATTGGCATATGTTTGCAGCTGTAGCTGTGGCTCCATCTCATCCTTGTGCAAGACACCTTTGAGCAGCAAGGATTATGGTCCGGGCTCACCCAGACAGTTTACTCTTACCCCAGCCTCACCACTTGTGGTTTCCTATGTTTTGAGTAGTGAATATCTCCAGCTTTCAGGCCATCAGAAATGAGATTGAGAATTCTCAGGAAGAACTGTTATAAGGAAAACAGTAAGGGAAGTGAAGGACAACATGATACTGTATAGAGAAATGGACGAACACAAATTTGTTCATTTGATTTTTGAACTTTAATTAGGTGAATCTAACCACAGATTAGTTTTCAGGCTGGACTTGAAGACTCATTTATGCCCAGTTTATTTTCCTTCAAACAAAACAAAAGAACCCCCAAAAGCAAAAAATGAAAGTCTGCCCTTATTCTGGATCCTGGAAGGGATGAGGAATTGGGGTTGAGATGGGGTGTGGGTCAAGACTGGTATGCTTGCTGTTTCTTATCTACCTGGTGGCTTATTTTTCTGAGTTAATGTTTGTTTCAGAGTCACATGCCAGGTTCTCCACCTTCAAACGCCTTGTGATGCAGAATATGGTGCTTTTTGAAACAGTTATATAAATTTGCTTCTACTTCTTCCAATCATGGCTGTCCCCACCCTGTTAGAAGTCAGAAAACCTCTTGGAATTTTCATCAAGTGATTGGTTTTCATAGTTTCTGTGTCTATAAAGAGGGAAAGAATGAGATCGAAGTTTTTAAACTGAAGATGACTAAAATATTCGCAGACTTGGTGAAATCTATGATCTCTTTACATAAGTATTGGATTTCTTTCAAGGTGCTGTCTTTTTACCAACATACTGTGCAAATAACTGCAGTTTAATATAGAGATATCTTGATGTGGTTAGATTTGGTAAACCCTCTTATCTTTCCGACATGCATCTTTTATTTAAAATGCATAGGCATATGTTCAGAACAAAGTTATTTTCAGTGCATATATATTCATTAGCCTGTGTGTGAAAGAACATTCAAATAACAACCATCTTGATATTTGTTTTCCTTTCAAAGCTTTCTTCTCTCTCCATCTTGGTTTAATTGAACCCTAGACCGGAACTTTTAAACGCATTCCCATGGAGCCAGGGTACATTCGAATGTCTTGAACTGATACAAAATTGCTTTGTTGATCATATACCCATACATGATAAGATATGCGTAAGAAGAAATCTGGTACAGAAGTATAAATAATACTTATCTTTAAGCCAGCATCTGTCATCTGCTTCAGCAGACAGTGCTTGCTTTCTCCCTAGCACAAAAAGGGCTGAAAGATTTATGGAGCAGCTTTGTTTGTGTTCCATGATGCTTAATCAATTTTTATTAAATTCTAAATTAAAACTTGGCTTTCACTACAGTGACATCTCTGATGTATAGAACAAGGGGAGAGAGCATGGTGCCCCGAAAAGGTTAGACATGGGTGATATGAATCCTTGATCTAGTTCTTCCTGCAGAAGTTTTCCTAATAACTTTCGTAAGTCTGACCAAATCCTTGTAGGCTTGCACAGGAAAAAAGTAAATACAAACTTAACTTTAGACTCTTCAGACTTCTAGAGAGAGGGGGAATTTTTTGTTGGTTTTTAATACTCTCATGCATGTTCTAAGAAGGAAATGGCAACCCACTCCAGTATTCTTGCCTAGAGAATCCCAGAGACGGGGGAGCCTGGTGGGCTGCCGTCTATGGGGTTGCACAGAGTTGGACATGACTGAAGCGACTTAGCAGCAGCAGCATGTTCTAATATCTAAGAAAAGAACGCATAAATTATTCCAGTGTGCAGGTAGTGTGTGGACTTTGCATTCAGAATGGTTTGATAAATGGAGACTCACTACTGCACTTACTGAGAAGGCTGAAGTTTTTGTAATTGAAGCTTAATATGTTAAAGGTCTGATGGAGGCCTGGGCTTTGCAGCCTTTTTTCTGCCTAGTTTACCTTGTAAACTCTGTATTTGCAGTTTTCTGGTCTTATTTCATTCAAATGCTTTTTGTTAATATCAGCATATGGTAGGAAGTCCACTCAGAGAACCCCATTTATAAATGATCATCTTATTTTTGCAACCGTAGGTATATAAGAAACTGAGATTCATGGTCAAATTGAATTTTTCTTTTTCAGATGAAAGTTAAAAAAGTTATACCTGTGATTAGTTTTCCTAGATCCTATACCTATAAGGAGGGGAAGAATGAGATTTAATTAGAAATTTATTTTTCTGTTGCATACTGATATTTCTGGTTTTGAATTTGCTTTTTCTTACATCTGGTACACACCAGATTAACCTGTACATATTATTCCTTTGGAAACATATGTTTGTGGGCCCTGATCCAGAAGTAGCTTATGTATCTACATATCAAAGTATAAAGTTTCTTGAAGAGAAGTGGGGGGGTGGACAACTATGAGATTTGTTAATTATGGTTTATTTTCTAGAAAATATGGCAAGCTGTAAACTTGAGATCAGAATATCTGTGTTTTTGAATTAGGTAATATGCTAAGAGAAAAGTGAATTAAAGAAAAATTTGGAAGCCAGTTCTTCCATGCCCAAAGAATATTAATAATTCATGCAGCTCCTTCTCTCCATCACTTATCTTTTCATTGCCATGTTTGTGCTTTTGTCTTACACATTGCCATTTTTTTCGTTGTAAGTGCCAAATGTAGATATAGATGTCCACATTGACATATTCTGTTTATCTATCTGCTCACTACCTAAGTCTCGATGTTTCTCCAGCCTTGGTATTGCCTAGTATGCCATGCATATCTAGCTAGGGGTGCAGTCTTTTGATGATCTGGAATTATTCAAAGGCTCTGCCTAGAGCGGTTAAATGGCAGGTTATTTCTGAATACATTTGCCCCTCATTTGCCTAAAATGTATTATGTTTGGTGCCTGACTGTATTCTTACCATGTGCCTTCTTTCTCAGCTGCTGCTGATTCAGAAAGACCCTTTGGAATTACTGTGAGAGTAGGGAAGAAGCCCTGGATTACGAAAAATGAAGACAGCCCTGCCCAACTTGATATGCAAATCAGCTTTAAGGATGTGCAGTTGGTCCTGGCTTTCTAACCTTAGAACTGCTTCTTACACCGTGGCTTGCCAGGGCTACCACTTTGTGATACTTGCAGCCTGTATAGCTAGGGAGATTGTCTGCTTTCCGTGTTTCTGTGGAGTCATTTTGAGGAGATGAACTGAGGCGTGGGAGAGATTGCCAAATGAGGTGGTGATGATGGCTAAAGAGACTTGGACTTAGGGAGTGCTTTCTGGCAGAAGTTCAGCTCAGACAGTATCGTGTTTTTGACCATGGTACTTTAGACACTCTGCCAAGTGTTTGTAACGAGATAGGGCTGTTACTATACTTTGCTTTTAACTTTACTTTTGCGTACAGTACGCCGTTCTTGTTTTATAAACTGTGTCGCATACTTTTTGTACCTCTATAAACAAGTGAAGCTGTTGAGTTTTTGGATAAAGTTTGAAGCAGTCTTGTGTTGCTTCCTCTTTGCTTTCTGCTCCAAGTTGAGAGCTGAATAGTGAGATCTTTTTTCACACCATTTATAATGCGATGCACATTTTGAAGGCAATTTAAATTCTTTTGGCTCCCCAGCCATATGCTTCAAAATGGAAGCATTATACATGTATGGATAGGGGAATAGGTAGGAAATTGGAGTGTAAAGATATATGGCTGGGTATGTAGTAGGGTAATACTATCCAGAGAGAGAGGTAGGGGCGGGGAGAGTGAGAGAGAGAGGGAGGGAGGAAGGGAGGGAGAAAGAAAGAAGAAGGGGATGTTTCACTCTCTAGGAATTTTTCCAAAGTTTAGGCCCAGTTTTGCTGAAGAAATAATATTACAGAAGAAGTTTAAAGTGTTTCCACAGGCTATACAAGAACCTTTATACATGTAATTTATATGCCTAATGAGATTTTGGAAATTTACCAGTGTATTATTTGAGAAATTGATAATATAGCCAAGAGGAATGCACTTTAAGGTATTTTTAATGGAAGGACAAAAACTAATATAAGCTATAACTATAGCCTCGTTTTATTATTACATTTTATATCATTTTGGGGGTGATTTTATTTTTTTCCATTCTTGCTTTGCCCTTCAGTTTTTTCTCAGTTTATTTCTACATTGGAAAAATGAAGTATAATATTCTCCTTAGCACATAAACTCACTCTGTCTCTCTGGAGATTCTTTTTACTGTTTTCATAATCCATTCTGCCTGGGTAAAAAACACCAGATTTCTCCAGTATTCTGAAAATAATTTTTACTTTGCTTAAATGAAAATACCCTGCTTCTGAAGTTTCTCACTATAACCATGTAAGTTTCTTGTGGTTATGCCACATTGCTCACAAAGAATATTGTTATCAATTAATTGGGTTGATGTTTGGTTGATATATTTATGTATATTTACATTATGTCAGGGACCCCTTTCCCATTCTCATTTAAACTTGTCTACCTTATTTTTTTTCCCTTTTCCATCATAGGTAATAATATGATAATAAGATTCTAATATTAGTTCAGATATAATACATAATTTCTTCTATAACTTTCATTGGAAATGAGAGTGCTGTGTCAATCCAGGTGTTTCTATACTTTTTCCTGAAGAAAATATCCTGTAGGTTAAGTATATCTCTGAAGCATTTTTTATTTAGGATAATATTCCTAGAATATATATATATAGTTAGTTAGTTAGTTAGTTAGTTAGTTGTTCAGTCATGTCCAGCTCTTTGTGACCCCATTTTCTGTACCCCGCCAGGCTTTGTGACCACACGGACTGTAGCCCATCAGGTTTCTCTGTCCATGGGATTCTCCAGGCAAGAATACTGGATTGGGTTGCCATTTCCTTCTCCAGGGGATCTTCCTGACCCAGGAATTGAATTCAGGTCTTTGGCACTGCAGGCAGTTTCTTTACCCTCTGAGCCACCAGGGAAGCCCAAGCTTGGGGAGGTCTAAATAAAAGTACACATTAAAGGCGTGGATCACAAGTTCCTCAAAAGTCTAATCCGACAGATTAGGTTAGTAGTTCTAGTTTAACGGTAATAGTTAGTAGTTCAAACTTAATAGTAATTTAATAACAGTAGTTCTAAGTGCCAGGCAGTTACAGAATGGTCAGAGACCAGGAAAAGCTGACCGAGAAAGCAAAGTTCCATACACACGCTTCGCCCATAGGCTTTCAACTGCTCACACACACAGGTGCATGATAGAGTTAGTAAAATAAAGCAGAAAACGTGTATACTGGGTATATGTGTGTATATATTTAAATATGTGTGTGTGTGTGTGATTATATATACATATACACATCTATACACACATACACGCTCCGTTCTCTTTTGCTCACTGTACACTGTGCGTGCAGAAAGGGAACACCTTACAAAAATATAATTGTAATTTGTATATTATTGTCTTTGTGACTGTTTTATAAAAATAGTTTTCAAAGTTAAATTACTGTTCAAACATTTTGAAAATAAAATTCCACATATCTTTTGAGTTACCTTATGGGAAATCATTTTATTCTTTACAACAAATTTCTTAGTTTTCTTAGCTCTCTATGTTATGGGATACATTATTGGGCACTTTTATAGAATACAAATTTCTTATAAACTACATAGTATAAGATAACAGCCTTTGAATAGTTATCTTATAGCATACTTTCACCATCAGTTGACTTTATGTTGTTTAGGAAACACATGGGAGACTGGGAATTAGGAAACAAAAGAGAGAGGGAAAGAAAAAAATTAGTGGGAACTGAATTTCAGTCATTCATTCATTTATTTTTGAGAAGGGGTGGAAAAGCCCACAGATTCGTATCTCAGTAGGGTGAAGTTGTATTACTGTTTATCTATATCATTTTCCCCCTGTGGCAAGAGACGTGAAGAATAGACACTCACTTCCAAAGATACCAAGTTCCAAAGCACTGACTCATGAGCCCACAATGAAATCCTAGGATGCAGCCATTTCCTACCTTTGTTTGGAAATGAACTGATTGGACCAGGCGGATGTAAGCCCTCAGCTGCAGAGCTTTACAGAAGGAAATGCTTTTGGTCTCTCTTAGGTACTGGATGCTGTTGAGCCACTTCTTTATATTTGATAGGGTCAGCCAGTGTGAAAATGTTTTCCTAGTGTGTAGAAAATTCAGAGCGGGGTCCTTCTGTGTGTTTGTGCCCATGTAGCCTCTCCCCGATGGCACCCGCTCCTTTTCATGCAGGGCTTTTTCATTGTAAGCTTGTGCATCAAGCACGTCACGCTGGTTTCCCTCTCTCTAGCTTGGTCTCATTTGTGTTTGCAGTCTCCCCATCTCATGGTGACTTCCGAGGGCTATAACCCTGGCCCCTGCCTCCCTCTCCTGTCCAGGTCACACTCCACCTGCTCTGTTAGCACCCGCAGCGCCGGCCATCTCACCACTCCTCCAGCATAGCTGAGCCTCAGGCACTTTGCTTTTGCTGTTCTTGCTGCTGAGAAGCCTTTCTTCCCAGGTCCTTGCAGGACTTGTCCCTTCCCGTCATCCAGACAGTTAAAGTTAGGCACTCAGTTGTGTCTGACTCTTGGTGTCCCCAGGCTCCTCTGTCCATGGAAATCTCCAGGCAAGAATACTGGCATGGGTTGCCATTGTCACCCAGAGGTGGGCTCAGAAAGGCCTTCTCCCGCTACTCCACCCATTTCTACCCCGCCGCAAGCCTCTTTGCCCTTCCTCTGTTCGACTGTTTCCCATTTGGCTCCCTGACATATTTTATATTCACCTGTTTCCTGGTGTACTGCTTCTCACCTCCAGTAGACTGTGAACCTCTTGTGGGTTGGAACATTGATTATTTAACAGCTTTCTGCCTGGGCCTAGAACATACTAGATAGAGGTATAGTACCTACCACAGTACAGAACCTGGCAGATTCATAGTGACGTCTGTGGAACAGGCAATGCAGACCTGCCAGAGATGGTGCTCACCTCTGCTGTTGGGCCATTTGGCAAGTTCTGTAGTTCTGGATGCCTTGCTTTCCCATTCAATGAGCAGGGACTACATTCTGTGCACCTCACAAAGCTTCATGGGAAGCTGAATAATGGCAAGTGAGCTTTAGTCATGAAGAATGAAAGCTCAAACAGAGTTTTTATGAAATGGAGCACTGAAATAATGAAAGGGTCTGTGCCAGATGGGAAGGGGTATATCTAAGATGCTCAGGATTTTCTGTGTATGTATGTGCTGTCCCTGGACACTTTTTTGGTGATAATGCTTGTGATAAGCCTCTAAGGATGGATGAGGAGAAAGCTAAGGATAAGCTTAAGTACAAACTTAAAATTGAAAGATAATTTGGGGGCCATAGTAGAGCAAGCGAATGAGGACGATGAAAGAAGTTGGCTCTAAAGAGAGCATTTGAAATTCTAGCTTGTTGTCATATTTACCACCTTCCGTTCTCAGACATGATAGTTTTCAGTCAGTAACCTTTCTGGGATTTTCTGAAGTGTGATTTTTACCTTGAATGTATCAGAGCTGAAAACAATTGTTTATGTTTATGCAGTTCAGAATTTTGCAGTTTAGTTTGTGTGGGTTAGTGGCCCTACTGTTCAACTGGATGGCAAATCTGTGCTAGGAGGATACCATATGCACAAGTATTTTCTTAAATAATGTTGGCGTTTGCCACTGGTGTTGGGGGAGAAGGGAAAAAAAAAAATGAGAGTAATTCTGGAAGCCCTCCAGTAAGGGGTTAGGAAGGAACTTAGGGACAAATGCTCCTACTTGGAACACAACACCAAATAGTGGTTTTGTGTGTGTGTGTGTGTTTTAAAGAGAAGCCAAAATTAAACACAGTAGAGTTTACTGTTTGCTAATCAGCATGTGTTTACTTTCTCTTCCAAAACTGAAGTTGCCAACCAATACATTTCCTACCCAGTGCTATGAATCTGTCCAAATAAACATGGGAAGTAGTAAAACAATGACACCACATGAAAAATATATCCTCATTCATTAAATAGAATCCAAAAAATTCTCTGGAATTTAATTCTAGCAATGAAGTGAGAATTGTTTGGTCTACTAAGAGAGGATAGTGACTTCCTGCCTTGGTTAGTCCAGCATGAAAGGATATGTTTCTCAATTCCCATACTACTCTCCATGCGTTGGCCTAAACCTGGAGAGACATAAATGGATTATTTCATGTGAACCCCTCACCCACATTCCCAGAGGACTAGAGCATTCGGGGTATAACATTGTTTTATGACAGTTATGAGCATAAGCAGCTTGTAGAATTCAAATAATTTTAATTTCTATCTCCATCACTGACAATTACTGACAAGGAAGTTCTCAAGATGAAATTAAAGAGTCTTCTTTGGGAGATGGCAAACATAAGGAGAAAGAGAAGTTGTAAAGAGATGCTTTTATTTTGTGGTCATTCAACTTTGAAAAATAAATCCAAAAGCAGTAGCTATAATCAACAGTACGGAGAACCTTATGTTCATAAGTATATCAGTTTACTTTAGCTGTTAGTGAGCAGTCCCATATTCAGTCATTATCTATACTGTATATGTGTATCTTTGTGAAGAAGCTTTGCTATAGAAATGTTAGATGGAGGTAGACTGATTACTGTGGTATTATTTTTATGGTTTAAATTTGCATTTGAAAGTACCCAGTGTACTCTTCATACTAGAGCCCAGATACCCCTGGAGCTGACTCCTATCTTCTATCTAAACCTGCTTTCAGGAAATCATATGATATTAGTCATTTGCTCTTAAATGTGAGTTTGAATAAATGCATTGAGCTTTCAGTTTTTCCAGTAGTCAAGTATGGATGTGAGAGTTGGACTATAAAGAAAGCTGAATGCTGAAGAATTAATGCTTTTGAAATTGTGGTGTTGGAGAAGACTGTTGAGAGTCCCTTGGACTGCAAAGAGATCCAACCAGTCCATTCTGAAGGAGATCAGTCCTGACTATTCATTGGAAAGACTGATGCTGAAGCTGAAACTTAAGTACTTTGGGCACCTGATGTGAAGAACTGACTCACTGGAAAAGACCCTGCTGCTGCTGCTAAGTCACTTCAGTCGTGTCCAACTCTCTGCGACCCCATAGACGGCAGCCCATCAGGCTCCACTGTCCCTGGGATTCTCTAGGCAAGAACACTGGAGTGGGTTGCCATTTCCTTCTCCAATGCATGAAAGTGAAAAGTGAGTGAAGTCGCTCAGTCATGTCCAACTTAGCGACCCCATGGACTGCAGTCTACCAGGTTCTTCCGTCCATAGGAGTTTCCAGGCAAGAGTACTGGAGTGTGGTGCCATTGCCTTCTCTGGGAAAAGACCCTGATGCTGGGAAAGATTGAAGGCAGGAGGAGAAGGGGATGACAGAGGATGAGATGGTTGGATGGCATCACTGACTCAATGGACATGAGTTTGAGTAAACTCTGGGAGTTGGTGATGGACAGGGAAGCCTGGTGTGCTGCAGTCCATGGGGTCGCAAAGAATTGGACATGACTGAGCGACTGAACTGAACTGAACTTCAGTAGGAATCACGTTAAAAATCTCATGAGTATTGTAGAGTTAAGCAGTTCAAGTTCAAGCCTTGGGGAGAAATGGTGTGATCTAGTAGGAAGAGGCATCCTTTCTGATGGGTCTTTTCTGGCAGAAGTGACTCTTTTTTTTTTTTTTTTTCCTCTCTGGACAAGTAAAGCCAGCCCCTGATCTTTACTAATAGGCAGGTCCCAGTGTTGCTTCTGGGAACAGCAGAACAAAAGGTGGTGGGTTCTTTGAAGGCAATTTAGCAGCTAATTGTTATTCAGGATTACATTTCCAGTCATTCTAGATACTTCAGGACAACAGTGCTTTCTTTTTTTAATAAGAAATTAATTATCTGTACAAATTTACTTCTTGGATTTACTTAGGTAAATGGTATGTAACCAAATAAAAATTTTGAGTAAAGCTAACAGCACATGAAAACCCAAAGGGGTCTTTTAGGATAAGAAAGCCTATGTCAGAGTCGTCAACTGAAAGCTCTATAAATATTGGTTGTTGTCCTTGTTATCTAATCTAATCGTTTATAGATAAGGAACCTGAGGCCTTTACAGCTAAATGTCTCACCTAGGCTAGGGAGGAAGCAGTCTCGAAGAACCCAGTTCCTTTAGGATTTATACAGGACTCATTCTACTCCAACAGGCTGCCACCCAGATCTTTTTCTTTAAGTTTCCTGAGCTTGAATTCAAAGGAATAAAATGTAGAAAGTTAGTGATTATTTCCTAAAAATCTGGTGTCAACAGCTGCTTTCAACATTCAACACATATATTATCAAGCTGCATAAGAAAGTTATTTGTTCTGTGTCACTTTTTCATCTGACAACCGCATATATTTGATATGTACATAGATTTGCATACCTATATCTTCCTGGATGTAAGAGAATGGATATATGTGGGACTATTCTGTGTATGTTTTAAATTGAAGAAGAAAGTGGAAAGATTTTAGAATAGTCATAGTGTTCATTTAGCCAATCACTCAGTAGAAGTATGGGCTTCCCTGGTGGCTCACACAGTAAAGAATCTGTCTAGAATGCAGGAGGTCTGGATTCAGTCCCTGGGCTGGGAAGATCCCCTTGAGAACGGAATAGCAATCGACTCCAATATTCGTGCCCGGAGAATTTCCTGGACAGAGGCGCTGGTGGGGCTACAGTCCGTGGGGTGGCAAAGAGTCAGACATGACTGAGTGACTGACGCAGTAGATGTATGGATAGTGGGAATGCAAAGGTCAGAAGAATGGATTCTGTTCTTGACTTTATGGGAATTAATGAACCTCAAGTAACTGTCCCTTGGACTGCAAGGCAATCAAACCAGTCAATCCTAAAGGAAATCAACCCTGAATATTCATTGGAAGGACTGATGCTGAAGCTGAAACTCCAATACTTTGGCCACTTGATGTGAAGAGCCGATTCATTAGAAAGACCCTGATACTGGGAAAGATTGAAGGCAGGAGGAGAAGGGGACAACAGAGGATGAGATGGTTGGATGGTTTTCCTGGCTCAGTGGGCATGAATTTGAGCAAGCTCTGGGAGATGGAGGGAAGCCTGGTGTGCTGCAGTCCGTGGGGTTGCAAAGAGTCGGACATGACTGAGCAACTGAACAACAGCAGCAAAGTAACTGTAAGGTATGGATAGGGAGATAGCCAACCAAGTTTGATGGAAATATGGGAGAAGTTAGGATATTGTAACATAGAATCTCATGGGGACAAAAATGAGACAGACCCAAGTACCAGATCTGTGAAGGCAGCTGGAATGAAAGTTAACCAGGGGAAGGGAGGTGGTGGTGTTCCAGAAAGATGGAACAGCATGTGTGAAGCCTCAGAGAGCTCAGGATTGGAAATGGTTAGTAAAGGTGGTTTTAGGAATCCCACAAATGAATCAGTCTGACAGTCTTCTTTCTAAGTTTCCATTGGAGGTTCTTAAACTACATGAGAAATTTTTTTCTGGCATAGTGTTTATTCTTTATATTGTTTTTCAATCATCTGACATTCTCTGTAATGTCCTGCTTGAGTAAAATTATCATTGTCATCAACAGACATATCTTTATTAAGTACCTATCAGTTGTGAAGACCTGTGTAGTAAGACTGCCACATTTGAACCCTGATTATAGTAAAGGATTTAAATTTGAAAAGATTAGGTTGTTTTGGTCTGTTCAAAAAGACCAAGTGTACGTCCTTGAAGCTGTTTTTTCCCCTATAATTCTTAGATCTGGTGATTTCACCTCATTATTCCTTTCCTAATTTCCTTGGTTCAATTTCTTAAAAATGTATTTTTAAATATTTAAGACATACAAAAATAGATAAATATTTCTACAAACTCATGCATGCACCAGCCAGTTTAAAATTTTGTTTAAATTTATTTGAATAAAATTTAAGATAATGAAAAGTTTAAATATATGTGTGAATAAAGAAATAAAAATTTGAAATTAGATTAATAAAATCCCTGCACGCCTCTTCTCCCCATCTTATTCCTTCTTATCCTGTTACACCAGGATAAGTCTAAGTGTATTGGGTTCTTGTTCCCAGGACTTTCCTTGCCTGGGCATTTTGTAATGTGTTTGATGCTAATAACTTGAATCTCTTTGCCATCCAATCTAGGGAGTAATCCTCTGACATTTTCTGTGGGATAATTTCTCCTGCATTTGATAGTTCAGTGAGACAGAGGTCTCTAGGCTCCAAACTTATGTTTCCAAGAGTCACAGAAATTCTCGAGGTATCTTTCCTTGACAAGTAATAGAATAATAAAGCATTGCTTTTGATTCTTGTTTTGGTAATTATAATTGATAGGTGCTTCATATATGTTAGATGATATATAAAATTCAGAACAGTTTTCCTTTTGCATATTTGGGAAGAGTGCTAATGATGACAGAAGTGTCCTCTGGTTTGATTTCAGATCAAAATTGATAGACTTGAATGAAACAGATATTTAAGTTTACAGTACTACTTAATTTATTCTGCCTTGAATATAGGCTTATTTTGCAATCTATGTAGTTTTGCAAGCAGATATTAAAGAATAACTGCAAAAGAACCAAATGCTGAACCTCAAACTTTACAACCCTCTTTATGATAAATTGTTAGATATTTTTCATGAAAAATTTTGGGATCACTTTCAAAGAAATTTTTCCACACCTAGAAATTCCAGCTTCCAGATACCCATGAAGGAACAGAAAAGGTTTACCTATTATTTTCAGTTGGAAAGAGAGTATTTTAAAACTACATTTGTGTGGATATCACAGTTGCAGCATAATTTATTATCTTTAGGGCTTAACTACATGTCTGTAAAGGATCTTTTGAAGAGCAGTCGTAATACAGTTAGTTTAGGAAATGCCACAGCTTCAGCTTCCTGTTCTTTGCCTTGGCCTTCTTAAAAAGTGAAGACTTTCTGCTCCATCCTGTCAAGAGCAAATACAGAGTGTGTCAGCAGAAGGAAGGAGCCAGAGGCAGGCCTGTCCTCTTGACCTGTCCCGCTGGGTGTGTTGGTTTGCTCTATGAGACCTGGCCGTCCTGGGCACTGCATCAGGGCACCCTGCGAGTAGGTGAGGGCATTCCTGACTTCTGTGATCATAGCCCACTGTAGGGGCAGAATTTACCATGCAGGCCAATGAATCCATGTTAATATCTAAAGTAAGACGAATAGTTCACATCATGTTAGAAACTTGTCAAAATTTAGGATTCTCTGAATCATTTAAGAGACATAGAAGACGAATATAAGGATTCTGTTCCTTAAATTTCTAATCTGAGATTCTCTAAGGTGATGTCCTTCTTAAGAAATAATTCAGTACTGAGGCTTGTTCCCTCATCCTCCAAGACATGATCTGCTTCTCCGGGCTTCCTTCTTGGCACCTGCCAACCTTGGTCTTCCATTTCTCAGTGCTCATCATGTGGAATAAATGTGGCGGCTTTCATTTCTTCCTTTCCTTCCCTCGAGCAGGTGAGTGGTGCCCACAGCCGAGTGTCGTCTTCAGAAAGCATCTAGGACCACTGTGTGTATTGTGTGTTTGTCAGTGGGCAGGCCAGGCACGCACAGAGTTAAGCCCACCGTCGCTCTATGTTAACAGAACATTTCTCAGTGTAGCCGGGTCGTAATCCCTAAGCAGATGCTTTCCGGGGTCTTGTTATTGTCCAGAAGTGGCTCTTGTATGAGAAAACGCAGCCATGCAGAAACGGCACACACACTGTTGACTCGCCCACCATGGCTTACAGTTTTTCTTTTTCACATCCATGAACCCTAGATTTCGTCTCTACCTAGGCAAGGAGCATTGGCACCTTCCTGGTCTCTACACCTTTAACTCATTAAAAAAAAAAAAAAAAAAACAGCCATGAACTGGAATCACATCATAATGTTCCCTACTGATAAGAGGTTCTGATTTTCCTTGGGATCTTTTCAGTTTGTTGTTGCTGGCCCAGACCTTGCCCCTTTCTCAAGTCTTCCAGCCGCATCGTGGCCTTTCAAAACCTTTAAGTCCTGTAATACTATATTTTGTGAAGAAGGGAAAAAAAATAAGATTTTTTTCCCTCCTTGCTTTTGTTAACCCATTCTTGTTTTAGGCTCCAACAAAAAGGGTTTTTGTTAACTGGAGCTTAAAATCGGCCAGCTTGCAAAGCATTCTCCCTTTTTATGCAGGGAGGATTAGCCTGGCATGTTATGCAGTTCCCTTGTATGAGCCATTCACGTGTCCTGTCAGAAGGTGTATAATTACTCACTTCACCATCAGCAATCATTCTTAAGTTAAAACCTGTTTTAAACCTCTCATTAATATAAATCATACTGGGAAGGTAGAAAATACACCTTCAAAATGAACGAAGTGTTAGAGAGTTAATCTTTTCTTTTCATAATAGACCCAGAGTAAATAATTTTTACTTAGCACTTCTCTCTCTTTGCAATCAAAATACTTTGTGATAAAAGATCGGGTACCAGGGATTGCATAAACGTGCAGTGTTTTATTCAGACGGGATTGGGCTTCCTGCTTGGTGCCAGCCTCGTTTTCTCTCTGTCACCCTTGAACAGTGAAGTGTGTAATCCTCCTTTCTTTTAAAGTCAGTCCCCCGACAGAATGTCCTCTCTCTCCCTCTTTCTCTCTCTGTCTCTCTCTCTCTCACACACACACAGATTCAGGAGCAAAATGTTTTCATTTTTCATGTCCTTCTTTAGGTGAATGATCCCAGCATGCTTAGCTAACTGTCTGAACTTCTAAACAATGACTCCAAGTATGATTTTCCTTCATGAAAGCACCTCAGGCGAAGGACTCAAGTATCCCTGGTGTGTTTATTCATCTGTGGTGAGTCCTGATGCAGATATGGGAGCTCGGAAGGTACACTCCCGGGACTCATCTTCCTAACAGACAGAGGCTGCTGCCACTCCTCCTCCATGCCCCCCACCCCAGAGTCTCCCCTGCCCCCTGCCCCGTGCCCCGTGCCCCCTGCCAGAGCTGTTCTGCTTGTGGAATGTTCAGTCCAAGTTGGGGCTTTGCGATGAGACAGGTCAAATTCTTAAACATCCTGAAAGGCTCGGACATATCTGGCCTTTGCCCACCTCTCCAAATTCATTTCTCACTTTTTTCCCTAGAGCTTCTGACTCATCATTTTGATAATCTCCTTGCTAAGCTGGCCGAAGACCCCTGCTCCTTTCTACCCAAGGCCATCACTTCTGCTATCTCTATGTCTCCCAGCTAGTTTCGACTCACTCTTCAGGTCTATATTTAAGCCAATGTCCTTTCATTTTTACACATTTTCTGCAATGCAGGGCCAATGATGTGCCAGAAGTTATTCTAGGTCCTTGAGATTCAGGGTTAATTTGAACAGATGACATTCCTACTCTGATTGGGCTTATATCCTGGGAGAAGCTTTCCACAAAGAAGTCTTCGTGGACATTCCAATCCATGTGGGCCCACTTGAGGCTGCACTTCCATAGAACTCTATGGTTCTTCATTTTATTTCCTCATACCGAAGGAATAAAGGAATGGCTTTATTCCTTTATCTCTCTGTTCCCAAACACCTTTCTGAATTCTTTTACATCATTCTTCTACTCTCTGAAACGTTACACTAATTAGAAATTTATTGGGATTGATAGACTTTTTCTTAAAAAATAAATGTCAATTACTGGAAGCAGTTGCTTTAATTGATATCATTTGCTCTTCTTTTAGCACCTGGTGGACATTACTGGCTGCAGGAATGGGGATGAGGTTGGGTTGAGAGGTGATACTTTTAATGTTTGGCACAGTGGGAGGTCGAAGGGCATGGGGCATAGGACCTGGGAGGATGGGTGTCTGGGTGATGGGAGTGCCCACAGAAAGAGAAGAAAGTTTAGAAATCAAACTTGGGTTTATTTCAGGAATTTAAAGAGAAAAAGCTAAGTCCTCCCTTTTCTATTTTGTCCCTTGGGAAACAAAGGAAAGACTAAAATTAGTTAATCTTTTATGTGCCAAGAACTTTCCATATGTTATTTCTTTTAAGGGATTATTTTATCTCCAGTTTATATCTAAAAAGTAAGTCTCTTTAATTCTAGAATTAGAACATGTAAACTGACACTCTGTAGCTTCTTGGTTCTCAATTAATGTCTTATGAATGAATGACTTTATTGTATAAAAACATGTTCTCCATTTTGGCATGCGTCTTCAGGCCAGCTTCCCTCGACTCAGATTTCTTATTGGTATCACAGTTGAAGTGCATTCAGGGTTGAATTGGGCTTCAACTGGTATGGAAACCTAGTTACTTTGTATGATACTCTTTTGATAGGAGATTTCAGTGTGGGTTCCAGACCACTGACTCACCTATGAGCTTTTGGAGCTCTGTTCCTTAGTAAGTTGGGGATTATCTACATGTGAATGCAGAAATTATATGAAATTAAATCTCATCTGTTCTGTTTCCTTGTAATACTTAGGATGCTTCTTTTCTAATTGAGTTTAAGTGATTCTGTCTTTTCCTGTGTTTTTTTTTTTTCCCCCCACGAATCTTCCTAAAGCCTTTTTGTAAGGCAATGGCACCCCACTCCAGTACTCTGCCTGGAAAATCCCATGTGTGGAGGAGCCTGGTAGGCTGCAGTCCATGAGGTCGCTACGAGTTGGACACGACTGAGCGACTTCACTTTCACTTTTCACTTTCATGCATTGGAGAAGGAAATGGCAACCCACTCCAGTGTTCTTGCCTAGAGAATCCCAGGGACGGCGGAGCCTGGTGGGCTGCTATCTATGGAGTCGCACAGAGTCGGACACAACTGACGCGACTTAGCAGCAGTAGCAGTAGCAGCAGCAGTATACCTAATGGGCTTGCCAGGTGGCTCAGTGGTCAAGAATTTGCCTGCTGAGGGGCGGGTTCAGTCCCTGGGTTAGGAAAATCCCCTGGAGGAGGAAATGGCAATCCACTCCAGTATTCTTGCCTGGGAAATCCCATGCACAAAGGAGCCTGGAGGGCTATAGTCCATGGGGTCACAAAGAGTCAGATATGACTGAGCAACTGAGTACACAGTATACCTAATAAAGATAGTAATAAAAGATATCACCTAAAAAGATTTTAAAAAAGTGAAAGGAAAAAATAATTTCTAAGATCCCACAAATATAAGATCTTTTGATATGCCCCTGTTTCATATTGAATCACTAGGAACATGACATTAAACTGATTTGAGTTTGGGTTCAAGTGGAAGAGAAACCACATTAGTGATGAACTCTAATAAAACTGAAACACGGTCAAAAGGGAGACCCCAGATGGACTGAGAGAGGCAAACTGTGAGGTCCTTTCTTACATAATGGTAAAGCCTGTCCAGAAAGGAATCTTTTTCACTGGAATATTTCCAAAACTAAGCATGACCCCAGTTTACAATTTGTATGTAATTGACATATCTCAAAAATATTAAACAATGAAATGTTTGCTATTTGACTACTAAATTTGAGTGGGTAGTGAGAATAAGTAGGCTTTCATACATGGGCTCAAGTAGATTATTTCATTAAGACGTGGGAATTACTATTAGTAAAAATAAGGGTCATATGAAGAGTCTAATGTCTTTGATGTATATGTTTCCATTGTTGTATGCTTATTTTTAAGTCAGTTTCAACACAGTATATTTACAGTTGCTTCTACTGTTCCTATATATATTTTTAAAAGATACATGGAAATGAAAAGTTAGATAAGAAACCTGATTAAAAGAAGAGAACTTGAGTGATTCAGAATGAATTAGAATATAGTTTTTCTTGAAAAAGTGTGTCAGCTCAGTTCAGTTGCTCAGTCATGTCTGATTCTTTGCGACCCCATGAATGCAGCAAGCCAGGCCTCCCTGTCCATCACCAACTCCCGGAGTGCACTCAGATTCACATCCATTGAGTCAGTGATGCCATCCAGCCATCTCATCATCTGTTGTCCCTTTCTCCTCCTGCCTCCAATCCCTCCCAGCATCAGAGTCTTTTCCAATGAGTCAACTCTTCGCATGAGGTGGCCAAAGTACTGGAGTTTCAGCTTTAGCATCATTCCTTCCAAAGAAATCCCAGGGCTGATCATCTTCAGAATGGACTGGTTGGATCTCCTTGCAGTCCAAGGGACTCTCAAGAGTCTTCTCCAACACCACAGTTCAAAAGCATCAATTCTTTGGCACTCAGCCTTCTTCACAGTCCAACTCTGGCATCCATACATGACCACTGGAAAAACCTTAGCCTTGGCTAAACGGACCTTTGTTGGCAAAGTAATGTCTCTGCTTTTGAATATGCTGTCTAGATTGATCATAACTTTTCTTCCAAGGAGTAAGCGTCTTCTAATTTCATGGCTGCAGCCACCATCTGCAGTGATTTTGGAGCCCCCCAAAAATAAAGTCTGACACTGTTTCCACTGTTTCCTCATCTATTTCCCATGAAGTGATGGGACTAGATGCCATGATCTTCGTTTTCTGAATGTTGAGCTTTAAGCCAACTTTTTCACTCTCCTCTTTCACTTTCATCAAGAGGCTTTTTAGGTCCTCTTCACTTTCTGCCATAAGGGTGGTGTCATCTGCATATCTGAGTTTATTGATGTTTCTCCCAGCAATCTTGATTCCAGCTTGTGCTTCCTCCAGCCCAGCATTAAAGTAAACTTGGAAAAATAAATTATGTAAAATTAAATTCATAGATATGGATTATTCCCAAGTACTGAGAGACCCTGTAGTTCAGTGGATGGAACACAGGCTTGGAAACCTAGAAGGCTCTTCTCTGCAGTTCAACAGCAGCATTAACTTGGGCAAATTACTTAACCTCTTGAGGCCTCTCTTTAAGGTTTATTTTTAAGATAGGGCTAGTAATAATAGTATCTACCTTGACAGTTTGTATTGAGAATTAAACCAACTTTTATGAGGCTTATTATCAAATGCCTGCTTATCTAAGATGTCTCACACAGTGGATCTTCCCATCAACCATTATGTAGCAATAGAGGAAAGTTATTTCTAAGAAATGATTACCAGTAAGTCATGGTGCATTGTTAAATTATCATACTGTTCTCATGATACTATTCCTGTTACTTAAGTTCAGGGAAGAATATCCAATTCATGAAAATCCAAAGGATCTCTGCTTCGGCCCCCCCCCCCCCATAATACATGATATAATACACTTCAAGTTTAAAGAGGGACATTTCAGGGACTTCCCTGGTGGTCCAGTGGTTAAGATTTCGCCTTCCAGTGCAGGGGGTGCAGGTTCAATCCCTAGTCAGGGAGCTAAGATCCTACAGCCAAAACCCAAAAACAGAAAGTAGAAGCAATACTGTAACAAATTCAATAAAGACTTTAATAAATAGATAAGAGAAACATTTCAGAACAATGTTCATTGATTTAAAAAATTCATCAATTTTTCATTCATTCAATAAACAGTTTCTGAGTACCCAGTGATATTCTATGTTTTATAATAACCTCTAGGAATAAAAAGCCGGAAAAGGCAATGGCACCCTACTCCAGTACTCTTGCCTGGAAAATCCCATGGACGGAGTAACCTGGTGGGCTGCAGTCCATGGGGTCACTAAGAGTCAGACACGACTGAGTGACTTCACTTTCACTTTTCCCTTTCATGCATTGGAGAAGGAAATGGCAACCCACTCCAGTGTTCTTGCCTGGAGAATCCCAGGGACGGGAGAGCCTGGTGGGCTGCCGTCTATGGGGTGGCACAGAGTCAGACATAACTGGAGTGACTTAGCAGCAGCAGCAGCAGGAATAAAGAGCATAGGCTCTTTCCACAGGGATGTCACAGTCTAGGAATAAAATTTTACCAAGGAATGGTAATTCATTAGTCAATGGTAAGTGGCAGAAAGTTTTGAATGGATAAATAATTTTTTAAAATTGTAGTAGTTTTTTGGGCATCTTTAGGAATGCACACACACACCTTGAGTTTATGATGTTAGAAAGCCATTTAAAATATTAACCAAAAAGTCCAATTAAATTTTTAGTCCATGGCAAAGATATAATTAGCTGAATGTTCATTTTTAAGGTGTGCTTGGCTGTCTTAATCTAATGTTTATTTTTAAAATGTGATTAGCAATTATCTGGAATAATTTTTAAAACATATACTTCAATTAACAAAAGTTATATCAACTTTTTTTGTTTTCTGTTCTTTGAGACTTTGATTTTATATTCATTGCTTTTTTAAAAGGTGGTTTTACTGAATAGATTTTGATGAAAAATGTTCTTAAAATATTTCTTATTGGCTTACTGGTAGAGGGATGATTCATCTCTCAATGAATTATGTTTTCAGCTCTTGTTACAAAGCCAAATTGTCATCATTAAATGATTTTAGAAAAATAAAACCCGTTCTTTAAAATGTGGAGTCCATACCTTCTCAATTAATTATTTTGATGATGTTTATTGAACAATGAGAGCCAATTTAAGATTACAATAATTGAATCTTATGAACTAGTGTTAAAAATTTACCCACTCAATGTTCTAAGTCATATTTTAATCAATTTTGTTAAAATTAGTTATATTCAAAAGGAAATAGCATGTATTTCATCACAATGACCAAATGTTACGTACAACTAATGTAAAAGAAAAACTCAATAGAAACAAATGTATTGTCTTGGACCTTTAACTATTTTGTTCCGTGTTTCTGAATACTTTTTGGATCTTTTCGTAGAGGATTACAGAAACTTTGGGACTGAAGTCTGAGAATTCGATAGAGCCAGATCTGCTTCTGAGCATAATGCCTGCTTATTAAGCTGGAAAACATTACTTTTTTTTTACATTAGACTTTAATATCATAAACAATGACAGCCTTTTCATGTTGTTTTCATAAAACAAAATTTCCTCATAAACCCAAAGCCATTAAACCACAAAACCCCCAGACACAATCCATCACATTGTTCCATCCCAAGTTCAGTTTATTGCTTTCAAATACATCATATAAAGTGCCCTTTACTTGAGGAAGAATATAGTATAAGGATGAATCCAGTACTGAAGAATCTCTGGCCTCTTGAGAACAGAATTTATATTTATTCATTTTCTCATAGAATTCCTTAGGATTTGAATTCTTAATATCCAAATCAAATGCATTCAAATAAACAAACCCTACAGGTCATATATAAAAAGTGCTCTCAGAGGAGAATTTATACAATTAAAAAACCACTTAATATCCTTGAAGGGAAGCAACTATATACCTATATTAGTGGTAAAGAAAATATGGTAATGGAAAATATGTAATTCTGGAAAAGAGCAAGACAGGGCAGATGATTAAACTGAGGTCATATAAAGCTGATTTTTGTTCAGGACTCTTTCAATTCCAGTTACTTTCCTTGGTTCTTAGCTGTTTATTTTTAGTGGTGAGGTCATAGTGTTCCATGATTAGCGAAATAGGGTCTCCGCATGGAGGTATGATGTGGCGACCAGAAAACAACTGTGCTATCCGTGGAGCAGAGGTCTCAGAAAATGCTAGTGTGGCTTTCCCCCCCAGCCCCAGTTTTGAAAAATAATTGACATACATTGCTGTATACATTTAAGGCATACTGCATGATGGTTTGATGTATATTGTGAAATGATTACCACAATAGTTTCAGCTAACACCTGTCTTCTTATATAGATAAAGAAAAAAGAAAAGAAATATTTTCCCTGTGATTAAGAACTCTTAGGATTTCCTCTCCTAACAACTTCCCTATATGTGTTAGCTGTAGTCACATCCCTGGTACTTACTTACCTTGTAACTGGAAGTTCGTATCTTTTGACCACCAGCCTCCAGTTCTCCCACTCTCCACCTTTAGCCTCTGGTAACCACAAGTGTGATTTCTTTTTCTGTAAGTTTGTTTAGCTCCTACATACAAGTGAGGTCATACAATATTTGTTCTTCTCTATCTAGTGTTTTCGTTACCTTTGGATGTATTCCCTTTTTTCCACTTCCACACCAACATTTGTTATCTCTTGTCTTTTTGATGATGGTCTTTTTTACAGTGATGAGGTAGTTGATACTTCATTGTGGTTTTAATTTTCATTTTCCTAACAACTAGTGATAAGTATATTTTTATATACCTGTTGGCCTTTCATGCATCTTCTTTGAAGAAATATCTATTCAGTTCCTTTGTCCATTTTTAAATTGTTTTTTGTTTTTGCTGCTGAATTGTTTTGTATATTAATCTAAAACCTGAGTTCTTTATATGTTTTAGGTATTAACCCCTTATCACGTATGTGATTTTTACTTTGTTGATGATTTCTTTTGTTATGCAACTTTTTAGTTTGATATAGTCCCATTTGTTTATTTTTGATTTTGTTGTTTGTGTTTTAAATATCATATCCATCCAAAAATCATTACCAAGAGCCATGTCAGGGAGCTTTGTTTCTATGTTTTCTTCTAGGAGTTTCATGGTTTCAGGCCTTACATTTAAGTCTTTAAGTCAAGTTGATTTTGGAGAGTAGTATAAAATATGGGGTAGTATAAAATAGTTTTAAAAAATGAGACTTTTTTTTACATGTGAAGAGCTAATTATCCCAGTACCACTTAACTTTAAAAAATTTTTTTATTGATGTACAGTTACAATGTTGTGTTGGTTTCTGCTGTACAGGAAAATGATTTGGTTATACATATGTGTACACCCTTTTTTGTATGCTTTTCCATTATAGCTTATCATAGGATATCGAATATAGTTCTCTGTGCTATGCAGTAGGACCCTGTTTATTCATTCTGTATATAATATTGGTATCTGCTAACCCCAATCTCCCAATCCTTTCCTCCCCTACTACCCCTTAGAACGACTCATTGAAAAGACTATTTTTTTTTTCTATTGAGTGTTCTTGGCCTTCTTGTCAAATATTAGTTAACTGCATATGCTTGGGGTTATTTCTGGGTTCTCGATTTTCTTCCACTGATCTATTTGTCTTTTTTTTATGCCAGTAACTTCCTGTTTTGATGACTACAGTTTTATAGTATAGCTTGAAATCAGGATGTGTGATGCTTCCTGCTTTGATCTTCTTTCTCAGGATTCTTTTGCTATTTAGGGTCTTTTGTGGTTCCTTATAAATTTTACTGGTGTTTTTGCTACTTCTGTAAAATAAAATACCTTTGGAAGCTTGATTAGGATTGCATTAATCCTCTAGATGATTTTGGTGGTATTGACTTCTTAACAATATTATTTTTTCCTGTCCATGAACATGAGATACCTTTCCATGTATTTATGTCTACTATGATTCATTTCCTCAGTGTCTTATAGTTTTTGGAATAGAAATCTTTCAACTCCTTAGTTACATTTATTCATAAGTATTTTATTATTTTTGATGGTATTGTAAATGGTATTGATTTCTTAATTTCTTTTTTAGAAAATTCATTATTAGTGCATAGAAATGCTACCAATTTTGTATCTTGCAATTCTGCTGAATTCACTGGTTAGATCTAACAGCTTTTTGTTTGTTTATTGACTTAGGATTTTCTGTGTATTAATATAAAATCATGTCATCTGCAAATAGAGACAGTTTTACTTCTTTCTTTCCAATTTTGATACCTTTTTTTTTCTTGCCTGTTTAGCTAGGACTTCTAGTATTATTAATATGTTGAATATGTGTGGTGAGAGTGGGCCTCCTTGTCTTGCTCCTGATCTTGGAGGAAAAACTTTCTATCTTTCCTCAATGAGTATGATATTAGCTTCAAGACTGTCATGTATGGCCTTTTTTATGTTGAGACATGTTCTTGCTGTACCTAATTTATTAAGAGCTTTTGACATAAATGGATGTTGAAATTTGTCAAATACTTTTTCTGCATCGGTTGAGATGATCATATGCTTCTTTCATTTTATTAATGTGATGAATAACATTGATTTATTTGCATATATTGAATCATCCTTGCATTCCAAGAATATATCTCACTTGCACATGGTGAATGATGCTTTTAACATGCTGCTGTATTTGGTTTGCTATTTAGAATTTTTGCATCTATATTCATCAGGAATAGTGGCCTATAGTATTTTAGTATTGGGATAATTTTAGTATTGAGATAATGCTGGCTTCATAAAAGAAGTTTAAGAGTGTTCTTGACTCTTCAGTTTTTTGGAAGAGTTTGAGAATAATTGTTGTTCCTTCTTCTTTAAATGTTTGGTAAAATTCACCAAGGAAGCCATCTAGTCCTAGTCCTTTCTTCACTGGGAGATTCTTTGCTGATTCAATCTCCTTGCTCTGTTCAGATTTTCTCCTTCTTCCTGATTTAGTCTTGGTAAGCTGTATGTTTCTAATAATTATCCATTTTCTCTAGGCTGTCCAGTTTGTTGGCATATAATTGTTCAGTGTGGTGTAGTTTTTATAGCTTGTTTTCCACTTTATGCTTTTTGAATATGGCCTTCTGAGTATGTCAGAAAGATCTACTCAATAAAAAGTTGTTTACAAGGGATGAGGTTGAATTTAATGAGGGACTTTTTTGGTTTCATTTTATTATGAGCTTATGTCTTTGAGTATTTTTTAAATTGTTGATGGGTTAGGTAGAAGCCTATTTACTAGAAGGACAAAATCCTAGAAGATATACAGAACACTCACTGGTGGCTTCTTGGCAAACTGGAGTGTAGTTGAGGGGCTGATAGAATGCGAGGTGCCTGGGAAGGAAGCCACAGCTAGAGCCTGCAGGACCCGGTAGGTTCCTACTGCTTCAGTTGCCCTCTTAGCCTCCAGGGAAGCCCCTATCAATCACAGGCACCGCCATCTCCTTATCAGGTGGAGGTGTAGAGGAATTGAGCTAGAACTGATAGGAAAGTTTCTCTGTTTTTCCATTTCACTGAAGTTAGATTGGCTCTAACCTATACCTTTAACAGCTTCATTTTTTTCTTTTCTTTAAACAGTGAGGTCCAACATAATTTTTCAAAATTTTCCTTTTTGATTTCTCTCTCCCATGGAATTGTACAACAGGGAAAGTACTCAGAGTACAAAAGAAGCCAGTGTAATTATTAAATAATGAGTGGTTATATTTTTGTAAATAAACGTCCTAAAATTAAAAAGAAAATTCTGGAACGCTAATTTTTAACAGTGTTCGTATCTAACTGTGTTTCTTCTGGGAACTGTGGGTGGGAGTTATGCATTCTAGAATTATTGCAAATAGACTGCCATTCAGAAAAGTAATGCAACATAAAAATTAATTAGTATCACAAGTTTGAACTGGCATCTAGTGTAATCACTTATTAGAAAGTGGAGGGCCCAGTTAAAGTAGTTAGGTCCGAGATCCACTCTGCTGCTCAAAGTACCCAAAGTGCAGCCTGGCTTCTGTTAGGAAGAGAAGAGTTTTGTGGTCAAGTCCCTACTCTGCGGCTCTATGATCCAGGCATAGTGCCTAACTCCTCTGAGAGTTAATAATCCTCTGAGCCTCTGGATAGCTGTGTAACTGACAAGATAGAGCTATAGGTAATATTCTGAGGGGGCAGCAGAAATTCAGGATTAACGCTGAGTCCAAAGACTAGGAAAAGTTCTAGGAGGAAAATGGCATTTGATCTGGTCTGCATGGCATACTGGTTCCCAAGTGCTGTGGAAAAAGAGAAGGACAGACCTGGGGCAGTAGCATGGGCAAAAGCACAGTGGTTCAGCTCCCTGGGTCTTGAGGTGTCTGACTTTGTGTCAGGGGAGCTGAAGCTAGAATTCGGGGAGTGGCCACTGAGGACCCTGAACACTGCATGAAGTGACTTTATTCAGTAGGTGTAGGTGATTCTTGTGCTGTGTAACAGATTACCACCGATTTACAGCAACACGCGTTTATTAGTATGCACTTTTGTTGGTCCGAAGTCCAGCGCAGTGTGGCTGCATTCTCTATGCTGCTTATTGTAAGACTGAAGTCAAGGAGTCCACTGGGGTGAGGTCTGCTTTGGAGGTTCAGAGGAAAAATCCGTTTTCAAGTTCATTCTTACGATTGGCAGAATTGAGCTGCTTATGGGTGGAGGACTGAGGTCTGAATTTCTTTGTGGGCTCTCAGGGGTCTGTCCCCTGTCCTTACCATGTGGCTGTCTCCATGTTTAAGCCACCAACGGCACATTAATGCCGTCTTCTGCTTTGAGTCTCTCTGACTTTACCTTCTGAGACAGACTAGAGAAAATGTTCTACTTTTAAAGAGCTCATGTGACTAGATCAGGTTCACCTGAATTACTTCCCTAATTTAAGGTCAGTTGTGTCATGTAACATAATCTAATCTTGGAATTAAACCCTCTCACATTCACAGTCCTGAGACTACGCAGAGTGTGTAGACCAAGAGGCAGGACATTTAAGGGACCAACTTAGAATTCTGCCTTCACGGCAGGTAATAGGGATCTACTGCAGTTGTCTGAACAAGAGAGTTATGGGCTCCAAGCAGTGTTCTAGAAAGTTAACAATAGTGGAATGTAGAAAATGTTTGGGAAAAACGAGAGACTGGAAGCATTTGACATGGGAGGAAGTCTTTGCAATATCCAAAGGGCTTTAGTACTTCTTATGTCCTGTTTGGGCTTCTCTGGTGACTCAGTGGTAAAGAACCTGCCTGCCAGTGCAGAAGATACAGGTTTGATCCTAGGTTGGGAAGATCCCTGGAGAAGGAAATGGCAATGCATTCCCAGTGTTCTTGGGAGTGGACAAAGGAGCCCAGTAAGCTACAGTCCAGGGGGTCGCAAAAAGAATAGGATATGGCTTAGACACTGAGCACGCGTGCATGCCCTGTTTTGTACTGATTTAGTACAGCTCAGCTTGAGAAGGGCTTCTTCAGAGCATTGGAAAGAGGGATCCAACAGTCAAAGAGACTTGACAACTTGCTACCTCCAGTTTCAAGCCAAGCTTGTAGTCATTTGTGTTTATGGAGGAAAAGATAGTGGGTGATGCTAAGTAGGTGGTCTATTTATGCCTCCCCCTCTAAATCAGGTTCACCTTGATCTACTTTATATACTGGCACTTCACTTGTAAATTAAATTCAATTTTTTCATTTTCATTGTTTCATCTAGAAGCCAGTTTGAGGCTAACAGCTTCACTTTATGCGCGAGCAGATAGTGGCACGGGAGGGGAAAGGGCATCCCTTTTAGGGTTTCTTGTCCTTGACAACTGTGATGTTTAGTTTGAGAAGAAACAGCCCATTGGTAAAGAATGAGGAGAGGGGTAGAGGGCGTAAGTGGGTGAGTTCATGTTACTGTCTCATGGATTCAAGGGAGACTGGGATTAGCTTGGCTCCAGATTTGTTAGGAAAACTTCAAGGAGGGAAATGGGTCTTTGTCTGTCTGTTAAGGGAACTAATGGAGGGAAAAATCAGCTTTGCCTAAGAAAAGATCTGCAGATAAGGCCAGGTCTGCAAAGCTGGGTGTGAGACATGCTCCAGAGACAGTGTGGTAGTGAGACCTGAGCTCTGAGGTCTTAGTTGTGTGACATTGGGGAAATTATTTTGTCTCCTTGAGCCTCAGTTTTTCCTACTGTGAAATGAGGCCGATAATTTTGCACATATAAATACCTAATAACAGTTCTCTAGGTGAAACCAGTTGAATATCTGAAATCTTAAATGTTTCAGTCTAATCTATTAATATCTGATCGGGTTATTGTGAGGCCTGGGTATGATAATGCATCTTTACATAGTACCTAGCTTATAATTGGGCTTCCCTCCTGGCTCAGATGATAAAGAATCTGCTGTCAATGCAGGGGACTCAAGTTCAATCCCTGGGTTGGGAAGATCCCCTAGAGAAGGAAATGGCCATCCACTCCAGTATTCCTGCCTGGAGAACTCCATGGACAGAGGAGCCTGGCGGGCTACAGTCTATGGGATTGCAAAGAGTTGGACACGACTGAGCAACTAACACACTTTAGCATATGATCAGTACTGAGTGTATAACACTGGTTTGAAATATTATTCAAGGAATAGGAGATTTCAAACTTTGGGATTTAGGTGGAGGGGTTAACCTTTCAAGCCAAGAGAAGCCTTTCACTTTGAGATATAGGATAGTAGCCAGGTTACAAGGGAGAAGATTCTGGATTTCAAGTGAAATGTTGCGGATATCAATCAGAAGCTTGACTCAGGAGGGCAGAAGGATTTCTGATTGTGTCAATATTTGACTTGACCTGGGAACACAAAGTTTAGCCACTTGCTGTGAATTATGGTCATAGAAAAGCTCACAGACTTGGGAGGAAGCTAGATAGGCTATAGGCAGGATAAAATCTAGTTCAGAGCAGAAAACTGTCCCTGGGAGGGGCAGAGAGGTCCAGGAAGGAAGACAGGGATGGGGTGTGTGTTTGTGTTGGGGAGATGGGGGAAAGAGCAGAGCTAGGTCTCACTGGTTGAAGAGCAGAAGCTCTAAGTGGTGGAAAATCGTCTGGACCTGCCTGAGTTTTAATAATGAGATAGGGCAAAAACAAGGAAGTGACACTTTGATGAAGGAAGTTTTCTGGAAAGGAAATGAGGGTTTCTTAGGGAAGAGTGAAGAGCTGGGAGAGGGGCCAGAAGAAGAGGAGGAAGTAAGGGGAGGGCTGAGATTTGTTAGTGTTGAGGGTGTGGGGGTAACGGGCACACTGAGATGTGAGGCCTGTCAGCTGTGGTCCACCGGCCAGGACACCGTGAGCCTACCATCCAGAGTGACAGCAAGAAGAAACCAAGGCTCCCGGAAGCAGGGTTTCCGATTTCCCTAGAACTCTAGGTTTGGTAGGAAGGAAGACCCCTTATGCAGAATAATCTACCTCTTAATTGTCCCCCCGCCACAGATTCTTAGTACTTGGAAATGCTAAGTCGTTCCACTACTCCAGTGCATGAAACAGAATCAGAGCATCTCTCTCTGAGCCTGAGAACCACACCAAGGGCTTTACGACAGCTTCAGAGAGGTGCATTTACCTTGATGCACGTATTAATTAGAAAGGACTGTTCTCTTTGTGGTGTAAGACTTTGCAATGGACCTACATGGTCATTATTATCAGTAATAATTAATGAGAAAAGTTTAGAACATGTGTTTGATAATCCTGGGTGGAGAGATGTCAGGGGATCTTGTTCCCTGACTCTGCCTTCTCGCCACCTGGAAAGGAGGCTTATGAGCCCAGCAGACCCCAGCTGGGGGCGAAGCGGGTATTCCTGGGCTCACTGTAAAGAAGGCATGGCATGCTGATATTAGTGTTTACCACAGAGGAGGGCGGCTGCTCTGATGCTCTCTCAGGACTGGAGATGAAGTAGCTGATGTGCAGATCCATCCTCTCATGGGGAAGTTGCTCCAGTGCCAGGCATGGAAGCTTGGCCTTTGGAGTCACAGGGTAGATGCTGACATAGCAAGTCAAAATATTGGCTTCTAGGAGAATGTTTGATGTGTTGTTTTATTCACCATAGCTTTAATTCCACCATATAAACAAGAACATGCCATTTTCTTGTCATCTGAAGAACCCTGAATTTCTTAAATCTCATCAAAGAGTGAAAGTCACTCAGTCGTGTCCCACCCTCTGTGACTCCATGGACTGAAGCCCACCAGCTCCTCTGTCCATGGAGTTCTCCAGGCAAGAATACTGGAGTGGGTTGTCATTTAAATGTTGTCAAATGTAGTGTGATTTACTCAAGCTTTCTTCCTGAATTCTGCCCTGGGGTGTTGGTAGGCAGTTACATTTATCTCTGTAACATTACTCACCATTTAGTAAAAGAAACAAAACAAAACAAACCCCAGCAAACATGCCTCCTCCATAAGACATAAAACGGGAATAACATGTGAATGAATAAGATCCCGCCTTGAGTTCATTCTCTTGCAACAAATGTAGAGTTGTCTGTGATTTTGAGTAAATGAGTCTGCAAACCAAAATAGTTAGTAAGTTTAATTTGAGGTTTATAGTTTTGACATTGTAACCCTAAATTACATCTTATTTGGAAAAGTCTTTTCAACTCAAACTTTTCTTTAACCGAGTGCCACAAGATGACTCTATATTAAAATTTCTCAGGACACAGTATAGCTCTGCCCATCTGTCCAACCATCTAAATTTATATATAGATAATAAATAGTAATGTTTATATCAAGGTGATAAATGATATCATTATTTGCCCCTTAGATTTGCTATTCTTATTGAAAATGTTGGTAGTCCTAAATATAAAACATTTTAAAAAATGAAAAAGCCTTTAAATGTGGCAGAGAGGAGATAATAGGTTGTATAAAACTCCATCAGATGCAACATCTTAGGGATGAAAAAAGGCTAAAAATCAAGATTTCTTCCAAACTGGCTTATCTACATGAGTTTTATTCAGTTCAGTTCAGTTCAGTCACTCAGTCGTGTCCAACTCTTTGCGACCCCATGAATCGCAGCATGCCAGACCTCCCTGTCCATCACCAACTCCCGGAGTTCACTCAGACTCACGTCCATCGAGTTGGTGATGCCATCCAGCCATCTCATCCTCTGTCGTCCCCTTCTCCTCCTGCCCCCAATCCCTCTCAGCATCAGAGTCTTTTCCAATGAGTCAACTCTTTGCATGAGGTGGCCAAAGTATTGGAGTTTCAGCTTTAGCATCAGTCCTTCAAATGAACACCCAGGACTGATCTCCTTTAGGATGGACTAGTTGGATCTCCTTGCAGTCCAAGGGACTCTCAAGAGTTTTCTCCAACACCACAGTTCAATAGCATCAATTCTTCGGCGCTCAGCCTTCTTCACAGTCCAACTCTCACATCCATACGTGACCACTGGAAAAACCATAGCCTCGCCTAAACGGACCTTTGTTGGCAAAGTAATGTCTCTGCTTTAGAATATGCTATCTAGTTTGGTCATAACTTTCCTTCCAAGGAGTAAGTATCTTTGAATTTCATGGTTGCGATCACCATCTTCAGTGATTTTGGAGCCCCCCAAAATAAAGTCTGCCACTGTTTCCACTGTTTCCCCTTCTATTTCCCATGAAGTGATGGGACCAGATTCCATTATCTTCATTTTCTGAATGTTGAGCTTTAAGCCAACTTTTTCACTCTCCTCTTTCATTAGCCACCTTTTAATGAAGAACTAGCACTTAAGATGCTATGGTTTTTCCTGTGGTCATGTATGAATGTGAGAGTTGGACTGTAAAGAAAGCTGAGTGCCAAAGAATTGATACTTTTGAACTGTGGTGTTGGAGAAGACTCTTGAGAGTCCCTTGGACTGCGAGGAGATCCAACCAGTCCATCCTAAAGGAGATCAGTCTGGGTGTTCATTTGAAGGACTGATGTTGAAGCTGAAACTCCAATACTTTGGCCACCTCATGCAAAGAGTTGACTCATTGGAAAAGACCCTGATGCTGGGAAGGATTGAAAACAGGAGGAGAAGGGGATGACAGAGGATGAGATGGTTGGATGGCATCATCGACTCGATGCACGTGGGTTTGGGTGGACTTAGGGGGCTGGTGATAGACAGGGAGGCCTGGCGTGCTGCGGTTCATGGGGTCACAAAGAGTGGGACACGACTGAGCGACTGAACTGAACTGAGCACTTGAGAAATGTTTTTGTAGTTGGAGACTGAGGCGGTAAGTAAGTGGTCTCCAGTTAGAGCTAGTAATAGACTAAGAGAGGAATGGTTTTAGGTTCCTTAGAGGATAGAAAGTGTTTCTTTAAAAAACAGTCACTTGGTGTTGTGCCTCCAAGAGCAATGTAAACAAACAAGTACTTAATAAGTGTCTTTTGATGATGGCAGTGGCTGGTAGATCAATAGCTGAAAGTGCCTGAACTTATGAGACTACAGGCTAATAGAAATATATCATCAGCTGTGATAAGATCAATGTATTGAAAGAAATACTTTTCTACTTCGGACTCATGGGGAAAAAGGGACCATGCACTTCCGATGCCAAACACTTGACCAACTCTGGGCAGTAGTAATAGCCTCTTGTGGCCCTTGGTAAAATCTCCAATAAACTAAATACCAAAATCAAATATAGAAATGAAGGGATCTCTGTGGACTAGCTGAGTGACATGGATAGTCATTGGTCTCTCTGGTGGCCAGGAGTCCAACTCAGAGTTCTATAATACTTCACTTGTGCTTGCCCAGGACCTTCAGAGTCTCGGATTAATGTATGAAAAATCTTTTTCAGGAGCCTTTTCGAAGATCTGTTGGCTTGGATAAAATGCCAGTGGGTAGAGTCTGGGTTTTATCAGGTGCTGCTTGAGGAAAAACATTTATGGTAGTTTAAGAAAAGCAGTGAAATCAGAAACACAGTTTGGAGTTTGTAATTTGGAATCAAATTCTTGAATGTATCATGGAAACAAAACAATTGTAAATTTTAAAAAATATTTCATTTTATATTTGGCTTGAATATGGTGATCATGTTTGTCTGTATTTCCTGGACAACTGGCCTGTTCCTTTGGTATTTTTCCTTCGGGAAAATGTATTCCTTCCAAATGCTGCCTTGTCGTTCACACCTCATTATTCTTATTCCCTTGTTAGGTTCAGCAATCTTTGTTTTCTTCTTAAAAATGCTGTTAGTGCCACACAGTAATAGAACTCTCAGCAATTACAGAGGAGACTACGTCTGCTGCAGAAAGTACAGTTTAGGGTGATCCAGTGATTAAGGCTCCACACTTCTCATTCATGAGGCATGGGTTCGATCCCTGGTCCAGGAACTAAGAACCTGCATACATCGTGGTGTGGCCCAAAAATTAAAAAAGAAAAAGAAAATAGAGTTTATTGGCAAAGTAGTCTCAAAGAGTCAGACAGGACTGAGCGACTTGGACTCACTCACTCACTCACTCACTCACAGCAGAATCTAATGACTTACATTGTTGTACCCCTCATTGCCCATAAATATTTTATTTTCTTACTCTGATTTTCTCTCCCCTCAGAATGACCCTCCTATTTGTTTTATCTATCTCAAATAAAATAATTAGCAATATGACCACTCACAGCAGGATTTTATGAGTCTTCCAAAATAATGTAAATTTAGAGTTTGCTTAGTTTGTATTTTTCTTCTATCTCCCAATGTTATTAAATAATTAGATAATTTATATCTTAATCTTTTGGTTGTTCATGCACCCTCCAGAAATAATTTGTAAGGCAATCTAATTTAGATTCTGTCTACTTTGAATAGGAATTAGTGTGGGTTGCATATAATATATGTAAAAGACGTAACCTGTGCCAAGTTATTGCCCAGAAGGTTTGAAAATTACTATTCATACTATTTTTCCTTTGGGCATTATAAGGCAGTTGATCAAAATGGTCAGCTCAGTACATGGAATATGACTTTTGAGTATAGCATACTTAAGAATTCAGATATTAAATCATTTCACATATTTTCCACTTAATTTTATTGAGTTCTGCCCAACAGTACTTTCCAAAAATTATTCATAACTTACTTATGCTGCTATGGCAATATTTTAGAAGATGGATGGGGATAGCTATTTTAGTTTGTAGTGTAAAGCATCATGTCCTATACAAACAGGCCAGAGTATTCCTTGTGAAATAAATGACTTTTAGTTGCTGGGCTGCTGGACGCAGATTTTTTACTGGAAAGTATACTTATTTTCCTTTCTTTAGCATGACTCTAAAAGCAGTTTTGGCAAATACAGCATAGTTCGTAGTGTCACGTGAGTGTGATGGAATTGAAGTGGCTGTTAATGTGGCCTTGACCTTGCTGTTGTAGCAAGGGTAATGTAAACCCTTTGGAGCATACAGTATCTTTCTTCTGGGATTTTCTTATGTTTGTGGAATTTTACTTCCTAAACTCAACTTTCTACACACACATACACAGAATCTTCATTCCTACCAGTGGATACAGATAAACCTTGGTGGCACCCACCTGAATCCTGCTTCTGGCCTTTTTCTGAAGTTCTTTTGTGTCTGCCCCATATTCACAGGACTTTTTGAGGGGTCAGCAGAGTGGATAAACTAATAGATGCCTCCATGTTAATACAGACCTTCCCTGTGGCATCACCCCAGCCTGCTTGTTAATTTATATATATATATATATATACACATTTTTTTGCAGATGACCATTAGTTTAAAATGGTTTAGGTGTTTTATTTTTTATGTAAATTCATTTCAGAAAAATGAAAAAACAAAAATTCCTGACCACTGACCATTAGCTTCTCAGCTCACCTTTGGCACCCTATCTTTTCTAAACACACGCTGCTATGCTGTACTTAGTTGCTCAGTCGTGTTCAACTCGTTGTGACGCCATGGACTGTAGGCGTCTCCTACTGCCAGGCTCCTCTATTCTTGGGGATTCTCCAGGCAAGAAAACTGGAGTGGGTGGCCATGCCCTCCTCCAGGGGATCTTCCCAGCCCAGGGATCAAACCCAGGTCTCCTGCATTACAGACAGATTCTTTACCTTCTGAACCACCAGGGGAGCATCTGTGTTTTTCTTTATATTGAATATTATATGTGACTAACTTGAAATTCTGCTGTGTCAGATCGAATTGGAAATGTACCAGCTTTATCGTCATTACTAAGAGCAATGATAATACCTATTATTTATTGCACACTCACCGCAAACAAGGCACTATGTTGGGAATTTACATGTAGTGTCTCAATTCTCACCTCAGGCCTGCTTGGAAGAGATTACATTTTTATCTTTTACAAGTTGATTAAAGGAGCTCTGAGATATTGGGCCATTCATCCAAGTTATAATGCAAATAAGTGGACAAGCAGGTTGAGAATTCTTTATTAAATTTTGCTTAGATAACAAGAGTAATAATTGCTTTTGTAGTAATATTGCTGTATTGTAGAAGTATATAAGGTAAGAAGTTAGACTCCATCTCAGTACATCATTCAGAGAAAATCTCCATTAACAAATGGTCCATCTTTATCTGACTCTTGAAAGTAATCCTTGAAGTTTATCTGATAGTTTTTAAAGTAACAGTTTCTAATTCTTTTTCTTATGACTTTTTGTTGATGTACTTTTTACTTTTTTTACAGTTGGATCTGAATGCATTATAAATTTAGAATAGGCAAAATTCTCACTTCTGTATAACTTTTCACACATTTGTTTTCTGACATTTTAAAATTCTCAAATACCCAAATCTTTCCTTGTTAGTTAACTTTTAACAATCATTTATTCATAAAATTGCCTTCAACTAGTATTTGCAGATGTTCAGTGCTATCACTTCTATTTTTCATTGACCACCATTAAATGTACCCCGGAGACAAAATTTTTTAAGCTGCTTGTTTTACTTCCTGTTTTTTTTTTTCCCAATTACAAATATACTACAGAGTCTATAGAAACATGTTCTAGTTGGTGTCTTTGGAGATTATAAATAAAGATTGTGCCAGCCATTATTTTTCTTTTCTTGCTTTACTAAGAACCCCATTAATGAGCTTGACATGAGTTATTTTTACACACCTATTTACTTTAAAAATTAATAAGTAATACATTTACAGAAAATCATTATATACCACATATAGGTAAAAATGAAAAGCAAATGTCCTTCTTCCCCTTGTTTCTTTCTTAGTCCTTCACGCATTCCTAAATTTCTTCTCTTTCCAGATTTTCTTAATGGACATACAAGCATAGGCACAATGTATGTACATATTTTAAGTAATAGCATCTTTTCAAGTTTAAATTATCCAGGATGATGACCGTCTTTACAGTGCATGCCTCCTTCTATGCTCACTGCACTTCTGAATAAGCAGGTCTCAGCAGGACTTTTATATTCAGTAACATAGAATACATTTCAAATGTGTAAACAGAAGTAGGGCCAAGAAAATAGAGATGGGAAATCAAAATGTGAAAAAGGATACAAATTTATAGTTTATAAAGTGTGGTTCCCAAACCAGCAGCATCCAGTCTGTCATGGGCTTCTTAGCAGGGCAGAGTCATGGGACCCATTCTGATTTGATTTAATAATCAGATCTCTGAAGATAAGCCTGAAGCTGGGTTAGAACACACTCTTCAGATGATTTGTAGGCGTGTTAAAGCTTGAGAACCACTGCTGTGGAGCATGGATGACAGAAGGAATTTAGAAAGTGTTTGTTATAAATCCCTTATTTGACTTACGATGAACCTGAGAACTGGGGTGAATAACTAACTTATCAAAGATGAACTTAATGGTGGTTGATAATTAAGACATGAGTCTCCTGACTCTGCTCTGTCTTTAGGCTGTGTAAACTTCCTAGGCAATGAGAGGATTATCAGAAAATTTTTGAAAGGAAGATATAATTATGTTATATTACCTTTTCAAAACAGTGTCTACAAAAGTATAAATGGAAATAGGCAAATAATTTAAGTATGCAGTGACTGATAAATAATATTTGCTTGTATATTTCACATGCAATGAATGTTATGTTTGTGTGTCTCAGAACAGAATAGGGAAGAAGGAAGTGACTTCTCTAAACTTAAGCTAATTATTCTCTAAGCAGTGAATTTATCAGGTCTATGACCTTGGGTAAAACATTCAATCTCTTTGAGCCTTAATTTCCTTATCTATGAAATGGGGTTAATAATAACTACCAACACTGTTGTTAGGATAAGGAAGCTTATGTGAAAGTGTTTTGTAGGTTGTAAAGCTTTATAAATGTGAGTGATATTGTTTTTATTGCAGAGTTTAAGTCCATTTATCTAGCAAACATTTATTAAACAAGTGTTGTAGGCAATATTATAAGAATAGACATTTTAGAAATGTGTTTTTGTTTGGAAGAATTACAATATTTTAAGGTGATTTCCTAAATTATTCACATAATTAATCAGTAGGAACCCCACTTAGTTTTAATAAGGAAATTTTTGCTTTGAAACTTCAAATCCTATGTTTTGTATTGACTCATCTTATGTTGTTAGTTTCCTTCTGACTTTTTCTTAATTCTTATTTTCTAGAGACACTTAACCAACACATTGTGAGGTGCACTCTACTTTAATATTTTTAATTTTGTCCTTTAAGAGGTGATTCAGCTTAAAAATTAAATGAAGGTATAATTATTTATATAACCTTACAGAACAGCAGCAAAAGCGTGTGAGTAATTTAAGTCAATGAGTGGTTTATGTGACTCATCACACCTTAAAATGAATTGGAGTAGTTTTGCTTTCATCAATTAAATTGAAGTATAGTGGTTATTAATATGAATCTTTTGATTTGTTCATTTAAGCAGGTTCTAGAAGTTCTCTGTAGATGTATGCTAGGATCTCTCTGAAATGTTATATACTTATGTCTCTTTAGCATGGAAACACCCACTCCAGTGTTCTTGGGTGGAGAGTCCCAGGGATGGAGGAGCCTGGTGGGCTGTCGTCTATGGGGTCGCAGGGAGTCGGACACGACTGAAGCGACTTAGCAGCAGCAGCATGGAAACAGTTCATTTCTTAGGAATGCCCACCTACCTACCTCTGGGCTTCCTAGGTGGCATTAGCGGTAAATAATCCGTCTGCCAATGTAGGAGACATAAGGGATGAGGGTTCGATCCCTGGGTAGGGAAGATCCCTTAGAGTAGGAAATGGCAACCCATTCCAGCATCCTTGGAAAATTCCATGGACAGAGGACTGCGGCAGGCTACAGTCCATGGGGTCTCAAAAAGCCCGACACGATTGAGCGTGCGCACGCACACACACGCCTACCTCTAGAGGTGGAGGCGCTTCTTTATAAAGTGGTACTTTATTTGCATTTACACTAGGCAGTAGTAAGGAAATGGCAACCCACTCCAGTTTTCTTGCCTGGAGAATCCCAGGGACAGAGGAGCCTAGTGGGCTGCCGTTTATGGGGTCACACAGAGTCAGACACGACTGAAGCGACGCAGCAGCGGTAGTGTTAATTAATACGAGCTAAAATGCAGTTATCTATGAAGCCCAGGGATATATTCCTTTGATGGGAACTGACAGACAGTTCTTTAAATATTTTAATCTTTTGTTCATTATTTGATGTTGAAGATCTTTCCAAAGTACACACTTCCTTTCCTTTAAGGGCAATATCATTGTCATAAAAAAAAGTTAGTTATTTGAATAACATGCCACCGTATGGTTCAACTCACACTTCATTGTAGGGTCCAGGAGAGGCCTGACCTGAAGGGTGCCCCCAAGCTGGGCTGGTAGGAGAGGTAGAGAGATCATCAGTACGGCTGTGCTGGGGGGTTAGCATCTCTGTTATAAATGAACAAACCTCTGACCTCACGCTCACCACCTACTCCCTTTACCCTGTTTTGCTCCTGCCTCTGGACTCTGTGTCTTCTGTTGATTTACAGTTTGTTGGTCCCTTGCCTTAAGGGATTATCCTAATATTTTTAGAAGTAGACAGTGGAGTGGTCAAAGCTTTTCTCCATTTGCACTACTTTTTATAGTAATGTCATTTTAAAGTTACTAAGATTATTTTATTTTATTTTTTAAATTAACTAATGTAGATAAATCTTTATAGCCCATATATTGTGTTTCTGTACATTTCTATTTAGTTCCATGCTAGTATTCTAGGGAATGAAGTATATTGTTTTTAAGAAATCTCCCAAATCCATTAATACCTGAATTCACGTTGTTTTTCGAATGCAGTTTTTAAAATTAATTCTAATTCCAGATTGAAAAAATTAACACAGGTAATATTGCCATTAAACAGAGACAATACATATTTTAAAAATACAGTATCATGGACATGAAGTTAAGTGCAGTATTTTTTTAAATGAAAGATTGCGTTTTTATTTTGGGTTTTTCCCAGGTTGGAGTGATTCCTCACATGGTAGACATATAGGTATGCTATAAATATTCTAAGCTTTAGGGAATGATTATTAAGTATTTTACTTTTAGTCTAAACAGAGACAAAATAATCATGTACATGCAGATGTATGATTTCAGTACAATTTCAACCTGTTAACTAGGATTTCTTTAGTTTTACTGAGTCAGAAATACATTACATACTAACTTCCTGGAAAATCTGCAGTGTACAAGAGATACAGCTATCTTGATACATATTAAAAGTGACTCTGAATAAATGAAATTTGAAATGGGAAGTTTTTAGGACTCATTCAAGAACATTTACATGTGATAGTTTAAAATATTCTTTCTTCTTTTTCCTAGCAAAATTTTAAACAGAACAAAATTAAAATAATGAAGGTGTTTTCTATTGTACTTTACTGTATTACCTCTTCTGCTTGAAATTTTATATTTTGGCCTCATATGAAGTGACAGATCATTACAGCCAATTTGTGGTTTTAACAATCAGAAGTAACTGACTAATGATGCTATTCATATTTGGGTTGGGAGTTTAAGAAGACTGTGTGTGTGCATTTTTGTGTATGCTTATATTTTAGTATTTCCTTTACCATCGAAATGCCAAAAACAATTTGTAAAGCTATTCTAAATTTTTGATGTTCTCAAACTCAAGGTTGTTAATCTTTTCTTAGTTTTTTTTTTTTTCCGACCTTGTAAATACTTCAAATTATTTTTTGTAAAAACATTTTTTTAAGAAAAATTAGGAACTTTACTCCTGATCCTGGAGCAGATGAAAGGGTAGAGATCTTAACCAGAAGAAAAATGTTTTAAATGCCCTCCACATTTACAACTTTAGTTGTACAACTTGGATGCCTTTTTATATATTTAGTTTCATTCAAGTTTTCCACTCTTCATTCTGAAAAGGAAGCAAAATACTGAATCCATTTTCCAAAGGAAAATGTTTGTAGTGTCACGAAAAATGAGAACAGATGGCCCTGCAAAGCTTTGGGGAGAATATCGCTCTCCAATTCAAATTGTTAGGCAAAGTCAGAGACAAACACAAGCTACCAATCATTGCAGTGATTTGTATGACTTAATTCAAGTGTGCCAAACAGAGAGTTACAAGGTAGAATTTTGCCTCTTACATTAACTTAAAGTTGTTTTACTAATTTACAGCCCAGACTTGACTAAGTGGATGCCCCAGAAGGCACGTTTTGTTAGGAAAAAGAATAATCAGGGAAAAGCAGTCCTCGTCACTTCAAATGTATTCTATAATTTTGTGTTTCACAGTGGGCACGATTATCCAGATGCAGTGTGTACTAGCGGAATAAACAGATCTTCTGAACCTGAAGTCCTCTGCTGTTTTCCCTCCACCTTTAACTAGATTAGCTTTGCAGTGCATCAGGGCTTGGGATGTGTGGGGTGCATTAACTTCTCCCCACACTATTCTGATTGAGCAGCAAAGCATCCATTACCAGTACCATATCCAAAGTGACGTTTCCATACAGGCTGCCTGCTGTTTCATTCATAACCACAAAACAGACTGAAATGACTTTCCTTCTTTTTACAACTTGCAAAGAGTTAATGGACTGTGCTGGCCCCCTGCCAGAACCTTTAAGAAACTTTATTAATGTGTTATAAGGCTGGGACACCATAGTGTGGGATTTTATTGGTTATTCATCTTAATGAGTAAAAATACGTATGCACAATTAAGGCCACGTTCTCTAGCAATCGCCTTCTAATAAATGTTGAGTCTTTGTCAGGACTCGTCATTGCATTTGCTGATCAATTTTGATTCTTTTTTTCTTCTAAACCTAAAGTTATCAGCAGTGTAATAACATGGCTTTTGTTTAAAGAAATACCAGCTTAGTATTTGAGAGGAACAATTATTTAATGATGAAAGGGACATTCTTAAGTAAGTGGTAAGAATGACTATTAAAAAAAGAAACCAAAACTCGGTGAAAAACAGCCTGAAGCATAATCTGCAGCATTTTCTCATTATTTATGTAAAAAAAAATTCATCTATGATCTACTAATTCTTCAAAAGGCAGAGATAACATAATTTTGTACAGATTATGTGGGAAAGAAATCTATGAGTAAGCATTAAATGTTTCTTTCCTGTCTGTTCTGACATGTAAGTTATCAGAAAACTTATATTTTTAAATCAGAAAGCATTTTTATTTTCATATAGTTTCATTCTTCTTCCACTTTTGACATTTTCTCCCTACCACCCTAAAGGTGGAGTGTTTCAAGTAGGGAATGAGGGCAGAAATCATATCATATTGAAAATAAATACAAAAATAGGCTGAATCAGGTCTAGGTAAATTTCATGCTGCAGCTATTTGAAAAATAATGAATATTTTTGCATGTTTTGAAATATGTACTTTCTCCCCTAAATAGAATACTGTGCACCTTCAAAGAATGTTGAGTAGTCTTTTTCAGTTTGTGAAAGTAATCACAGGCACCTCAAATGAGGAAAATTTCCAGGAAATTTTTTTGGCAAAATGATTTTTATATTATGGTCATTGGAGTGACCATAATATGGGGAATATGGGGAAATTTTATACTATTTTATAAAAAGTAGTTCTGAACAGTTATTTAAAAAAATCTTTGGTGAGTAAAACTACCCAGAGAATGTTAGTATATTACCCTTGCAAGGCAGTAGAATAAGTTTAGGCCATGTTTGTTTTTATGGATTTGAGTAAGTTAGTATGAATAAGTCTGATCTTAATTCATACTAAAGTTTCTGAGACATAAATTCATCTATGATTTTGTCTGGAGTGGAAGTGAGAGTAAGTCAATTTTCTTGAATTAACAAATTTAGAAATATGCTTAATTTATTTCTCTTTGACAGTTTAACCTTGATGTTAGAATGGGTGCCAATTGCAATGAAAATTCAAACAGCCATTGAATTTAACACCTAGTAGCATTTTCACTTTTCACTTTCATGCATTGAAGAAGGAAATGGCAACTCACTCCAGGGTTCTTGCTTGGAGAATCCCAGGGATGGGGGAGCCTGGTGGGCTACCCTCTATGAGGTCACACAGAGTCGGACACAACTGAAGCGACTTAGCAGCAGCAGCAGCAGTTTATTCTCTTAAAGATGAGCCAGAACTTTGCCTTGAGTTCTAAAAATGATCTATCTTGAGGTTATTAAAATGATTACAAATAAAAAATGGATAAATAAAATAAGATTACAAATAAGAGAATAAAATGTGAAAGATGATTCAAAGTGTATTTGGGGGGGAAATAAAACTATTTGGGGGGTGGGAAATAATCTTTCATTTTAGATTTCGTATCCTGGGTGTGGCTAGCTGTATTTTCAAGTGGAGACATCATCCTGTGTTGCTTGACCTTGTGAGTTTGATGATTCTGTGCTCTGTGTTGAAACTAACCACCTAAACTGAAGCAAAGGAGCATTTTGCCCTTGCACTTTTTCTTTGAATCTCATTCATCTGAGGAGGAGGATATGGTGAGAGTGGGGTTGGTGGATCTCCTTCAGGTGGCAATGGAAGCTGGCTCTTCCCTGCAGCCATGTTGTATCAGTAGACAGATAGATCAGACCCCAAACCCTGGTTAAGTACAGCTAAGCCTGAAGTAACATTCAAGGGAAAAACGGCACACGGGGAGAAATCAGGCTGTCATTTGCAAGATGTGGCTTAGAGGGGGAATTACTTGAGCCTGTGGTGAAGTCTCAGAACTTTGGTGGGCGATTAGGTGGTTTGTGGGGAGTGAAGAGGGCAGTGACTTTGAAAAGGGTGTCTGGTGGTCACGTGTTATTACGGCACTGAGCTGCTCACGCTGAACTGGCCCTTCGCCATTCAACTGCATGCAGCGACTTAGTCCTCAATTTGTGGCCTGCCACGGGCAAAAGGGGTTTTCTGGTCTCATCCTTCTCCCAGCCTGTGCACATTACCAAACCACAACATAAACTCACTACAGTCAGCAGCCTTCATTCAAGTGAGGCTTCCGCCAGGAAAATTGGGACATTATGTGTCAAAAATTAGGAAGGTTGCCCAAAAAACCTTGTAATTGTAGAAGAGTAACCTCTATGTGGCCTCTCTCTTTCAGTCTGATGGTGACACTTCTAATTTGAGAAACTAGCAGATTTATATGGGATTCTGCAGTCAGATTTGATTGAGTTTAATTCCTGGCTGTTTTAGTTGTTTGTGGAATAGCCTGAGGCAAGTTTTCTTACCTGAAAAATGGGGCTAACAATATTAATACCTATCACACAGTGTTTATTGCAAGGAAGAAAGCCACCTAGAGTACTGAGAACACTCTTGGACGAGTAAACAAATGCCCACTGACTATTAGCCTTGCCATTATTTATTGTTCTTTATCCAGAAGATATCTGCTGATGAAAGAGAGGGTATAGAACATTTAAACACATAGAACATATGAGGCACTGGTGCTTTGTGTAACTGATTGCATCTATCCTCACTAGGTTCCTTTCCAGTGTAGGGATCTATTTTGTATGTATTTCACTGTCTTGTGTACTCAGTGAGACATAAAGTGTATGAGTTTTAGACATTTGTACTTTAGCTGGGGATACAGAATATATCTACTTGGCAATATGTACCTGAAATGACTCACATAAGAAAAAATCTGAAACTATTTTTTAGTGTTTTGTGTAAAACATGTCAGTCTCCTATTTCTGTATGTTATAGCAGAGTCTCTACATGTAGTAGGTGATAGATCAACATTTGTTAAATTCCTCTGTTTGTCCAATAGTTTGTCATTTTAGAATTTGGGAACTCTCAAGGGAAAAAAGAAGTTAATGGTATCAAACCATAAACTTACTTGAAAGTGAAAAAAACGAAGCTCAAGTTTGAAAAGTATTAGTAAGTCAATAGTGAATATTTTCTGAACACACCAACTTTGGTTCACCAGTCACTAAAGAGTGGCCTGCTATTGTACAGCCGTGTGACTGACTCTCTTGATAACTAATTGAACAATGGCTGAAAATTCCCATATGTTTTTTTGTGCAGGATTATAATAATGGTGAGAAAATTTTCTACCTTAAAACCACTCGAGAAGTATGTGTACATAGGCACCTTTATATATATTTCAGATGAGTACGGGAGAAAGAACAGTATTCAGAATACACTGTTAAAGAGACATTGGCATTTCTTCTTTTATGATGGGGATTTTAAAAAATAAAGTAGAAATTATTGGTGTGGCTCTGCTGAGTGTGTGGACTTATAATTAAAGCTAGAAAGCCTGGGCATTTAGGGAATAAGCACCGTGAGTATAATGAGTGCCACCGGTCTCTGTCAGCATCATGGAATTCATCTTTCACCTCTGAATTATCTCTCGGCAGAGGCAATGTTGGATTCAGTTGAAGCTTAGAATTACGGAACCATAATCACTGCCAATAATGATTATAGGATAGTATACCAGGCCTACTGTGTCTCTCAACCTGGGTTTATAATTGTGGAACACCCTAAAAGAGAAGAATCCAGTGACCTCATTATGCAATATTTGGCAGCTGTGAACATAGCATTTTAGCTGGGACTTAAGTCTAAGAGAGAAAAAATAAGACAGAGACAGTACACATCTGGCAAGATCTAGCTGTACGTTTGTAATTCAAGTGTTGTGTACATTCCTGCCAGGAGTAGGGCTTCCCAGGTGGCTGAGTGGTAAAGAATCCACCTGCCAATGCAGGAGACCCAGGAGATGTGAGTTTGATCCCTGGGTCAGAATCCCTTGGAAGAGGAAATGGCAACCCACTCCAGTATTCTTGCCTGAAAAAATCCAATGGACAGTGGAGCCTGGAAGGCTACAGTCTATGGGGTTGCTAAGTCAGATATGACTGAAAACACAAACACACACACACCAGGAGTAAACTGGATGGGGTCACAAAGAGTCCGATAGGACTGAACACACACACACACATATGAATAAACTGAACACATAGACACACACACACACACAGACACACACACACCCAGGAGTAAAGTGGATGGGGTCACAAAGAGTCCGATATGACTGAACACACACACACACACACACGAGTAAACTGGACACACACACAAGTAAACTGGACACACACACACACACCCAGGAGTAAACTGGATGGGGTCACAAAGAGTCCGATAGGACTGAACACACACACGAGTAAACTGGACACACACACACACACACACACACCCCACACACAGTCTCCCTCCTCCCCCCAGGAGTAAACTGGACGGCTGGAGTTCCATGCAGTCCCTCGGTCTCCAGCCCTCCCTCCTTTTGGTCAGCTCTTGGAACTTGGAGTCGCTATGGATTTGGTCTCAATGTTTACAGTTAAGTAGGTTTTGTGCTATGGATATTTGCCATAGAAAACTTTTTCCCCCTTCAAATTTGTTACTTTAACGATGTAAAAGAAGCATCGCTCCTTAACGAAAGAGAAGGAAGCAAATTAAATAGTTTTTTGGTTTTCATTTTGCATATATACATGCTTTGCCACAGACTCTAAATCCGGTCAGAATCGTGGATTGAAAATGGGAAAATGTGGTCTTTGCTCAAGCTTTCCTGTTGTGTATTTTCCTGTAGTGGGGAGTTCCGACTTGACTTTTTTCCCGAGAAAATTACATGAGTTCCTCTCATGAGTAGCAAACGTTGTGGGCATAGGCGTCACTAACATGTGGAGGTGAGTGGGATTCAGAAAAGACCCCTGTCACCACTTTATAACTTGGAACATTGCAATATTGCTTTGTAGTTTTTCAAGCAACTTAAAAAAAAAAAAAGTTGTGATCGCAGGCCGTCTTTCTGTGGGAATGTGCGTCTTGGCTTCCTGCGAGGCCGTCGTGGGTCTGCCCGGCCGCCGGCTGCCCTCTGCCCTTGGTGAGGCGGGCCAGGCCGGCGACATTTCAGGAGGCCGCTTGGCAGCCATTTTAGATCCTGCCCGCGCGCAGGGCTCCTGGCTGCCAAGAGCTGCCGCCGCTCCGTGCCAAGACACTCTTGGCAGTGGAGATAAACTTTGTAGAGATACACAGTCCAGAAATATCTTATAATTACAAAGCACAGGGGGCAGAATGTTTTTACAATACAGCTGTGCTAATGTAAACATTTAATTTGGCAGCCTTCTCCACCCACTTTTCAATTAACCGGGTTTATGCAGATACTTTAGGTCTGTAATAAACTTTATTGCTACTTCTCTTGGAGTACAGTTTATGAAACACAGATTGGAGGGGCTTTTTTGGGGGGTTTTCCATCCATTTAGGAAAGCACATGGTGAAGGTTGTGTTGCCATGAAGGGGAAGTGTAAGCTTTCTGTCTCAAAAACTGCCACAGGCCTGGCTTAACTGAAACAGTGTCTTTAAGGAGAAAAATGTGGGGGCTGTCTCCTTTGGCTTCTAAAGCCTGGGAGAGGATATTAATAGAAAGAGGTAAAATCACTTATATAGCTACAAGAAAAGACACTTGTGTTGGTGATCATTAAAAAAGATAAATGTCCCCTGCAAGGCATGAGACTGTTTCAAGAGATAAATTCCCAATAACAGTTCTTACAGATATAATTATAATAATTGTGTAATCGCCGTGATAATTATTCTTATAGAGTGAAAGAAATAATTTTCTATCTAAAGTAGCATTCAACTGTTCAGCTCACAAAGCCAGTCAATAGATCCTTTTCAGCTACCCTAAAAAAATGGTAGAGGTCATGGAGTTTTAAAGCTAAATTTGGTTTTAATTGACATTGCGAAAAAGGAAGGTATTTTTTTTTTCATAAGGAATATGACATCACATTTCAGGATATCTCTTTGCATAGATTTGCTTATATGTTTCTCAAATAGATTAGAGAGTACCATATAAATGCCATACACATGAATAGTTTTTTTTTTTTTTTAAGACAAAAGATTTTCAAGTTGTATTTTCCTGTTTTACCGCTTAGAAACTTTGCCTTGGTTATGGTTTTTAAAAATTAGCTTTTCCTCTTAATGATGGATTTTCTTAATAGAAAACCATTCTTATAATGTTTTCGCCTCAGGACTCCTTTTGAATCCCTCATTCAGTCTGGCTCCATCACCATTCAATCTATGGATGTGACCATAAACTAATGTTCAATCTGAAGTCGTGTTTGACTGTTTGGCTTCCAAAGCTCAACAGATCCCTTTCTACTATTCTGAGAGATGGTGGAAGTCAGAGAATTATAGAGCTGTGGTATCATTATTTTATAGTTTTGTGTCATGCTTCCATAGCTGTTTTGTTATCATATCACCTTTGTGCATTCTGCTTATCACAGCTCAACAAGGCATTTATAATGGCTTTTCTTCTGTCAGGTGTTTTATTCATTAAAAGCAGAAATCAAACAAAAAAAATGTGTCACAGTGAAAGATATGTGTGTATTATGTCAATTTTATTTTCAAAGTATAATAATTGGGGATACTGTTTATTTATCAATTTCAAAAAGAACTTTTTATCCATCAGTAAGTGCTGATGAAGTCAGCACAATGTGGATTAAATTATAAGCTGCATGAAGAGAGGAGCAAATGGTGTTTTGGTCTCTATTGTAGATTGAGCTCGAGGGTTGGTACGTGGGAATCTTGTTACAGTCAAAGAGGTCACAGTCTTCTGCAGTGAAGCAGCATATGTGCCATCAGCTGTAATGCAGTATTCAAGTCATGTATTACAGATAAGAGCAAGGAGTGGTGGGCCTTGGGGGTGGCCTTCTTAGCAGGGAGAAAGTAAGTTTAAGAAAAGATAGAATTCAAGGGCTTTGAAGAATGAATTAGGAGTTCATAGCTTTGAAGAAGGGATATTTTAGAAAGAGAAACCATGTGGGCAGAAGCATAAAGGCCTGAAATTGCACAACATATTCTAGGAATTTCCAGAGTGTGCTGGAGTTGACATATTGGGAAATTGGGCATAGATGAGAAAAGGGGTGAGAGAAGGTTGTCTTTTGATTGCAGTGGGCGATGAGGCTAGGTTGGGGCCAGGTGATGATGAAGAGCATCATTATTGATTGTTCAGGGTAATAAGGAATCATTCAAACGTTTTAAAGTTTGAAGTGTTGTGACTCCTGGCTGGCAGTGCAGAGGATAGAGTCTGCTTTCATTGTGAATAATAAATCCTAATGGTTTGAGGAGGCTGAGGCTATTGTCAGATGAGACACGAAGGCTCAGTGAGGGATTTTAGCAGTGTTTCCAGAGGAAACAACGGGGTAGACTTAAGAGATAGAGTCTAGCCCAATGATTGAATGTAAGGCTTTAGGGAGATGGGGTTTCCAGATGTCTGAGTTTTCAGCTTGGAACACTGAGTGGGTATGGAAGCCGTTAATTGAGGTGTGGAAGAGGGGTTGCTGAGTGTGCATGAGTTTTGCACTAGGCAACATCAGGGGGGATTTTGCAGTTGAATAGAGAGGTTAGGCCTAGAAACAGAGGTTTAGAATCCCTCACAAATGGGCAATATTTGTAAACATGGAGCTTGTTGAGTTTGTTCAGGGGGAACCAGTAAAGACAAGATGGAAGGCCACTTGCTTGGTTGTCTTACAGATCAGCAACGTGCAAGGACCCTACAAATGAGGAGACGGCCATAGCAATTGAAAAGATACACCCAAAAGACAGTCTTAGAACGAGGAAGGATCAGTTCCCTGGAGAAAAAGGGAAGGAGAGGTTTTAGAAGTTGCGGATGCTTAGTGTCCAAAGTCAATTAGGTAGAGTTTGAGAAGGTGAAGGCAAATTGTGATTTATAGAAACAGTGATTTTAGAGTTAGGACACATCTGTACTTATTGATTCTGAGAGCTTGGTATTGTGTATAAGATTATTATTTGCTTAATTTAAATGGTAGTCAGGCAGTGTTAAGTTTTGCCCTTGCCTTTTACACCTCAGCATGTAACTTCGGTGAAACAGATTGTCAGACTGTGGTCCTGGGTTGCTTAACAGATTAATTTTCTATAGACCTTAAGAAATATCTGGTAGAAAACAATGGATTATGTTTATTTGTAATCTCTCTTCTCTCCTAGTTCTGTTGGAAATAGTTTTTGGGTTTTTTTTTTTTTCCCATCTCACTTCACCACTGGCTACTTGTACTGAAAATAGTAGAAGCGACTTTGAAAGTTTTGTGTGGATTTTGGAGACGTTATGAACAATTTCACAGAAAAGGAAAGGTGCCTAACCTCTGAGCATACCCCTTTAATTGCTCTTACGAAGCCTTCAGACATTCCCTTGGGGGGAGATTACGCATCTAGCTCCAGGTCCCAGAATTCACCCTGTTAACTGCAGCAGTGAGGTTTATTTGTACAGTCCCCTCTGTACCTGTTCTCTCTGTGTGACTCCCCAGCTGAGCAGTAAAAGACTCAGAAAATGGTGATATTATGCTAGAACATACAGATTATATTAGAAAATAAGTGCCAACTTATATGTAAGTTAAAACAATAGCCTGCTGCAAACTGGGTGCAGCTCTGCCGTCTCCTGGGATATCTTAGCAGGTTTTGTTAAGTCCTTTTTAAAAATACCTGTTGCCTTCAAATGTGCTGAGGTCCATCTTCAACATGCAATGTCAACTTCACAGTTGCCTCTGAATAAAAATAAATGAGCAAGTAGAATGCTTGTTAGTTAAAATTGAAAGCGCAAATATATATGGCCCTTTCAAAAAGCCAAATGTACTAAACTCCAGTACATTTTTACTTGGTTTTATCTCTCCAGCCCTTTAACCATCCTAAGATACTGCTTCACCACTTCCTTGAGGAAGCACAAGCAGGAGCAAATTAAGTTTCCGAAAGTAAAGTTGGATCCTGTTTAAGTAGATTAGGGTCTGGCATACCATTTAATTTTATCAGGCATTTAAAGTGAAGGATGTACACTGTGGCCGTCTGTGACTTGCCAATTAGCTGGGCTTTCCCCACTGTTTCTGGTTTGGCAGGGACGAGGTGGTTCACCCTGCTGCACTGCTGCCTGCCAAGGACACATGGCCAGTTCCCGGCTTCCTGTCTTCCTCTTTGTGTCCTGGCCTTGCCTTCCAGGGAGCTGCCAAGACACCACTGCCAAAAATCTTCCTTCGGAAAGGTCAAGCAACCTCAAGTCACCTATGCCAATATTTGTGTTTTCTTTTAAATCCTTCTGTTTCGGTGCTCAGCTTGGAGAAGAGTGTACAACTGAACATGCCGAGAGTGGAGCCTGGGGTCACCTTGGATCACTTGGATAAAGCAACAGAACCCAAAGAATCCCTTGGCCAGTCAGGGTATGATGTTTCTGGTAGAGTTCTATTTAAAGCTCTGTGAAGTGTGATAGAGTTCAGAATGGTTCAATGTGGATTTGGATGTAGTTTGCTTTTTAGGATTCACTATACACATGTGATTGTTGGCTGTAGCTGTCTCCTGGTGCATCTCGTGGCAGGGAGAGAGAGAGAGTAAAATGGAAATTGGTCTTGGCTTGAGGTCTGCAATTCTGTTTGTGTTTTTAGGACTCTATATAGTCACATGCTACTTTTGCTTTCCAGTTTGCAAGGAAACATCCTGGTAAGCAGTCTGAGAACAGTGCACAGGAGTGTTTACCTGGGGGGCCTGTTGAAAGTGCCGCTTCCTTGGCCCCAGCACTGCTGTATGAATCACAGCCATTGGGAGTGAGGTCTGGGAATTTGAATTTTTAACAAGCATCGTTAATGATTCTGATGCTCACTAACTTGTGGACTGAAGGTGTCACTGATTATGAAATGAAGATAAGGCAGGTAGCATTTATTGTCACCAAACAGCAAATTGTCCCACCTGTTTCCTTCAGTTGATCTTTTGGAAGACCGAGATCTTAATTTGAATCTTCAGGTTGTGTGCAAACCAACAAAAACAAATGCTTTTCGGAAGACTGAAGTTTTAAAAAATACTAATAAGAAATGTTATCTAAATAAATATCTCTTGTTTGAACCCTCAGTTTTAAGGTTTTTAAAGTTTTTTCCCATGACACACAGGGCCACCACAGGTTGTATATGGAACAACCCTGGCTATCTTACCACCTGTAGCCCACCTGTAATGTTCTGCAGAGTTACAGTGTGATGAGCCTAGAAACACCCTTCACTGAAAGAAAGTTCATGTTGCTAACATTTCAAAATTCCAAGCGGTTTTCTTTAATTTGAAAAGATTCTATTGGGGGAATATGGAGCTCTTAAAGTGCCTAAAACTGAGGTACCTACTGATTCTCACGGCTGTTGTCATTTAATCAAGAGAACACCGTGTGTTCTGCCTATAGATTCAAGGGATGGTCAACGGAACCCCAGTATTCTCTTTTGGCTTTTCATGTAAAATTGTCCTTAGCATTTCCTTACTAAGTAAGCTCTGTTTAATTTTCCTGTATCTTTTGATATGCTATCTCTTTTGGTAAGGATAGTCTTGAACCTTTTTTTTTTTTTTTTTTTTTGGTCATTTATTTGTAGCATTCCTAGAGTTATGCCCAGGTTACCTTTGTAATTTTGCCTTTTTCTTCCCCCTAAACTATTTCCAAAATTTGCTGAAAAGCTGCAGCCTCAGGGACACCTCTGCTTTTCTGACATGACTGACAATATCTCCAATAATATGGAACACATGTTCTGTGAGAGTTTGCCGATAGTCTTGGGTTCCAAATTTGCAACATCAGCATCTTCCATTGAAAAGAAACAGCATATTTTTTCTTAAACTTCCCCGTTGCTTCCCCTTAAACCATAGTCTTTTATAACAGTAATAAGGAAATGTGGTTATGGGTATAATTGCCAAGAGGCAATTGCACCCCAGAGGACTGGCAGAATTTTCTTTTCTATATCTGAAGGCTGGGCTCCATCAAGAAGCTCCATTTGCAAATAACCCAATTAGAATAATCACAACAATGTCTTTATTTTTGTGGTAGCTTTCCCCATAGAGATCAAAGTACTTTGGAGACATTCTATCAAATTCATTGTTGTAATACCCAGTGGACTAGGATAAAAAAGTTTTATTATAGCTTGTTTGGAATAAGTGATTGAGGCAAAGAGAGGGTAAGTAACATCCTATAGGTCACAAAAAAAGTCAGCAGTGCAACTGCAAAGAAGAATTCAGGTTTCCTGTTACTCTGCAGGTTATCAAGCTACATTCTTTCCTGGCCATTGGAAAGATTGAGAATAAAGAAAACCTCTTTTCAGATTGCATAACAATGTAGGTGAAAGTGCTTTGAAAATTGTAAGGCATTGTTGCTGTCTTTATCACTTAGTACAAATGCAAGGTAAGAAAGAGCCTCACTGTCAATAGCTAGTTGTTCCAACTTATGTGACATGGATTTCTACAAATTCTTGGTTGACGGGGCCCAAATTACCATTCATCTCTATCATCAGTGAAAGACTAATGAAAACTTACATCTGTAATTCTGAATTAAATAATGCACTTAAACATTTTATAGCTCTTTACAAATTCTTAAATTGCCTAAGTTCCATGGGATTGATAGCAAACTTTGACTCAGTTAAGAAGCCAATGGTCAAAATTTCTATGGTTAAATAACTACTTAACGAAGAGCCAATCTAAGTGTTCTGACTTAGAGTTTTTACTCATAGATTCTATAGTTCTGAGGGTGGGTCTAAGGAATTTCAGCCCTATTTTTTAATGGGAATTGGAGATTTGGGAGTAAAATTGCTGCTGCTGCTGCTGCTAAGTCGCTTTAGTCGTGTCTGACTCTGTGCGACCCCATAGATGGAAGCCCACCAGGCTCCCCCGTCCCTGGGATTCTCCAGTCAAGAACACTGGAGTGGGTTGCCATTTCCTTCTCCAATGCATGAAGGTGAAACGTGAAAGTGAAGTCACTCAGTCGTGTCTGACTCCTAGCGACCCCATGAACTGCAGCCTACCAGGCTCCTCCATCTTATGGGGTTTTCCAGGCAAGAGTACTGGAGTGGATTGCCTTTGCCTTCTCTGTAAAATTGCTACTTATCTTCTAATCTAATTTCAAATTGCTACTCATCTTTCAATCTGATTTCAAAGAGCCTTGGCGGTTACACCCTCTGGGAAAGAGACACAATTAATGTGATGTTCTTAATTATTATTGTTTGCTTAGTGGTTAAAGTGGCATATTTTGGTGTAGCCCTATACCTGTACTGGTATTGGGGAGGGTCAGGAGTGGTAGGATTTCCTCCTGTGAACAGGAATCTCTTTTCCCAACCAGGAGCTGAAAACTCAGAAACATCCCCCAGTTATCAGACCTTGCCGTCTAATGGGAAAAATGAGAAGTTAGGCATAATACAAATGTGTGATATTTTGAAGCTCTCTTTTGATTTTCAAAGTTCTAGAGTAAGTTCCGAGTTTTTCCCTCTAACCCACATAAATGAAGTCATCTTTCCCTTATCATAGATCCTCCCTGTGCATCTCATGGGAAGAATAATGGCCTTGAGACTATCTCATCATCATTACACTTCTTGTTGTGTCTTAATGCTTAATGAATGTTAAGCTGAAAATGAATCCATGTGAACAGGGGAATAAAAAATAAAGTTCAACCAATGAGGCCGCAGCCCAATGAAAGTCTTCTCATTTTTATAGTTTATATTGTCAAGCAAAGTCCAGAAATTATCATTTTCTTAGAGATTATTTCTCTATTTCACATCCTTGCAAAATTAGCTAGACTTCTTTTAAATCCTATTTTTACTTTATTAAAGTATTCCTTAAATATACAGTTTGGTAAGAAATTGGATATTTTGTCAACAAGATGTAAAATGACAGGCATCATTTTCTTTTAAGCCCCCTTTCTTTCTTTCATTTCTTTACCGGTGTCACGGGAGGGAGAGGGGCTGTGCTCCTCTCAGGCAGACAACAGAGCTTTGCTGTCTTGTCTTGGTAAGTTGGTTTCCACCTTGCTGTCTGTCTTCGTTAGTTGGTTTTAGTTCTGCTTAGGTTAGTTGTAGCAAAAGTCCTCTTCTTCTGGGAGTTGAATGGTCCAGTAAAGTAAATGAGTGGTTTCAGTTCACGTCTTGGGTAGAGAGACCCCACAGTTAGCACTCTGGTTCCTGCAGTATTATTCCCAACTGACATGCTAAGCCTGAAGATTTCCATCCTGGTCAGGTGTAGCACATTATAAAGGAACTTAGAGGATGTCACGCTAAGAGATTTACTCTTTCCATGAGGGAGAGAGAAAGAACACACACATGCTGGATTGAGGGGACACAGCCCCCTTCCAGTATTAAAAAATTGTTTCCTTATAAACCATTTCAGTGTTATTCTGTTCCATTATATCTGCTGTGACATTTGTAAGTGGATGGAGATTTTCTGTTTATTGGCTTCCAATCAGATCTTAAGATACATTGTTTGAAAGTGGAGATTAGTTCTTCTTGCTCTATCAGCCCATTGGTAGGAGGGTACCTCTTTACACCTATTTCTGGGCCAATTATTAATACCTCTGTCATAATTTCAGTTATCTGCTTGGCATAATGTAGTCAGTTCAATTTCATTTGTTTTATCTTGGCTCTGAGTTATAGATTCCTGTGTGATGATTCTTAAATCACAGAATCCGCATATAGAGTATATTGGAAAAATTGGCGATAATTTTTTCTTTTTTTGGATTGCAACTTAACAATGAAAGTGTAACTACAAAATATGATCTATGTAGTAAAAAAAAAAGAAAAATTTATTTACAGGGCAACAGTGGAGAAACAGACATAGAGAAAAGACTGATGGACATGGGAGAGGGGAGGAGAGAATGAAATGTATGGAGAGAGTAACATGGAGTTTACATTACCATATGTAAAATAAATAGCCAATGGGAATTTGCCGTATGGCTCAGGAAACTCAAGCAGGGGCTCTGTATCAACCTAGACGGGTGAGATTGGGAGGGAGGTGGGAGGGAATTTCAAAAGGGAGGGGATATATATATATATATACCTATGGCTGATTCATGTTGAGGTTTGATAGAAAACAGCAAAATTCTGTAAAGCAGTTATCCTTCAAGAAAAAATAAATTAAAAAAAACTGTTTAACATTTAGATTCATTTATATTTGGCATTAGGCTTCCTGCCCCTCATCCATGTTTCCAGAGAATTTCAAGGACTGTTTCTAGCTTCTGGTCTCAACATTATTCTTGTAGTTTTCAATGTCTGTGCACTGTGTCAACTGTCATGTTATGGAGGTCGTCTTTTGGCTTATTCATTGTACTAGAATTTTATCATTTGAAATAAAGGGAAGGGATAGGAAAATGAAAAAGTAGAATTTATTATCCAGCTTATTTCATGCTCATTTTATGCCTATTCAGACTATAACTCATTTTCTTTTTTTCAATAAAATTTATTGAATTAAATTTACAAATTTCACCTCAAATGACAATGATTGACTAAATAGATTGCAGGCTCCGGTTTAGAAAAATGTAATAAACAATGATTTTCAGTTGATGAACTCTCCATATGATGTTTGGTGGTCGCTGTCACAAACCAGGACAATAATGTTTAAGAAACAGGAAAAATAAATGAGCACCTACTGTATAGCACAGGTAACTCTGCTCACTGCTCTGTGGTGACCTAAATGGAAAGGAAATCCAAAAAACAGGGGTATATGGATTCGTATAGCTGACTCACTTTGCTGTACAGCAGGAACTAACGTAACATTGTAAAGCAAGTATATTCCAATTAATTAAACAAAAGAGTTCATTAAAACAAGAGAAGCATGAAAGTAAAACTTTGGTGGGGAGGAGTGGGAGAGTTCCAGATGACTGAGAGGAAATAGAAGGGCATGGCATTACAGTGCAGTGCTGGCAGCTGAGTGTACCTCCCAGGTACCAGTGTCATCCTGTCAATAGTTTCATCAGAAGTCGGCAACATGGATTGTAAGTCGGCAACAACATTAATGTGGATGAATGCTTTATGTTTTCCATAATAATGTCCCTCTAGTGGGGTGTTACGGAGAAGGCAATGGCACCCCACTCCAGTACTCTTGCCTGGAAAATCCCATGGGCAGAGGAGCCTGGTAGTGTCTATGGGGTCGCCAAGAGTTGGACACGACTGAAAGACTTCACTTTCACTTTTCATGTTCATGCACTGGAGAAGGAAGTGGCAACCCACTCCAGTGTTCTTGCCTGGAGAATCCCAGGGACGGGGGAGCCTGGTGGGCTGCCATCTGTGGGGTCGCACAGAGTCGGACACGACTGAAGCAACTTAGCAACAGCAGCAGCAGCAGCAGCAGCAGTGGGGTGTTATGTAGTATATCAAGCATATTCATACTGTTTGCCTTTATGATTGCAAAGTTTTGATATTTTGATATTGTGAGAAGTATGCATATACTTCCCTGTGCATACAAACATAGCCAACTTTGTTTTCTCCTATTTGCGGAGTGTTCCGGTAAAGCCTCGTAGATTATGCAGTCCTGGCTGAAGAAAATACTTGTGCATGTTCTCATTTTATGACTGATGTGAAAATGCTGGATGTCAAGTGAGGGAGAAAGTAATGTTGAAATTATTTCTCTTTTTAAGTGTGAGAGTGAAAGTGTTAGTTGCTCAGTTATGTTCAACTCTTTGCAACCCCATGAACTGTAGCCCATCACGCTCCTCTGCCCATGGAATTCTCCAGGCAAGAATACTAGAGTGGGTTGCCATTTCTTTCTCCAGGGGATCTTCCCAACAAAGGGATCGGACTTGGGTCTCCTGCATTGCAGGTGGATTCTTTACCTTCTGAGCCACCATTCAAGTATATATTTCTTATGTTGATATATGTCAGTCTGTAGGTAAGACAGCTTTTTCATTATCTCCACATGATACTGTTTGTTATTCAGATAGTTGATAAGCAAGTCAGAGTTGTTTGTGTCATGAGACAGAAATAAATATACAATGTTCTATAAAAATAATCAGGCTCATAAACTGATCTAGTAGTCAAGGAACAGTCATGTTTATAGGAAAGTCACATACACAAGGAAAAACCCAGTTATCATGTTATGTGTTAAAAGTTAGATAGAAAGACTAACTCTGAGATGGTAAGAGGAAGACTAACTCTGAGATCGTATACCTGGATGGGACCTGGATGGGTGGGTGGGAATATCAGATCTCCTGGAAGAGATGGATTTAGAGCTTGGCGTTGAAAGTCTAATTAGTTAATCTGTTTTAATGTTGATTATCTTTATGTGTTAATATCGTGCATTATAAAAGACTGGAGTATAGCATTTCATACGTAGTACTGAATGGTGACGGTACTTTGTCACTTTTAAAATGAGAATCCTAACAAATACCTGAAATGTATTAATATTCTAAATGATATTATATTTAATCCAATACTGATGACTCCATTACCTGACATCTATTTTAAAGTAATGAATATGTCAAAAAATACAGTCAGGATCCAGAATAATACGGCTCCTACCAGAGTCTACTAGAAAGAATAAGATAGGGGAGACCAGTTATAATGATGTTAGAAGAGGTGAAAAGCCAGATGGCAGAGGCAACCCAGACATTAGCATCTGTAGGAACCCACTATTGCAACTGAGACTTGAGGGATAAAGGGAAGGTGTGGTATTGCCTTGGAGGCCACAGAGAGAGCAACCCACACTGTGAAAGCTAGAAAACAAGTGAGACAGCCATTGCTTGGAGTTACTTGTTAAAACAGACAGAAGGAAAGAGATACCTCCCCTTCTTTCTTCCCATTCTGCATTTCCCAGCTCCCACCAGTGCCTCTAACTTGAAGCCAGTTGCTGACAGAGCTGGGAAATGTAATTTGCAGGAACAGAGGGAGGGTTGTCTCCAAGGACACATTACCGTTACATGGCAATTCTGATTTTGGAGGTGGGGTCGGGGGATAGAATTGAGGTGAGTTCAAAGCATTGATCTTGTGAGAGGGATTAAGTTTGCAGGATATTATCCAAAGCCTTATCATACTAGGTTTTCTTACTGGCATTGAGTTAACTAAATTTTTTTTTAATCCTACTGGAAAATTTAGCTTGTATCTTTTCATCATAGTGTTACTGTTAGATGCTTTTGAAAATTCTCTACGAATGATCTTGTTGGTTAATTTTCAAATGTTAACATACTGTAAATGTCAGGAAGTATTTGATCTTTTCTAATTAGAGCCAGTCTTTAAAACCCAAAACAACAGGTGACAGGCTCAGTTGTTCCGATGCCAGTTAGTAGCTCTCACAAAAAAATTATAGGCACCTTCTCCCTTTCCATCTTTTGGAGATTTTAAGAATGGACTAGGAAAAGTTCAACTCCTCCTGGAATCAAGCAGTGTCTACAACTTGAAGATAATGATGTGGTTTCTTGGTTCTTTTGTGATTTTTGCTTCTTGGAGGTTTGGGTCTGTGGCAGAGTTTGTAATTTGTTTCTTGATTGGATGGCAATGTCAGGTTTGAAATGGCAGCGTAATAATCAATTTGGAAAATTGAACATTAGCCCTGTGCTATGTGCAGTGAAAGTAATCTTTGTTAGCATGGGAGATGAGGCTGCAGTGAAAACTTGATGTTGGTCTGTGTTAAAATTTTGTCGCATCTGGAAGGCATTTGATGTATAAAATTACATCGGTTTGATACCATGTAGGCCTAAGACATATGGATGGGACATTATGCAGAAACTTGTTCTTTTCCATATTCTTTAGGTTAGAGATTTTTGAATCATAAGGAGTCCATTTGAATCTCCATTGAAGATAAACTGAGTAAAATGACAAAATGGAAGGAATTTTGAGCACATGGTCAACAGCTCTGTGTCCTTACACTCCTGATTCCCTTCTTTAAATTGATTAAGCACGTGGGCATGGTCATCATTTTTTCTCATTTTCTAAGTAACCATAGTAATGAATATTGGATTCCATGGTAGGCTGCTGTAATAGGCTTTTTATTATTCTTGGTTAAATTTACCTGCATTTTTAGCTTTCCTCTTAAAAAGATCATTTGAAGTAATATTGCCCCATAAAATTATAACACATCATATTTCTGTTGGGTTATAAACTTTTCAGAGTTCTTTCAAACATATTATTCCACTTATTAGAATAGTTCTGACCTTGTCATGAAAAAAAGAATTAAAATCATATTCATTGGGTATTTTTTGGCTTTTATTTTATCAAAAAAATTTACTTTCCTCTCATGCACAGTTTTCATTTGGAGGAAGTACTCCTCATCTGTTTCCTCATTTTATCCTTTAAGAAAAATGTTAGTTCACATGATGGTATTATTCAAGCAGTTTTATTCCTGGTAAATTAACTTTTGTCTGAAAAGAAGGGGACGTAAGTTCTTTGAACTACTTATCAAGGAACTGTTAGGACATTTAATACCATTATCTGCCACATCAGCAAGCTTCCTGTTTCATCAAGTGACTTTTCTGGTTTTTCTTCCTCCAATATTATGATACAGTTATTTTATAAACAAAAGTAGTATGAATGTCTGATGGACAAATCTGCTGTACCTTGGTAGAATGTATATCCTCTTTGTCTTACTCTGTTTCTCTGCTAATGATTATGTACTTTTGATTAAACATAAGTTTATTTTTTTACAAATACATCATCATAGACTTAAGAGCCATGATTTAATAATAAAGCAAGGCTGACTTGTTGATGACACACAACTAGTAGGGTATGTTAAAAAAAACCCAGTAATTTCTTTTCTCTAAACTCGTGTAATGATTTAAATATAAACATTTTAATAATTGGGCAAATTATATATTTTACCTTCAACAATGGAGAAATCTGTCGAAGTGAAACATTTCTTCTTAAGAACATATGCCAGTGGTAAAATGAGCACGGGAAGAAGTAAGAATATGACTCTTTGGTCACTGACCGCATCATTTGCTTGTATTTGTGGGGAGTTTGCACTTCCCTGGTGGCTCAGAGGTTAAAGTGTCTGCCTGGAATGCAGGAGACCAGGGTTCGATACCTGGGTCAGGAAGATCTCCTGGAGAAGGAAATGGCAACCCACTCCAGTACTCTTGCCTGGAGAATCCCATGGTAGGCTACAGTCCATGGGGTCGCAAAGAGTCAGACACGACTGAGCGACTTAACTTTTTTCACTTTTCACTTGCAGACACTAAAAAATACACTATATGTAGATAATAACCAAACAAGTAAAAATTATGATTGATGACTGCCAATTATAGTTTGAAAAAGATGAAAAGTATTTTAAGAGCTATCAGCCATCAAGGTCCGGTTCATTGTAAAGAGTGGTCCTTTTTTCATCACATATTGATTGGACGTCTACTGTATGCCAGGCAGTGAGTAAGGCTAATATGGATCTTGGCCCCATGAATGTTATACTCCAGCAGGAGACCTGAACACTAACACAGAACTTTACCTGTGTTGTTAGGGTTTCCAAGGTGAAGTATAGAGTGAAAACAGAGGACAGCTAGCTAGGTGCTATTTTGGGGTGGGAGGGGTGAGTGTGGGAAATTAAACCTTAAAGTATATTTTTAAAAAATGCATTTCTGCACAAATATTTATGCATATTTTCACTGTGACTAAAGCTAAAAGCTCTTACCTTTTTAAAATTCAGTTTTAAGTGATTGGGCAAGATGCAAAGTGATTCAGGCATGAAGTGGTTTGCTTAGGGTCAAAGCACAGGTATTGGTGGTTACTGAGTAGAACCCAGGAGTCTGACTCTCCAAACAGTTGTGAGAAAACATGTCCTGTTCCCTGAGAAGAAAGATTGCCAGCAAAATATTAGAAAGTCTTATGTCTGGTTTTAATCTAGATAAACAATACTGTATTAAGTTTGAGAGAAATATAAGAAATGATATAGGGCTTCCCAGGTGGCTCAGTAGTAAAGAATCCCCCTGCCAGTGCAGGAGACGCAGGAGAGGGGGATTCGATCCCTGGGTTGGGAAGATCCCCCGGAGGAAGAAATGGCCACCCAATACAGAATTCTTGTCTGGGAAATCCTACAGACAGAGGAGCCTGGCGGGCTACAGTCCATGAGGTCGCAGAGTCAGACACGACTTAGCAACTCAACAATAACAACAACAAGAAATGATATAGCAGGGACGGGCCATGTGTACCTGGAGTGTGCTATGCGTAGGACTTAGAATAGCGCATAAAGACCCCAGGAAAAAATAAAGCATATAATGAATTACTGTGCCAGGCAGAGTAACCAGTGCTGTTCAGGACACTGATGGTAAGAGTATTTGTTTTTTGCCCTGGTTTCCTTTTAAGAGAACATTTCAGACCAGTAGGATCACAAATGTTGCATTTGGTTTATGTTGAAATTCTGCATTGATTTTTCAATTTGCCTCCACAATTATGCTCTTGAGTCTGATGACATTCTGGTTTTCATTTTCAGATTCATATTTCACCAGCATTCTCTTTGCACTACATACCTTGCTATAAAATGCAGGTTTCGTGGTTTCCAAGGGGAAAAAAAAAGTATATTACATAGTATAGCTGAAATCCACAATGTTTCCCAGATGGGAAAGACAGAACATTCATCTCATCTTTTCCTCCTGGATCTGGTGGGGTTTTGGAAAGGGCTTCATTGTTTTCATGTGGCAGAGTGCATTGGCAAATTGTTTTCTAAAGTACGCAGTGGCGTGTTCTTCTAATATTATGAGATATGGGCAGCATTTATGAAAGATTATAAATCTTACAACTCTCCTCAGAAACTTAAAATACAGCTGGAAATGTTTTGCTTCCAACAAACATGCAATCTTCATAAAATTGGAAAAGAAATGTTTTGAATAAATAATGTTTTGGTTTATTTCTCTCTAGTGTGAGATCTGTTTTTTTTAGTCAAAACCATGCCATAAAACTCCTCCTTCTTCTACACTAACACCCTTGCCTCTGTATTTATATTTTGCTGGTGCATCTTTTTTTTTTTTTTTTCAGTTTTAAAGTATGCCAGATTGCTTTTCCTTGTTTTTAAAGATAGAAAACTGGATTTCTCCCAGGGACTCTTTCCCTAACTAGGATGGTTTAAAACCGAAACAAGGATTGAGTCAGTTAATTAATTTAAATGAGATTACAAATCAAAAACATATTACACAATCTTGATTTAATTACCGCATTTTATTTACTTAATTGAAAACACACTGTAGAAAGTTAGCAGTCTTGACAATGACCAGTATAGTATCTTTACATTCTATAAACTAAAGTCTTTGCAATCAAGAAGTTTAGATGATCCTGGTTGTGACCTTTGGTTCACTCAATCCCTGGATCAGTAGAGAGTCACTGAACTTAATCTTAGGCCAGAAAGGTCAGATACAATTATCCCTGCTTTCATTTGGGAGAGTTTGGTGCTAGTTAATGAAGCAGTGCAAACTTCTGGTCTGACATGTTGGCAGGTTTCATACTTCTTGGGCAGGGTTGTCCCACTGCATTGGTGAAGAGTCTCCTGGCATGAATAGATACCCTCTCAAATGGGGAGGTGATTTTTTTTACCCCCTTGAATTTCAGTGCCCTATATTTCCTGGCTAATCACTTGTGAACAAATTTTGGTCGTGAGCTCAAACAGATCCTCTAATCCTCCTGTTAAGCAGAAAGAGAAAGTAGCTCTGTAAAAGAAAGTTTAATAATAGAACTAGTGGAATGTGTAGGATAAGAAATAGAGGGGATAGTACCTATCTACTCTCTTGTTGTATATTTTTCTTTGGTTAAATAAGTTACTTTATCTGTAAGGAGCCTCAGCATAACAATTTTTTTTTTAATAGCAACCTTTTTAAAATCTCTGTGTTTTGCTATGTTGAAGATACATTTTAAAATCCATGTTAACCAATACAAAATGAGATCTGAAGGTATGGGTCTTCAGATGGAAAATAATATAGATTAAAATGCATGATTGAAAATATGTAAAAAGCCTTGTATTCCAAGTATTATTTTGAATCTGCCAAAAGTATTGGGAGAGATTTCATTTCTCTGTCTGCTCAGTACTGAGTTTAGGGGAATGGATACAGACAGCAAAAATATGTCGATGGCTCCATTAACAAAGTGACAGAGTTAACGACCACTTCCCGTGGATGGCTGGTTACGCGAGTTTTGCAGGGAACTTGATGCCGTATCATGGAATGTCCTATTGAGAATGGACAGACTGAAGCACAGAGGGAGAGTATGAGCGTTTTGCCGAGTGTTTCCATGCTTATGAGAGATAAGGAAGCACTTAGTTTTCCCAGGTTCTTTATGGTATTCTAATAACCATTTAAGAGCAGAAAAAGGAAATATTGCCAAACTCTAGTGTTGTGCCATCCCAGTTGATGAAAGAGCCCTCCATGAAAACTGAAGCTATATAGATTTTTTACTGTGCTGCTGAAAAAAATACAGCAGAATACGTTCTTGGAATTTTGATTACACAAGCTAACAACAAATGCCAGGGAAATTAGTGCTCATAGAAGGTAAACTCCTGAGAAGGAGGCAGGACAGTTTACACAGGGATAGGGAGGTGTGTAGGAGAAGCAAAGTTTTCTCCTCTCTCCTTGTAAAAGATGGATGTCTTTTGTCTTACTTTGTGTTTTCTTGTTATAAAGTGCACGGATTTGTATCCCTTCCTTCAGGTTTTTGTTTGTTTCTTACACTGGCTTTTCTCTTTCTTAAGCTCTTCCTGGCATACTATATATGTAATTTATAAAAATGTTCTATTTTAGTATGTTGGTAGTTAATAATGTTTTGGAGAAAAAGAAGGGGACTATTCTAAGCCTTTAGAAAACTCTTGTGGTATTCTTTAGTTGACAATGGGCTGTTTCTTTACCTGCTTAAAGCAGAGGAATATGACAAAGGGGCCCTTTATCACATGATGACTAATTTTAGTTCTAGCAGGAGGCTATCTGTAGGTTAACAGGTTACAGTGTGGATTTCATTTACTCTTCTGATATCCCTTGATATAAAAGCTATATTGTTAGCCAGTCACAGAATTTTAGAGCCAGAAGGGACCTGACAGGGTACCTTGTTCAACTGCTTCTTTGCACCAGAATAATTATATATAAAATTAATGCCTCTCAAATGTGGTTTTCTGTTGATACTCAAGTCATGGTGTCAGAGAGTAAAATGAATTCCTAAAACAAGCGTCACCTTGGGTTAGAAAGACAGCCTGTATAGAAAGATCATCAAAAGCTTCTTGGCTTCCTTCTTGCTTCCTGGAACCGCCCCCACAAACATCTCCTTTTTGTAGGAGAAAGCCAAATATGAATTTCTGTCTCAAAATACTTCCTCTTATCTACTCCCTTCCATTTCCAAATATTTCTTCAAAAATTAAAGGGAGAACTAAGACTTACAATAGGCTGGGAGACCCACCCCTTTTCTTGTTACAAAAGGTTTGCCTGCTTGATTCTTCTCTTTTTTTATTGTGAATAATTTCTAAAGACATTATTCTAAATTGAAGTATAATTGATTTACAACTTTTCAGGTATACAGCAAAGTGACTCAGTTATACATATACATATTCTTTCTGAGATTCTTTTCCACTGTAGATTATTATAATATGTTGAATATAGTTCTCTGTGCTATATAGTAGGTCCTTGTTGGTTCTGTATTTAATATATAGAAATGTGTATTTGTTAATTCCAACTCCTAATTTATCTCTCCTCTACTCTTTCTCCCTTTGGTAATCATAAGTTTGTTTTCTGTGTCTGTGAGTCTATTTCTGTTTTGTAAATAATTTCATTTTCAGCATTTATTTTTAGATGTTTCTGCATTGAGGAAGCAGGCCTAGTTTTTCTTTTATTCTAGTCTTTCTTCTTTGTGCACCTCTGTAGTTTATAGACAGATTGTTTTCTGTTCATTTGACAAACACATCTGTGAGACAGTATAGCAAAGATTAGGGCCATGAAGCTAAGCAGGCAGTAGCCCTGCCTTCATATAGTTCAGAATCTGAAAGGAATGACCTCAACATGGAGGAATTCAGGGGGAAAAAGACAGACAGCGTGTGCAAAGACTCAGGGGCATCAAGTGGAGGTGTGGTACACGTGGAACTGAGAGGCTGATGTGTGACCCAGGTGTCAGTAGGGGCCAGATCAGAGTGCCTTGAATGGCATCCTAAAGTTTTTGAAGTTTTTCTCTCTTATGTATTGCGAATACATGTACGAATTTTAGCAGGGAAGAAGCTTAAGCAGTTTTAGGTTTTAAAGAGATTACCTTGGTAGTAAAGAGGAATATGTATTAGGAAGATGTGAGATCTGTTCATTTTTCAAGACCCTGTTCCTGAGGTCCCCTCCCTCTGATATATTTTATAACATGTCCTTACCTATCCGTCATCAGTTCAGTTCAGTTCAGTCGCTCAGTTGTGTCCGACTCTTTGTGACCCCATGAATTGCAGCACTCCAGGCCTCCTTGTCCATCACCAATTCCTGGAGTTCACTCAGACTCACATCCATTGCGTCAATGATGCCATCCAGCCATCTCATCCTCGGTCTTCCCCTTCTCCTCCTGCACCCAATCCCTCCCAGCATCAGAGTCTTTTCCAATGAGTCAACTCTTCGCATGAGGTGGCCAAAGTACTGGAGTTTCAGCTTTAGCATCATTCCTTCCAAAGAAATCCCAGCATTGATCTCCTTCAGAACGGACTGGTTGGATCTCCTTGCAGTCCAAGGGACTCTCAAGAGTCTTCTCCAACACTACAGTTCAAATGCATCAATTCTTCAGCGCTCAGCCTTCTTCACAATCCAATTCTCACATCCATACATGACCACTGGAAAAACCATAGCCTTGACTAGACGGACCTTAGTTGCCAAAGTAATGTCTCTGCTTTTGAATATGCTATCCAGGTTGGTCATAACTTTTCTTCCAAGGAGTAAGCGTCTTTTAATTTCATGGCTGCAAATAGGAAGAACCAATTATTTCCTCTTGATATACACTCACTTATAGCTCCTATCCTGGAGGACATGGCAACCCACTCTAGTGTTCTTGCCTGGAAAATCCCCATGGACATACGAGCCTGGCGGGCTACAAAGAGTCAGACACGACTGAGCAGCTGAGCACAGCACAGCACATAGCTCTTTATCATAGTGTGCATTAAAAAAAAATTGTGCATTTCTGTCTTAGCAACCTCTGAACTTCTAGAATGTGTAGAGTGTATAATCTTCTTTTTGAAACAATATTTTAAGGGTCAATAATGAAAATTAAATGGAAATTTAATATATATTATGGAGAACTCATTATGTTCCAAACATTAGTAACTGGAATACAGAAGGTACTCCATAAACCTTATTGATTCTCATTTAATTGATGCTTACGTGAATGACCTTCAAAAATATCTTTCACAGTTGAGATGATCCAAGCACATCAGATAACTGAGTTCATCCCCTTCCACCTCTGCCCACTGCCCGCCTACCCCAAGAAAGTTAGTACTCAGTAACAAACGTTTAACAGGTTATTATTTATTTATCTTGTATATTTAACAAACATTTTATTGGACTTCCACCAGATTATCAGTAGAACACTAGAATTTCCTTTGTTTAGCAATGAGAATCCAAGCTAAATATATTTAAAGCTGGCTTCTTTCTAAAGCATCAGTTAGTCTATGGACATCAGTGAGAGTAATAATTATTTACAATTTCAGTTAGAAAAAATGTGTAGGAATTTTAAGGATTTTTAAATTTCTGAAGAAGGTTGTGAATATATTGGTAAATGATGGGGGAGGAGGGAGATTAGGAGAATGTAAAGTTCCCAGAAATCTTTAATTGAGTGAAATGTCATTTGGCTTTGCCTGATTATGAGATTGCTTCATAACCACTCAAGAGGCAGGGTGTCTTAATGGGTGGCCCACGTAGAGAACTCATGTTTTAATAGTTGCCATGTAACTCTGGACAAGTCATTTAGATCACTTAAGTATCCCAGGATTTGCCACAAAATTGAGTCATTAGAGAAACTTGGTTACTTCTTAGGTGAGGCTTAAATAGTAGAAGAACATGAAAGATTGGCTGCTTTTTAAAAAGGAGTGGATACAAGGATTGAAGGAAAGTTAGTAAGTGTCGTGTGTAGATGAGAATGTTTCTTAGTCCTGAAATCTTTAATCTGGGGGAAGAGAAATTGATTGTTTAAAAAGCACTAATTTAGAAATGGCTTCATTAACTGTTCTTTTTGCTAGAAGAAATACATTGTGTTTAATTCATACTTTTAAGACACAAAGATTGAGTAGTATAAGTTTTATATGTAATACAAAATATATTTCAGTCCTACATTCTGTCAAGTCAGAAAGAGACAAAGAAGTGTAAAAGATATAGATTGAGATCAAGGAAGAGAAAACAAAATGTGAAAGGAATGATGGGACTGGTTTGGGTCTGCTGCCTTCAAGAGCCATTTCCCTCTCTTTTTCTTCATGGCATCAGTATCTCAAGACTCATGGTGCTGGTCAGTTCACAGTTCCCATTCTGACTGCCCTCCTTCTTCAAAGACTTCGGTCTTCCAGAAGGTAATTTTCACTCCTGACTTTTGAGCACGACAGCTCCCTGAGAGCCTCGAAATGGCAGCAGTGCCTTCCTCCCTTCTGGGGAGAGTGGGACCAACGTATTTACAGAGGAATTCAAGAGGCACACACTTGCCCATCTTCAGTTAATTCAACACAGACAATGTTAGATGCTTACACTGGGATGGACAGATTTAGTCATATCCCTTTTCTCCCTTTCTTCCTGAAAGTCCATTAAAAAATATTAGTCATTTTTTGAATGTGTCCTTTTTATGTTTAATAATATCTTTTACATAATTAATTGTATAAGAGGTGTCTGACCAGTACTTAATGCTTATATAATAAAATCTTAGCAGTGATTCTGTAAATTAGGTAGTAATATAGTTAAAGATGAAGACCCTATGAGTTAAGGAATAAGATCACACTGCTACTGAGCGACAGAGCTGGGATTCACTATAATACGTGATGTGTGGGTACACACACATTTGCACACACAACACACACATTTGCACACACAACTTGAACAAATGTTGGAAGCAGTTAAAGAAAACCTTTGGGTATAGAGTAATTTGACCTAGGTGGTGGATTGGAAGGGTTTTAGATGTGGTCTGAGTAATTCTTTCTCTGAAGTTAACCACAATAACAGTTCATTGTTGGTTTCTCTGCCAACTGCAACTCCCTGGTTACTTCCTTTTCCAGCAGTTGGAATTAAGTGACCACCGATATGAGGTGACATAAGAGTTAAGAATAGATTAGAGTTAGAATTTACTGTTGGAGAAGTAAGTGTTCTCCTGCTTTGAGGGGGCCTCTTCTGTGTTTTGGGGATCCCACTTATGCTATTTTACTTCATGAGAAGGCACAGACATTGGAATATGAGGGAAAAATCTGTCATTGTGTGTCAGTAAATGCCAGGTTATTTTAGAAAGTGGCATTGTTAAAAGCAAATATACGATTCAAATTTAGGGTCTACTTCAGCTTTCCCTCAAATGTTTGTGGTTTTTTTTAAGAAATTTCATTTTTTTTTTTTCAGTTGAAGAAGCTGTTATCTGCAGTTGTTGCAAATGGGGGAAAAGGGTAATATACAGCAGAAAGAAATAGAGTTTTCCAAAGGGCTATTATGGTAACAGGGTGTGTCATTGTTCTGATGGAATACTTTCTTAGGAATGGAAGAGACCTTAATTCCTTACTGGTCCAAACTTCAGCAACAAGATGTTGGGAAAGAATTTTGTGCTCTGTTTTGAAACTGGTTTAACTAAACCTGCTGAGGCTCACCTGGAGTATACAGCTCCTGTACCCTGCAGATGGACAGCCTTAATCTGCCTCCCACTGTGTTGTCACGAAGATGGCATTAACCTCCTTGAGGGATGAATACCTAGACTTTCATAAATGTGAAGAGTCTACTTTATGAAGTAGACTTCCATAAATGTGAAGTAGCTTTATTAAACATAAAACATGGGGAGTCCCTGGTCAGTGGGTTCACCGTGTAAGTAGAAACTTCTCAAAATGTTAGAGTCACTTGAGAAATTAAGCTGGAACGTAGTATCAATTCTGAGGGACATTTGTCAGAGCAACTCGAGGCAGAAATAGCTGAGGCTATAGCAACATCATGTAATTTATCTTTTTTTTTTTTTTTTAAATGTAGCTGTCATACTCCATGCCTGAAAAGTAGCCAATATTGTGCCATCTTTTATGGGCAGAAAGAAAGAGAAAGATTGATCTCCTAAGTTAGAAGTCACTGAGTCTTGCCTTAAAACCAGAAAAACTAATAGAATTCATGGGAGATGAGACAAACCTTTTGAAGAGAATCTTATTCTTTTTGATTGTCTGGAGATGACTCTAGCCAGAACTCAGATTGCAGGAGTAGTCCTTAACTGGTTTCGTTTCCATTTGGAAAAATTAGAAATAAATTGGAAGATAATGTGGGAATCATTAAATATATTTACGAAGATTTTATAAAAAGTGTTCTAGGGCCAAAAAAAAAAAAAAAAGAAAAGAAAAAAAAAGGAGGGAGAAGAAAAAGAAAAAAGGCACAAGGATATGGGAAGAAGGGGAACAGTTCTGATTTCAGCATTAAATCTAGTTAGCAGGCATGAGGCAAAGGGCAGAAATAAATAACCAAGTTTTATACCAAAGGAAGTCAAAAGAATGTCCTTGCAATTAATAGTAGAAGCAGCAATTGCAGTATGTTAATAACTTCAATGGAAGAGCAGAGTAGCCCTGCTGAAAAACACCAGCATAAGATGTTTCTGCTTAAATAAGACTGGATCCCTGTCTTAGGTGTAATGGCTAGGTTTGGGGAAAGAGACTTTTGTCTGTGGCCACCTTCACATTTGCTGAAATTCACTATCAAGTTCAAAATTGCCTTTCCTAGGCAAGCAAAGAAAGCTTGCTGAATCTGAGCCATCCAGCCCAGTGCATTCACAGCCGTGAACAGCACATTGAGGAAGACACAAAAGAAGTAGACAGAATCTCTGCCTCTGCTTAGGAGCATGCAATTTAGTTGGGGAGACAAAACTAAATGCTGGAACCAATAAAAGAAGATTACAAAGCAACTTACAAGTAAGTGTATAATAATATGGCACAAATGACACAGATAAATGCAGAGGGGACATAGAGGAAAGAGGAGTGAGCCAAACACAACAGTGTCAGATTAGTTAGGAAGGCATGTTTCCTAACAGTACTGTAGCTTCTATGTTCCTTTCTGTATCATTGATGAGGAATAACGTGGGATAGGAAATTCAGATGTTCCGCATTGATCTCTTTCTCCTTATCTGCCGAGTCTGTCTATCACAGATGGAAATTAAATTGATCCAACAATTTACTCTCCACAAAGCCATGTTGGTTTCTACCTAGTAATTTATGCTTTTCTTGGTGTTTGCGAATCGATCGCTATTATGGGATGCAGTCAAATCTGGGCCTGGATCCAGTAGGTTGGGGGATTATTGGATTGGATATGTATGTATGCATGTGAAATCCTGGAAAAATGGACTCTAGTTTCTGTGTATTTTTACTCATTGGATAAAAACACTTTCAGGTTTTTTAAAAAAGCATGTTTAACTGCACTCAAATTGCATTTTTAGGGAATATGTCTTGTTTCATATTGCTCCTGACAGGCCCAGCCTTCAAATCCCCTTCAGTGGCATTGTCGCCAGACCTTTTGTTTTAAAAAAGCCTTTCCTTACCCCATGAATATTATAGATCTCTACATTTTTTTCCTCTCGACAAAGAAATATATATATGTATACGTATCTACAGATTTTCATGTAGTTTAATAAATAAAATATTGCTGCTGAAAGGCTTAGGAAAGTATACTTTATTTAAACACTTGACTTCATTGTTCTACCTTAAAAAATTTTTTAAGTCCTTCTGAGTATTGTGAAATTCTTTCAAAACAAATTAAAAAGAAAACATTTTCTGTGATTTCTTTACAGATTCTGGACAATCAGGAAGTCCAAGCCACAATGATCCTGCCAAGAATCCTCCAGGTAAATATGTGTTCCAGGACGTTTGCAATCTGACATTGTTGGAGAACAAAGGTACCACTGTATAGATAAACACCCCTTAATTGGTCAGCTGCCTATTTTGTTCTGGAGGGCAGGTATGATCGGGACAAGATGTGATTCTATTCAGACCCTTCACAGTGGCAAATACCTCCACATTGGCGTCATCAGTATGTACCTAATCACTAATGTTTTACTTTTTGTTGGTGTTTCTTTGAAAATGAATATGCATGTATTTTATAGTTAGTTGTGTATCCTTCAGGTGCTAAAAGGCACTGCTGTTTGAAAAGCCAAAAAGTTTTCTTTCTTTTAAAATGCACAAGAAAAATTAAAAATTTTCATACTCTTATTATAATTTATCAAATCTCATTACTTTAAAAGGTGGGGTCTGGTGGTAGATGATTATGTCTTCATGAGGGATTTTTACAAATAAATTTTTATTCCGTAAGGTTCTTAATAGAATTCCCAGAGTCAGGAAATAATGAAAATCAGGCTTTTCCTTTCATGTAATGTATGCCCAATACTTTCTTGGTTTTCAGAAGTTGTTTCAGCTCTAAAACTGGCTTTTATAAGAAATCATACTGTCTTTATGATTTTGTTTTTCCTAAGTTTGAAGACATAGAATTTTGATGTTGATTTAAGAGTAGTATCTTTTCTGATGAAGTAAAAACTAGTGCAAAGAAGAATTTCTAAAGTTTTAATCTTAGAAGATTTTTAATTGTACCTCTGACTTTAGTAAAAGAATGCTCTAAGAATAACGTAATAAAAACAAAAGCAAAAAAAAAAAAAAAATCAAATCAATCACATATACCCTCCACGTCCCAAAAGGATCTCATGTGTCTTTTCATTGAAAATAAACCCCAGATTTATAAAAGGTAATGATAAAAGTTTCCACAGGTCGACCCAGTTTTAGGTCCTTAATTGCTTGATCTTTCTATAATAATACTTTGCTAATGTGAAGTTGAAATACCTGAAAAATCCTCAAAACTACAAGAAAATATGTCAGAACAGTCTTGCTTTAAAATGATATTAGAAAGATATAGCAAGTAAATACATAAGTAAAGATGCAAAGTCAATACACTTTTTCTTCCTGAAAGACTGAAGGCAGGATTCTTCCTTGCCTATATTTTGTTCTTTATTTTTATCTTAGGAAAAATTTTTTCACCAACATATTAACTTCTTCTATATTGTACAGGATCATATTATATGACAAAAGTAGAATATCCTTCAAAGATTAAAAATCTCTAGTTATAGATTAAAATGTATACTAAATTGATTTTTCTTTACTTTCATCAAAATCACTTAATATGACTACAAATTGCTAATGAAACATTCAAAAACTGAAAGGATCTAAATGTAATTTCCAGTTAAATTGATTGTTTTATTTTCTGTGTGGATGAAACCACAAAGGTGAATTATTTAGAATATACTAAACTTTGTCACAAATTTTCTAAAGTTGAGAAAACTTATCAGCTTGCAGTGTCTTCAACTTTATTAAAATTTCTTCTTTTTAGTTGACTAACATTTCCTCTGTGTAGCATGATAACCAAAAGTGAATTGTATCCAAACATTTTTTAAAACCGTCGTTACTCATTTTACAAAGAACGGGGAAGGAGGGAAACCTTTACTAGAAAAAGAGTTGATAAGTATTGTAAGTCAGACTAAACAAAGGATATGTTCTTTGCATTTGAATGACAGCTTCGTTTGAAATTAATAAAGCTGTTATTGTTTGAAATGCATTTCTGAACATGTACAGAAAGAATCATGCTCGCTTAAAAATGTTCTGTGCTTGAGCTGAATGAATAATCTCAGAATAGTTATGCAATGACAGAATTAGATTTTTCAGTATTTGTTGAAAAGTATTTGTGCTTAAATTTTTCCTTTACTACATTCAATGTAACAGTTATTAACGTATCTGTTTCCATATAATATGACAGAAACAATCAAGATGAAACGTCTCTATTTTTTTTTTCCTATTAAATTTTCCTTAGAAATCAACCTTTTGAGAACTATGTCTTAAGACTGGAGTGTTGTAGGTAACTGCATACTATGATTAGTTGAATACTGTGTACATGTAAATTGTACATTGGTTACCAGTTTTTTCAGAGATAGAATATAATAAAACATAAAATATCAAAATTAAGTGGAATAAAATTAGAATTTTCTTTGATGATTCAGAAGCATTCCATCGTTTTAACTTGCTTTGTGTATCATTATATTTTGGTCTAATAGTGGAGATTATGAAGGAATTCTGTTTGATAAAAGCAAGAGTTTGTTCTGTAATACCTTGAAATAAATCAAGCCATTAGGAATATTAAAGTTTCTAATTGGAAATGTGAAAAAATCATAACTTATTAAGATTATTGTTTTGCAGTCAATAGGGATAAATTATACTTATTATTATAAGCTCTTTTCATAAATATAAGCCTGTTCGGTATTTTTAGAGCATAATTTATCTCTAGGAGCCTCTGTTCAGCTGCTTTCTGGCGTTGGCTGAAGTGTGAAATCTCCAAAGTTCACATTTAGTATAAGAAGAAGGGTCCATATCTTTATGGACAAGTTCAACTTACTACCATATGCAATGAAACGGTCAGATCCCTTTGCTGTTTGTATTGCTGTAACAAAGAGAAAGTAAACTTTTGAAAAAGATTGCCTTGAGTGGGAGCACTGTCTTGTCACTGCTAGTTTTCCACTAGGAGTGAGCAACCTCTGGACATTGCCACCTTCTTCTTCTGTGTTTATTGCATAACAAGTTGGGAAGAGACAAAAATTCAAGATCTTTTCAAGGCAACGTCTCTTTGAAATCTGTTTTCCTCTGTTGACATGAAGGTGGAAATCACATCCAATCCTCCTATAAGTACAGGTGCATGAATCTCCCACAAATGGGGCATCCCTCTGGCTTGGATTTTCTCCAGCATCAGACATGACTATCTGACATGGAGACATTTCCTTGCTGATTCAGAAGAACTTCTGAAACATGACCTTGAAGCTCTTTATACTGTAGTATGGAGTCTACAGATAGGCTTTTAGTTTTTAAAACTAAAACTAGTGTTTAGTGTTGCCTTCTTGAGATTCATATTTAGTAAGCAGACTAGTCACAGGTATTTGAACAAAAGCTATACATTTTGGGGAAGGAAGAATATTTGTTACTCACTATTTTTAAATGCATTTAAATAGTTTTTTATTGAGAAAAAATAGAGATGTTTTATCTTGTTTCTGTTTCTTTTTAAATAATAAAATAATATTTTTTATTATTTAAAAGTACAAATAATATGTTATTCAATGTTATTTATGTCAAATAATTTGTCACCTTATATCCTTTCTGGATAAAAATGGAGCTAAAGAAATACTCAAATAAGTTAAGTAGTCTTAGTACTATTTCCTTATACTATTAATATTCTGTGATTTAATGTTTTGTCTTCATCCTTTGTTACCTAGTGGAGATGGGCACCATAATCTTTTCTGGGATAAGGTGCCCCAAAAGTCTGACTTTGTCCAAGGACATGACAGTATTATTTTGGTTAAGAAACAGTAGACTACTTCATTTTTTGTATGATTCACGTTTTTCTTATTTATTTTGGGGTCAAAGGTTATATGTGTATATCTAGATGCTTCTTTTTGAACAGTAAATTAATCCCTTCTTAGCAATAGAACTGCAAGAGTCCTGTCTCAACTATAGGAAACAACTGTTGTGGACCAAAAGAGAATAAACCATTAAGTAAGGAACTTAGACACAGACCTAACTTTATTTTGAATGATTAAAACCCCCACTTTCACTTTGAGAAGGTGTGTGATTGGATTATAATCTTTTGAAATGAGCTTTGATGGGCTATATTATTTTGTGTCTCTATATTCCCTGGGCTATGAACTTTTAGAGTTCCCAGTCTCAGTCTCTTGCCCAGTCCTGGGGTAGTTGCTTTCCAAGAAAAACAAGACAGTCTCAAAGTTGGATTTTGCCCCTCAGTCAGCTAAAAGTGGATGCCTCATTTTGGAGTTCAGGAAGAGTGTAGGTTTGTGGGGAGTTGTCTCTTGGAAATATAACAAGGAAACATTGAATCCTAGGACACTTTTTGCAAATTCTATACTGAGAGCTTATGAAGCATTCTAAGTATCACTAACCAGAGCTTTCTTACCTAGAATGATATGGACTTATCCTGCTTTTCTTTTTTGCAAAATTTGTCAGATGCTTGTATTGTTTTCTGAGGTGCTTTTGCATGTAGTTTGGCAAAATCTCTGGCAACTATTAAGATCATATATTGGGTAAATGTCAAATAGTTTGTCATTTTATATCCTTTCTGGAATAAAAATGGAACTAAATAAATAATTGAATAAGTTAAATAAAGTGTATCTATTAACTAGCAATGTGCTTATCTTGCGTTTAAGACATTATTTTCCGTTTATATAAATTCTATATTTGAGAGATCATACAGTAGTTGCCTTTCTCTAACATATTTCATTTTATCATAACGCCCTCAAGTCCATCCATGTTGTCCCAAATGGCAGGATTTTGTTCTTTTTGTGGCTGAATAATATGCTATTCTATGTGTGTACCACATACATATCACAATTTCTTTATTCATTTACCCATCAATGGACACTTAGGTTGTTTTTGTATCTTGTCTATTGTAAATAACGCTGCAATGAACATGGGAGTGTGTGGTTTTTTAATTTGTATTTTCATTTTCTCAGACGTAGAATCAGTGGATCATATCATAGTTCTGTTTTTAATTTTTTAAGTGACTTCCATTCTTTTTTCTTAGTGGCTGCCCCAATTTACATTCCCACCCTTTTCTCCATATCCTCTCCAACACTTGTCTTCTCTTTTTGATAATAGCCCTTCTAACAAGTTCAAGGTGATATCTCATTGTGGTTTTGCTTTGCACTTCCCTGGTGACTAATGATATAGAGCATATTTTTATGTATCTGTGTATATCTCCTTTGGAAAACATCTATTGAGGATTTTTGCCCATTTTTAAGTCAGCTTTTTTGATTCTTTTGCTATTGAGTTGTATGATCTCTTTATATATTTTAGATATTACACCCTTATCTGATATATTCTTTATCAATAGTTTTCCCCATCAGTAGGTTGCTTTTCATTCTGTTGATGGTTTCCTTTGTTTGCAGAGCTTTTTAGTTTGATGTCATCCCATTTGTTTATTCTTCTTTTGTTGTTGTTGTTTTGGGTGTCAGATTTTAAAATCACTACCAGGGTCAACATCAAGGAGTTTACTATGTTTATTCTAGAAGTCTCATGGTTTCAGGTTTTACATTCAGAACTTTAATCCATTGAGTTAGTTTTTGAGTACAATCAGATAGTTTCATTCTTTAGCATCTGGCTGTCCAAATTTTCCAGTACCGTTTATTAAAGAGACTGTCCTTTACCCATTGTATATTCTTGGCTCCTCTGTTAAAAACTCAGTTCCGTTCAGTTCAGTAGCTCAGTTGTGTCCGACTCTTTGTGACTCCATGGACTGCAGCATGCCAGGCCTCTCTATCCATCACCAGCTCCCGGAGTTTACTCAAACTGATATCCATTGAGTTGGTGATGCCCTTTAACCATATCATCCTCTTTCATCCCCTTCTCCCACTTTCAATCTTTCCGAGCATTAGAGTCTTTTCAAATGAGTCAGTTCTTTGCATGAGGTGGCCAAAGCATTGGAGTTTGAGCTTCAGCATCAGTCCTTCCAGTGAATATTCAAGACTCATTTCCTTTAGGATTGACTGGTTTGATCTCCTTTAGTCCAAAAGATGCTCAAGAATCTTTTCCAACACCACAGTTCAAAAGCATCAATTCTTCGGTGCTCAGCTTTCTTTATGGTCCAACTCTCACATCCATATGTGACTACTGGAGAAACCATACCTTTGACTAGATGGACGTTTGGTGGCAGAGTAATGTCTCTTCTTTTTAATATGCTGTCTAGGTTGGTCATAACTTTTCTTGCAAGAAGCAAACATCTTTTAATTTCATGGCTGCAGTCACCATCTGCAGTGATTTTGGAAACCCCAAAATAAAATCTGTCACTGTTTCCATTGCTTCCCCATCTATTTGCTATGAAGTGATGGGACCGGATGCTTACTCCTTGGAAGGAAAGTCACGACCAACCTAGATAGCGTATTCAAAAGCAGAGATATTACTTTGCCGACAAAGGTCCATCTAGTCAAGGCTATGGTTTTTCCAGTGGTCATGTATGGATGTGAGAGTTGGACTGTGAAGAAGGCTGAGCACCGAAGAATTGATGCTTTTGAACTGTGGTGTTGGAGAAGACTCTTGAGCGTCCCTTGGACTGCAAGGAGACCTAACCAGTCCATTCTAAAGGAGATCAGTCCTGGGTGTTCATTGGAAGGACTGATGCTGAAGCTGAAACTCCAATACTTTGGCCATCTCATGCGAGAGTTGACTCATTGGAAAAGACCCTGATGATGGGAGGGATTGGGAGCAGGAGGAGAAGGGGAAGACAGAGGATGAGATGGCTGGATGGCGTCACCAACTCAATGGACATGAGTTTGACTAAACTCTGGGAGTAGATGATAGACAGGGAAGCCTGGTGTACTGTGATTCATGGGGTCGCAAGAAGTCAGACATGACTGAGCGACTGAACTGAACTGAACTGATGGGACCGGATGCCATGATCTTAGCTTTCTGAATGTTGAGCTTCAAGCCAAATTTTTCACTCTCTTTCACTTTCGTCAAGAGGCTTTTTAGTTCTTCTTCCCTTTTTGCCATAAGGGTGGTGTCATCTGCATATCTGAGGTTATTGATATTTCTCCTAGCAATCTTGATTCCAGCTTGTGCTTCATCCAGCCCAGCGTTTCTCATGATGTGCTCTACATAGAAGTTAAATAAGCAGGGTGACAATATACAGCCTTGACGTACTCCTTTTCCTATTTGGAACCAGTCTGTTGTTCCATGTCCAGTTCTAACTGTTGCTTCCTGACCTGCATACAGATTTCTCAGGTGTCAAGTCAGGTGGTCCAGCATTCCCATCTCTTTCAGAATTTTCTACAGTTTGTTGTGATCCACACAATCAAAGGCTTTGGCCTAGTCAACAAAGCAGAAGTAGATGTTTTTCTGGAACTCTCTCACATTTTCGATGATCCGTCGGATGCTGGCAATTTGAACTCTGGTTCCATTGCCTTTTCTAAAATCAGATTGAAAATCTGGAAATTCACGGTTCTGGAATACACGGTTCATGTATTGCTGAAGCCTGGCTTGGAGAATTTTGAGCATTACTTTACTAGTGTGTGAGATGAGCGCAATTGTGCGGTAGTTTGAGCCTTCTTTGGCATTGCCTTTCATTGGGATCAGAATGAAAACTGACCTTTTCCAGTCCTGTGGCCACTGCTGAGTTTTCCAAATTTGCTGGCATATTGAGTGCAGCACTTTCACAGCATCATCTTTCAGTATTTGAAAAAGCTCAACTGGAATTCCATCTCCTCCACTAGCTTTGTTCATAGTGATGCTTTCTAAGGCCTTCTTGACTTCACATCATTCCAGGATGTCTGGCTCTAGGTGAGTGATCACACCATCGTGATTATCTTGGTCATGAAGATCTTCTGTATATTCTTGCCACCTCATCTTAATATCTTCTGCTTCTGTTAGGTCCATACCATTTCTATCCTTTATCAAGCCCATCTTTGCGTGAAATGTTCCCTTGGTATCTCTAATTTTCTTGAAGAGATCTCTAATCTTTCCCATTCTGTTGTTTCCCTCTATTTCTTTTCATTGATCGCTGAGGAAGGCTTTCTTATCTCTCCTTGCTATTCTTTGGAACTCTGCATTCAGATGCTTATATCTTTCCTTTTCTCCTTTACTTTTTGCCTCTCTTCTTTTCACAGCTGTTTGCAAGGCCTCCCCAGACAGCCATTTCACTTTTCTGTGTTTCTTTTCCATGGGTATGGTCTTGATCCTTGTCTCCTGTACAATGTCATGAACCTCTGTCCACATTTCTTCAGGCACTCTATCAGATCTAATTCCTTGAATCTATTTGTTACTTCTACTCTATAATCATAAGGGATTTAATTTAGGTCATATATGAATGGTCTAGTTGTTTTCCCTGCTTTCTTCCATTTCAGTCTGAATTTGTCAGTGAGGAGTTCATGATCTGAGCCACAATCAGTTCCTGGTCTTGTTTTTACTGACTGTGTAGAGCTTCTCCATCTTTACTGTAAAGAATATAATCAGTGTGATTTCGGTGTTGATCATCTCATGATGTCCATGTGTAGAGTCTTCTCTTGTGTTGTTGGAAGAGGGTGTGTGCTATGACCAGTGCGTTCATTTGGCAAAACTCTATTAGCCTTTGACCTGCTTCATCCTGCTTCATTGGAATACCCAAGGCCACATTTTCCTATTACTCCAGATATTTTTTGACTTCCTACTTTTGCATTCCAGTCCCCTATAGTGAAAAGGATATCTTTTTGGGGTGTTAGTTCTAAAAGGTCTTGTAAGTCTTCATAGAACTGTTCAACTTCAGCTTATTTCAGCATTACTGGTTGGGGCAATGCCTTGGATCACTGTGATATGGAATGGTTTGCCTTGGAAACGAACAGAGATCATTCTGTTGTTTTTGAGATTGCATCCAACTACTGGGTTTTGGACTCCTTTTGTTGACTGTGATGGCTACTCCATTTCTTCTAAGGGATTCCTGCCTGCAGTAGTAGATATAATGGTCATCTGAGTTAAATTCACCCATTCCAGTCCATTTTAGTTTGCTGATTCCTAGAATGTCAATGTTCACTCTTGCCATCTCCTGTTTGACCGCTTCCAATTTGCCTTGATTCATGGACATAACGTTCCAGGTTCCTATGCTGTATTGTTCTTGACAGCCTTGGGCTTTGCTTCCATCATCAGTCACATCTACAATTGTGTGTTTTTGTTGCTTTGGCTCCATCTCTTCGTTCTTACTGGAATTATTTCCAGTAGCATATTGTGCACCTAGCAACCTAGGGAATTCATCTTTCAGTGTCCTATCTTTTTGCCTTTCATACTGTTAAAAATTAATTGATCATATATGTTTAGGTTTATTTCTGGGCTCTCTATTCTGTTCCAGTGATCTTATGTCTGTGTTATGCCAATACCACACTCTTTTAATTACTATAGCTTTGTAATACAGTTTTAAATCAGGGTAAGATGCCTCTTGGTTTGTTCTTTGTTCTCTAGACTGCTTTGACTATTTGGGATTTCTTTTCTTCCACTGAAATTTTATAACTGCTTGTTCTATTTTTGTGAAAAATGCCATTGAAATTTTGCTAGGGATGGCATTGAATGTATATGTTACTCTGGGTGTTGTGGACATTTTAACTACATTAATTATTATCCCTGAGCACAGAGCATCTTGTCATTAATGTGTGTCTTCTTCAGTTTAATTAATGTTTTTAGTTTTCAGTATAGAGTTCTTTCAATTCTTCTGTTAAATCTATTCCTAGATATTTTATTCTTTTTGATGTATTTATAAATGTGATTGTTTTCTTATTTTTTAATTTATTTTTCTGGTCATTATTAATATATATAGAAATGCAACAATTTTTTGAGTATTAGTTTTATGTTCTGTAACTTTACTGAATCCATTTATTAGTTCTTATAGTTTTCTGATTGGGTTTTAGGGTTTTCAGTATAAAATCTTATGCTATCTGTAAATAGTACCAGTTTTGCTTCTTCCTTTCCAATTTAGATGCCTTTTATTTCTTTTTTCTTCTTCTTTTTCTAATTGCTCTGGCAAGGACTTCCCATACTATGATGAATAAAACTGGAGCCAGTGGGGATCCTTGTCTAGTTCATAATCTTAGAGGAAAAAAATTTCAGCTTTTCCACTGAGTGTGATATTAGCTGCAGGATTATCATATATGGCCTTTATTATGTTGAGGTACATTTTCTCTGTATGCACTTTGTTGATAATTTTTATCATGAATTGATGTTGAATTTTGTCATACTTTTTTTGCATCTATAGAGATGACAGAATAATTTTTATCCTTCCTTTTGTGATGTAGTATATCACATTGACTGATTTGTGGTTATTGAATGATCCTTGTATCACCTGAATTAATCTGACTTGATCATGGTGTATAATTTTAATGTGATATTGAGTTTTTTTCTAATATTTTGTTAAGGGTTTTTTTAATCTATGTACATTAGGGATATTGGTGTATAATTTTTTTTTGTTGTAATGACATCTTCTACTTTTGTTACCATGGTATTACTAACCTCATGAGTTTGTACATACTTTTAATTTTTGGGTAGATTTGGAGAAGGATTGTATTGATTCTTTTTTGAAATCTTGGTAGGTTAACTGTATTCAGGTGGGAATAGCTGATCATGATAGATTTGGTTTTCTACAGATTCTATTCTGGTGTCTTGGTTGGGCACTGCCAAAGAAAGTCATTTGTGATTTGGGGTTGCACTTGAAATCTACATCTATAAAGTTTTCTACTGTTCATCTAGGTCTGCACGCACATGGCAGATGCTAGGTAGACCTTGTGTCTTGCACCTCATCACCTGTACCTCAACGCTGGCTGTTTGTTCCAATGTAGTGTGGATTTGGAGAAGGAAATGGCAGCCCACTCCAGTGCTCTTGCCTGGAGAATCCCAGGGATGGGGGAGCCTGGTGGGCTGCAGTCTATGGGGTTGCGCAGAGTCGGACATGACTGAGGCGACTTAGCAGCAGCAGCAGTGTGGATTTGCAGGAAGAGCAGGGCAGTTCTACCTGTCCTTATTTTCCAATCTAGATTCTTGTAGACATCTCCTGACAAAGGTACTTAATAATTGCTCTGTTGGAACTTTCTAAACAATAAAATACATATCCAAAAAAATTTCACTGAAGTGGTCTAGTCCTGAACTTTTATTTTTTGAGAGGTTTTGGATTACTGATTAAATATCCTTACTAGTAACTGGTCTGTTCAGGATTTCTGTTTCATCATGATTCACTCTTGGTAGGTTGTATGTTTCTAGGAATTTATCCATTTCTTCTAAGTTGTTCATTCCATAGAGTATAATTGTTCATTGTAATCTCCTATGATACTTTGTATTTGTGTGGTATCAGTTGTAATATCTCTTCTTTCATTTCTGACTTTATTTATTTAAGGCATGTATCTTTTTTTCCTTGGTCAGTCTAGATAAAGGTTTGTCAGTTTTGTTGATCTTTTAAAGAACTAGCTCTTAATTTCACTGGTATTTTCTATAGTCATTTTACCTTATATTCATTTATACCTGTTCTAGTCTTTATTTTTTTTCCTCCTTCTACTAACTTTGGGCTTCATTTGTTGTTTTTTCTAGTCCCTTGAGGTATGTATTTAGGTTGTTTATTTTAGATTTTCCTTATTTCTTGAGTTAGATCTTTGTCACACTAACTTTCCTCTTAGAATTGCTTTTGTTGCAGCCCATAAAGTTTGGTGTGTCTCATTTGTCTCAAGGTATTTTTTCTTGTTTGATTTTTCCTTTGGTCCATAGTAGTAACTATTGACTATAATAATATGCTAGTTTTGCATTAAAAATTTTTTTTAAATCAAACAATTTTTGAGGTTCATCTCTCCCCTACTCAACTTTATTGATACTGAGATTGAAGTTGCCAAAGGGTTGTCATGAATCTAATGAAACCAACCAAATAATTATGAAGAAAACTAGCATCTGCAATTGTACTTATCATCTACAGGGATCCCTAGGGCCTATATTTGACTTCTCACAATGTTTTTGTCGAAATTTAGCATTTGGAACAAACATTACTCTCTTAATAGTTACAGAAATAAAGCCACATTTATCTTTGCTGTTTGCATATGATGGCAGAAATTTACCATAGATCCTAAATAACCTTAGGGCATGTTTTATTTTAGAATATCATTCATGTTTAAGATCAAAGAAAGGGAAATATTTACTCTGACTTTTTTTTTAAATACAAAATTTATTTATTTGTTTGTTTTATTCTTCATGGAAAGCATTTTATTTTACTTATTTATTTTTTTATTTAAATTTTTATTTTTACTTTATTTTGCTTTACAATACTATATTGGTTTTGGCATACATTGACATGAATCCACCACGGGTGTACATGAGCTCCCAAACATGAACCCTCCTCCTACCTCCCACCCTACATCATCCCTCCGGATCATCCCCATGCACCAGCCCCAAGTCTGACTTTTTAACAATAGTCCATTCACTCCTTAGTTTATAAGTTCATACCCACTCATTCTTGTATCCTCATTTATCGTATCCACCAGAATCAAGTTGTTGTTGTTGTTGTTTTTTAATGGGGATGGGAAATGCACCATTTCATGATACATAGCTGCTGCTGCTGCTAACTTATTTCAGTCGTGTCCGACTCTGTGCAACCCATAGACGGCAGCCCACCAGGCTCCCCCGTCCCTGCGAATCTCCAGGCAAGAATAATGGAGTGGGTTGCCATTTCCTTCTCCAATGCATGAAAGTGAAAAGTGACAGTGAAGTTGCTCAGTCGTGTCTAACTCTTCGAGACCCCATGGACTGCAGCCTACCAGGCTTTTCCATCCATGGGATTTGCTAGGGAAGAATCAGTTGAGTTCAGTTCAGTCGCTCAGTTGAGTCTGATTCTTTGTGACCCCATGAATTGTAGCACGCCAGGCCTCCCTGTCCATCACCAACTCCTGGAGTTTAGTCAAACTCATGTCCATCGAGTCAGTGATGCCATCCAGCCATCTCATCCTCTGTCATCCCCTTCTCCTCCTGCCCCGAATCCCTCCCAGCATCAGGGTCTTTTCCAATGAGTCAACGCTCACATGAGGTGGCCAAAGTATTTGAGTTTCAGCTTTAGCATCATTCCTTCAATTGAACACCCTGGACTGATCTCCTTTAGAATGGACTGGTTAGACCTCCTTGCAGTCCAAGGGACTCTCAAGAGTCTTCTCCAATACCACAGTTCGAAAGCATCAATTCTTTGGCATTCAGCTTTCTTCACAGTCCAGCTCTCACATCCGTACATGACCATTGGAAAAACCATAGCCTTGACTAGATGGACTTTTGTTGGCAAAATAATGTCTCTGCTTTTGAATATGCTATCTAGGTTGGTCATAACTTTTCTTCCAAGGAGTAAGTGTATTTTAATTTCATGGCTGCAACTACCATCTGCAGTGATTTAGGAGCCCCCAAAATAAAGCCTGACACTGTTTCCACTGTTTCCCATCTACTTCCCATGAAGTGATGGGACCAGATGCCATGATCTTAGCTTTCTGAATGTTGAGCTTTAAGCCAACTTTTTCACTCTCCTCTTTCACTTTCATCAAGAGGCTTTTTAGTTCCTGTTCACTTTCTGCCATAAGGGTGGTGTCATCTGCATATCTGAGGTTATTGATATTTCTCCCAGCAATCTTGATTTCAGCTTGTGCTTCATCCAGCCCAGCATTTATCATGATGTACTCTGCATATAAGTTATGTAAGCAGGGTGACAATATGCAGCCTTGACGTACTCCTTTTCCTATTTGGAACCAGTCTGTTGTTCCATGTCCAGTTCTAACTGTTGCTTCCTGACCTGCATATAGGTTTCTCAAGAGGCAGTTCAGGTGGTCTGGTATTCCCATCTCTTTCAGAATTTTCCACAGTGTACTGTGATCCACATAGTCAAAGGCTTTGGCATAGTCAATAAAGAGAAATAGATGTTTTTCTAGAACTCTTGCTTTTTTGATGATCCAGCGGATGTTGGCAATTTGATCTCTGGTTCCTCTACCTTTTCTAAAACCAGCTTGAACATCTGGAATACACAATGCATGTATTGCTGAAGCCTGGCTTGGAGAATTTTGAATGTTACTTTACTAGCGTGTGAGATGAGTGCAGTTGTGTGGTAGTTTGAGCCTTCTTTGACATTGCCTTTCTTTGGGATCAGAATGAAAACTGACCTTTTCCAGTCCTATGGCCCCTGCTGAGTTTTCCAAATTTGCTGGCATATTGAGTGCAGCACTTTCACAGTATCATCTTTCAGTATTTGAAATAGGTCAACTGGAATTCCATCACCTACACTAGCTTTGTTCCTAGTGGTGCTTTCTAAGGCCCACTTGACTCCACATTCCAAGATGTCTGGCTCTAGGTGAGTGATCACACCATTGCGATTATCTTGATCATGGAGATCTTTTTTGTACAGTTCTTCTGTGTATTCCTGCCACCTCATCTTAATATCTTCTGCTTCTGTTAGGTCCATACCATTTCTGTCCTTTATTGAGCCCATCTTTGCATGAAATGTTCCCTTGGTATCTCTAATTTTCTTAAAGAGATCTCTAGTCTTTCCCATTCTGTTGTTTTCCACTATTTCTTTGCATTGATCACTGAGGAAGGCTTTCTATCTCTCCTTGCTATTCTTTGGAACTCTGCATTCAAATGGGAATATCTTTCCTTTTCTCCTTTGCTTTTTGCTTCTCTTCTTTTCACAGCTATTTGTAAGGCTTCCCCAGACAGCCATTTTTGCTTGTTTGCATTTCTTTTCCATGGGGATGGTCTTGATCCCTGTCTCCTGTACAATGTCACGAAGCTCTGTACATAGTTCATCAGGCACTCTATCAGATCTAGGCCCTTAAATCTATTACTCACTTCCACTGTATAATCATAAGGGATTTGATTTAGGTCATACCTGAATGGTCTAGTGGTTTTCTCTACTTTCTTCAATTTAAGTCTGAATTTGACAATAAGAGGTTCATGATCTGAACCACAGTCAGCTCCCAGTCTTGTTTTTGCTGACTGTGTAGAGCTTCTCCATCTTTACTGTAAAAAATATAATCAGTCTGATTTCGGTGTTGATCATCTGGTAATGTCCATGTGTAGAGTCTTCTCTTGTGTTGTTGGAAGAGGGTTTTGCTATAACCAGTGCGTTCTCTTGGCACAACTCTATTATTAGCCTTTGCCCTGCTTCATTCCGTACTCCAAGGCTGAATTTGCCTGTTACTCCAGGTGTTTCTTGACTTCCTACTTTTGCATTCCAGTCCCCTATAATGAAAAGGACATCTTTTTTAGGTGTTAGTTCTAGAAGGTCTTGTAGGTCTTCATAGAACTGCTCAACTTCAGCTTCTTCAGTGTTACTGGTTGGGGCATAGACTTGGATAACGGTGATATTGAATGGTTTGCCTTGGAAATGAATAGAGATCATTCTCCTGTTTTTGAGATTGCATCCAAGTACTGCATTTCGGACTCTTTTGTTGACCATGATGGCTACTCCATTTCTTCTAAGGGATTCCTTGCCACAGTAGTAGATATAATGGTCATCTGAGTTAAATTCACCCATTTCAGTCCCTTTTAGTTCACTGATTCGTAGAATGTCGATGTTCACTCTTGCCATTTCCTGCTTGACCACTTTCAATTTGCCTTGATTCATGGACCTAACATTCTTGGTTCCTATGCAATATTGCTCTTTACAGCATCGGACCTTTTTTCTATCACCAGTCACATCCACAACTGGGTATTGTTTTTACTTTGGCTCCATCCCTTCATTCTTTCTGGAGTTATTTCTCCACTGATCTCCAGTAGCATATTGGGCACCTACCGCCCTAGGGAGTTCCCCTTTCAGTATCCTATCATTTTGCCTTTTCATACTGTTCATGGGGTTCTCAAGGCAAGAATACTGAAGTGGTTTGCCATTCCCTTTTCCAGTGGACCACATTCTGTCAGACCTCTCCACCATGACCCGTCCATCTTGGGTGGCCCCACAGGGCATGGCTTAGTTTCATTGAATTAGACAAGTCTGTGGTCCGTGTGATCACATTGGGTAGTTTTCTGTGATTATGGTTTCAGTGTGTCTGCCCTCTGGTACCCTCTCGCAACGCCTACAGTTTTACTTGGATTTCTCTTACCTTGGATGTGAGGTAGCTCTTCACGGCTGTTCTAGCAAAGCACAGCTGCTGGACTAGGGTTATCCCCTCTTGGCTGCCCCTCCTGACCTTGAACATGGAGTAGCTCCTCTCGGCCCTCTTGCGCCTGCACAGCCACCACTCCTTGGATGTGGGGTTGCTCCTCTCAGCCGCCTCCCCTGACCTTGGGTGTGGGGTAGCTTCTCTCGGCCGCCTCCCTTGACTTCGGATGTGGGGTAGCATAGATATAATTCCAAACTTCAGCTCTTGACAATATGCAACAGACTATAAACAGCCTTTCTATTCATAAAAGTATAAGTAGAAAGAAAGTAAAAGGGTTGGTTAACTATAGTAAGACCTCACATTATAGGTAAACCAGCTTTTAAGTAATTTGAGAATGAGGTACATGGGAGTCAGTGTGAAAATCAAAGGATTTTTTTCCTAACAGGTTTTGTTTCCGAGGAGTTTTTCTTCTTTATCCTTTAACTCTTTGAAGGCATCACATTCAGTATATTTCTTAAATGTTCAAACTGAGGACAGAACTCAAGAGCAGAGGAGGGGTGGATGGGAAATGTGTTTTGTTAGCAGATTAATTTTAGAAGGTCTGGAAGGGCACATAGTCCTTAGCTACTGATTTTGACAGTTTGCATTATGGGTGTGTGCATGCTTGCCCAGTCACTTCAGTCATGTCTGACTCTGTGCAGCGCTATGGACTGTAGCCTGCCAGGGTCTTCTGTCCATGGGATTCTCCAGGCAAGAATACTGGGATGGGTTGCCATGCCCTCCTCCAGGGGATCTTCCCAACCCACTGTTCGAACCCATGTCTCTTATATTGGCAGGTGTGTTCCTTACCTCTGGTGCCACCTGGGAAGCCCAAGCATTATGGGTACTCTTGTATCACCCACTCCTCAAAAGTTGATCCACATAGCACTTGGCCCCATTCCTAGCCTCTTCAATAGGTCCAGTCTGATTACTTGTAATATTAATTTTGGAGGAGAAAGACAATTTAGAAATATTTTATGAGGACATGAAATCAGATTTATTTATATTGTCCCAATTATCTGCCCTGTTAGGCTACAGATACTACTACTTGAGTGCTACCTGGTTGCTGATTTAAGATTTAATTATTACATTCCAGGAGACAGGGTGTGGATGGATTAAGCTCTATATGAGTAGAGACAGCCATTTGTCCTGCACCATTCCACAGCAAGAACAATAAACAGCCTTGAAAGAGCTGTTTATAGGTAGATTTTTAGCCTCAGATATTTAATGGACGTCTGTTTGGTACGTGGCACTAGACTTGATGCTGTGGAAGAGTCAGAAGTGATTTACATAATGAACCTTGCTCTCTCAAAAGATTCTGTCCAGTCTTTAGGGTTTTCTATGTAGAGGATCATGTCATCTGCAAACAGTGAGAGTTTTACTTCTTCTTTTCCAATTTGGATTCCTTTTATTTCTTTTTCTGCTCTGATTGCTGTGGCCAAAACTCCAGAACTGTGTTGAATAGTAGCGGTGAAAGTGGTCACCCTTATCTTGTTCCTGACTTTAGGGGAAATGCTTTCAATTTCTCACCATTGAGGAAAATGTTTGCTGTGGGTTTGTCATATATAGCTTTTATTATGTTGAGGTATGTTCCTTCTATTCCTGCTTTCTGGAGGGTTTTATCATAAATGGATGTTGAATTTTCTCAAAGGCTTTCTCTGCATCTATTGAGATAATCATATGGCTTTTATTTTTCAATTAGTTAATGTGGTGAATTACATTGATTGATTTGTGGATACTAAAGAATCCTTGCATCCCTGGGATAAAGCCCACTTGGTCATGGTGTATAATCTTTTTATTGTGTTGTTGGATTCTGATTGCTAGAAAACCCTAAAGACTCCACCAGAAAATTACTAGAGCTAATCAATGAATATAGTAAAGTTGCAGGATATAAAATCAACACAAAAAATTGCTTGCATTCCTATGCACTAATAATGAGAAAGTAGAAAAAGAAATTAAGGAAACAATTCCATTCACCATTGCAACGAAAAGAATAAAGTACTTAGGTATATATCTACCTAAAGAAACTAAAGACCTATATATAGAAAACTGTAAAGCACTGGTGAAAGTAATCAAAGAGGACACTAATAGATGGAGAAATATACCATGTTCATGGATCGGAAGAATCAATATAGTGAAAATGAGTATACTACCCAAAGCAATCTACAGATTCAGTTCAATCCCTATCAAGCTACCAGCGGTATTTTTCACAGAGCTAGAACAAATAATTTCACAATTTGTATGGAAATACAAAAACCTCGAATAGCCAAAGCAATCTTGAGAAAGAAGAATGGAACTGGAGGAATCAACCTGCCTGACTTCAGGCTCTACTGCAAAGCCGCAGTCATCAAGACAGTATGGTACCGGCACAAAGACAGAAATATAGATCAATGGAACAAAATAGAAAGCCCAGAGATAAACGCACGCACCTATGGATGCCTTATCTTTGACAAAGGAGGCAAGAATATAGAATGGATTAAAGACAATCTCTTTAACAAGTGGTGCTGGGAAAACTGGTCAACCACTTGTAAAAGAATGAAACTGGAACACTTTCTAACACCACACACGAAAATAAACTCAAAATGGATTAAAGATGTAAACATAAGACCAGAAACTGTAAAACTCCTAGAAGAGAACAGAGGCAAAACCCTCTCCGACATAAATCACAGCAGGATCCTCTATGATCCACCTCCCAGAATACTGGAAATAAAAGCAAAAATAAACAAATGGGATCTAATTAAAATTAAAAGCTTCTGCACAACAAAGGAAACTATAAGCAAGGTGAAAAGACAGCCTTCAGAATGGGAAAAAAAATAATAGCAAATGAAGCAACTGACCAACAACTAATCTCAAAAATATACAAGCAATGTATGCAGCTCAAGTCCAGAAAAATAAATGACCCAATCAAAAAATGGGCCAAAGCAGTAAATAGACATTTCTCCAAAGAAGACATACAGATGGCTAACAAACACATGAAAAGATGCTCAATATCACTCGTTATCAGAGAAATGCAAATCAAAACCACAATGAGGTACCATTTCACACCAGTCAGTATGTCTGCGATCCAAAAGTCTACAAGCAATAAATGCTGGAGAGGGTGTGGAGAAAAGGGAACCCTCTTGCACTGTTGGTGGGAATGCAAACTAGTACAGCCACTATGGAGGACAGTGTGGAGATTCCTTAAAAACTAGAAATTGAACTGCCTTATGACCCAGCAATCCCACTGCTAGGCATACACACCGAGGAAACCAGAATTGAAAGAGACACGTGTACCCCAATGTTCATCGCAGCACTGTTTATAATAGCCAGGACATGGAAGCAAGCTTGATGTCCATCAGGAGATGAATGGATAAGAAAGCAGTGGTACATATACACAATGGAGTATTACTCAGACATTAAAAAGAATACATTTGATCAGTTCTAATGAGGTGGATGAAACTGAGCCAATTCTACAGAGTGAAGTAAGCCAGAAAGAAAAACACCAATACAGTATATTAATGCATATATATGGAATTTAGAAAGATGGTAATGATAACCCTGTATGCAAGACAGCAAAAGAGACACAGATGTATAGAACAGACTCTGTGGGAGAGGGAGAGGGTGGGATGATTTGGAAGAATGGCATTGAAATATGTATACTATCATGTAAGAAACAAATCGCCAGTCTATGTTCGATACAGGATACAGGATGCTTGGGGCTGGTGCACTGGGATGACCCAGAGAGATGATATGGGTAGAGAGGTGGGAGGGGGGTTCAGGATTGGGAACTCACGTACACCCGTGGCGGATTCATGTCAATGCATGGCAAAACCAATGCAGTATTGTAAAGTAAAAATAAATAAATAAAAGAAAAAAAGTTTCTGTCCATAAGTACATACAATATTTTACACATGTTGTGAAAAGATAGTATCACTTAGTGCTACAACTCATGTGTTATGGAGTTTGAAGTTGTGAGTTACTATTTCCAGCCATTATAAGGAGTGTATTCCCTGGTAGCTCAGATGTTAAAGAATCCAACTGCAATACAGGAGACCCTGGTCGGATCCCTGGGTTGGAAAGATCTCCTGTAGAAGGGAATGGCTACCTCAAGTATTCTTGTCTGGCAAATTCCATGGTCAGAGGAGCCTGGCAGACTACAGTCCATGCAGTCGCAGAGTCAGACACTTTTCTGAAGTGTGTCTGAAGTGAAAAGTGATTAGTAACAATTAATGGAATTACAAATTTCCCCTGGATCAAGGCTCCAAGTTTTACAGTGGTCACAAGGGCCATGAGGAGCATGACCACATCAGCCCCCTTCTCTGTAACTCAGCACAGTCACACTCATGCAGGTTCTTGGTGAAAGGTAAAAGGGAGGACTTTTTCATCCTCCTTTCTCTCCAGCTAGGTTTATCAAGAAGACTTTCTGCAGGAAGTATCATTTGATGTGAATCCCAATAAAAATCTGTTAAATTGTTACACTGTACTCCCCTAAAGACTTCAGATGAGATAACGTTACAGATCAAGATAAGGTGCATAAGAATAGAATATTAGAGATTATATCAAAGAGACAAAGGAAACATATTTTAAAGTCTCAAGGTAGAATAGAAGTATGGTTTTATGGTAGTCAGTTTTTTCCTCAAGCCTTTTGGCATGACAAGAAATGTGGAACGAAATTTTGTTGCATAGTTTTCCATAGTGAGGTGAGAAAGGGTACAAATGTATCTTTTGAGATTACTCTCCCACTGGCAACACTTTGTATCTTAGTCTGTTATATTCACTTGTATAAATATTTTCCTACTTGCCTTTACATACAAGCTACCAGCTCTCTCCATTGAAGATTTTCTCTATCCCTTACTCTTCCTGGTCCTCTCAGTATAACTCCCTTATTCTGTTAACTCCTTTCTGGAAACCTATTTCTTTAAAAAAATTAGGCCTTTTGGCCCTCATTTAGACAACCCCTTTCAACCAAGTGACTCATCTTGCTCTTCTTTTTCATGACATAATATAAAAGATTAAAATTTCTACTTACCTTCTCCTACAATTGGACTTCTGTCCCTACTTGAAATGATTCTCATTAAATTCACTTTTTATGACCTGAATCCAATATGGTTCCTTTCCATTCTATTCCTGTTTTGGTATTATTGAACATTTGATTTAATTGATGATATGCTACTGAAAAATTTTTCCCTTGGTTTAATTTTTTAAAAAGCTTTAGTTCACCAAGAACACTGAACATGTGGTCTGCCCTCTTAAGAAATTTTAAGTGATTCTAGAAACAGTATTGTAAAACACTTTTCTAGAGTGTGTTCATCTTAACTGAAACTTTTTGCCTGTTGACTAGTAACTCCCTATTTCCTCTTTGCCCCAGCCCCTAGCAACCACCATTTCACTCTGATTCTATGACACTGACTATTGTAGATTCCTCATGTAGGTGTTTTTCTATGACTAGTTTATTTTACTTAGCATCACATCTTCAGGGTTCATTCATGTTGTTGCATACTGCAAAATTTCGTGGGTTTTTTTTTTTTGTTGTTGTTGTTGTTTTAAAAGGTTAAACAGTATTTGCTGTATGTATATAACATATGGACTTCCCTTGTAGCTAAGTTGGTAAAGAGTCTGCCTGCAATGCGGGAGACCTGGGTTTGATTCCTGGATTGGGAAGATCCCTTGAAGAGGGAAATGGCAACCCACTCCAGTATTCTTGCCTGGAGAATCCCATGGACAGAGGAGCCTGGCAGTCTATAGTCTATGGGGTCTCAAGAGTGGGACATGACTGAGTGACTAGCCATGCATATACCATATATTTTTGTCCATTCATCTGTTGATGGGCATGTAAGCTGTTTCCACATCTTGGCTATTATAAGCATGAGAGTGGGTATCTCTTTGAGATCCTGATTTCAATCCTTTCAATACATACCTAGACCTGGGGTTGCTAGATTATATGGTAGTTCTGCTTTGAATTTTTTGAGGAATACTCCTCATATTGTGTTTCATAATGGCTGTACCGTTTTGCATGCACGCTTGCGTTCACCAGTGTGCAAGGATTCCAGTTTTTCACGTTCTCCACTGCACTTACTATCATTTTTATTTTTTGATAATGTGTGTGCTTAGTTGCTCAGTTGTGTCCCACTCTTTGCAACCCCATGGAATGTGGTCCGCCAGGCTCCTCTGTCCATGGGATTCTCCAGGCAAGAATACTGGAGTGGGTTGTCATGCCTTCCTCCAAGGGATCTTCCCAACCCAGGGATTGAACCCAGGTCTCCTGCACTGCAGATTCTTTACCATCTGAGCCACCGTCCTGATGAATGTGAAGTGAGATCTTATTTTGATTTGGATTTGGAATTAACAACAGTTAGTGATATTGAGCCTTTTTTCGTATGCCTGTTGGGCATTTGTATATCTTCTTTGAATAAAAGGCTATTAAAGTCCTTAGCCCATTTTAAATAAGGTTATTAGTTGTCTTTTTTCTTTGTTTTGCTATTATGCTGTGCATGAGTTAGTTGTTCAGTTGTGTCTGACTCTTTTGCGACCCTGTGGAGTATACCTGCCATACCTGTTCATGCGATTCTTCAGTTAAGAATACTGGAGTGGATAGCCGTTCCCTTCTGGGGATCTTCCCTACCCAGGGATTGAGCCCAGGTCTCCTTCATTGCAGACAGATTCTTTACTGTCTGAGCCATCAGGGAAGCCCTAGTCTTTGTTTTGTTTTGCTGTTATGCTGTAGGAGTTCCTTATATATTTTGGAGATTAACCCTTTGTCAGATCTATGGTTTGTAATGGTTTTCTCTCATTCTGTAGGCTGCCTTTTCACTGTGGTTTCCTTTCCTGTGCAGAAGTCTTTTAGTTTGATACAGTCTCATTTGTTTGTTTTTGCTTTTGTTGCCTGTGCTCCTGAAAACAGGGCCTTTTCCTGGTAATCCAGGAACCATAATGTTTTCTTTTAGTTACTGATTAACACATTTCTGTCTTTAGTTCTCTGTTTTCAATCCCCCTGTGACTTTTAAGTTCCTTCACCTTTCATTATTCTTAGATACATGCCTTTGGAACAGGTCTCTTTCCCAATGTTTTAAGTGCCCAACTTCTTGTTGGACATTTCGGACTTTTCGGACCCTGTGTCCCTTGGGTAACAACTCCAAAGTTCAATTCCTTTTTTTTTCCTGCCAGACTTTATCTCCACAAGGGCCACTGGAATCTCCACAGACACCCTTGGCTAGACTCGTCCCTAAGTTCTCTCTCAGGATCCTTTCTCATCCTCTACGTATCCATTTGCTCCTTATATACTCATATTCCAGGTCATGACTTTAAATGCTGTAAATGCAAGTATATCAGATTCCTTTCCTTTCCCTTTCACCCAGGTGTTTTGCCCTTTCTCTTCCAGGACTGCCATATCCACCCTAGGAATTCTTGTTCATCCTTTACGTCCACACCATTCCCTATGTCTTCTTGGATTGTCCCAGGCAGAGTGGGGCTTCTCTACCTGTGTTATGATTGTTGCTTTATGTTTTACCTATATTTGTTTATACCCCCATGAAACTGCTAACATTTTTAAATGAGTAATTTAAGACTCATTAATAATTCAGTATATTTATTTGTTTGACACATGCTTGGAAACATGACTCCAAAAAACAGGTTGTTGGTGCTTATCCATGGCTAGTCCAATTCTCTATGTATGAAAACAGTGCGGAAAAGTTAAGTGATTTTCCCAAGGTCCCAATTAGTTATTGGCAAATTAAACTAACTCATTTTTTCCGTAGGTCAGAACCTTTAATTCGTAGTAATTCCACTGCATTATTGGCACCTTTGTCCTTGCTTCTCATTCCTTACCCCCGATGGATGATACACTTTATTGTGGTGCATTGCTTTGTGAATGATGAGAACAGTTTGGCCTTGACTAGGCTTGGTCTAAGTATTGGTGAGTGTGCCATGAAGAGAAAGAAAGGAAAAATCTTTGTATTGAGATGACTTGGCAGGACAGTCTGGGTCCCCTGGCATTCACAGAGAGAACCACTCTTGAGTCCCTGGTGGCAGTTTCAACAGCTGTAGCTGCCAAGACAAAGAGCAGTGGGCAGGTGGTAAGGAAATGATGGAGGGCACTCCTGAGTAATCCTTGCCTCAGTGGGGTGAACTTGGGGAGAGATGTCAGCTGAGTTTCTGAGATGTGGGATCGGAGCATTGGTGAAGGAGGAGGCTTCATTGCGAGGTTAGTACAGCTGCTGGACCTCAGTGCCTCCGTTGTGTTTTTGCGTCCCTCTTTTGAAGTTCACGTGCTTTACCTTTGTTTGTATAGGTCGGAGACCCACTTGGTACACATTCACAACTGTAATTTAAACCTAAAAACTACTTTCCTTTCACAAAGCTGTGACAGAAAGAACTAGTTCTTGGGCTATGGTTAATTATTCAAGCTTTCGTTTTTTTCCCAGCTCCTCACTTTATAATTGCATAGATTGATCTTGTGGTATATGAAACAATATCATCATAAGGTAACATAGAGTCCAAGTGAAAATATACTGATGTAGGCACTTAATTTATGTACTTCCTGGGTGGCATTCGTGGTAAAGAACATGGCTGCCAGTGCAAGAGACCATAAGAGATGCAGGTTCAGTTCCTGGGTTGGGAAGATCTGTTGGAGGAGGACATGGCAACCCACTGCAGAATTCTTGCCTGGAGAATCCCATGGACAGAGGAGCCTGGTGCCTATGGTGCATAGGGTTGCAAAGAGTTGGGCACGACTAAAGTGACTTAGCTTGCATGCATGTGCTTACTTTATACTGCACCTATTTCCAGAAAACTTTGAAGAGGCTTTGCACCTAAATAAGTTGCAGTTTGTCAAATTTTGGAGAGCAAGTCTCACTTTCTTTGCTGAGTGTCTAGGTTCCCCATAGGCAGGGCTGGAGTCTCTGTGTGAAAAGCAGTCTCCCTCGTGACTCACCTAGGTTAGGCTGTGGCTCAGCCTTCTGCCCCTAGCAGTTTGGTGATGGACCTTTCACTCAGGAATCTCAGGTTCCTTTTATTATACAGTGACTGCCTGCGTCTGAAGTTTCCTCTCAATTTAAATTCTTTCCCCTCTCTGTATTTACAAGGTTGGCTTTTACAGCATATGGCTACAATTTAATAATGCAAAGCATTTTCCTCCTCACAGCTGGAAAGCTGCGATTGTTTGGTATCACAGAGAGAGTGGACTTGCTCCAGGCTAGTTAAAATCACTGAACTCTGCAGAAGCTAAGCTTGCTGCATGGATCGTCCTATACAAAGGCACCCAGGGGACCCCAGGTTGCATATAAGAGCATCATGCTTGGAAAAGGGATCAATTCTGTATATTGCAAGCAGAATAAAATACTAAGTGTGTGTATGTGTGTATGTGTATAGGTATATATGTATATACATATATATGTATGTATATACACATACACCAGAGAAGGTGATGGCACCCACTCCAGCACTCTTGCCTGGAAAATCCCATGGATAGAGGAGCCTGGTAGGTGGCAGTCCATGGGGTTGTGAAGAGTCAGACACGACTGAGTGACTTCACTTTCACTTTTCACTTTCATGCATTGAAGAAGGAAATGGCAACCCACTCCAGTGTTCTTGCCTGGAGAATCCCAGGGACGGGGGAGCCTGGTGGGCTGCCATCTATGGGGTCGCACAGAGTCAGACACGACTGAAGTGACTTTACAGCAGCAGCAACATACACATACACCTCCCTCTAGATTTTAATCTGTTTCTACCTCATAAGATCGAAGAATGTGTTTTCAAGTTATTAGGCAAATCAATTAAAACCTCATTTCTTTTTCTGTAACTATCAAAAAGTATCAAGGTATCAAGTAACTTAAGCAAATACTTTTGTATGGTAATTTGACTCTTGGCTTTTATTGTGTTGTCCAAAAAATTCGTTCGGGCTTTTCCATATGGTGTCACAGAAAAACTTGAGCAAACTTTTTGGCTAACCCAATACATAATATCATTAGTGGTTGACAAATTTAACGGAAAAATTAGGTTTTGTTTTTCAAAGCTGTTATTAATCTTTTGGGGTCTTTTAACTTGTGTGCTGGCCTTTGGGGACCTTGCCCTCTTTCATTTTCTTTTATGTAGAATTAGGGACACATTCCTGTCTGCACTGAGATATTTCCAACTCTTGATTCTAATAGATATAGCCCCTTCCTCACCTGTACTCTTTACCTGAGCACATGCATTTCCCCAATGCATTTAGGAGGAAGAACACAGAAAAACCACTTGACTTTCAGATTTGATCTTATCATCATTAAAATCATCACATATACTTGTTAATGACATGAAATAAGCATTGATATGATATATATTTAAAAATATATACATCATAGGTTCCACAGATATGACGTGTCTGGAATAGACAAATCCATAAAGACAGGAGTTTAGAGGTATTGAGGGAAATGGGCACATAACTAATAATGGGTATCATGTTTCCTTTTAAGGTGATGAAAATGATTTGTAATTAGATAGATAGACTCTGAAGATATGGCAAACTACTAAATTGTATACTTTAAAAGGGTATGTGAATTATATCTCAGTAAATCTGTGATTTTCATGTCTTTTTTAAGTATTTATGAGCCATTAGGAAAAAAAGGTCTGGAACTCAAAGCTATGATAGAGACTTTGGTAGGGGGTTGTGTTGTAATCTGGGGGTTAGGGATCTCAGGAAATCCAGGAAGAGAGGCCCCAGGGAAGTCTAGCACAAGGAAGTCACATGGCAAATGGTATGAGATATGCATTTCTCTGAGCTTTGTTCTGTCTCAGTAGAGCCCCTTACTCAGGTGAGGTACAGAGGTCACCGGCACGTGCCAGTGATGAGTGACATGATGTACTGGCTCCATTGTTTATTCTGTGGCACTCTTGTAGGTATAGTAGATTTTAGTTTCAAAGTTTAGTATTTTGGGTTGCAGTCATTTTCTGAAATGAATTCTTTCAAACTGAACAATGTTTCCTAAATAAGTAAGCAAGGAATAAATGATCGTCTTTATTAGAACATAATAAAGTATTCTGCTCGTTGTTGGTCACTCGCCAAGTTGTGTCCAGCTCTTTACGACCCCAAGGACTGCAGCATGCTAGGCTTCCCTGTCCCTCACCCTCTCCTGGAGTTTGCCCAAGTTCATGTCCATTGCATTGGTGATGCCGTTGACATGGCATCCTCTGTTACTGTCTTTTCCTTCAGCCTTCAGTCTTTTCCAGCATCAGGGTCTTTTCCAATGAGTCAGTTGTTTGCATCAGGTGGCCAAAGTATTGGAGCTTCAGCTTCAGCATCAGTCCTTCCAATGAGTGTTCAGGGTTGATTTCCCTTAAGATTGACTTGTTTGATCTCCTTGCTGTCAAAGGAACTCTCAAGAGTTTTCTCCAGCACCATAGTTTGAAAGCATCAATTCTTTGGCACTCTGCCTTTTTTATGGTCCAGCTCTCTCAAGTGTATGTGAATACTAAAAAGGTCATAGGCTTGACTATACAGACCTTTGTCGGCAAAGTGATGTCTTTGTTTTTTTTAAACACACTATCTAAGTTTGTCATAGCTTTCCTGCCAACATCTTCTGGTTTCATGGTTGCAGTCACCATCCACAGTGAGTTTAGAGTCCAAGAAGAGGAAATCTGTCACTGCTTCCACCATTTCCCCTTCTATTTGCCATGAAGTAATAGGGCCAGGTGCCATGATGTTAGTTTTTTTAATACTGAGTTTTGAGCCGACTTTTTCACTCCCCTCCTTCACCCTTATCAAGAAGTTCTTTAATTCCTCTTTGCTTTCTGCCATTAGAGCAATATCATTTGTATATCTGAGGTTGTCGCTGTTTCTCCTGGCAATCTTGATTTCAGCTTGTAATTCATCCAGCCCAGCGATTCTCATGATATACTCTGCATGGAAGTTAAATAAACAGGGTGACAATAAACAGCCTTGTCATGCTCCTTTCTCAGTCCTGAAGCAGTCAATTGTTCCGTACAAACTTCTAACTGTTGCTTCTTGACCTGCATACAAGTTTCTCAGGAAACAGGTAAGATGGCCTGGTATTTCCATCTCTTTAAGAGTTTTCCACAGTTTGTTATGATCCACATAGTCAAAGGCTTTAGCATAGTCAGTGAAACAAAGGTAGATGTTTTTCTGGAATTCCCTTGCTTTCTCTATGATCCAGCAAATGTTGGTAATTTGATCTCTGGTTCCTCTGCCTTTTCTAAACCCAGCTTGGACATCTGTCAGTTCTCAGTTCATGTAATGCTGAAGCCTAGCATGCAGGATTTTGACCATAACCTTACCAGCATGGGAAATGAGTGCAGTTGTCTGGGTGGTTTGAACATTCTCCAGTACTGCCCTTCTTGGAAATTGAGATGAAGATTGACCTTTACCAGTCCTGTGGCCACTGCTGAGTTTTCCAAATTTGCTGACATATTAGCAGATAGCATTCTGCTATTTTATATTTAATATGCCCCTAGTTGACATCTGGAAATAACCCATTGCTTTACCTAGTGTTGACTGGTGAATAGTGGATTATCCATGAATTTCTGAGAGAGCATGTAGAAAGAGAAGCAGAGAGACGAGGAAAGACTATTGATGGGGTTACTCTTAGAACAGATGAGGAAGGCAAAATATTTTTTAAGTTCTGAATCTTAATGTGTTATTTTAGAAAATATTGACACTCTGTCCTTTTAACTAGAGCACCTAGATTTTTAAACTAATTTTCTTACTCTCTGTAACTGGTATTTTTGCCTTAGGTCTTAGTCCCTGTGATACATTCTGTAATGAGCCCTGGTGTTCTCCAGAATGTGAGCATCTAATTATTTCTTTCTCCTCCCCTGTCTGTGTTAAAGGTTCCCACTCTAGGCTAAACCTAATCTTTCCACGGCATCTGATGCAGCCCATAATGGTGTGTCCTCTGCTCGCCTTTCCATTGCCCACGTGGAGCTTGCACCCAGCCTTTGCGTTCACCATGTGCCTCTGCTTTGTCTTTGTTGTGTTTTTCTGCCTGTACTCCCTTGATGCTTCACCAGTGAAACTTCTCCAGACACTCTCTGCAGTACAGTTTACAATAACGACACCTTCATCACATTGTACTTGTCTTTTTCACTTAGTAGATTCTGAACACCTTCAAGTGAAGACTATTTGTATTTGTCAACCCAGTATCTAAGGCAGTGCCTGGCCAGAGACAGTGTTCAGCAGTGTTCAAGATTTAGGCAATAGAGGCTTAGACCAACAATAGGTTAAGTACATTTTAACCTGTTCTTGAGGTTGCATTCTCCAAAATCTGACCTAAGTCAGCAGAAGCAGAGTGTTTCATAGAGACAGTCATGGTGAGCTTCTTCTGCCCTGAAGATAATCTACGTGCTAGACATGACAGACTGACTGAGAGATGTTCTGAACTTCTAACTTGTGTAGCATGTCCAATGGTAAATTTGGTAGGGATGCATCAGACAGAGAATTGTAGTGCTCTAATATCATTACTGATTCAGGATACCAGTCTCAGATGCATCCAGTTTTTCTCTTCTCCCAAACTAATGAACTGTAGAGAAGGTCTATTTGCTATTTCATGCTTTTGTTTGGTATAAATATCAAAATATTCCTAGAGTTTATATGATCATGAATGTGTAAGCAGGTAAGGTAGCTTTCTAGAAGTTGTGAAAATTGCAGGACTAATGAGAGTCATTATCTTCAAAAATTTTCCTGACTACATTGACTATTCTTTATTCATTTGTGATTCTTTTGGAAATATTACTTTCTAAAAATTTCAACCCCATTGTTTATAGATTAAAGAGGTACTTTATTTATGTTTTATTAAGGTATAATTGACAGATAATATATTGCATATCTACCTATTATATAAATATATATCTATGTATATAAAAATGAAGAGAATACTTATCAAATATACAAAGCCACATATTTATGTGTGTGTTTCTGCTCTATTTCATTGATCTATCTTTTGCTAATACCAAATGTTTTCTTGATTTCTATAAATTTATAAGATTTTAAAATTATCTTTATGTTCTCTAGAGAAGGCAGTGGCACCCCACCCCAGTACTCTTGTCTGGAAAATCCCATGGATAGAGGAGCCTGGTAGGCTGCAGTCCATGGGGTTGCTAAGAGTCAGACACGACTGAGCGATTTCCCTTTCACTTTTCACTTTCATGCATTGGAGAAGGAAATGGCAACCCACTCCAGTGTTCTTGCCTGGAGAATCCCAGGGACGGGGGAGCCTGGTGGGCTGCTGTCTATGGGGTCGCTTTAGGTAAAGGTTCATTAGATGAAGGACCAGCAGTCACTAGAAATTGATTAGATTTGGAAATTCTACTGTTACTCATACTACTACTGCCATTACAAATAATTGTGTATTAAACCCTAAACACTTCATATATACGTTATTATTTAATAGTTGCTTCAAATCTGTGAGTTCAGCATTACTATCATTATTCCCATTTCACAAATGAGAATTGGAGGTGGGGAGTGGGGAGTAGAGAATTTAAGTATTTATTCAGTCATTAATAAAACAGAAAAAGCCTGAAAATTGAACTGAAATAGAGTTTAAAGTGCCAGAGCCTGGCATATAACAAAAAATGGTAGCCACTGTTGTATTATCATCATTATTATCATTATTATTATTCCTTATTTATATTAAATAATCAAATTTATCCAGCTAGTAAATGATAACAAATGATAACATGGGAATACCAGACCACCTAACCTGACTCTTGAGAAATCTGTATGCAGGTCAGGAAGCAACAGTTAGAACTGGACATGGAACCACAGACTGGTTCCAAATAGGAAAAGGAGTATGTCAAGGCTGTATATTGTCACCCTGCTTATTTAACTTATATGCAGAGTACATCATGAGAACTGCTGGACTGGAAGAAACACAGGCTGGAATCAAGATTGCCAGGAGAAATATCAATAACCTCAGATATGCAGATGACACCACCCTTATGGCAGAAAGTGAAGAGGAACTAAAAAGCCTCTTGATGAAAGTGAAAGAGGAGAGCGAAAAAGTTGGCTTAAAGCTCAACATTCAGAAAACGAAGATCATGGCATCTGGTCCCATCACTTCATGGGAAATAGATGGGGAAACAGTGGAAACAGTGTCAAACTTTATTTTGGGGGGTGCCAAAATTACTGCAGATGGTGACTGCAGCCATGAAATTAAAAGACACTTACTCCTTGGGAGAAAAGTTATGACCAACCTAGATAGCATATTCAAAAGCAGAGACATTACTTTGCTGACTAAGGTCCATCTAGTCAAGGCTATGGTTTTTCCTGTGGTCATGTATGGATGTGAGAGTTGGACTGTGAAGAAGGCTGAGTGCCGAAGAATTGATGCTTTTGAACTGTGGTGTTGGAGAAGACTCTTGAGAGTCCTTTGGACTGCAAGGAGATCCAACCAGTTCATTCTGAAGGAGATCAACCCTGGGATTTCTTTGGAAGGAATGATGCTAAAGCTGAAACTCCAGTACTTTGGCCACCTCATGCGAAGAGTTGACTCATTGGAAAAGCCTCTAATGCTGGGAGGGTTTGGGGGCAGGAGGAGAAGGGACGACCAAGGATGAGATGGCTGGATGGCATCACGGACTCAATGGACGTGAATCTGAGTGAACTTCGGGAGATGGTGATGGACAGGGAGGCCTGGTGTGCTGCGATTCATGGGGTCGCAAAGAGTCGGACACGACTGAGCGACTGAATTGAACTGAAATGATAACAAAGGAATCCACATCCAGTTATGTTAATTCTACAGCCCTCCATCTCAGTCTAAAAACTGTATGCATTTTTTGAAGCACAACCCTAAATTTGAGTACCCGGTAAATAAAAAGTAAACAACCAACTATGTCCTTGGAGAAAATACTAAAGAACAAGGGAAAGGATTTATCATTAAGATCCAGAAGAACATGTCTTTAAAAATGAAGAACTAAAAGCAAATTTCAGAGAAACATTTTATTTTCTTAGAAAAGGGGCTTACGTAAAATGAACAGATGAGAGAAGAGCTTCAATGAATAGAACATCATATGAGTTCATTCACCATTGCAATGAAAAGAATAAAATACTTAGGAATATATCTACCTAAAGAAACTAAAGACCTATATATAGAAAACTATAAAACACTGATGAAAGTAATCAAAGAGGACACTAATAGATGGAGACATATACCATGTTCATGGATTGGAAGAATCAATATAGTGAAAATGAGTATAATACCCAAAGCAAACTATAGATTCAATGCAATCCCTATCAAGTTACCAACGGTATTTTTCACAGTGCTAGAACAAATAATTTCACAATTTGTATGGAAATATAAAAAACCTCGAATAGCCAAAGCAATCTTGAGAAAGAAGAATGGAACTGGAGGAATCAACCTGCCTGACTTCCAGCTCTACTACAAAGCCACAATCATCAAGACAGTATGGTACCGGCACAAAGACAGAAATATAGATCAATGGAACAAAATAGAAAGCCCAGAGATAAGCGCACTCACCTATGGACACCTTATCTTTGACAGAGGAGGAAAGAATATACAATGGATTAAGGACAAATCTCTTTAACAAGTGGTGCTGGGAAAACTGGTCAACCACTTGTAAAAGAATGAAACTGGAACACTTTCTAACACCATACACAAAAATATACTCAAAATGAATTGAAGATATAAACATAAGACCAGAAACTATAAAACTCCTAGAGGAGAACAGAGGCAAAACCCTCTCCGACATAAATCACAGCAGGATCCTCTATGACCCACCTCCCAGAATATTGGAAATAAAAGCAAAAATAAACAAATGGGACCTAATTAAAATTAAATGCTTCTGCACAACAAAGGAAACTAGAAGAAAACTGAAAAGACAGCCTTCAGAATGGGAGAAAATAATAGCAAATGAAGCAACTGACAAACAACTAATCTCAAAAACATACAGACAACTCCTGCAGCTCAATTCCAGAAAAATAAACGACCCAATCAAAAAATGGGCCAAAGCACTAAATAGACATTTCTCCAAAGAAGACATACGGATGGCTAACAAACACATGAAAAGATGCTCAACATCACTCATTATCAGAGAAATGCAAATCAAAACCACAATGAGGTACCATTTCACGCCAGTCAGAATGGCTGCGATCCAAAATTCTACAAGCAATAAATGCTGGAGAGGGTGTGGAGAAAAGGGAACCCTCTTGCAGTGTTGGTGGGAATGTAAACTAGTACAGTCACTATAGAGAACAGTGTGGAGATTCCTTAAAAAACTAGAAATTGAACTGCCTTATGACCCAGCAATCCCACTGCTGGTCATACACACCGAGGAAACCAGAATTGAAAGAGACACGTGTACCCCAATGTTCATCACAGCACTGTTTATATTAGCCAGGACATGGAGGCAACCTCGATGTCCATCAGGAGATGAATGGATAAGAAAGCAGTGGTACATATACACAATGGAGTATTAACTCAGCCATTAAAAATAATACATTTGAATCTGTTCTAATGAGGTGGATGAAACTGGAGCCGATTATACAGAGTAAAGTAAGCCAGAAAGGAAAACACCAATACAGTATACTAACGCATATATATGGTAGAAAGATGGTAACGATACCCTGTATGTGAGACAGCAAAAGAGACACTGATGTATAGAACAGGCTTTTGGACTTTGTGGGAGAGGGAAAGGGTGGGATGATTTGGGAGAATGGCATTGAAACATGTATAATATTATATAAGAAATGAATCGCCAGTCCAGGTTCGATGCAGGATACAGGATTCTTGGGGCTGGTGCACTGGGGTGACTCAGAGGTGTGCTATGGGGAGGGAGGTGGGAGAGGGGTTCAGGATGGGGAACACGTGTACACCCGTGGCGGATTCATCTTGATATATGGCAAAACCAATACAATATTGTAAAGTAATTAGCCTCCAATTAAAATAAATAAATTTAAATTTAAAAAAAATTAGCAGGAAAACTAAAACTGGTTTCATACAGTTAAAATATGGATTGGAAAAATAAAAAAGATAGCTGATGTTGTGTAAATAATCACTGATACAGAGGACAAACTTGAGATATTTGTTCCAAAAGCAAAGGAAAAGAGCAGAGAGGTTAAAATTGGGAAAAAGGTTTATGATGGAAGAATAGAAAATCAAACATTAATTTAGGTTTTCATGTTAGGAAATCAGAAATTTTAGGAAAGAAATAGAATCAAGGACAAATGAAGAGAACTTTTATGAGCTAAAAATGATCTAAATATGCCGATTAAAAAGGCTGATATTCCTAGCCAATAGTAATAATATCGAAATATTATGCTGTTGCAGTTTTTGTATTTCATAAGTAGAAAGGAGAATCTTGTAGAGATTAGAGAAAAACAGTTACCTGAGTTTCTTTTAATGTTCGAGGTGTTTTATTTCTAGTCAAAGAGGATATAAATATAGTCTTTATTATTTGTTGTGTCAAAAATAGTCCCTTATTTTCTTTGTAAAAATTTTGCTTGAAAACTTCTTGCAATTGACAAAGTGATGCACCAAAAAAAAAAAAAAAAATAGAGAAAATCCTTAGATATATACTGATAGTTATATATATCCTGTAACTACTGTAACTAAAGAATTGCAGGTGGATTTTCTACCATCTGAACCACGAGGGAAGCCCAATAGACTAATAATAAAAATAATAAATAGAAATTTATGTCTAAGTAATGGACAGAGGAGCCTGGCAGGCTACAGTCTATAGGGTTGCAAAGAGTTGGACACGACTGAAGCAACTTAGCATGCAAGCCAAGTATTGAAAATAAGATTATAGACATAATTTCCTATGTAAAATGCAGTTCCTGAATATCAATATCAATAACAATAACAATTATCTGGGTCTCAATTTGCAGATCACTTTTTTTAATTGTTGTAAAATACATATAACTAAAAATTACCATTTTAGATGTAAAGTTCAGTAGTGTAACGTTTATTCATTTTGTTGGACAGCTGGTCTCTAGAACTTCATCTTGCAAACTGAAGCTCTGTACCCATTAAATAACAACTCTCTCTTCTCTCTTCCTCCATTCTTCTTTGTTTCTAGGAGTTTTTCTGCTCTAGATACCTCACCTAAGTGAAATCATACAATATTTGCCTTTTTGTTACTGGTTTATTGCAGACTACATTTTTAAGGACTGAAAAGAGGAAGAGATTTAAAGAGATTGGATAACTAAGAATGGCAGACTGATTTTGTCCTTTCAGGATAATTTAGTTTGGCTTTTGCTGAAGAGTCTCTATTGTTTGCTTTTATCTCTTTTTCTGCTTAGATTTGTTATCAGGGAAGCCTTCTCTTCGTGGAGTCAAGTACATTCTCAGCCACAATTGACATAATCATGTGTTGTTCTTTGTTGTCATTTGCTTGTTTTTTAATTTTTTTCTCTATTATATGGATAAATTTCCTGACAGTGAACTACCCTCATTTCTGAAATAAACTCTAATGATAATATAGCATATCATTCTTTTGATAACAGTATTATATTCAATTTAAATATATGAATTGAATGCATTCAGTTTTATCTAGGATTCTCAAAGTTGCATTTAACTGCAACTTATGTTTGCATAAATGCATTACATGCGTTTATGTTTGCATGACTTTGGGTTGGTTGTTTGCTTGCTTTGTTTTGATAAGGGACATTGCACGTTTAGTTATTTAAACTTTGCTGTCCTAATGAAGAGTTATGAGAGAGCCTTCTTCATAAGGTAGCTTGTCATCATTCTCTACAGCCTGGGAACATGTAAATAGCATTGAGATTTGAAGGCAAAGTAAAGGATAGCTCAAATCTAGCTGTGCACCCGTCTGTACCTGATGCCATTTTTAAAGGTGGTTTTAAAAATACTTATTTATGTTGTCCTAGGATTTTCAAATTTTAAAGTACACCTGAGCTCATTAAGCTGCCGATTCTAAGCATCTCAGTGGAACCTGAGCTTCTGCATTTCTAATAAGCTCTCAGGTTATGCCAAAGCATTTGGTTCTGGAATCACATTTTGAATAAAAAAAGACTAGCATGGTGGTCCCCAAATTTTGTTGCACATTGAAATCACCTAGGGAACTTTTAGAACATTTGCATGTCTGGGACACATCCATACCAGTTAAATCAGAATAGCTGGGAGTGGAAACCAAGCATAAAGTGTTTTTCAAGAACCCCATGGGCTTCAAATGATCAGCGAATTTTGGGAACTACTGTGCAATTTGTTTTGTTCAGGTTCCACTTTGCTGAATTTTGGTTACTTGCCCATTTAAGTTTCAAAGTCAGTAAGTTTCATGTTTTAATCTCTCATAATTCTTTTAATGTATTTGGTTTCTATGGTTATGTCTCCCTTCTATTCTTGTACTTGAAGCTTGTAAATAATTTTTTTGTTTTGTTTGACTTTTGGAGAATCATATTTCCTTTTTTGCTTTAAATATTCCTCTTTTTTCCATATTATTAATTTCAGCTTTTGTCTTTAATTCCCTTTTTAATTTTTCTTGGATTGTTCTGTTGTTTTTCTATGGCGAATAATTTTCCTTTTTTTTGGTCTTTTTTTCGTCATTGGTTCCTAGATAGTTGACAGTTTTTCTTTTGACTTTCTGTTTGATTCATTACTAATTTTCTTAATTTTCATGTGGTTAGAAGATATGGTCACTTTTTTTTCGCTTTTAGTTTTATTTGCCAAAGATGAGACAGAGTGGCCTGATGGCCAGAAACAGTTCTCTGCTTTTAAGAATTTGTTAACGTTTTCTTTTTGGTAAAGGACATGATCAATTTTTATAAAATGTCTGTGGATATACCAACAAAGTATAAGTTGTATTTGAATGATAGAAAGTGAGTCTTTATCTAGCAGTCATGTTCACATCTAAGAGAAATGTATTCTGAATTCTCACTATAATTATACTTTTATCAAGTTTCTTGTATTTTATTGGCTTTCATTTTATGCATTTTCCAGAATATTTTTGGTGAATGTGAGATATGTGATTTATCGTCTTCATTGATTATGTACTTCATTAATAATGTTCTTTATCCTGTTTATTGTAATTCACCTTAAATTGCATCTTAACCGTTGCTAATAGACACTGATTTTTTTTTTTAATTTGCCGAAATTCTTTGCTTACTATTTTATTTTCAACGTTTTGTTCTTATTCTCATTTTGTTTTAAGTATGTTCCTTAAAAATAGCTAGATTTTGTATGCTTTCATTAATCTAATGCTCTCTATTGGATAATTCAGTTCAATCTTGTTGTAATGATTGATATACTTGATTTTATTCTTCCTATTTTACTTTATACTAATCATTTATTTTCACATCTTATATCCTTATTTTGGCTGTCTTGATTAGCTCCTATTACATTTTGTTTCCTCACTGTAAAATTCTACCTTCCCTTTCTTACTCTTAGAATTAAACACCTCTTTTGTTATTATTTGAAGATAATAATACAGCCTGATTTACAGTAATACATATTGACTTAGTGGTACTATGATTATCATCTGTATTTTAAAGAAGAGAAATAGGGGGCATAGAACAATTGCTTAGCTTTCCTTAAGTTTACATAGTAAGTGACAGAGTTAATTTATTAGTATACTTTAATGTGGTTTAATATAATTATATTAATTATAGTATATTATAACAATATATAATATTTATTTCACTATAACGTCCATACAGTAAAAATAAACATAGTCCACTTAGTAAACCATAAAGTATATGTGCTAAGAAATTTTAAAACCTGCAAAAATTGATTTTCTTCAGTAATTTGTAATAATACTATTTCAAGGCCAGACAATAGGAATAAATTTCTTGAAAGACTAATAGTTGTCTAAGAATCTTTGCTGAAACAGATTCTGGGAAGATGATTTTACTAGTGAGTTTTTCTAGACTTTCAACTTTTTGTATTTTATTTTCATAAAGGATAGTGACTCATCCAGTCCATTTTATGAAGCACACATATAACCCTGATGTAAAAACTTAGAAAATAAAATACAAAAATTCCTACAAAAGTATCCCACCTACATATAGGGAATTTGGAAGAAACTGTCAATAAACCAGTTCAACAGTAAATTAAAGAGGTATGTACCATGAACCAACAAAGATAATATAAGAAGTCTGTAATATGTAACAACAAAAAATGCTGTAAGGGATAAAAAGGATAATCTCTACAAGACCAAAAAGGCATTTAATAATAATAACTATTCTGATCAGAAAACTTTAAAAAACTCTGAGAAAACTAGAAACAAGTGAATATGTCAAATACTGAGAAAGAAATCAATCATCAATGAATAGCCAAATTATTACTAAAAGTATTCTCATTAATATTATGAGTAAATATTCCTGCTATCACTCTTATTATTTACATGTATTTGAATGTTCTCTTCAAAGAAATGAGAATGTCTCTGAAAAAATCCTACCTTATTATAATTAGTGAAAATTATAGCATTAATGTAATGATATCTTTTCTCTATCAACTATCCACAATTAAAAACAAATCCCATTAATATGTCTAATATGTAATTCTGGCAATGGGGAAGTGACATGAAACACTCACGATCTGCCCGAGGGAATATAAATTGGCAAAAACCTTTATGGAAAGTAGCTTGACAGTTTTTACCAAGAGCTTTAAAAGAGTTTATGTCCTTTGACCCAGTAATTCCACTTCTGGGAACTCCAGCCTAAGAAAATCACAAGAATTGCTGACAAAGATTTGTGTACAAGGATGTTAATGGCAGTGCTGTTTATAATATTTTTTAAAATGGGAAATAACCTAAAATGCCAAACATTAGGAGAGTGGTCAAATAAAGTATGATACAGCCATGCAGTATAATATGATACAGGCATTAAAATCATGCTATTTAATTTAAAGGAAAGATATAATGTTAATTAGAAAAAGTCAGGATATGCATTTATTTAAATTTGATATCAATTTTATAAAAATACATGTTTATATGTTATGTAGGAAAATTTTAATGGACTGTAAGGAAAAACTAAACAAACATAAAAACATATATTAATGTAGTACTATCAGAGTGTGTTAAAGTCAGAAAAGTTCTCTCTGCCAGATCATGTAAATAACCATCAGGGATTTACATTTCATATTGAAGCACAAACTTCATTCTAAACTAATACTAAAATATTGTCCTTAGCTGTAGGCTGAGGTTCAGTCTCTGTGCAGAGAATCATTGCCTTTGCAATAATTAGTGTATCTATTTTATAATCATAGTTTCCATCCTTAACCATGGACAGTTCAGACCGGTTAGGAAACTGAAGAGAGCCCTGTCTTAGAAAATCACCAGTTTGTTAGGTTTTGTAGCTGAAGTTTTATGAAGATCAGCAAAGAGTTAGTATGAAATAATCTAGTGTTCTTGCCCTTTGCATCCATTAGCAAAAGGATTTAGGCATCTTTACACTCGGTTGAAGGAAGTGAATACTTGGAATCCCACAGCTGGAGCATGCCTGTGTGATATCCAGTGTCCTCTTCTTTTTCCAAATGCACAACGCAAGGAAACAGGAAAACCACCATGTAAGAAAGAGAGGACTCTAAGTGTTTCAGTGGGCTTTTGAGACACTCTTATCCAATTTCCGATCCATAATGAGAATTCGTAAATGCAGTAGCGGGGGGAGGGGTCTTGATATCCACTGGGAAACCCCCTATGTTTGCAGATACAAGTTTTCTCATCTGTAAAATGGTAACAACTTGAGGCTAACTACGAACTTGGCACGAACTCACGCTTTCTAAGATTTTCGTAGCTTGGCGTGTCTTGGTTATTATTACCTTTGCAAGGTTTCACATTCCTTTCTAGGACTTTTCTTATTGGGTGACAAACCTGTTTACTGAGCCAAAAAACAGTTCCTGGACTATGCAGAATAAGTCTAATCCACCATCTACATTAACAGTCCTTCAAATACTCGAAGACAGCTTTCATGAATTTAATAACTGCTTTCTGTGGTTTTTTTTTTTTTTTAATTTCAAGAATAGAACACAGTAGACCATAAAAATGAGCCATTATCAGTCTTCCTTTGGATTTTCTGTGTGAATGTTGTTTAACATTTAAATGGTGCTGATTATAATTTGAGATATTAGCAGTTAGATATGCCATTGTGTCACTCTGTTATTGTTTGTAAAGGAGGTTAAACACTATATTAACTTCTGAGCAGTGATTTATTGTTGCTTTTGTTAGAGAAAAATAAAAAGTGTAAAATAATATAATTTGATATTGCCTTTGAGAATTTTCAGTTTGCAAAGGTCTTTATTTCCTACTCAATTTTATTTTTTAAAAAGCATACATGTAGTGTAAATACAGCATCACATAAATGCTAAGTTGTTCTTTGCTTCCTGGCATAAGCTGTTGTGTAATATTGCTCTGTAACCATTAAGCAGCTGCTCTGTCTCAGAGATGCTCATATTTCCTTTGGTAGATAAAGGGAGTTTGCTAAATGAATGTCTCCAAATTGCTTTAAGATCTTTGGCCTTTGTGTCAGCTATTCTAGATTCGCAGTGGTCTATATAACACATGCAAACCATGTTTTTAGAAGGCCCCAACAGCCTGGAGGTTACAGATGGGGTTGTGTTAACAGCAAGAACCTGCGTTGTGCTGAGTCTTACCTTCTATACTGTATAGCAGGGCTCATGACTCGCTGCGTGATCCTCTCCAGTTATTTTCCCAGAGTCCTTAAGTACTATCTCTTGTATGCTTGTGAGCAAGCACAATTAGCTGTCCAAGTACCGTATCACCCCCTGATTCTTTTCTTTAGGCTGCCTCATCTTGGGTAATGCCTGTCCACTGTAAAGGCTGTGTTGCATGCAGAGATGCATGAAGGGGGCAGCTGTCTGCTTCGGGTGTCTCTCCCAGGCTTCCAGTTGGCTGATTCCCACCAACCCCCGTCCCTGCCCCACATAAGGTCATGGTGTCATTGTTATCTTGCTATGCCCCATGCAGGAGTGGAGCCCAGTGGGACCTATGATGTTGCAATTTTGCTTGTGGGTGCCAAAGCAGTTTGGACCTACTTCTAATGCCTTTCACAGTTTTAGTAAAATAGCTCTTTCAGTTTTCCTTGTAGATCCAAATTCCTTGGAACTCGGGGAATTGGGGATAGGGAGTGGAGAAGCATCCTGCAACATTCTGAATTGCCTTTCCTTTTCCATGTGATAGCCATTGTGTCTGTCTGTGTGTGACTGTCTTACTTTCTTCTTCCTGGTAGGATTACCTTGAGGTGACTATTTGCTACCTTAGGATTTGGTTCCTCATGGACCACTCATCACTCCATCTTGAGCGTGAAGCAAATAGAGTCCTGACTACTCTGGAGTAATAAGGAAATGAACTTCAGATAATATCCATATAGTGAAATGTTAGCCTGTATTGTTCAGTCACTAAGTCATATCTGCCTCTTTGTGACCCCATAGATTGCAGTACCCCGGGCTTCCCTGTCCTTCCCTATCTCCCAGAGTTTGCTCACATTCACGTCCCTTGAGTCAGTGATGCCATCCAACCATCTCGTAATCTGTCACGCCTTTCTTCTCCTGCCCTCCATCTTTCCCAGCATCAGGGTACACGTGGTATAATTTGTATAAATAAATTGAAATATTTACCATTTATTCACTCATTTGTCAATTTATAAATATTTGTGAACTGTTTGAACACTGCTAGTGCCTTGGTAGTTATTTTATACTAAATGCCTAGAGCTGTACATTAGTTACACAACAAAGTTAGAGATATAATCTGACTGTAATCATTACACTTTCCCTTTCTGCCCAATAACTTAAATAAACTCCTAAGCAAACAAATTCCAGGGAATAACAAGAATCAGTAAAAGTATCCTTCAGTCTTGAGCTATCTTTATCTTCATTGTTATAAAATTATTAAGGTATGCATTTGTGACCATGTTTCAAAAAGTTGAATTTTACAGTTTTTTTCTGCAAGTGTTTGCTGGTTAGTGTATATGTGGGCTCTGAGTTACTTGTTAGGGGAGAAACAGAGATGAACAAAACCCAGTTACTGCCCCAAAGAAGAAAAAACACAAGACTTGAAAACAGTTATCTTAGAAAACTTGAATGTACAAAGTGATGTAAAGTAAGTACAAACCCGGTGCTATGTGAATATAGAAAAAGAGATCAATTTTAGCTGGCGTAGGGGTTGGGAGAGGAGGGTGGAGAAGCAGTTTATGGAGCAGGTGGTGGCTGAGCTGGACACGGAAGGCTGAGAGTTGAGTGTGGATAGAGGGCCTTCTGATCAGAGGCAGCTATGTGAGAACGGCATGAGCGTGGGCCTTTACAGAGCGAATAACCTTGTCTGGTTGGTTAAGCACTCGAGCTGTCATCATGATAAGTAAAGTCTCTATATTTAATGTACTTGTCATATGTGAAATGTTGACTATACATAAAGTACAGTGTAAGCTATTATACTTTAGAACAACAAAAACAATAATGATAACCAATCAGGAAATTAAAACTGTCTTGTCTCCAGCTACAGAGCGGGAGTTGATGTCCTTTTCTGTCTCAGTGGCTTTTAGCGCTTGGTACAGTGGTATCTATCTGAAAGTTTCTCAGTAATCACTGAAATGAATTCAGCCTGACAGAAAATTAATTGCTCAAGAAGTAGGCGTTTCTTAAAATAGAGCTGCATTAAGTGGGGACATTTAGTTCTTATCCTCTTAAAAATGTATATCTTTTCTAAAGTAATGATTTAATATGAGACCTGAGTTTTATCACCAGCTGAGATCTCATAATTTCTTCTCATTCTTTCATTCTTTTTTCTAAAGAAGGTGAATGGATGGATATAAAACAGTGTTCAGACAGCCTTCAGACATATACAGCTCCTCTGTTTATTCCCAACAGTGAAGTATATGTACTAATTAAATGATTTTCTGTCTTTTCATGCTATGTATGGTTAAAAAGTAGGGAGGTGACTCTCATTCTGGTTAAGTTTCTAAATGGTTATTTATAGTTATCTTGAGACTGGAATTCAGTGTGTATATTTCAGTGTGTGCGTGATTGTTACCTCCATGAGCCAGTCCTAATTTATTGGTAATGTTTAATTGTGCCTACTCTGCATTTATAGTTTTATCTCACTTATTCATAACTCTGTAAAGTAGCTAATTTTATTGATATTATCTTTAATATATGAATGAAAACTCTGAGGCACAAAGAGTCTAATGTTCCAGGACAATTATTATTATTAATTCCTATAAGTTCACTATTAATTACTATGATTAATTATTCCAGGATGCCATGGTGGCAAAGTGTAGTCAGGAGTCAAAGCCCAGCTCTTTGACGTGAGTGTACCATGTTGCTAAACCACTTGTGCCTGTCTTTCCTACACTAAATCCAATCTCTCAGTCAGCCCCAAAGTGCTCTGCAGCATTGGATCAAATTGCCATTTCTTGGAATTTAGAGTTTTTCCCTGGAAGCATTCGAATACTGAGGATTTTCACACTTATTCTCTCCCTGGGGCAGCGGAGAGTATCCACATTCCATCTACCTGAGGTGTTCTTCCCCTAAACTTTCTTCTCGATGGCTAGAACCTGGCGACAGGACAGTCGGTGAGAGTCCCATCTCCAGTCCTGGGCAGAGCTAGGCCAGCCAGAAAGCCTGTTTGACTTAACTCTGGCTCCTGACCGGTGGAGGTCCCTGAAGGGTCAGGAGGCATTCCTGGAGGTCTGGCCTCACCACTGTTTGCCAGAAAAAGGATCCTGTTTTTGAAATGGAGTACCAGGGAGTGGCAGCAGGGTGAGAAAGCAGTGAAATTGTGTGAGGTATATTAAAGGTGCACGGAAATAGGCCCGTGTGAAGTATTTGCTCTGTGTGCCGGTTCTGCTTTTGTGTGATTCAGGAAGGGAACAAAGGTGGGAGGGCTGGTAACAGCAACTCACTTTTCTTTACTCAGGGAAGGATTTGTTAAAGAACAGTGGTTTCCAGAGATCTTTGAAGTAATTCCAACAAGGTGCTAATTGTGGTTGTGGTTTTCCTTTTTCTTTCTTTCTTTTTTTTTTTTTTTTCAAATGGTTGGACTTTAGTCTACCAGGTGCTACTGACCAAGGGCCCCTAAACCTTCATTCCCTATGCATGAGCCAGGCAAATAAAACCAGACCAATTGCCATGTACACTTGGAAAGTTACAATTTTTTTCTGAGAGATTATTTAGCTTCTAAACTGTAAACTTCTGTTTTAAAAGACCCAGTTTGCATTTCACCAGCATTTTGTTTTTAACGTGTCTTTGTTGTACGCATACTTGGTTTTTAGTCGAACCTTCGGTTTGAAACACTTGAGTGAATTCTAGTGTTAAATCATTTATTTGCTTCCTGCTTATGTTGATCGCTTTCCTCTTGATGTCTATTTTCAGGATACCTTGAGGATAGTTTTGTAAAATCTGGAGTCTTCAATGTATCAGAACTTGTGAGGGTATCCAGAAGTAAGTAAACTCTTATTATTTAATTATACAGTATGACTTAAAATGTTTTATATTTTGAAAGTGAAATACAGTATGAAGGGAACTATGTATTAGGAGAATTTGAACTTCTAAAATCTCTAACTTTTTGATTTCACAAGTGAATTTGTCTGGCTTTCTGAAATATTTGCATTTAAATCAGTACTTTTTGTAGTACAAAAATAATTTGGAGTTTGTTCTGCTTGCTGTGTTGTTGGTGTTCATTTAATTCACTGTTCACTCTGTGACCATAGATGGTCATTTATATCAAAGGAAGTGTGATTAATTAAATGTACTCGGTGTTGTTATGATAACCCACATAAGTTTCCTGTAGATAAGTGCTTTTTCATTTTGCTAACATTTTGGTGGGGGCTTGGAGATGTACAGGATATACACGCTAACAGGCAGAGTGTAGAGGGATGCAGAAATTAACTTTGCAGATTGTGGTTGGATATAGATAGAAAGCATTGTTATCCAAAACAATGCCAAATTGTTTTCACTGGCCACCTCACCTGAGACACCATTCTTGGCAGCTGGGAGGAGAATTTTCTCGAGTAAGTTTACCTGGTCAGCTAACTAAGCAAGGAGGAAGTTTTCTTGATCACCTCTTTTAGTTATTATGATGGTGTCTGCAGATATAGGTAAGAGGCAGTTCTGATCTCATTGATTATGCTGAAGGGAGTGACTCATTTCTACTTGCTCTCTTCTTTGATTTAGCTTATGTATGTACCTTTGATAGCTGTATTTTCACCTGGCATTTTGATAGGGAGTGTCACAGTTTGAAATGGTTTATTCAGATGATGTAGGGCCACTCTGGTCCCTGTTTAAGCTGTGTTTTTCACTTGGGTCAAATTCAGAGGTCATGAACAAGAATTATGATGATCCAAAAAGAAAAAAAAAAAAAGAGTTGCTGAGGCTAAGTATAGGTAGTACTTCAGCATGGCATTCAGTGAAGTAGTCTCCAATGCCATAGGTGACTTTGTCTTTGGAACTGTAGTTTCTCAAATTCAGATTTCTGAAGTGACTAGTGCACCTAGCCTGTGTTTCAGAGAGTTCTGTAAATAAACATTTAAGACTTTAGTAGCATCCTTTCTGACATAATTCTGCAGTGGATAAATATTATGCCCCAAATACTTCTGGCTTTGTCTGTTGACTAAGGAGTAGTATAAGTGACCAGAACTTCATATCCTGTATCCCTGTGTCTATTGCATTCATGTTTGCTAGGCAAGAGGATTTTGGTGGTCTATTTCACTGACCAAGGCCATGAGACTTCTGTGTTTTTCCTGATCAATATGTGTTGTGCTAAGACTGCAGTATTTGAACTTTTTATGTTTATTTTTAATTTGTAAAGGAACGTGCCTGAGTGACTTACTACCACTTAATAGCATTGTGTAAGAAAGGGAGTATTTGAAGGTGTGTGTGTGTGTGTGTGTGTGTGTGTGTGTGTGTGTGTGTGTTGCTCTTTAGCAGAGAGGCTATGCTGCTACAGTTATGAGACTTTATGAAATTATTTGTTTAAATTTGTAATTTTCTCAGTTTTATGTTTCTATCCTTCTTATAAGGATAATAGTGTTATCTGTCAGAAAATATTATTAGTTCCTCATTAGAGGTAACATTATGTTAGATGCTATGGGAGAGCCATATAAAAACTTATAAAAACCCATATTGATACTGTGAGAAATCTGAATTTGAAACTTAAAAAATGTATTTCTGTAACAGTTCAGAAGTGAGGTAAATTTAACATACATCATTCATTCTTTCTTAAATCACACTCTCCTCTCTTAGAGATTTTTAAGTTATCTGTTATAACAAGCATTACTGATTTGTAATTAGTATGTTAATTATCTATATTCATTCATTAGCTAATTAATTCAGCAAACATTTTCTATCCCATATGTAAATAGGTGTCTCTGAAATGCTTGAGAAGTTATTCTCCTAAGTGTTTAATATATCTACATTATAACCTTATTTATACAATTGAACTTCATTGTTTATGAAATAGGGTTTGCTAAGTAAACATCAACTTCAGCACAACCCTTTTGCTGTACATCACAAATTCTGACTTGAGGGTTTACGATATGTTAATGGTTTCTGTCCTGTGGGGTTTTACTCTGGTATGACCCTCTAATGTGCATGTTGACTTTAGCTAATGAAGCTGTTCAATTTTAGGATAGTGATCTTTCTGGTGAACGATATTATCTCCATCTTAAAAGTTGATTTAGGATCAGCTTTTGGAGTGAGGAGAACAATAAGAGAGATTAAGGGTTGCCCTCTAACCCTTAGAATCTGAGGTTTTTCTGAGCTTGGTTTCTAAGAGGGTATTGGCAGCCTCTTAAACATGATTTGCAGCCTTAAGGCCCCTTGCTGCTCTCTGGGAGAGGTGCTAACAATGATCTTTGCATCTGATAGAAGTTTTTCCTGAGGCTTTTAAATAGGCCTATCTGCCGGGACTTGCTGTTCTTACAGACTTTGTCATTAGATAATTTTTGTGCATGTGCTGTTTTAGAATTTGGCCATGTTCATTATTAATCTACTTTAATTTCTGTAATCTCCCATTTAGTGTCAAAATCTACACTACATTTTATATTGCTTGTGTGTAAATCTGTATACAAAATGCTTTTGTTTTTTCTTAAGCCATGACTAAAGCTTTACTCTCCGTCTTGTCCTCACACCCCTGCCCCAGTTTTAATGAGACTTAGTTGACATGTAGCACTATATAATTTTAAGGTATATAGCATAATGACTTGACTGACATACACTGTGAAATACCATAGTAAGTTTAGTTAATGTCTATCATCTCATGCAGTCATGCAGCTGTCAGAGAGAGAAAGAGAAAATGGTATTTCCTTGTGATGAGAACTCTTAGGATCTACTCTCTCAACATCTTTATATATATATATATATATATATATATATATATATATATATGCTACATTAGCTATAGTCATTGTTTTGTACATTACATCCCCAGCATCTATTTATTTTATAACTAGAAGTTTGTACATTTTGCTGACTTCCTCCAATTCTCCCTCCCCACTAATACCCACTTCTAGTAAACTTTTCTATGAGCTTGTTTTTTGTTTGTTTAGATTCCACATATAAGTGAGATCATACAATACTTGTAAATAAATTATTTGTGTTGCTTCCTTGATATTTTGAAATAATCCTTCTGGTACAAAATTTAGAAAAAAAAATAATATTTCCAAAGATCTGTAATTGTCATTTTCCTATAAATTATACCTAGTATGCTTATGGTCAAGCAATCTGTGTTGACTGTCATGCCATATGTTTATTAAATAGGAACTACAAATCTTTGTCTAAATATTGCATGAGCTTAATAAATTGCAGCTAATTGATATAAGATATAACATGTAAGTTTCCTGTTGGTAACTCAGTTCTTTGAATTGTATCCATTATTACCGTCGAAAGCCAAACAGATTGTTTTACTTTCACTGAGCCCCTCAAATGCCTCCTTCCAGCACTACTCTGCCTTCCAATGTCACGTAGAACATGGTTCTAATAATAAACTTTAAAGCATGTGGTTATTGTGGGATTTCTTACCTTGCATTTTTTTCAACCTCTGGTGTACCTCAAGCCACAACAAGCAACTACATTTTAACTGTCCAAAGAACTGAAGCCATTAGGCATAGTTATACATTGAAAACTAGCATGTTTATATAAAATGAAGCTAAATCATATTATGTAATATGAACAACCTAACAGCAGGCAGAAACTGCAGATCTTTACAGCTGAGACTAATCTTGTATGTATTAATTTATTTTGACTTAATTTTTAATAGAGCTATATCCAATTGTATATTCCTTGATTATTTCTCTGCCATAAAGCGTGTACCTTCTAATCACATTTTCTAAAAAGATGCTTTGTTAGTCTTGGCCTGCCTGATATTGAAATACAGTTCAACTGATAGTGAACACATTTCAGATGTCTATTAAAAATTCTACGTAAGAAAAATTCCTTGAAAATCAGTGGTCCCTTTGGAATTTTATACTCAACATGAGGTTAATTTGGAGAAAGGGGAAGATAAAGTGGACTCTCTGTTGTAGTGTGAATCTCAGAGGCTCTAGAGTTTTGTTGCCATGGGCTAGAATAGACTTTCCCTCATTGATGATCTTGAAGGCCTGGTGAAAACAGGTGAAGAAGTAGAATTTATTCTTAATCATTGTCCTTTGACTCCAACCTGGCTGATCTCCACCTTGCATGTCATCTCTGCCCATGACCTTGCTCTTGTAGCAACTGCTATTTAGAGTAACTTCCCTTTAGTACCCACCTCATCCTCTAGAGCCCTGGGCCAGCTGTGGCTTTCTGCAGATTTCTTGGACCATTCAAGCTTATATTGGATGCTTCTTCCCTTGAAATCCTATAGCATTTATTGATCATGTCATTCTTTTGGAAGTTTCACTATAATCTGCATTATGCTTGTATTTCCGTGCTTTTCATGACTGTTTTGTTTACCCAACTTGTTGCCCAATGTGTCTTATTACAGACAGGAACTATGTTATATCTCAGACAGTTTTGTGTCCCTTTCGGCACCTGTCAGTAATGGATACAATAACTTGTTGAATGCACAGACCTTCAGTGGATAGATTCATTTGTACCTATTTACTGCTATTCATAGGTTTTTGGACCATTACATCTTTGCTAACCACTGTAGGTTGCCAGGGAAGAGTTTTGGGGGAGAAAGCAAGGAAAGGGAACTCACACTTGTTGAATATCTGTTATCCACTAGGCATCATGATAGACTTTTATCACTCCTTACCTCATTTCATCCTCAAAATAGTCATATTTGATAGCTTATTATAATTCTCATTTTACAGTTTAGGAAACTGAGGTTTATAGCACGTAAATGGCAGAGGGAGTTAAAATATTAAGTCTGTCTATTTCCCAGTACTCTCATTCTAATACAATGTGCTGCCTGAAAGATTTATTCAGGAGGTTTAGAAACCAATTTTAAAAATTTAAAAAGCTGTAATCCATGGTATGACAACCAATACTTACATAAAAAATCTCAGTTCACAATATATCAGCAAACTAAAAAGACTTCTTGATTTATACCTTAAAGTATAAAACTCCTAGAGTATATTTTAAATGACTTATGAAGTTGGGCATATAAACTTTTTTAAAAACAAGACATAGAGTAAAACTGTACTTCCCATTCATATATGAAACCAAATATGTATTTTGAAAAAAGAAATCTTGACTTTTATTTCATATTTGTTGATTTTACTTATATACTTGCCTAATACAATAATTATTTTTATATCAAATAATTATAAATATGATATCTAATGTACTTTAATATTAATGTTAATATTATTATAAAATAATATTTTTATGGAAATATTTTAATTTGATTTGTTTAACAATAATTTGATTTTTAAGAGCTGAGTTAGTACAGAGGGGCTTGCTTTGTCCTGAGCAATAATCAGCATGTGTGTTCCCGGTGGTGCATCCATAGACTAGTGGGATGGCAGATGTAGTGACGGCTAACAGTAAGGACTGAATAAAGAAGCTTGGGCAGTGCGAGTAGAGGAAGGGATAACCAGTGGTGACTATTTTAGTGCCTTGAGTTTCCACACTTGAACATTGGCATAGTGAGGATGCTTGCAGGTCTTAACCAGTGGATGGTTGATACTAGAGTCTTAAGGGAAAGAGAATTCCTCTCATCCTCGCCCAGAGGCATGGAAAATATGAGATTATTATACCTGAATAGAGATGACAGTACGAAATGCCATTCCCAATGCTCTTTTTGTTGTCTTATTCCTCAGCGCCCATAACCCAGGGAACTGGAGTCAACTTTCCAATTGGAGAAATCCCAAGCCAACCATACTATCATGACATGAACTCGGGGGTCAATCTTCAGAGGTCTTTGTCTTCTCCACCAAGCAGGTAACTGAGAGAGGAACTGCTTTTCTTCTCAGTCTGATATGCAAATAAGTAGGTAGGGATACATGCACATAGATACGTTGGCCAGTAAACACAGGGAAATAAAACAAACAGTTCAAGATTTTTTGCTGATTTTTCACAGAGTTTTAATCTTTCTTGGTTAAATGTATTTTGAAATTTGAAAGTTAAGTGTAATTGTTGTTCAGAGCATTTTAAACAATCATTTCGGGGGTGGGGGGACAAGGGAACTATGAAAATGTATTAATATGATTTTTATCTTCTATGAAGTATTGTAATTTCACAAGTCATATAATTATTTTGGGGTGACCTTAAAAATGATGTTGCCCTGGTTTAGGATTGATCCACCCAACTTTTATCCTAATAGCATGTCCAAACTGGGGATAATGAAGTGAAAAATAAAATGTATCATTTATTTAACTTTAAAAGGCCTTATTCTAGGCCACAGGTTTGCCAAGTTCTTCAATTAGTTGATGCTCTTTGAATAATTTAGTTAACTTTTAGTTACCAGTGAAAGTATTACCTGCTCTGAGATTTGGCTGAGCCAGTTGGGAAAGAGCTACAGTGAGGTGACTTTGTCTTTTAGTTAGTTCTCTGCTGACATTCTCATTTTTCTCTCTTAACCTTCTAATTGTAACCTTCAGGAGTTTAAAAGGAAATCTTCTATTTAAATGAGGGAAAATTAGCTTGGAAAGTTATTGTGCATTAGAATGTCATGATATGTTCCTTTATTGTAGAATGATAGAAAAGGACTGAGTGAAAGAGAAGGCAAGATAAACAGATATTGTAGCTTTATTGGGGTTTTTGGAGGTCGAATCTTCAATACAGAAAGACCAATCTCATCTTCAGAGCACTGAAAATACCCATGATCAGATAAAAGATCCTACATGAATTCCAGAGCAAAACATGTATTTTATAATATCAACTTTAAAAAATAAAAAAATCTGGGTAACCATTTTCCTATGCTAGTCTCAGTAACAAAAATTAATTGCATTTGGATTAATTATGGGGTGGTGCACATTTGTACATTTATTAGCTAATTTAATTGTGTGTCATTTATGGTCAAACTGTGTTTTCCTATAGGAAAATTTCATAGCAAGTATTAGGTTTATTATTAGAATTGTCTGTGATATGGTAATTTGTTTAAAATGCTTTGATTTTTCTAAATTTAAAATGTGAATAGTAATATTTTTATTTTATATGATGGATCGGTATCTTGTCCACCAGCTCTTTCCTCATGATCATTCAGTATTAAATACAATACTATGTCATTTAGAATAAAAAAGTTTTAAAAAACATTTATCTTTTATTTCCTTGTAAAAATCTTTTCTCCCTCATTTCAAGTTTTCCTGTATTTACTGTTGATTCACAGATGAAAGAATTAGATTGAAGGAGGGGTTTAAAAATACATTCTAATTTTGGATACCCTAGAAAGAAACTAAGTATCTACTATTTATTCTCACTGTGAATTAACACTAATAGAAATTGCCATCTTCTACATAATTTTAATAGTTTGGGAGTTGTGAGTTAAATCTTAATCACAAATGTATCTATGAGTATACCCAGACATGCGCATGTTTCCAGGATTTTGAAAGAGTACAGTCTAGGAAGTCAGGCTGCTACAATTAACATGCTCTGGACAATTGATTTTCTTCAAATTTGTCTCCCTACTTGTAATAAAATGGAGGATTGGATTATGTGTGTGGCTTCTAAAGTCAGTTACAACTCTGAAATCCTATGATATTAGGTTTTTTATCACTGCTGCTGCTAAGTCGCTTTAGTCATGTCCGACTCTGTGCGACCCCATAGACGGCAGCCCACCAGGCTCCCCTGTCCCTGGGATTCTCCAGGCAAGAACACTGGAGTGGGTTGCCGTTTCCTTCTCCAATGCATGAAAGTGAAAAGTGAAAGTGAAGTCACTCAGTTGTGTCTGACTTTTAGTGACCCCATGGACTGCAGCCTCCAGGCTCCTCTGTCCGTGGGATTTTATCACTACCTCAAGTTTATTCAGAAGATTTCCTTTTTTTAGTTTTTACCTGCATGAGTGTGAATAAGAATTTTTTTTTTACTTTAAGGAAACAATATCCATTTTCATATTCATAATTGTTTAATAGAATATTGGTGGAGAGATGAAGGCATATATTAAGCAATATTGCATGTGGCATAGAATAGCTTTTTAATTGTGGCTCTAAATATTCATTTTTCTTAGTTATAGTGATAAAACCATGTTTTCTTTATTAAAATATATTATTTTGGAATTATACCATTGGGTTTGAATTTGGCAATGACGATTTTCATGGTTGACCTTAAGAGTAAAGGATCAGCAACTGTATTTTTTTTTAGGAAAAGGTAAATAAGAATATATGAAACAGTTTATAATCAGAGAAGTACTATAAATTTTTAATATTATTAATTATAGGGTTACTACTAATAATTACTATTTAATAAGTGCCGCCACTAAATGTATGAGCTGTATATTTAATAACTCATTTAATCCTCCCTACAATTCCCCTTTGAGCAATGTTTTATTGTTTCCATTTTACAGATAATTAAATTGAGTTTAGAAAGGTTATGGACCTTACTTATCTATGAATTCATATGAGAGGATTACATTGTTAATGGCAAGTACTGTACAAATGAACATTATTAATATTGATAATTATGATTTAGGTGCAATCTTAATAACAATTTTTAAGTTAGTATATATATCACATTAAGAATTCACTTTTTAACTACCAAAAATAGTATTTTACTACTGGAAATACATTTCAAAAGGTAAATATAAGAGACATCCTATTCATTACACAAATATAATTCTACTGTTATAATAAATGATACAAAAAACTGGAAATGCTTGCTACTCCTGTTGATGTCTTGAATACTCACCATTATTTCTGGGATATTATTACTTGTGTTTGTGGAAATTTCTCCAGCAAGAATATTCTTAGATTATAAACTTTTAGGTGATACACATCTTCCTAGAATTCCCATTAACATTAACTGTTGTCATATTTTAACAGCAAAAGACCCAAAACTATATCCATAGATGAAAATATGGAACCAAGTCCTACAGGAGACTTTTATCCCTCTCCGAATTCACCAGCTGCTGGAAGTCGAACATGGCACGAAAGAGATCAAGGTGAGTGATAAGGAGTCGCCTCTAGGGACAATGGAGGAAAATGTCAGCTCCTTCCATAAGTTTCATTTAGTCAAAATTTCATAATTGAATCAATATGGATTATATTTCTTCACGAAATGATTGCAGTACAGTTTTTTTTTAAGGTCATGTACTGATCAAATCGGAGAAGGCAATGGCAACCCACTCCAGTACTCTTGCCTGGAAACTCCTTTGGATGGAGGAGCCTGGTAGGCTACAGTCCATGGGGTCTCGAAAAGTCAGACACGACTGAGCTTTCTCTTTCATGCTTTGGAGAAGGAAATGGCGACCCACTCCAGTGTTCTTGCCTGGAGAATCCCTGGGACGGGGGAGCCTGGTGGGCTGCTGTCTACGGGGTCACACAGAGTCGGACATGACTGAAGCGACTTAGTAGCAGCAGCAACTGATCCAATGTTATTGAAGTTACAAAATTCCCATATATTTATGTGTTTATTAAAATTGAACTTTTTTTTTTTAGACAGAGTAATCTTTTAGAAACCTCAGTATGTATGTGACTAATGATGGTCTGGCCATATTAGTTGGTTGGATTATAGCAGGAGCATAAATTCTCATTCAGTCAGATCAGTTTGTTCCTCTTAATGGGGAATTTTAAGGTGGAGCCAAACTTTAAGCAGTTCTCAGGTGCCAGTTACTGAAAGTTCTCATTTAAAAGAAACCATGCTTTCTTTTGGAACTAGGTACAATGTGAACAATAAATAAAAGTGTGATATTAGACACTTGGTGTCTGAGTCAATCTAGTTATTTCTTCTAGATGAAACTATAACCTAACTCTAGGGCAGCTCTAGGAAAAAATATAAATTTCAAAATTTCAAAATTGACTCTCTAAATTCATACTTTGCTCTTTTTCTTTCTTAAAGTCTACTGGGTTAAATATATTTCATCAGATATACTCATGCCTTTTTGCCACAGTTAGAGGGAGATTATTAAACATGGACGCAAAGATTAGCTAACAATCTTTGTTGGTATGTGTGCAAAAATGACTTATAGAGCAGAACAAAGTGTATTTGAAAGTTGTCTTTAAAATTCTCCATTTAATTAAAAATGTAAAAAAAAAACAAAAAAAAGCTCATTATCAGTGGTTTTCAGTCCATAACTTGGGTGAGTATATCTGAGGGTTGAGGAGTTGCATGTCCAGTAATCTCAGGAAACCAAATAGTCCTGAAGCTTAGCAGTTAAAGCCAAAATTCAGGATTCCCTTTCTGCTGCTCCATGTTTTTCTACTGAGTGCCATAGGATTTAAAGAATGGTGAAATAGTCTTCATGGAGGAATTGACATTGAGTCGGGTGGAGTCGGGTGGGTCTCCTTTAGCATGCTGAGATTTTAACCTGTAAAGCAGGGGGCAGGGTGGATGAAGACAGTAACAGAGTCAAGCACTGAGGTGGGGAAGTAAGTTTCCGAATGGCCGTGTGTGTGCCCTGTGGCTGGCGGCTGTTTGTGTGAGTGGAAATAATGGGAGGTCTTTTAAGAAAGGATTTGAAAATCAGCTGAAGAGTTTGGGCTCTGAGATCCTACCCTACCTCCCCGATCTATTCTGTAGACAGAACCATCTTTTAAAACATAACGTCATATCATTCCCCTGCTTCAGTTACATCCTGCTTCTCCTCGGAGAGAATCAGGATTCCCTCACATGATTCACAGATCTTTCTGTGAATCTGGCCTCTGACCACTGCTCCAGTCTCAGCAGGGGCTGTCTGCTTCCTTCTCGTGCTTAAGCCGACTGCTTTGTTTAGATTTGAAAGTGTAACACCCAAGACCTTCATATAAGCCATGCCCTCTGGAACACTCCTCTTCTGACTCTTCACCTGGCAAATTCTTGGTCATTTTTCATGTCCCAGCCTAAATTGAGGGATTTCATTCTGAAACCTCTTGACACCTGGTATTGTTCCCTCTCTGTACTCATAGTATGTTGTTCCATATTTGCTTATGGGATTAATTGTCTGAGTCTGTCTGCATTGTGAGGACAGAGACTTTATCTGTTTTGGCTACTGTGTATTCAGAGCCTAGGAACCATGTGCAACACGTGGGGCTCAGCAGAGGCAAATTGATATTTGCTGGCTACGTGAACCACTGATAGGCGAAACACCAGTCTCATTAGCGAAGGCCAGAAATAACAGGGCCTTCATCAGACTTGTGGGAGTAAGAAGAAAAGCTAAACCCTCAACCCTTTATATTTTATTGCTTGTTTTACTGACGTTGTCAGCTTTTTCTAAACAAAGCCATATTTTCCTCGTCAGAAAATTGTTCTGGAAAAGATTCTAATGGTAATAACAATAACGTCGTGAATGTGTGGCAATGGATGTGTTGTGCAGAAGTGTAGGTGTTCTTTATGATAGAGAGTGTCACCCTGTAAGAGTTGATTCCTCTTTCAGCCTGCTGAATAAAGCCAATTTCAAATAATATTGTAAAACATTTTTGAAAAGTAGAAGAGAAACTGTCATTCTTTCTCTTTGTAAAATCATTGTATTGTCTTGGTGATTTTCTTTTATCAAGATGACTAGAATTATTGGAGAAGTCTGTAAAGGCATATTATATTAAGAGTAAGGAAGAATGATTCGTTTTCACACATGCTTAAAAAAAATGTGTGTTACTTTGATTCTGAGACCCTGAAGGTTTTGTAATGTGCACAATAAGCCACTGTGGGAAGAAGACTTCAACTATAATGAAAACATGAGGGCAGGACAGTACTATCTTTATAAATTTCCTAAACCAAATGCAGTGCTTCTGTTCGGTGAAAATTGCTTTCTTCAGATTTTCAAAATAAAATGCCTCATGGCTGTTCTTGTCCATCTTCACAAGTTCTTTAGTCACACTTGCCTGTCGTCTTGAAGGGAGTATTCTAAAGGGCATATTGAGTACCACTTGATATTGTAATGGCTTTAGTACATGTCTGAAAACCCCTGCACTAATTGGTATTCAGTGACTACTTACTGGTCGCTTAAAATATACTTGTGTTTACAATTGGCAGAAATGTTTAAAATTTACTGTGAATTATTTCCTACATCTGCCTTATTCTGTTCATGTCAATTTTGCACTAAAATCTACACTTGCCATAGTCCTTAAAACCGAGTGAACTATGTGAATCAAAGATAGTAAAATTATGGACAGTATGTGTCATTCCACCTTTCCTGATAATCTGAACCACGAACCTAAACCTTTCAGATTTATTCCAAGTAGATAAAAACAAAGGATATAGTGTAACTAAATGATTATCCTAATTTCATTTTAAAACATTAGGTAAAAGTTTAAAAGATCTAAATTCATGCAATGAGAAATGCTCCTGTAAGTTTAAAAATTTAATGCAAAAAGTGTTTTTGTTTTAGCATATTACAGTTATATTTTTTGTCTTCCAGAATGCAAAAAGTTACATTTCATAAAATCATTGTAATTTTTAGTTTTGTAGAATATAGAACATTTAAAAACTGAACAGTGCTTAATAGTGTTAAACATTTTGTAGGAATCTTTATAATTTGCTTAATTTTCTTCTGAGAAATAGTGCAGAAATTAAATTTGCTAGCGTCTGTATTATATAATATTCATGTTTTAGCTTTGTATTCTTTTATATATAAAGGAAGAAAAAAAGAAAACTGAGGCAGTAACAAAGGGATGTACAGCTGCTATTACATTGTTTTCCTAGATTCTGGAATACTTTTTTCTTGCTTGGTTTCTGTTTTGAATTTCCTAGTCTTAAACTGCGTGACTGCTTTTACCGCTCTTGACAAATTAGTTTCTTGGATACTGCTTTCCATCATTTTAGATTTTAATAGTTAAATTAATTGAACCGGGTCAGCTTATCAATTTGCTTGTTGAAAGTTTCTTTTATTATTCTAATAGTTAACCTCACAAAATATTCCATCTGAGAACTTGTCTACCTGAAATTTCTTCCACCTGAGCCAATTCATAGACTAAATTCCTTGTTGATATAATTCCCTTGAAATCATTAAACTAGTCCTTTGTAACTTATGATGTAATAGGAAAAATAGAGATAGGTCTGAGTTTTTCCTCTAATTTAAGTTGCTTTCTTGAGACTCAAGCTTGTAGTATTTTCAAGGCCAGAAATTTAACAAACTAAAAATTTTACCTAAGATTACTAGTTGTTCAAATACTTATCAGACTGAGAAGCTGTTAAATTTTCCATTTATAAAGCCCAGCTGTATGTTACAAATACTTTTACTATATCACTAAATGTCTATTAAATAGTGTTTTAGGAGTTTTATATTCAGGCTTAGATGAATCAGCGATTATTAGAATGGCAGAAGCAGATAAATACTTTTTTATTATTTATTTATTTTTATTATTTATGAAAACTGTGCTTCACAGAGAATAATGTAAATCAGATTATGAAGAATCTGTCTGCATGACCATCTTACTTTTGAGCATTATGAGAAATAAATCTTATACAAAAATCAATAAATTGATATATTAGCAAAAACTAGCACTACTTAGAGGTGTGTTGGTATTATGTAATCACAATTTTAAAAGCAGTTTAAAAATTTATACTGGACTCTCAAAACAGTCTTTAGGAGTAGTGTTCTGCTTATTGTAGGTACTAGAGAAAAACACTGTTTAAAAAAGTTACAGTTCTGTCATACAAATAAGTCTCTTTAGCTAGGTTTTTTGAAGTTGTAATATATTTCCAAACCCTAGAGACTTATTTGTGATGAATTTGCAAAGGTTCTGTTTAGTAATAGAGTCTTATATGTTGTGCTCAATTTCAATTTGCACTTTATAGAGTTCTATAAGGATATGGTATTAAATATCTAATGAATTAAGCCAACGGCCTCAAGGGAATACTCGGGGCTAAAGAGTAATAATGCCAGCTTAGTATCATGCATTCAATCAAGTACAGGAAATAAATAACAGTCACCAATAGAACCAGAATCAGAGACTAGCCTTTCATAATTCAAGTTTGCTGCTGCTACTGCTAAGTCACGTCAGTCGTGTCCGACTCTGTGCGACTCCATAGACAGCAGCCCAACAGGCAAAGAGTATTAATAGATGAGCTAGATATGAGAGCATTCAACTAAGATTGGAAAATTTTATTTATACAAAACTTTAAACTTTCTTATTCATAAATCATTTTGTAGAATATTTAACATGCTACTGTCTGCTATGAATATGAATATCTCTGAGTGGATATTGGCAGTATATGTTTATTAAGTTTGCGACCTTAGAACCCTTTTTCCCACCATCTAAGAATCTATAGGGAGAAACCATCATATATTCAAACTTTAAAAAACAACCCTAGCCCAAACTACAGTCTGACAAATGATAAACTCTCAAGGTTTTTCTAAGTAGAAGTAGGTGAATGAGCAGCTTTCACAAATAGTTGAATAACTACTAACATTCAGTGATGTCCTAGAAAAATGCAAGGAAACAGCTTAGTAATCTCTTGAATGTTTAAGTTTGCTTTAGGGGCTAGATAGAACAGCAACAATTCCTTATATCCCTAGAGTTTGTATCACAAGGATTAAATATGAAATGTTCAAATATCAGATTTTGAATTAAAATCAAAGATACAAGTGATCTGGAAGGATACAAAGGATCTTGAGGGATACATGTTGTTTAAGCACAATTTAAAAATTTTTTTTTGGTTCAGTTTATTATTAAAACAAAAATCAAGAACTTACAGTTCTTACAGAACTTACAGTGAATCTCCATATATCATCCTGTTATCAGAGGGCAAACCCTGTTGATGCCTTCGTCACAGTCTTTTTCATTTTCTTCAACCACATGGCTATAGATGAAAAATCAGATTATGAATATCTTTCAAACAGAAAGGAAAACAGTACATTGTTGGTGAGGCTTTCATCAGAATCCTTATCCTGACTACTATAACAGATATGTGTGCTCTTTTCATGTGTTTTGGTTGGAGCACAACCTGTGTACATGTTAGAAGAGACAATACTGCTTATAAATGGGAAGTGATACTCAACTTCTGTTCCCTGGAGCCTTAATAATTTGAAAATACAGCATTTTGCAGAAAAACCACCATGGATAATTGGTTTGAAAAAAATGACTTGCTGTGTGTGATGCTGTGCTTCTAGATTGGGGGAACACAGCCTAAATTAGGGGAGTGGAAAACCCATGGGACCCCGTGTGCTTCATTATCACAGAGTGCCCTAAAAAGTTTCTTGAAATGGAAAAAGGTTTTATTTCAAATCCATTATGCACTGATTTCCTATTAAAGTTTATTTTGAAGTAGCTTGGAAACCCAGTTTCTTTGGTTATTATGATACCAATATCGTACACAATAGGAAGTTGATTTTTCAGACATAAGAACACATATTATTAGAAGCCTTAGTGAAAGTCACTCAATCCTGTCCAACTCTTTGTGACTCCATAGACTGTATCAGTTCAGTTCAGTTCAGTTACTCAGTTGTGTCCATGATTTTGAGACCCCATGGACTATAGCACTCTAGGGCTCCCTGTCCATCACCAGCTCCAGGAGCTTACCCATTGAATCAGTGATGCCATCCAACCATCTCATCTTTTGTCATCCCTTTCTCCTCCTGCCTTCAATCTTTCCCACCATCAGGGTCTTTTCAAATGTGTCAGTACTTCACATCAGATGGCCAAAGTATTGGAGTTTCAGCTTCAGCATTAGTCCTTCCAATGAATATTCAGGACTCATTTCCCTTAGGATTGGCTGGTTTGATCTCCTTTAGTCCAAGAGAGGCTCAAGAGTCTTCTACAGCACCACAGTTCAAAAGCATCAATTCTTTGCTGCTCAGCTTTCTTTCTAGTCCAACTCTCACATCCATACGTGACTACTGGAAAAACCATAGCTTTGACTAGATGGACCTTTGTTGGCAAAGTAATGTCTCTGTTTTTGAATACGCTATCTAGGTTGGTCATAACTTTTCTTCTCAGGAGCAAGCATCTTTTAATTTTATGGCTCCAGTCACCATCTGCAGTTATTTTGGAGCCCCAAATAATAAAGTCTGACACTCTTTCCATTGTTTCTCCATCTATTTGCCATGAAGTGATGGGACCGGATGCCATGATCTTCGTTTTCTGAATGTTGAGCTTTAAGCCAACTCTTTCACTCTCCTCTTTCACTTTCATCAAGAGGCTTTTTAGTTCTTCACTTTCTGCCATAAGGGTGGTGTCATCTGCATATCTGAGGTTATTGATATTTCTCCTGGCAATCTTGATTCCAGCCTGTGCTTCATCCAGCCCAGCGTTTCTCATGATGTGCTCTGCATATAAGTTAAATAAGCAGGGTGACAATATACAGCCTTGACGTACTCCTTTCCCGATTTGGAACCAGTCTGTTGCTCCATGTCCAGTTCTAACTGTTGCTTCCTGACCTGCATACAGATTTCTCAGGAGGCAAGCCAGATTGTTCAGTATTCCCATCTCTTTCAGAATTTTCCACAGTTTTTTGTGATCCACACAGTCAAAGGCTTTGGCATATTCAATAAAGCAGAAATAGATGTTTTTCTGGAACACTCTTGCTTTTTCTATGATTCAGTGGATATTGCCAATTTGATCTCTGATTCCTCTGCCTTTTGTAAATCCTGCTTGAACATCTGGAAGTTCACAGTTCATGTATTGTTGAAGCCTGGCTTGGAGAATTTTGAGCATTTCTTTGCTAGCATGTGAGATGAGTACAATTGGGCAGTAGTTGGCTTATTCTTTGGCATTGCCTTTCTTTGGGATTGGAATGAAAACTGAGCTTTTCCAGTCCTTTGGCCACTGCTGAGTTTTCCAAATTTGGTGGCATATTGAGTGCAGCACTTTCACAGCATCATCTTTTAGGATTTGAAACAGCTTAACTGGAATTCCATCCCCTCCACTAGCTTTGTTCATAGTGATGCTTTCTAAGGCCCACTTGACTTTGCATTCCAAGATGTCTGACTCTAGGTTAGTGATCACACCGTCGTGGTTATCTGGGTCATTAAGATCTGTTTTGTATAGTTCTTCTCTGTATTCTTGCCACCTCTTCTTAATGTCTTCTGCTTCCATTAGGTCCATACCATTTCTGTCCTTTATTGAGCCCATCTTTGTATGAAATGTTCCCTTGGTATCTCTAATTTTCTGAAGAGATATTTGGTCTTTCCAATTCTATTGTTTTTCTCTATTTCTTTGCATTGATTACTGAGGAAGGCTTTCTTATCTCTCCTTGCTATTCTTTGAAACTCTTCATTCAAATGGGTATAATTTCCTTTTCTCCTATACAGTCCATGGAATTTTCCAGACCAGAATACTGGAGTGGGTAGACTTTCCCTTCTCCAGGGGATCTTCCCAACCCATGGATCAAACTCGAGTCTCCCACATTGCAGGATGATTCTTTACCTTCAAACTCCTTATTTCACAGGTAAGCAACCCAGGCTTCCTGGGTGGCTCAGTGGTAAAGAATCCACCTGTCAATGCAGGAGACATGGGTTCAATCCCTGGATCAGGAAGACTCCTTGAAGAAGGAAATGGTAACCCATACCAGTATTCTTGCCTGGGAAGTCCCGTGGACAGAGGAGCCTGGTGGGCTACTGGAGTCACGAAGAATCAGACATAGCTTAGTGACTGAGCACACACTCCCCATTTAAGTATGAGAGGCTGTCTCATTTAGAGTGTCTAGATATTAAGACCAGAGCCTTAGTCTTCTTTTTCAAAGGCTAAGTTTTTTTTTTTTTTTTTTTTTCTGTTATCCTGCCACCCACCAAGGAATCGATATAACTTACTTATGTAGGGAGAAATGGACTAGGAGAATCTGAACGTTGCTTAAAGTGTCTTGGCAGTTGAACAGTTCTTGTTAGGGAGCTTCATGGAAGGTTCTGTTAAACCTTATAGAACTAGAATAAAAGTAGAGATGAATTTATGAGGTTTTAGGTTCTAGAAGAATTGTCAAAACAATTTTGAGATGGTAAAATTTATATCTTATTTTTTTAAAAAACCTCTTGCACTTACACTTTGTGCCATGATAAAGTTTCTGAACTAGGAAAAAAAAATAAAAGGATATATGAGTGCTTTCAATGGATAAATGTGGAGGAGAGCTGATTTGAATATTTAAGCATGCTACTTAAAGTTTTAAAAAAACTTTTTGTTATAGAGAATGTAAAAAGCAGAAAGAATCTTAAAGTGAACTTCCATGTACCATTTTTCAGCTTTAACTGTCATCAATATTTTTTTTGCCCATCTTGTTTCATTTAGTATCTCCTAGGTTTTTTTTTAGTATCTTAAAGTAAATCCCAGACTTTGTGTCATTTTACTTGTGAATACTTAAGTTTCTAATAGACAGTGAATTTTGTTTTTAATATAACCCCCATATCATTATTAACTTAACAAATACAACAATAATTCCTTAATATGTACTGTATAACTCATGTGCGAATTCCCCAGAATATCTTATAGGTTTTTTGTTTAAATGAAGATCCAAAACAGTCCATGTACTATACTTGTATTTTCAACCAGTCTTTAACCTATAATTGTTCTGTTAACTATTTTTATATTTATTCCCTTTTATATATCATTTATTTATTGAAGAAACCACATAAATTTAATTTTTCTGTTCAACAAATACATGTAAATGAGGAAAACCAGACCCTTTTGCCATTTGTGACTACCATTTATTGAGCACTTACTCCCTTTCAGGATTGAGCTAAGGCTTTAGATATATTTTTATTTTCAACCCTCTTTAGAAACAAACGTTTTTTTTTCCACAGCTTGTTAAGCCCATTAGTGGCTAAGAAATCTGACATAGAAACACAGATCATAAATAGCAGAGGTAGAACGGAGCCCGTGTCTCTTTAGTTACTGAATCCATACTCATTATTACTATATATACTGCCTTCCAAAGAAGTCAGCCATGCTCTGTTCATGGTTTTGCAAACTGGTTACCAAACCTATATGACAGTTTTTCTTTTCCTTACACAAATGAAATTTCATTACAAACCCACATGATGACAGAAGAATAAACTTCAGGGATTCATGAATACAGTCCTTGGGCTGAGTTCAGCATCTCTTTTCCTTTTGATACTAAGATGTTGTTAATAAATAATCCTAAAGTCTAGAATGTCTTTAGTAGAGGTGTGTGATATGCATTCAGTTTGAAATGAGCTGGGTGTGTCAAAATTTAAGAATTACATTTAATTGACCAGGAAATTGTAAACAGTGGTATGGCCTTAGACAAATCACTGAATGTCAGTAAACTGAGTTTTTTCATCTGTGTGATGGCAAAGTTGGATACTAAGGTAACACTGTGTTCTAATGTTCTGGATTTTAAATTAATTGAAGTCAGAGATTTTATAGATCTTTAATACTTGAGTCTTTAAGCTTTCATTAACCTGAAACTTTTTTAAAATTCTGAAGGTTTTCAATTTCCTAAATTAGTTTTTAGATGTTTGTTTTAAATACTCTCATTGAATAACATGATAATTGGCTCTGTAGGTGCTTGGAGGCATCATATGTTTTGCCTTATACCTGAGGAATGTGCAGTTCTTACAGATACATGCCTTGTCCTGCACCATTCTGGTACAACAGATGATTGAGAGAGACTGAGCTATTATAACAGAACCTTGTTATGGGATCAGTGTCTCCTACTTTGAAAATAAATGACTCAGCCAGACGGCAACATTTATTTTCTCTAAATGACTAGGGATGTAGCAATAGGAGACCATTATCCTGTGACAATATTCTGTTTCATTGACATTATCTCACAAATGTAATTGGTCCATTACTAAATAGAGGTTTTGTTACCGATCAATTTCACGTGCTTTCTAAAACCATTAGGATAATAAATTTGCCATCATAGTAATTTCATTGACAGGATGTTCTTTTTTTCTTCATTTACATTTGTTAAAGGAAAAATATAGATTTAGATTGAACTTAAACACTACAATTTATAACAGTTTTGACTACTTTTCCCTGAAGAGAAATGGAATATTTTGCAGAGCAATTGTATTTACATTGAACTGCCAAAGTGACGACTTTATAATTTTTATGATATTTTTTTTGTCTTCTATAGTAAACCACATCAAATCATAATTGTTCCTAAGCAATTAGTTTACTACCTCAGGTTGATGATTTTATTTGAAATAAGTTCCAAATCATTTCTAGGACTTTCCTGTAAATCCACTAGAGTAACACATCAGTAAAGTCAACCCTAACAATTACCAGCGTGTATAATAACACCATTAGTAACAACCTAAACCTTGAGATGTCTTACAGCGTAAATGTTTCTAAATGCATGGCTTTTCCCCAAATGTTCTCTAAAAAGTCATCTGTAATCTTGTTAAATTAGAACTCTTCCAGTATCTCTCTGACTTTTACAGTTAAGGTTACGGTATTGATTTTATTTTATAGTCCATGGCTCTCAGATGCTTAACACTAATAAGCCTCTATAGCCAAGCAGTTCTCCCCAGAGGCATGGTGAATAACAGCTATTTACCTATGCCAATATTTAATAAGCATCTAAAATATACTCCAAATCTTGCATAATTGTTTGGTGTTTTTCCTCCTTGAAAATTAGATTTTCTGGCATTACTCAAGACACTTTATCCTTGTCTGTCTGTTAAAATGAAATTGCTTAATGGACAAAAGTATTTAGAAGTGCTTTTAAAAATGAAGTTTTCACTTACTCAGTATTCACTCTTTTAGCATTGTTCCTCATTATTCAAGACTTTTTCTTTGTGTGTCAGGAAGGTGTTTGTGAGCTTCAAAGGGGTTTGAGCTTTAACTTGGCATTGGGTGTGGGTGAAGCTTGGAGACTTTTTTTTTTACTAGAGTTGTGATAAACAGAGACTTGTAGAAACATGCTGCTTACAGGCTTGGGTTGGAATATACTATATAGAGAGACTTAAATTATCACAAAAGTTTTCAGACTGCTTAAGGATACAGTATTATACTCAAGTGTAGTTAAGTTTATATAACTCAAATATTATAAAGTAAGAATTTTCATATATTTAACATGAAGACTACCATATTTTCTGTTTTCCCCTTTGAAAAAGAACATATTTCTTTAAAAAAGAAAAGATTGACAAATCTAATTGAAGATGATATATATCTTATCACCTCTTACTGTAGCTTGCTGATTTTCCAAAGTCATTTTAGAGTATGGCAAATATATATATATATATATATATATATATATATATATATATATACACATACATATATATGGAGATACTTAACATGGCAGTTAATTGTTTTTTGAATCATCTGGCATCATCATCAAACTGCTGTAGGGAGATTAAGTCCCTGGGTTTTGTCATAACATTCAGAGCTTTTGTTAACTTGGATTGTGTGGGAAGGACTTTTTCATATTTGCCACAGAATCACAAAATTTTACATTTAGAAGAGTCCTTAGAAAGAGATATTCAGATATTTCTTTTCACTTGCATTCTCAAATTCATTAGTTTGCCTTTAGTCAACTAGATTGCAAATGTTATATTGAAGCATTTGATTTTGCATTTTTGCAGCATCTAATACCTAAGACCAATGAGGCATTTCCTTCTTAAAGTGTAGTGTTTGGCACACTATCAATATCTGATATTGTTCACCCATCCTTGAGAACTATTTAAAATATTCTATGGAGCTACAGGCAGTATTTTTCTCCAAATATGTATTTTACCATGTTTTATTATAAAAGGAAAAATTATTTGTGGGAGATTTGAAAACCAAACTGTCAATTATAAACAAGAAAATAAAAATTACCTATAATTCTATCATGTATAGATAACTCATGTTAATATTTGGACATATGCCAGTCTATTTTCTATATAAATATTTTTATGGATATCCTATATATTCTATTTCAAGTAATTTTTTTGCACTAAATTGGGCTTGTATATGCTGTTTTGTAAATTGTTTTCTTTTTTTTTGGTCTTTTATTTATAATATAATAGCATGTTACCATGTCATTCAGGCTTCCCCAGTGGCTCAGCAGTAAAGAATCCAGTTCCAATGCAGGAGACTCAGGAGACCTTGGTTCAATCTGGGTTGGGAAGATCCCCTGGAGGAGGGCATGGCAACCCACTCCAGTATTCTCTCCTGGAGAATGCCATGGACTGAGGAGCCTGGAGGGCTACAGTCCATGGGGTCACAAAAAGTCAAACATGACTGAAGCAGCTGAGCATGCACTCACGCCATGTCATTCAATTTCCACTTCGTAATGACCACAGTGTATGTTACTCTTTGGCTATACTATACAGTTTTAAAGGTCTACTTTGCTCATGAATATTTAGATAGTTTCCAACTTTTTATATAATTAATAAAGATACAGTAAAAATCATTGCATACAAATCTTTGTACTTAAGTTTCATCATTTTGTTCCTGTCTAGCTCTCTTCTGTAGCCCTGTACCTAGTATACTGCCTGGCATTAAGTCACCAAATATAATAGATAGATGCTCAATGAATTGTACTCTTACTGTAGAATTCCTGAGTTAAATATTATGTCCATTTCTAAGGCTTTTTGATAAATACTGGCACAGAGTCTGGAAAGATCTTATCAACTTACATTCTCACTAGCAGTGCCTGAGTGGTTTGTTTAACTCCACTGTCCTACCCATACTATTTAGACAGAGCACAGGGCTCTATGAGCAATTTTGAAGCAAGTCCTCTGACATGTATTTAAAGAACAGTGAATCAATGCCTTATGAGTCTACTCATGCACCTCTTTTTTTCTCATTTATCTTTCATGTAAGCCATTGGGCATCCAATTACATCTTTTCTTCCTGGGACCCAGGAGAGCCCCCATCCCATTTCTTTGTGGAGGAAACAGGGAAATGTAGAGGGCACCTAGTGGAATGCACACAACTTTCAAGTAAAGACGCCTAAGTGTTCGCTCTCCTTTCTTGTCCTCCAGGCATGCCCGCTCTGGGTACTTCCCCGCATCTTTACATTATCTGCAGGGAAAATAGGAAAGTAAGGGTCAGTGTGGTTCCCCCCAGGGAAATAATAGAAATAAATACATCAGAGCTCTGGGCTTGGTAATTTCAGGGTTTTACATAACGTTTTTTCAGTTATAAGTAACCTCTCCTCTAAACTTTCCTCTCTTCCCCATGATTTACCCCCAGGCAGAAACGGAGAAAGAGAAACCTTGGTCTCTTTTAGAGCTTAGTTGGCAGAGTCATCTTTCCTACCTTCTCCCCGTCCTCTGGGCACAGGGCCCAGGCAGTTTCCTTGTCTTGGGACTGACTCTAGATTTATGGCCTGAAGTAAAAGTATCAGATTTCCAGCTCCTGAACTCGTCCCACACACCAGATTTAGTGGCCTCTCATTTATTATCTCATGTATTATAAATAGCGTTATTATTTTATACAGATGGGTCATTTCTTTTTCATGTTGTCACCCAGCTTTCACCCCACCATTTTAATGGAAAGCAGGAATTCCCCAGTTTAGCTCACATTTATATTTCACCCCATTTTGTGTTGTTTGACAGACTCTCAGTGTTGAACGTGTTGACCACCTTTGCCTTCATCCAACAAAGAGTTCGATCTCTGAAGAGATATTCTATATCCAGAGTTTGTGTAAATTTTTAAAGCTTCTTAAAACTCTAAAAAGTCTAAAACCTGTAAAAAAATAAATAAATAAAGGAACCTGGGAAACTATGAGAGGTATTAAGTTAGGAAGACTTGTCAGTATAATACAATTTTATCAAATCCCAGTCGCTGGACTCCCTAAGCTAAGTTTTCCCACAAATGTACTTTTCTTCTTTGATCTGTGTCATGCTTATTCCAAAGGGCCAAAGTTTCATTGCACCTTGAGCTTTCCTTTGCAAAAGGAAAAAAAAGGAATACTGTAACATCTGCTCAGAAACTTGATAATGTGTAAAATAGAGACATTTTTAACAATGATTATAGCTATTTAAGCACCTAGTAATAAAATATACCTTAATATTAAATATTGGAAAATAACAGATGTTAGCAAAAGGTGATTTGTATCTAGAGGATTCTTTTAGACTTGTTTACAAGTGTAGCAGATAAATGAGAAAGACAACTTACTAAGATGTAAAAGGATTGGAATTTTAAAAGATTTTGAGGCAATTTACTTCTTTGTTAATTAAATGAAATAGGTTTTTCTAAATCATAGGAATGACACAGTTAATATATTTTAATTTAGTGTTATACTATGCTTGAAAAGAACAGCTTCATAGGCACTCAAGAATTTGTGTGTGATCTTACACAATTGACTTCAAATCGTTGTAAACCTGTAAACCGTGTCATATAGAGAAGAATAGGATTTTTTTTAAAAAAAAGAAAATGATACGGTTTCTTGTAGGTGATAAAAATTAGATTTGTAACATTCATCTACTGAAGCATATGGGGAAAGATAACATATTGCTCTCCTGTATGTGAAGGAGCAGGTGTCCCAGACGGGCACGTGTTAAGGTGGCTGTTTGAGCTTGCCCTAGATCACTAGTTGACTTCAGTGAAGTTCTGCTAACAGGTGGCTAACTGATTGGAGTGCCATGTGACATTTATCCCGGGAGCGACTTGGATGACAGGCTGCTACAGACTGAGGAAGGGGTCTTTGCTTTGATGAAGAAATTGCCAAAACTCATGTCTCATTAGTGAATCCTAAGGTTCTTTGGAAGTGAACAACAGTTTAATTAAGGGCTGACGTAAACACGTTTCTGCACACTTTCCCTGCAGCATTTTATCACATTAGAATTGATCAAAATTGTTGCCTTGGGCTGACTTGAACAGATATACATCTGGGGCGCCATTTGTGCAAGCTGCCGACGAGTCAAGTACATACGCTGTGTTTCACAGCAACGCTCTTCCTTTGTAGATGAAAATACCTTGTTGGGAAATGAGTTGATCTAGCTGCTTTATTTGCTTATACCTTTATCTCTTTGAAGTGATACTGTGAAATGAATGACACTTCAGGGTTTAGGATGTATGTATGTCAGAGTGCCAGCAATATTATAGTATGGCTAGTAAAATTTATGTGATAACATGCTTTTGCAAAATATTTATTTAAAGGTATGCTTAAGTCTAAATGAACCAACTTAGAGTATTCTCCGTGAACCTTTCCTTACATGGCAACCTTTTATTATGTATTTAACTACACAATTGGTTTCTAAAGCCATAGCTAATTGTCCAATTATAAATGTAAACATGGGTGTGGACACTGAAGATGAACACCATCAATGTGAACCTCCTTTAAGAAGCAACAGACTCCTAGCTTTTTGCCATTTAGAAGAATCCTTTCTATGACCCAATATTATCACACTTGCAATTGTTTAATAGATTTTTATAGTTGATGTCTGTCTTCTGTGCTGAGCTGTGTCATCAGCACAAGAAACAAGTGGTCTTGTTTAACATCTTGCACTTTTCTTAACACTTCTTAGAAGCTCAGTGACTTATTTGGTTCTTTCTGTTCATTTTACATTCAGTTCTTTCTCATCTGGCGGTGTCTGTCCCCTCATGATACATTTTAAGACTGACTGTGTTTATTTCACTCATCCTACACTACTGGTTATCACTCGACCAGATAGCTTCTTTCATGTGCAAGAGATTCTAAAATAAACTGCCTAGACGCAACGTCTGCTCTACCTCTTCTTCCTTCTTTTAATTCTAGATTTAAAAAATTCTTTCTGTGAGTAGCATGATCTTCTATCCTCCACGTTTTTTGTGCCCTTGATAAAATCATCTTCTATACGTAGTAAGACATTAGTCAACTTTTTACAAAATGTACATGTGTGCGTGTGTGTGTGTGTGTATATATACACACACAGATGCATACAGATGCATGTTATGGATGTAACGAGTACAAAATAATAATATAATAACAATAACAAAATAATAATGAAATAATGATGAAGTAATATAGTTCAGTTCAGTCACTCAAGTTGTGTCCGACTCTTTGCGACCCCATGAATTGCAGCACGCCCAGCCTCCCTGTCCATCACCATCTCCCGGAGTTCACCCATACTCATATCCATCGAGTCCGTGATGCCATCCAGCCATCTCATCCTCGGTCGTCCCCTTCTCCTCCTGCCCCCAATCCCTCCCAGCATCAGAGGCTTTTCCAATGAGTCAACTCTTCGCATGAGGTGGCCAAAGTACTGGAGTTTCAGCTTTAGCATCGTTCCTTCTAAAGAAATCCCAGGCCTGATCTCCTTCAGAATGGACTGATTGGATCTCCTTGCAGTCCAAGGGACTCTCAAGAGTCTTCTCCAACGCCACAGTTCAAAAGCATCAATTCTTTGGTGCTCAGCATTCTTCACAGTCCAATTCTCACATCCATATGTGACCACAGGAAAAACAATAGCCTTGACTAGATGGACCTTAGTCGGCAAAGTAATGTCTCTGCTTTTGAATATACTATCTAGGTTGGTCATAACTTTTCTTCCAAGGAGTAAGAGTCTTTTAATTTCATGGCTGCAGTCACCATCTGCAGTGATTTTGGAGCCCAGAAAAATAAAGTCTGACACTTTTTCCACTGTTTCCCATCTATTTCCCATGAAGTGATGGGACCAGATGCCATGATCTTCTTTTTCTGAATGCTGAGCTTTAAGCCAACTTTTTCGCTCTCCTCTTTCACTTTCATCAAGAGGCTTTTAGTTCCTCTTCACTTTCCGCCATAAGGGTGGTGTCATCTGCATATCTGAGGTTATTGATATTTCTCCTGGCAATCTTGATTCCAGCTTGTGTTTCTTCCAGTCCAGCGTTTCTCATGATGTACTCTGCATAGAAGTTAAATAAGCAGGGTGACAATATACAGCCTTGACGTACTCCTTTTCCTATTTGAAACCAGTCTGTTGTTCCATGTCCAGTTCTAACTGTTGCTTCCTGGCCTGCATACAGATTTCTCAAGAGGCAGGTCAGGTGGTCTGGTATTCCCATCTCTTTCAGAATTTTCCAGTTTATTGTGATCCACGCAGTCAAAGGCTTTGGCATAGTCAATAAAGCAGAAATAGATGTTTTTCTGGAACTCTCTTGCTTTTTCGATAATGCAGCGGATGTTGGCAATTTGATCTCTGGTTCCTCTGCCTTTTCTAAAACCAGCTTGAACATCAGGGAGTTCACATTTCATGTATCGCTGAAGCCTGGCTTGGAGAATTTTGAGCATTGCTTTACTAGCATGTGAGATGAGTTCAATTGTGCAGTAGTTTGAGCATTCTTTGACATTGCCTTTCTTTGGAATTGGAATGAAAATTGACCTTTTCCAGTCCTGTGGTCACTGCTGAGTTTTCCAAATTTGCTGGCATATTGAGTGTAGCACTTTCACAGCATCATCTTTCAGAATTTGAAATAGCTCCACTGGAATTCCATCACCTCCACTAGCTTTGTTTGTAGTGATGCTTTCTAAGGCCCACTTGACTTCGCTTTCCAAGATGTCTGGCTCTAGATTAGTGATCACATCATCATGATTATCTGGGTCATGAAGATCTTTTTTGTACAGTTCTTCCGTGTATTCTTGCCACCTCTTCTTAATATCTTCTGCTTCTGTTAGGTCCAGACCATTTCTGTCCTTTATCGAGCCCATCTTTGCATGAAATGTTCCCTTGGTATCTCTAATTTTCTTGAAGATATCTCTAGTCTTTCCCATTCTGTTCTTTTCCTCTATTTCTTTGTATTGATCGCTGAAGAAGGCTTTCTTGTCTATTCTTTGGAACTCTGCATTCAGATGCTTATACCTTTCCTTTTCTTCTTTGATTTTCGCCTCTCTTCTTTTCACAGCTATTTGTAAGTCCTCCCCAGACAGCCATTTTTCTTTTTTGCATTTCTTTTCCATGGGGATGGTCTTGATCCCTGTCTCCTGTACAGTGTCACAAACCTCATTCCATAGTTCATCAGGCACTCTATCTATCATGTCTAGGCCCTTAAATCTATTTCTCTTTTCCACTGTATAATCATAAGGGATTTGATTTAGGTCATACCTGAATGGTCTAGCGCTTTTCCCTACTTTCTTCAATTTAAGTCTGAATTTGGCAATAAGGAGTTCATGATCTGAGCCACAGTCAGCTCCTGGTCTTCTTTTTGTTGACTGTATAGAGCTTCTCCATCTCTGGCTGCAAAGAATATAATCAATCTGATTTCGGTGTTGACCATCTGGTGATGTCCATGTGTAGAGTCTTCTCTTGTGTTGTTGGAAGAGGGTGTTTGCTATGACCAGTGCATTTAAGAAACAATCAAAAGATCATTAAGGAAGTCTAGACCTCCAGAGTTTTTTAGGAGGGATTACTTAAAAAGAAAATAAGTCAGTTTGGTTCAGTGGATAAAATATTGTTCTGTAAATGGAATAAGAAGACAGAACGACCTAATTTTCTAGCTTGAGGGAACATCATATGCTAGGAAAGGCGCTGAGTTAGAAATACATCCCCTGTGGTCTTTTTCACTCCCAAGACACCATAAACAAATTAGACTAGCTAAGGTTTAATAGAATGATAAGGAAATATTTATGTAAAAATGTGGTACCATGCTAGATCTTAAAATGAAGAAGATACCATTTGAAGAAGATGATTCCAACTATTCTTTTTATGCTGAACCACAATGAGGAATATTTAAGGAGTATAGAAAGGAAATTCTTGTTTAACCCAATACAAATCAAATGGGCCATGTTGTGGAAGAGGAAAAAAATAGAGTTTGGAAAGTTTTTCCTTCTGAAATCAATTTATTTGTATATTGCTGCTTTCCAGGTCACATTTAAATTTCTTTGTCTGCTTTCAAGCCTTCATAGTCCTTTGCTTCCCTTGCATCTGCCACCAGCAGCTCCGGCCTCCTCCTCACCAGAAGAAAAACCAGAAAAACCTTTTTCATCATCTTGCTCTCTCTTCAACTTCTTTATTTCATGTATTATTCAATGTATGCATTAATATGTATGTATTATTATTCAACTTATTACATAATTATATATTATTGTTTTATTATTATTCAGCTTATTTTCAACATAATCTTTTTATGTATGATTCTTCCTGCTTGAGGGACATTAGATTGTGAAAAACTTGACATTTGTTTTTCTCCACAGAAAGGACCATCTTTCCTATGTATCTATTCCTCAGTCTTTTTTTTTTCTGTAGAATATGAGAACACTAAACTTAGAAATGATATCATTTTTCAGTTTGGCATGAAGTCTGTTGGACTGCAGACATTAAAATAAAATTAAAATAATCTGAGTTTGATTCATGCTTAAAATGTAATAGCTAGTGACTCTGTCTTTACTTCTTCCAGATAATTGACCTTTATTTTTATTCTCTCTTCAGGCCAGAGAGGTTTTTTCTTCTTTGTGAAAGAGGAGGGGGCCCCATTTTTGTCACCTTAAGTACAGTGCATTCTACATCCTGTACACCAATATATTTTTATTGACTCAGTTCAGTTCAGTTAAGTCTCTCAGTCGTGTCTGACTCTGCAACCCCATGAATTGCAGCACACCAGGCCTCCCTGTCCATCACCAACTCCCAGAGTTCATCCAAACTCATGTCCATCGAGTCGGTGATGTTGTCCCCTGCTCCTCCTGCCCCCAATCCCTCCCAGCATCAGAGTCTTTTCCAATGAGTCAACTCTTCACATGAGGTGGCCAAAGTATTGGAGTTTCAGTTTTAGCATCAGTCCTTCCAATGAACATCCAGGACTGGTCTCCTTTAGGAAGGACAGGTTGAATCTCCTTGCAGTCCAAGGGACTCTGAAGAGTCTTCTCCAACACCACAGTTCAAAAGCATCAATTCTTCGGTGCTCAGCTTTCTTCACAGTCCAACTCTCATATCCATACATGACCACTGGAAAAACTATAGCCTTGACTAGATGGACCTTTGTTGGCAAAGTAATGTCTCTGCTTTTGAATACGCTATCTAGGTTGGTCATAACTTTCCTTCCAAGGAGTAAGAGTCTTTTAATTTCATGGCTGCAGTCACCATCTGCAGTTATTTTGGAGCCCCCCAAAAATTAAGTCTGACACTGTTCTACTGTTTCCCTATCTATTTCCCATGAAGTGATGGGACCGGATTCCCTGATCTTAGTTTTCTCAACGTTGAGCTTTAAGCCAACTTTTTCACTCTCCTCTTTCACTTTCATCAAGAGGCTTTTTAGTTCTTCACTTTCTGCCATAAGGGTGGTGTCATCTGCATATCTGAGGTTATTGATATTTCTCCCGGCAATCTTGATTCCAGCTTGTGTTCCTTCCAGTCCAGCAGTTCTCATGATGTACTCTGCATATAAGTTAAATAAGCAGGGTGACAATATACAGCCTTGACACACTCCTTTTCCTATTTGGAACCAGTCTGTTGTTCCATGTCCAGTTCTAACTGTTGCTTCCTGGCCTGCATACAGATTTCTCAAGAGGCAGTTCAGGTGGTCTGGTATTCCCATCTCTTTCAGAATTTTCCACAGTTTATTGTGATCCATGCAGTCAAAGGCTTTGCCATAGTCGGTAAAGCAGAAATAGGTATTTTTCTGGAACTCTCTTGCTTTTTTGATGATCCAGTGGATGTTGGCAATTTGATCTCTGGTTCCTCTGCCTTTTCTAAAACCAGCTTGAACATCTGGAAGTTCACGGTTCACATATTGCTGAAGCCTGGCTTGGAGAATTTTGAGCAATACTTTACTAGCATGTAAGATGATTAATGAGCCCAGTTGATTTCATAGTGGCAAAACAAAGGCAGTTAAGTCTATTTTCTAATACCCCCAGTCTTTATCTGTTTCTAAAAAAAAATTGTTTCGGTAGAGACAGTGGGCCTTCACATTCTTATTTTTGCTTAAGGTAATTTTGTTGTTTAGAAAATATGGCAGTTTGTGGTCCCTTTTACAATTTGACGAGTGAATTTTATTATTTCTGTAGTGCTGGCATCTATAATTCCTCTGTGTGTTTTGAACATGAAGGTATCATTATTCAGTATATTCCTAAAGAAAACTAGAAAAATAAACAGATCTATAATAATTACCCAGTAAAGCAAGTGTATCATTTTGACTAAGAAATTGCAAAGGCTTCATTTCTCAAAAATTACATAATCACCTATATTGTTGAACTTATCTGTACAAACAGCTCTGATTTATGGGACCTTTATGAAAAGAAGCTCACATAAATTCACATGGGTTTAATGAAAATCCTGAAATAGTTATGGTAGTTGCAATAGCCTTGGTTGATCTTCTCCAGAAATGACATAACCAGAATGACATTCATATTTTGCTTCCCAAACTATGGTCATATTTAACTGCGTTTAAATGATGTACAGTATATGGTTTATTGCTTGTAGTATGGAGTCTTTAGAAACTCATTTACTCAGGTTAATTTTATTCAAAATTTATATTGAAGTACAATGTAAGCTGTCAATAGAAACTTGTGTTTCTTTTTCTGAGTTAATTTTAAATTAAAAATTTGGAATGGAAACTTATTACATCACCTATCAAGTGAGGGATGGAAAAAGCAGTTCTTTCTACCTCTGATAATCTGTATATTTGTGATTAACTTACAGCAGGCCTAAACGTATATTTGTGGTGTTGCCTTTCAAAATCACATAGCTCTTAAGTGAAATTAACTAATATTTTTGGCATTTTTCAAGGTAATTTAGCTGAAATGAACTTCCTTTGTATATTTTTAAAATAGTTTAAAAATTTCTCTCTTTTTGGTAACACTATTAATTTTGTGATTTCTTTAGTGAAATGTGTTTTTCCTTTTTGAGAGAGAGTGTAAGGAAATGGTACACTGACTCATCAAAGTTCTCATAGGTTAGTGACAACCAGTTAGTCACAAATTGTAGCTTAAGGCTACAAATACTCCTGTCATTTTTTCATAGACTGTGATGTCTGCTATGGTTACAGTAGCATATCTATTCTTTACATGCTAGTGAACTGAAAGCATATATTTAATTTTATCAGATGCTTTTCCCAGAATTTAGGTAATTTTTTAAATGGTAAAACAATGATAACTAGTTTCTTGTATCAATAGCACCATGAATTTTTTTCTCATGTCAAAAAGTTACCAATTAAAAATGCAACTTGTAAATATATTTTATGTGTGATAAAGTTAGGGTTTTTTGAAATAAAATTTTCTCTTTTTTTAGAGATACAAACTGAAATATTTATAGGTGGAATTATATGATGCCTGAGATTTGATTCAAAGTAATACAGGAGGGCAAGTATAGATGGGATAAAAATGAAATAATTCAATTGTCGAAGAAGCTGGGTGATCAGTGCCAGAGAAGAATTACTATTCTGTCTACCTGGTGTATATTTAAAGTTTTTGATAATGGAAATCTAAACTTAATAGCTCATATGATTTTTGGAATATTTTACTCTATATTTATAAACTCTATAAGAATTAACATTACTTAAGATGTTGAGAAAAAGGGTACACATCCTTGCCAACCGGGGTTTCCTCCTGAATCCCCCATTCGAACTAGCTGCACGGTACAACCTCACAGTCACCCAAGACAATGACCTTCTACACTAGTTATTCATTAAACTGGGTCAGTTCTGTTGAAGTATCTATTATTACATTAGCTCTGTCTGTACTGTTCTTCCAAGTCTCAGTATTTTGGCAGTATAAAATATTTGTGGGATGAATGAATGAATAAAGCCGTGAATACTTCTGTCACAGCACTTTTTACATTGTTTTATGATTCCTTCTTAACTTGTCTATATTCCCTCTCTAGGTATCAAGTTTTACAGAGGCTGAAGCCAAATCTAGGTCACATCATGTCCCCAGCAACTAGCACAGTGTTAGCCTATATTAGACCTTCAGTAAATATCTATGGGATGACTATATTAATTAATCTTCTCAAGTAATACCCAGGATGGCTGTCTTTATTTCAACTAATTCATCTTCCCTGTAGTTTTTAGGGAGATTGCTCTACACAGCAAATGTGATCCTATTTTGCTCATCAGTACTGTTTTCTTATTAGAGTAAATTTTTAGACGTTTATATGCAAAGTCTGTGACCACTCATTGTGCAGGTCCTGCCAGCTGTTCACTTCCTCCCTCATCTTTGTACTTGTTGACGTAGAGACTACATGTACTACTTAAACAGATTTTGTGCCTCCCATCTTCTGAACATTTCCTCTTCTGGAAATGTCACCGCCATCCATGTTTTAAACATGGCATCGCTTCCTTAACCTGAGGAAGCTGAGGCAATCAATGTCCCTGTACAGTGAGTCTGGAGAAGTAGCATCCAACACTGCAGTACCTCTGCTGTCAGCATGCTTCCTCCTCCTTGATACTGGCAAACATTTTCTTCTTATCATTTTTCTCTTCACTAAGAGTAAATATCCCTGCAGCAGCCATTGCTTTTTAATTTTTTGTAACATCCTCCCTTTAGCTAGCAAATAGAAGAACTCTAAATATCTCCAGAATGAGCAAATTAGGGAATGTCTTTTTTGCTCAACAAATGTTATCGTTCTTCAGTTGCTAAGCCATGTTCGACTCTTTGCAACCTCTTGAACTGCAGCACGCCAGGCTCCTGGTCCTTCATTACCTACCTGAATTTGCTCAAACTCATGTCTGTTTAGTCAGTGATGCCATTTAACCATCTCATCTTCTGTCGCACCCTTCTCCTCTTACCCTCAGTGAGTTGGTTCTTCCCATCAGGTGGCCAAAGGATTGGAGCTTCAGCTTCAGCATCAGTCCTTCCAGTGAATATTCAGGGTTAATTTAGTTTTTCATAAAAAAATTTAAATTACTGATATACTTACCAGCATACTCAAAGGTTATTTTTCACTTTTGCACCAGGTTTTCTTCTATTTTCTTCCATACATAGTCAGTTAATCAAAAGACAAACCCCTGAATTGATACACTTATGAATGAAATGCTGAGGTTAGAAAAGACCTAGATGTGAACCAAAGTACCATGGGATGCTAAGTTCAAGATTCATTTAGTAGTTGAAATAATTCTGATGATACTTTTAATGAAGCTTCAGTAGAGATTGTTTCTGACAGATATTTTAAAACTCCAACATAGCTGGGTCTTTGACTCAGAATGTATTAAAAGAGCCAGACATACAAAAATCACAAGACACTGGCAAATGAGATCTCTTACTAGGTTGGTATGAAACTTGTAGCTTGAGAATGTCATAAAGCTTGGACTTTCCTCTCTTTCTCTGTAGATATGTCTTCTCCGACTACTATGAAGAAGCCTGAAAAGCCATTGTTCAGCTCTACATCTCCACAAGATTCCTCACCAAGATTGAGCACTTTCCCCCAGCACCACCATCCCGGAATACCTGGAGTTGCACACAGTGGTGAGGAGTTTCAAGCATAGAGGAGAAACCTCCCTCTTGTTTGCAGAGTCCAAAGTCTTGGGGATGGATCAAGACTATAATCACAAAAAATAAGCAAATATATAGTTATCTTAACAGTAGCTTCCATATTGGTCCTAATTCTATATATTTTACTAAGAGAAAGATAGAATTTCATGTATACTGCTGAGTCTAAAATATTTCTAGCAGCATTGATGTATAGATTCTATTTCCATAGATGTTATTTTCTCTATAGAAATCAATATTTTAACTACTTGTTTGGGAGCAAAGTTAATCAGAAAAATAAGAGACATTTTGACAATTATTTTATATATATAAATCCTTCCTGTGGGCTAGTACACTTGATATTATGTTTAATATCATAATTTAAATAGGAAGAAGAATCCAATATTTCACATTTATACTTTGAAGGATGATTCACATCAAATGCTCTTTCAAAATTAAAACTGAGATATAATTCATCAGCAATATTGCATACTTTCTTCCTATTGCTCTTAAACCCTAGAGAAGAGTAGGCTGACTTTAAGGTGAAGAAAAATTTTTTATATAAAAAATAATATGTTTATAGTGATACTCGTATTGCTTTAAATATATAGTGAGGCAACTCCTTATTCTTCAAAAAATAAATCTAGGTTTTAAACCTTTATTCAAGGGATATAACAACTGTTGATAATAAAATTCTTAAGTTTGGTCTATGAATATATATTGATAGGTATTGTCACGGTTCTTAAAAAATGCATAGCCTTCAATGCTATCATTAAGACAATTATAAAATTAAGAGAAGAATATACAAGTCAAATTGGTATATAATTTTTTTTACATTTATTTATTGGACTGCTAAGATAAGTGAAAAAAAATCAGTAACTATTTCATACATTTGTAATATTGAGTGGGGCAAAATGAACTTCAAAGTCAGATCACCCCTTATGATATCTGATTATTTATATTTCTAACATTTGGGAAAAATTCAGCAGTACGTTTTTACATAATAAACCCTGGAAGATCCAGACAAGCCCTGCACCTTTGTCTTTTACCGTGTGTATGGTATGTTCAGTATGTAATGCATTAGGAGCTGTGGTACCCTTGTCCGGAGCAACATTTCCTCTCCTTAATGAGTAATGGTATAGTGGGGAGAGAGAGAGACCACAACACCAGCTAGGCATTGAATACAAACAGGATTGAATACATGGAGGAGGATAGATGCCTAGAAGAGGTAGGTTCCCAACAAAAGGGAACAAGCTAGGGAGACGGACATTTCAGGCAGAGCACACAGCGAGTATCAATAAAGTGCAGGTCATTGCAGCAAGGAAATGCTGTATATTGAGGAATACACAATACCAAAATGTGCCCTGCACAGGGGAAAGATGAGGCCAAGGAAGTGGGACCAGATTGCGTCTTAAAGCACTTGCTGCTGCCCTTAAGCCGCTCCAGTCATGTCTGGCTCTGCATGACCCCATAGATGGCAGCCCGCCAGGCTCCTCTGTCCCTGAGATTCTCCAGGCAAGAATACTGGAGTGGATTGCCATTTCCATCTCCAATGTATGCATACATGCTAAGTTGCTTCAGTCATGTCTAACTCTGTGCGACCCTATGGACACAGCCCACCAAGCTCCTCCATCCACAGGATTCTCTAGGCAAGAATACTGGAGTGGGTTGCCATTTCCTTCTCCACTTAAAGCACTTGAGGACCATACAAACATGTGAAGTTGTTAGAATTTTATTATTGAAGCAATAGGGAGCAATTGAAAGATTTAGCAGAGAAGTTCCATGATTTAAATGATTTTTTTAAAATTATTCATTTGAGACTATACAGGATTAGGAAGGAGCAAGACTGGAGAAAAGAAGGCAATAAGGAAGACATTGCAATATCTAGGCAAAGAGTACATATAAGTACATGTATGTATGAATGGATTCTTTTATAATGAAGGGAAATGTTTTTTCTTTGTAGTTGGCTTTTCTGTCTTTAAAAGACTAGAATGACTTTTATTAATAAGGTAGCCATTTTTACCTTCATGGAAATTCTGCATTCTACCTAGTTTGTATCAGGCCAACTAGAGCTTATTTGAGTACAAGTTCTTGGGAGCCCAGAGTTTTGAGCTCTGATTTGCTATGTGTCAGTTCAAATCAAAAGAGATCTCTTCCAAAACTATTGATACCAAATGATCTTAAAGCCCAGAAGACCCAATGGAGCTATTTATATATCTTCCAAGGGTTTGGGTACAGATGTAAGTAAAAACCATGGTTAAATTGAGCTGAAATTAAGAGCACTTTGACACTAAGTCAAAAGATGAGCAATTTAATTTATATGTTTGCATTTTCTTAAATTATACCTCCAAGTGTGTATGTCTCTTAAAGTAGTATTTCAAAAAGGAGTTTTGCTTTAGGAAATATGTAATTGTTCTCTGAATTGCATCCCTTTGGAGGATGCTCAGACTTCAGTGTGTGCAAAGATTACATGGGACACTTTGATCTAGTAGGTCTGTGGTTAGGCCCAGGAATCTGTACTATAGCAGCAACTCAGAGTATTTCACGTGCTTTCTAAAACTTTGTTCCCTGAGAGCAAAGTTGTTCAGGGAGCAAAGTTGTGACCATAAAACTGAATTTATGATTCTGCTATGATATACATTTAAAATTTCTTGTATCTTCTGAAAGTTTTCTTTGGGGAAGATAAGCAATATCCTTAAAAGTAACTTTTTTTGTATATGATTACAGAGTTTAGGTAAGTCATTCAAGATGATCTTCATTTAAAGGTCATGGAAGGAATTTATTTTTCATATTATTACATTGTGTTATAAAAAACTAAACATTTATCATATATAATGTTCTATAACTTGGATATATAGAATCTTTAATCTTTACTTATGCATATACTGATTGATACTCTTCAAATGTACTTATATAAAGTACAAATTCAACATTGAGGAGATAATGATTATGCAATTACATTCTTTACCCATTTTTAAACTTAATAATTATATTTCAAAAATTGAATAATAAATTATGATCTAATGTTGAAAAATTACAGTAATATTAAACATTATCCACATTACATATGTTTTGTACATTATTTCTCTTCACAAAATATGTGATTTATGGGTAAGTTAATATGCCTATATGAAAATTTGCATTTCTGAGAGTAAGAAAATAGAACTCTTTTGATTTTAAAAGGAACTTTTTCATTAAAAAAAAGAGTTCTCAGGTTTCCATTCAAATATTCATAAGCATTTATACAATTATTGGGTAACTGTTCAGGACGTTATTATTTACTAATTATTGGCTTCCTTTCTAAATAGTGGAAAATATTTATTTAAAATTGAAGCACACTTCTGTTTTAAGTTTTGGTAGAAAATGTGTGGGTCTCGTGACCTCTAATTATTGCTATGACTTGATCTCAACTTAGGACACAAAGACTTTTTAATCAAAAAATGTGTTCTTGTGGGAGATAACTTTGCTTAGAGAAACGTTTTACGAAGTGTTAGTTTAACCTGTAAAAGAGAATCTTGCCTGGAGAATTCCATGGACAGAGGAGCCTGGCAGGCTACAGTCAGTGGGGTCTGAAAGAGTCAGACGCGACTAAGCGACTAACACTTCCACTCTCATAAAAGAGAAACTTCTTTTTTAAAAACCACGCATGGATCTAGAAAGTGAGATCGTTCATTTCCTAGACTGGACGTTATGTCTGTGTGTACTTAGCAGTCCAGGCATGGAGAATACAAATAAAAGACTAGCTTATTTTAAGAGAGTTTGGTCAAATCAGAAAAAAAATGAGGAGCTGTTGGTTGTTTAGTTTCCTGAGATTCTGCAGGGTCAGGTTGGAGCTGTAAGGACAATAGCTGACGAGTTAATCTGGCCTTGCTGTCTCTTACAGTCATCTCGACCCGGACTCCACCTCCACCCTCACCGTTGCCGTTTCCAACACAAGCTATTCTTCCTCCAGCCCCATCGAGCTACTTCTCTCATCCAACAATCCGATATCCTCCCCACCTGAATCCTCAGGACACTCTGAAGAACTATGTACCTTCTTACGATCCATCCAGTCCGCAAACCAGCCAGGTAAAAATGAGAGAGAACATATGAGTAGAGCCTAAGGGCCATGGCACAGGTCTAACCCCAAGCCATGAAGCTCACTCAGACAGTGTGTCTGGCAGAACAGCAAGCTTTTGAAATCCATCTTCAGAAAGTTTCTCGGTGACTCACTAAGTTTTTATTGAAAGGTGGCTGAATGACAGGTAGGAAGTTTGTTTCCCCAAAGGGGCACATTTGTGAAGATGTTCTTGGTTTGATGTTTTAGGATTTCCATTGGATAAAGAGAAAATTAAGGCAGAAAGTCCATTGACAAAAATGTCCTGAGCTGGAGTTCACACCTCTGAAATACCTGGTTTGACACAAAGTGCTCATTTCAGGCAGGAGCGAAGTATGAGCTAAAATAAACACAGGCAAAAGACCTTACAGTTGTATTTATAGACCAACTATTAGGTATTAAAATAAGCTTTGGTAATGTAAACATTTTCAGTGTTTGATGACTACTTGAATATTCTTTGCTCAGACATGACTGTGTTTCATAATGAGTGGCATTACCAGAAGTGTCTTTTTTTTTTTTTAATGGTAAACTGTGCAGTGGCTTGAAGGATTCTTTGTATAAATGGTGTAGCTCTGTGCCTTCTTCACTTCCTTAATATATGATTTCTTCTATGGAGAGGTCACATCATGGGGATTTGGTGCAAGAGGATTTTTCATTATCAAGTAGACAGTATACCAAACCTGGCCTATCAATCATCGTAATATCCAAAGTCTGCAATGAAATTTCAATCTTAGGGTTTGGTATTTGGCTTTGCTATTTTACTTCCAAGACTCCTGTCTACTTCCAACCACCATTTTTAGTGCTCTGAGGGATTTTCATAAGTGTTCTGTCATTTATGCTTTTCATTTACTAAAATGCCAGCAAATAGTATGTGCATATTAATTGAGACTTAAAAAAGAAAGATCTGAAAAAAAAATCCCTTTGGTGTTAATTGTTAAAATGGAGCAAAATGGTCCCTTCTGAATTTTTTTTAATAGCATATTCAGCACTGTTTTGGTTAGTTAAAATTAAATTACTTGCACTTGTTCCTCCATTGACTAGTAATACTAAGTATACCATTCTTGAATTTTGAATTTAAAGTTAAATGATTTGTGTTTCAGAAGAAAATGTTCAAATGGTATAGCACTTTTAATGGCTTAAATAATTATTATTAAGTAAAACAGGACCTTGGTATATCAATTTAGAAATAAAATTTGCTGTCAGAGCATAGATGCAGAAGTCTCAGTTCCATAGAGCATTTTGCTAGACTCAGCTGGGAACAGTGCACACAAGGTCTGATTTTAATTTGTGTAGAATTTCCATGAATAACAAAGTCTAATTAAGACATCCATTAAAAGTCCTTAACGTTAATTCAGTGTGGAAAATCTTAGAGTTCCATTGGATTTTTTTTTTAACTGATGTCTTAATTAGGCACTGTTAGGGGAAAAATTATGCAAATTAAAATCAGGCCTTTAGTGTTCTGCATTTCTTTAATTATTCATTGCTTGTTTTACGTATATTTCACTTTCTTTATAAGTTAAGGGGGCATATTAGGTGATAATCGGCCTATATTGTTCTCAGTTTTTCTTCATATTTTCAAGGTAAAAACCCAGCTTCTGAGAAGCATCTTACTCTCATCTCAATTAAAAAAAAAAAATCCCTCTCAGGATTTTGTATAATAGGAGCAATGTACTAAGTAGTATAATCCTTTCCTAATGCTGTTCATCTGCAGATAAGTTGTCTCTCTTTTCATATCTACAATATGAAAGTTCATCTATTAACAACCTTAAAAGAGAAGCTTTATAATGTGGCTTCATCTGTTTGAACCAGTAGAAAACTGAAAAAGAAATAACCCTTTCATTCTTCTGACCCTGAGTTTCAGAAAAGTTGTCTGCTTTGGCTTGGGAATTCTTCCATTGTCACTTTTTTTATTTTTTTCAAATGAAAGAAACATCTGTTTGTTGGTTTATGTCAGTTCAGTTCCAGTAGATGAAGCATGCAGGGTAGGAAAAGTAATATCATGTTCGATGGCAGCATTTTCTTGGCAATTTTTGTCACTTTTCTGTTCTGTGCTCTCAAGTAGGTACTGTCGAACTGTTTTGGTGACGACAATATAGAGAAAGACTTCACCATCGAATGAACCACCAACGATAAAATGAGGTCACTCTTCTTTCTAGGGGGAGATACACAAAGCAGTTTTTAGCAATGATCACATAACCAGAAGTTGATGACCTGCTCTAGAAACAAATTACTTTTTCAGTTTGAAAGGAAAAAAGTAGGCCTTTATTATAAATGGTGGAGTTGTTTTTGCAGCAACATTATACCTGCTTTGATGTTTAACTCCAACTCAAAACCAGTTCATTTGCACTTCCAAATAGGACTCTTGATATTCATCCTTTTGGCTCTAAAAATGGGGAGCAGGCAGGAAATGAGTACTTGTTGACCTGTAGTCAAGTTGACTGTTGACTGTTCCTTCCCAGTATCCTCCAAGGCTGCCCTGATTTTGCTTGTTAAGCAACTCAGAAGCCTTGTCGTCCCCACAGCAATTTGGAGATTAATTACACTGCTGCTGCTCTGGGTAGAGTGAGACAGCCATGCTATTTAATGGAATATTTTAAATAAAATTAGTCTAAATATATAATTCTTTCCTAGGTTTTCACAGAGGGGAAAATCTGGTCAGTTTTCCTGACTTCAGTTAAATACTTAATTTAGTCATGAGGAATAGTCAGGATATTCAAAAGTTCATTCTTTATAGAGTAAGTCATGTGGCCTCTGAGGCACCCAACCAAGATTTAGTTCATGTCTCTAAGTTCTGATAGTTAGGTGTTCTCAGCTGTTCATCTTTTTCTTTAAAGAATCATTGACTTGTAATTTATATGCAGGCGTTTAGATAAATATTCTGCTTTATTGCTTCCTTTGCCTTTAAAAGTGGTACGGATTATGAAGACTAAATATTTGTGGAGAATACCCTCATAGCAAGTTGTTATGTACATTATGTAGAGGAGAATTCCAACATGAATGTAATTAAGAATAGCATTCTGTCTAGAAAAATACATTCCAGTATTTCTTTCAAACAGTGTGCCTTTAGAATGGACACTATTTTTGTACTGGGGTTAAAACTCAGATAATAATATCTTTTCTATCATTGCCCAGGGATTTTCTCAGTTAACTCGCACAAATGTCAACAATCAATGTTTTATGCAACTCTCCAGGTCTGGCAATGGAAGAGTAAGAATTCAAAGATCAGAGTATAGTTGATTGCCCTCTGCTTCACTTCAGCACATTTTAATTTACATTGGAAATCTTTTATTTATACATGTACGGTCAGACCTAGTTCAGCCCTTTATATCATTATATAGACCCTGAAATTTTAAAGGTTTTTAAATATCTTTCTACCTGTTTATATAAGTACACCATCCCAAGCTGAGTGGAGACCCTAGAATCGAAATTGCTTGATGTGTGTGTATGAGTGGACCTGTGTGTGAGCAAGGGCTAAAATTTTTGTGTGCTGAAGAATGGGCCTAGACTATAAATGATGATAATCGTTAAGTTCAGTGTGTTTGGTCTCCTAGAAATTCTTGTCTTTGTTGTCTCAATGATATCATTATGCAGGTAAACATTGTGTTCTGAGAGCCAAAATTGACTCATTTTAGCACATGAAGAGCAGGAAAGAAGGAAACACTGCTTCTAATTCTTACTAGCTCAGTGGTGAGCCCAAGCTAGCTTACTAGCTTGGTGCTGTAGCCACCAAGTCATGTCTGACTCTTGAGACCCCATGGACTGTATCCCGACAGATTGCTCTGTCAGTGGAATTTTCCAGCCAAGAATACTGAAGTGGGTTGCCATTTCCTCCTCCAGGAAATCACTAAGGGCTTCTGTTTTGGCCTCAGGCTCAGCATCAAAGTCTCCACTTGAGTTTTCTGTCCTACTCTATGGAAGGCTCAGTTCTCCCTGGTTCTCAGGGTGTTGTAGAAATGACTAAACCTATATCAAGTGCCTTGTAGCCGAAGACTTTCTTTTAAATGCTGCTGCTGCTTCTTAGGACTCCTAACCATTGAGGAGCCTCTCAGCTCAGATCTGAGGGGCTTGTGTGGTGGTTACACACAGCGTGCGGGGCCCCCGCAGTCGAGTGTGCTGAGTGGAGGTGCTGGACGGGATGACTGCCTTTGGGATTGTTTCACCCGGCATTCTGTTTTTGTTTTGTAGCCTAACAGCAGTGGTCAAGTGGTAGGGAAAGTGCCTGGCCATTTCACTCCTGTCTTGGCACCCTCTCCCCATCCCAGTGCAGTGCGGCCTGTGACTCTGCCCATGACAGATACTAAACCCATCACTACATCCACTGAAGGTGAGGCAGCTTCACCTACAGCAACCAGTAAGTATTTCTGTAGGAAATGAGAAATGTCCATCGAGGGCACCTCTGGATATCTGATCCAAGGTGGAAAACCCAGCACCTTTTCCAGCTACTCAACCAGATGGAGATTTCTCATTTATGTGGAACTAGCAGGCATGATGTAGCCTGGCTCTCACACGCTCTCTCTTATCAAATTTCACTCAGTATTTGAAAAGGGAGAAGCTTATTTGTTTGAGTAAATAGCTATAACAAAAATAGTAAGTCGTGCCTGCTTGTTCAAGGTATACATTGAAAATGCACCTAATGACATAACAGTGTGCAAGGTTTTTATATCACCCAAAGAGAGATGTGATAAATGTTAGTTATTGGAGCGTTCCTATAGAAATCAAGCCCCTTCACAAGGCAGACTGGATGAGTACCTCTGTAAGATAATTGCATGTTTATATCACGGTACTTATGTCATTGGGAGAAACAGTCACACAATGTTCAGAGCAGAAAGCATTTCAAAGCTTAGTTTTAGGCACATGTCAACCACCTGCACTTTCATTGTCTGCAACTTTTTTTTTTTTTATTATTTACTCTATCATGGTGCATCGGGTATTATGCCTTTTAGCATGGCCAGAACATCTGAAATGTCAGAGATTTAGCCAGTGAATTGGCAGTAGCTCATACCAGTAACCCAAACGATTCCTTTGCTTCTTTGTACAGAGTGCCCAGAAGTACACAAGAAATTATTGCAAAGCTTTTTAATTGGCTTCATCATCCAAGCTGCCAGCTTTCTAAAACTGGAGTTGATGTATACAGACTGGTAATAAAGTAGAATGGATAAAGTTCTAGTCAGGAGGAATTAGCTTGCTTCTCTTCAGTTATTCTTATTTCTTAAATCCAGAGCTTCTATTTGCATTGTTAGAGCAGGAAAATCCCGATGTTCTGAAAATTCTGTGTGAAATTATAGAGATTCAGAGCCACTGGCTCTTTCTTTATTGGCCATTGGAAAGATGCTCTTTTTTTGTATGTGTGGCCCCTGAAAGACTTGGCAAGAACCTTACAAGAAAAGTGGACAATACTTGGTGTGTACAGTGAATTCAGCATTTCTTTCTCAAAATTCATGAGGCCCCGTAGGCTAATAAAAACCAGATAAGCTTGTAATTCCCATTAATAATCATTAATGCTTAGTAACTGGTTTGTTGATAGAGGGACCTACACTAGTGAATACTTCCCTGAATGCACAGAAATGGATCAGACTCAGTCAAGGAAGATTAAGGATCCTTTAGTGCTACAGGTTAGCCATGTACATTACAGTGGCTAAAATACTACATCCAAATTTCAAAGTGGATGCCTTGGCATCTTCAAGCAAACAAAGTCAGAAGTTTAAATAAAAGCAAATAGAAAACAAAGGTGTTTTTTTTTTTTTAAGTAGCTAAAATTTCCAGAAACTTCTGGTACCTACTCCTACATTGTCATTAATAGATAAGATTCAAGGAAAAATCAAACTGAAATGATCACAGCTCACTTATGGGAATACTGTCAGCCTGTTTGTTAATGAACTGTTTCTTATACTCACATACAGGTTGATCAAAAAGGGATCTGATTTGATTTACAAAATCATAAAATAGTCAAAAGGAGTATCTTGGTTATATAAAGATAGCTTCATCAGTCCATTTTCCATCCTTCATAAAAGTGATATAGTGAGCTGTTTTTCTTTCCTATAAACAAAATTGTAGCTACAATTCCGCAGGCACCACTGATAATGAAAAATTGGCCAGTTAATTCATAAGTCAATAAAATTAAATACAGAGGCCAAGGAAACCTCTTTTTCATGGTTGAAAAGAAAGAATAACACACACTTGGTGCCCACTCTGTAAGGGTGAGGCTCTTCAGTGCTGTGCATTGAATTCCAGAGATCTGGAGATTGAATGGGGGCCGCTGGCTGTTTATGGCTGCCATTGCATGAGTACTTCATTCAGGAATAAATAAAAGGTGAATTGTGAAAATCTTCATTGTTTTAAAAAGCTTACTTAAAAAAGCTTCACTGAATCAAACGAACATGGCAGAATTATTGGTTTTTAAAAAGTCTTTTAAAAGTTAATGTCTGGATTCCTCATCAGTCTGGAGGTTTTGAACCAAATATTTTAGCTTTCTTCAGACCTAGAAATGTAACATAAATGATGACAATTTAGTTTTCCTGTTTATTCTGACATGGAACAATGGGGTTGCTTAGTGCTTGGAAGATGCATTAGTCCTTTCTTTGTGAAAAGAAGCAAAACTCTTTAGGACTAGGGAGACATTTTCTGTGGAAAATTCACTCTGCACCAAAAAGTACCTAAATGAAAAGTACTGGCAAGGTGAGACCATAATAATTTAAGAAGTATTCACCGTATGCACTTACTACCTGGTGACCAAGTATTTAAAAGGGGCTGTCAACTCCCTCCCTGGATCAATCACAAAAGATTGGCTTTTTGTACTTCTGGAAAAGAAATCACTTTTTTTTTTTTTTTTTCAGAAACATGTTCTCAAATATAATAAAAATTCTGCTTCATGTTAATAATATTAACTTTTCTTTTTAGTAAGACTTTTCAGTAAGACATTTTTCATCCTGCATCATCAAGTACATCTGCTTAAATTCCATCATTTAAAGCTTTCACTTTTTCCTAACAGACTTTCAGTCTGATTTTACATTTAGAACCACAGACCATCATTGATTATTCTGTTGCTAGACACCCAATATCTAGTAAAAAGTTATATCTGGGAAAAAGACTCTACTACTTAGCAAGTCTTTGGTACTCCTGCAAGACTGTAACTAGAGCTTGTATGAGATGACCACAGCAAAGGATAGGATATGGTTCCTGGATAGATTTGGTGGAGAAGAAGGATAAACCAGGTGACTTGAGGTCAACTATCATTTCTATCACTTGGTATTCACCCACACAAAAGAGAAGAGAAATAGAGATACATCTTTTTTTTTTTTTTCGGTTGCAAGTCCCACTTCTCTGGGTTTCTTTTACGTGGACAAGGTGTTCATTTGATAGTTCACAATTTTTATCTTTGTTTTTGTTCTTCCTTAATCAGCCTACACAGCCTCAGGCACATCTCAAGCCAATCGATATGTGGGACTAAGCCCAAGAGACCCATCCTTCCTACATCAGCAACAGGTGGGCAAGTTTCACCCAGGTGTGATGGTGTAGCCACGCTTTTGCATTGGTGCTTTTCTCCATGCTGTCTCTCAGATCTGGACTCAGAATGGGGCTCACGGGACTTCTGAGAAAGAAACTGATCATTTCATTTTCCAAACTATTTTCTCATTTATCTTTTGTTTCTTGTTTCTCTAAGCACGGTTTCTCAAATTGGCTCAAGACCTTTTCCCTCTCTGTAGCATATATCCATAACATCCATGAAAACAGTGTTTCAGCTAGAATATTTTTCTCAGTCTTATTGGCTGTTGAGAACTTACAGCGGCCTATAATTTTCCAAGATGGAAATTGCCAACTATTTAAAGGCCATTAGAGTAGAAATACAACACAAGTCACAGTTTGTGTTTCCTTTTTCTGGTTTTGACACTTTCATGTTTCTAGTTGTTCTGCTCCTCGTTTTTTTGTGTTTTTTTTTGTTTTTTTTTTTGGTTCAAGAAGATGAGTTATGAAGGTGAAATCTCAGGCAACACATCCTTCCTATTTTAATAGGGTTAAATAGTTTACTGATTTCAGATGTGATAAAACACTTTTTTTGGTTCTGCTTTCGTACATCATTTATGTTTCAAGTAGCATTTTAAATTTCACATCTCATTAATGCTGTAAATTTAATGCAAATGAAGTGTTTATCCAAACTGTGAAAATATACAGCCAGGATTAATGGTAGCTTATAAACACATTAGCCATAGTCAAAAGCATGGACCATACAAATAAAAATATCCCATGATTCCAGTTACAGGATGACAGAAATAATTCTAAACACTTCCAAATTTAAATGTATTTTATGATGCATATGTTTGCTGCTCCCAAGTTTTGATAGCAGAGCAGTTTGAAATTAACAGTGTGCAAAATATTACATATGGAAAAATAGTCTATAATGAATCAGAAAGAGTTGGTATTAATGACCTTGCTCTTAATTTATAATATACATTGTATGTGCATCTGAATTTTTACAGATGTAACAAGCCTGTACAGGTACTCATGTCAGCTTCTTTTGTTCTAGACCTGTCCACCTAGTTTAATCATGCATATCTGTGCCTCGCGTGGAATTTTCAGATCCTGCCCAGTTGCAGGCGAAGGTGGCAGACTGCTTATATTAAAGGTCACCACATGCAGAGTTCAGAGAAAATCATAAAAATGATAGCTTATTCAAGATACTTGACGTTTTGCCAGGTTTAAAAAAAGCAAAACAAAACAAAAGAGTGAGAACTAACTAAAAACATCTGTACACAGTTATGAAAATACCAAATAATAATTAGTGGTTTTGCCAGCTATTGGCTTTTCAACATAATTTTCTGAAATGTTGCCTTTTTTCACCTCTAAAATTGCTATAATATAAAATGTGCTATAATTACTAGAATATGGTTCTCTTTGAAAAATGTATATGTTCCTTGTGTTTTTTAAAAAAAACTATGCAGGATTTATAGATTTAGAAACTTATTCTCTTAGAAATCATTCCACATATTTTCAGATATTCTTATCATGGGATTTGCATTATGACACATCTCTAGTTTTCAGTTAACTTTTAATTCATAGAATCATGCCTTTATTATTTAAACCTTTAGCCCCAAACACATTTAGAACATGATAACCACTTTCATGTATTTAGAAGAAATCGTCCCATCCTCCTGTCCTCGCCTAAGGCAGCTTTAATTTTTTAATTTATCACTTGTGACTGTCATTAGAGCCTCTTGTAATTATGATCACAACAGTTGATTGTATAAAAGTTACTTCTTTCACATGTCCAAGGATAAATCAAGAAAATTTTATGAGCATCAGGAGAATATTAGTGAATCTAGATAGAGTTCTGAGCACATAAATTGAAATATATATATAAGATCCAGAACTACAAACTTTTTTCATCAAAGGCCACCACTTGTTATTTAACTAGACAATGTCAAGTGAAGACATCTTACAATATAAATATGACTTGATTCATCAAATGCAATATATATTTATAGAATATATAATGTGTATTGATCTTTAGAAGAAAAATTATATGTTTCATAATGAAAAATACAGTGTTCAACTTAAATACCATACAAACAGATAATTTGTCCTTTGTATAATGAAAGAGTTGGTGCTACTTTTTTGAATTGAAAGAGCGTGATATACTAATTCATAATAAGCTACAATTTAAGACAAGCAGAAAATGAATATATATGCATATCTTACTGTACATGTATATTACTAAACTAAGGCTGTAGTTAAAAGATTTCATTTAATTTAATCCTTTCAAATTTTAAAAGAATCCTAGAGATGAAATTTTGTTTACTGTCTAGGAACAGAGGGACAGAAATGGTTTAAATGACTTCAGTAGAGTAAAGGTTATTCTTTTCTACAGCAGAAATGAGATTGATTTACTGTGTCCTTTCATTACTTTCCAAAGATTTAAAAGAGACCACTCTTCTAGCAGCAGGTTTTAAATGCATTTGGTTTAAAGTACTCAGTGATGAATGAAAAGAAAAATCAAGGGGTACATGAAATAAAGGTAATCAATCATTTTATATTAGCTAGGAGAAATTCAAAATTAGAAAGGCAATGGTTTTAGTCTGAGAGAGTTCTTTTAAACATACCCCTTAGCTTTTAATATACATGACCCCTTAAGAATAAATATTGTCCCCAGGTACATTCTTCAGTTTATTGGCGACTGTTTTATAAAGATTTATCCTTTTAGGTTATGAAAAGTATTGATGTGCATTGTCGAGTGCTATTTTTTCCTTAGAAAAGAACTTTAATATAGCCTATATAAATTAGAGTTAACAATAAATTTAAAATTGTTGAATAATTTTGACTATCTTATAAATAATCTTTCCATACAATGACACTAAAGCAGAGCTTTCAGTGTAGTTATTTCTAACCTACAAGGACACTGACTTCTTAAATTGAATGAAAAAATTAACCCTGTACTCCACTGGTAAGAGTAATATGTTCATTTTGGCAGATCTGAATACTAAAAACATATGCTTTTATAACCATTAAGTTGGTAAACATGCAGTTGTTATTAGTAATTATACATCTCTGTGCTCCTTTTTGTAATGATTATTACTGATCAATACTGGTTGCTAACTGCCTTGAAATAGTTTCTTCTGACATAGGAATTTTACTGCTATTATAAATTTGTTATCTCATTTGAATGTGAAAAACAAAATCACACAGTCATAAAGAATATTTCAAAAATATTTATTTAAACCGTTTGAGTATTTTCAATTAAAAACAGCCCTGAAGTTAGTTATAATCATTAGCTCGTGCCAGCTGATCAGAACTTTGAAATTTTCTTCTATTTCTTAACTCAATCTTGAGTGTTGTTCAAGGTCTGGAACCAGACTCTCTTTGGGATGATTGACTTATTTAATGCATTCACTATTGGCATGGGGGAAATCTTAAAATCAGAACTTCAAATTGGAACTTCATTTTTCTTTGACTTTTCTGTTGGAAGATGGTGTCATGGCTTGAAGAACTCATGGGTCTCTGGCAAACTGAACTCTTTAGACTTTGCTGAAAAATATCTTTTTACCTTTTCAGAAGTGTCAGGGACCTCTTCTCTGGCTTAACTTCATAGAAGTTTAGTAAAATGTAGTGTTTCCTTTCTGCCTTATACTTCCTAAATACACTGTGAACATTCATTATGATAGGCAATGAAGAAACTACATTTCCCAAGTTTCATCTCCCTAGGAAAATGGTAACTATATAGCAGAGTGTTGGGTATTGCTTAGAAAATACAGAAATTATTGTATTATTGTATAAATCTAGTCTAACAAATTTAGTATAAACAGTGAGTATGAGACCACTTCCTTGAATTAGCACGGCTTTCTAATCTGATCAGCTTCATAATGAGCTTGCTATCTTGCAGGTCTTTTTTCTCCTGGAAAGTCTGGTAATGTAAAAGAATCAGTTAATTTGGTGGTCACTGTTATACTTGAGTGTGAGGTCATTATAAAAGTTTAAATCCTTACTATCATACATCAATACAGCATATTTAAAAAACCTTTATTGCAGGTTAGAAATAAAAGTTTGTAGCTAAGACGCTTCTTGTTTGGAAATAAAAGATTGCTATTGGAACCAGCTACTAGAATACAAAATAACCTTTGATATAGATTTGAGATGGAGCAAATGGAAGGTCACTTTTACCTCCCTGAAACAACAAAGTCAAGTGAGCTCTAGTGTATAAGATACAGGGCTTATTTTCATATCTCAAAATTATAATCTCCTGACTATATATGCTACTTATTATTAGAGATTATTAATAATGCTACTTATTAATGAGTCAGTGGCCTAATCAGCTCAAGTCCTTGCATTACTTCTTAGTTGCATGGATTTTTTTGGTGCCCTGGCTTCCGCATGTTACATCTCTTGCATGGCTGTATGATGCTCTTATTTCAGTTTCAATCACTGGGCTAGTTTCTATCAAAATATTTTCAATACTTTTCTTGATCTAACTGTGAAACTAGAATTTGAAAGGACTTCTTGTTATGCTGAAAATTTCTGTTCTATCTAATGGCCTTTTTAAGACAATGCCTCTGTAAGATTTTTTTTATTTATCCAAGATATTCATTGAAATCTCTTTATAATATTTGTCCTGACAAATGGCATAGCCAAAGCTAGGTAGATGAAAACCTCTGGCAAGGTAGTCTTTTATTAAAGGCAAGCAATTGAAAGGCCACAAGTGGACTATCAACAAACTTTTCAATAAAGTCAGGAAGCAGGCTATCAACACTTGGGCTGTTCTTATTGTGTCTGTTATCATAATTGACAGCTTGACGTAAAACCCTATCACATGACTTCTGGGTAGGTATGTAAATGGATAAGAGGTCACTTTTCACATATGCTAGCTGGAAAGGAAACACATTTAGAGGAAGTTTCACTCAAAATAATGACTATGCAAATGTTTAGCTTTTTGGCTAGTTCTTAAATTTAAAAAAAAAAAAAGAAAGAAACCTTCCAAAGTCTGCTTTATCATTCATTGATTCATTCACTTACTGGTTATGAAATGTTAATATCCAGATAAATTATTCTAGATAGCATAAAAATAAAATTATGTTTACTATAATTTTAAATTTCAATCAACACATTCACAAAGGGAAAATTGTCTTTTCTGATCATTTTAACTTTAGAACCTTTAAGTAGAATCAGGGGGAAAAGGGAAATTATAAAGAGTTAAAATTATAGACATTTTAGCCTTAAATATTTTTGAGCTGTACATGAAAAACAGGGTAGGAAAAGAACAATGACAAGCAAACTGGTATGGTGGGTGAGAAAGGGATTAGGATTCAGAAGGCGTGGTTTTAGTGTTGACTTGGCAGGACATGTCTAGGCTTGGACAAGCCTGGAAACCTTCTGTCCTGTGTTCTTATCTTGGAAAGAGAAAATGAAGAGGTTGAACTATGGGATCTCCAAGTTCCCCTGAAACCTTAAATTTTACAGGTGAAAGTAGCCTCCATTTAAAAATAAAAAAAACTTTTCATTTTATAGTTCTTACAATTTATTATCAGTAGTGTTTATTTAGCTCTTGAACTAGGCATACCCATTTAACTTAATTCTACCATGTTTTTAAATATTCAAGAAGCACAGGCTTCAGAAAGTAATATTAGATGTGACTTTAAGGTACCAGGATGACCTGGAATATCTTTTTCATTTTTATGTGTCATTTATAAGTTCCACCTATATCACAGTTTTATCTTGACCATTTTGCTTGTTGACTAAGGCTATTCCCTTTTCCTTCAGAGTCATTTTATCTACTCTCTGGGAGATAATTAATAAAATAAAAATCAATCTAAGAGTTAAGAAAGTATGGAAAGTATGAATCCTCAAGGATTAATATTTTTAAGCATCCCACCCCAAAAGCACCTCCACACACCAAAAATCTATTTCTTTTTCTTTTTCCGGGGCTATCCGGAAAAATGAAGAAACCTAAAAAAACATATAATACACCTTTCAAGATTCTGCCTTGAGGGTCCGTGTAAGGTTGGAAAATAAAAAGCAAAAAGATAAATTTGCCTGTGTTGATTATTCTGTTTACAGTTTAATGGTTTACTGGTTCAACTGAGAGCTGTTGTCATCATAAGGGACTGTTAGTACATGGGCCTATTTGCTGAGTCCAGCAAAGTAGAACGTTTTCTTACCTTCTTTCTTTTGTTCCCAAAGCTAATTGCGAGGCATTTACAGAAGCCCCTGTTAATAACAATGGAGTGCCTTCATGTGAATAAACAGACTCTTATTCTGAAATCACAGGCAATGTTGATTCTACCTACATGAATATCTGAGTGCTCTGTAGGCTAGGACAAGATCCAGATCTTAGGTGTTTCCCCTTAGGCGGAATTTTTTGAAGAAGCTAGATGGTCTCCATCCTTGTTTTTCTCAAACTCATTTGAGTTAGACTTAGAATAAGGTTCTCATTCCGAAGCCTTTAGGGAACTTCATCCTAAGAACATCTGCAGTGAAAACTTTACCTTGCCTTCTTTTCCAGTTGTTTGGACTTCTTCAGCCCCATCTCTTCAATCATAGCTTTTCTAAAGGAGAATGTTAACTTCCTTACCTTACCTTCTGTTTTCTTTTGGAAATCTGGGCATAATTGTTTTAATATAAAAATTTCCTTAATTGTCTAAACAATTTAATTTCATGTTTGTGGGTACATATAAATTAAAGTTTTAAATTTTATCTGTGTATTTATGTAAGAATATGCATGCAATCAAGTCTGTCAAAGGGTCTATATTGTTACAAATGTAAGAGTTGCTACAAACATACAACTTCAACTAAATTTCTAAACTACTTTGCTCCTGCTTTTAAATTTGGTTACTATCGGGGGCAGGGGGTGGGGGGGGGAAGTATCCTCCTATTTTTTGAGGAAAAATTATTGGAAAAATCACTAGGGTATTATTGAAGCCTTGCAGAAAAAATTTACGTTAATGAAAGGCATATATTTATGTACCACTTAAAATTAAAATTTTAAATTTAATTAAAAAGTAATTGATAGCTAAATTACATAACACCAGCTATCTCACAGGATAGAAATTGAGGATTCACCACCCTAAATTCAAATAAGATTATTACCTACCATTTTAAACATTTAAAGCTTAATATAAAATCCATTTTGGTTAGAAATTCTGAATCATACTAAACCAACAATATTTAACTTGTTCCAAAAAGAAGCCTAAGTACACTTAATATTAACTTTTCATCACCTGAGAATCTGTTCAAAATTTGCTGAGTCAGAACTATCATATTCAAACAAGATTCTTAGAAACTGATTTTGTTAGAAATTAGTGTCATGGAAACTTTCAGTGAATATGCAGTTTCTATTTTAATTATTTTGCTCAATCATGAAGTTTATTAAGTATTAATTGAAGGATGCTTTATGCAAAAGGAAGTTAGTTAAAGAAAAAAATTGAGAGAAAGGTTCTTCATTAAGTTACCTGGCTTAAGTAGGTTATAACATATAAGCAGGTATAAATATTTCTCCTCAGAAATTTTTGGAAATGTTGATAATGCCAGCCCACAATCTAAATAGCTAAATAAATTTAAATTGTATTTTATATTTTCAGTAACTGAAGGGAAATCAACACTAATTAATATCCTACCCATTTCTTTGGCATTTAGGTTATTATTAAATATGTTCAGTAGTTGTTTTTTGTTTATTTAAGCATAACTGTCTGTTTGGAAGAAGATATTTTGTTCTCATGTACCTTAAATATGATTGAAAATGAAGAGCTGTAGTGAGGTTTAATCCTTTTGAGACTACTGCTGGGAAAGAAACATCTAAGACTACGTTGATTTTAAGTGTTCAACAGGTGGCCAAAGATAGCCTACTGGACATTTTGTAGGAATAATAAACAGAAACAGGCAAAAAACTAGCAACATGAACATTAAAAAAAAACTGATTCACATATGCATTCTTCCAAGGAGACAGTAGTGTTCCCAATTTTCTGAGAACAAGCCAACTGGTGAGAGATACTTAGGTTCACTTGGCTTTGTGAAGCTAGCTTCTCTTTTTGAAGTTTTCCAGTGTACTCTGAGAGGCTCATAGAAACTAACCTGAAATTAATTATTAGCAGAATTATGTAATTCTAAATATAGCCCTCCGTTCTTCAGAATATCTAACTGACTCAAAATTAGGACTAGAGCAGAATCTATGAGTGGTCATTAAGATAATTGTTACACAAAGCCAAACACCTTCAACTGTTTTTAGATTGTTTTCCTAGTATTGCTTGAAAAGAATGCACTTTGAAGGAGGCAAGTGACTCTTACTGAAAAAAAAATTTTTTCAGATTGCCTAATTACATTGCATTTCTGATTAAATGCTCCATGTTGAGAACTTTTAAAACATCTTGTCACAAAATTTTGTTCTGTTTGATTAGAAATGAATGAAGTATACATTTTCTCCTTCATGCAGGCATTAAGATCCATTTTAAGAATATTTTTCATTATAATTTAATTTCTTTACTGATTTATGGCTTATTTATGAAATGTATCCTAAGCAAATTTTACATATGTTTTAACTGTCTACATTAAGTGAACTATTTCAGCTTTTTAACTAATTAATTATGTGATTAATTAAAGTTCTTTAACCTGAAGTCTCAGTGTAATTAAAATGCATGTTTGGGGAATTTTAGATGGTATTTTTGAGCCTCAGAGAGCTGTAGAAACATAAGCAAAACCAAATATTCTCAAACTGCAGAATCACTATTATAGTATGTAGAAACTAGTCTTAAAGGGAAAGGTTCTTAATAGCCTTTTTTTTTTTTTTTTAGCCATACTGTTATCAGAAAGGATTAAAGTAACTTATCATAAGTTTAAAGGGACTTTGGCTCCAATCATCATCTTCTAGAAATTCTTACTGAAAAGCAGCACGCCAGGTTTAGTGGATTGCTCTGAATAAGTCCTCTTTTCAGTGCGAGATTCAGTTAATTTACAGCATAGCTATCTACAGATTAAAACCCATGATTTTCCAGTGTTTTTGTTCCCCCCAAAGCCAGATAAGTTTACTTTCTTAAGCATAAAAATAAGCAATATATCTTTTCAATAAATCTGCTAGCACTGTAGGGCAGCTGTTAACCAAACAGAGCTGGATAGGGTTACTGGAACAACCTCTGAAGGGCAGAGCTGATGATTTGGAGAGCTGGGAAGAATTTGTTTCAGCTAGTATTCAGTGCATTCCTCACTCTATTCAAATGTGGTAAAGGATTTCCAATGCCATTACTCTGAGTTTAAAATAAAGTAGAAACTAAATAAAGTATCAACTCTTTCTGAAAAAAAAATGCCAGTTTGAGTAAAATTAGTAAATATCTAAAATGGAACCCCTTGATGCTTCTAATCATAACTTAGGGGAAATGTTTACAAAGTGGGGCCTTTCTCCTCTAAACTGCATGTCTTCTGTGTTTTGCAAACTGCATGCTTAAAGTTATTGATTATTTTATTCAGTGCAGATGATTTGGTATGTTATATATTTTTAAAAGCTTAAAAAATTTTTTCTAAGATATCTCTCTCTCTATTGAACATTAACGTTTGCTTTTATTTCAGCTCATTTTGTAATCTAATTAATGTCTAATTGTTATGTTCTAAGCACTTATTTCTCTTGTATGCTTTAATTAATAGAGAAGCATATTGCAATAGCTTTTTCTGAAATATATTCTAGGAATTTTGCTTTTCAGAGTGAGGTTTTCTTTGCCTTTTTTTTTTTTTTTTAAGTTGCCTCTTGGGAAAATAAGGTTAATGCCATGTACAGTACTAGTTTGCATGTGTTCATTTAAATACTAAAAACTGTAGTACTGCTCGATCCATATCTGACTGCTAGGTTTCAATTGACAGCTGAGGATTTGTGACTGGACCATGAATCAAAACGGCAGGCATTTATACCCCAGTACCAGTGAGGATACATTGGGAATTACTTGGCAAAGGTAACATTTTAATTATTTCCAACCCTACACTTACACCTAAAAATTACATGAGCTACAGTGTTTGTTTCTAACTAGCTTTACAGAAAGTATATATTAAAATTTTAGTTGTTTTAGCTATACCATTCCTCTTTCCCTACCCTCTTCCTCCTTATTTCTTATTGAGATATAACTTCAAATTAGTAGGAGACTAGAGCAAATAGTAATTAATGATTGGAATTTCTGAGTGCTGTCAGATGTTGTCAACAGTTTATAACATTGGTGAGGGTGGGGCGGGGAGGGGGAGGAGGTTATTTGGCACCTAGATTTAGGACCTGAAAATTGAAATCATAGTTTTAGGGAAGACTTTTCAGCTATCTGAGGGTAAAATATTGGCTTTTTCCCATTATAGGTTTTTCTCATTTCAGCTCTTTTTCTTTACTGTTAACTTTAAGTTATTTTAGACTCATTTACTCCCTTCTCAAAGGAGGAAAGATAAAATAATGTTCAGATTAGTCAATTTAACTGTTTATTAGCAACACTCATGAATTGCAGTGTGTGTGTGGAGGGGTGGGGATTGTTGGAATCAACAGCTAGAGAAGGAATTTGGTTTAAAAAAAATTTTAACTTCTGTTTGTACCTTGATGTGAATCACTGAGAATTGATTTGGTTGGCTGAGATGATCACTCTAAAATTTCATTTTTGAAAGTAGTTTTGATAGTGTCTCATTTTGGGTTTTAGAAAGTAGGTCATGCTAATTCAACTTCTTATGAATTATTTCAGTAAAGAACAAATTGTGTCAAATTGACAAATTAAATGATTAAAATTCATGATATAATCATATGTAATGAGATAAAAATTTATAGAAGACTGAGGTAACCCCATAAGGAGTTCAACAAAAGTAGAGCCAACGTAATTTTCCGTCTCCTCTCTGATTGTCATCTTCTCTTTACTGAGCATCCCTATGTTAAAAGTACATTCTCTAGTATTGGTTGTAAAAGCATCTTCATACGCTTGATAGGAAAAAAAGAGTAGAGTTTCAAAGAATGAAATTAATAAAATTTCCACTTTTTACTCAGGTAAAAATTAAGAAAATTAGTTAGTTTCTGTTTTAAAAGCTTGTTGACTTTTTAAATTCACTGTCTGAAATGAATGCCATATGACTTTTCCTCTTTTTAGAGACTACTATAACATCCACTTTAAAATGTATAAATTTTTACCTTTTTGATTTTTTTTTTCCATGAAGCTTATATTATTCGTCCATTTGGAAAAAAATACAGTGTATACTTAGAAAGAAAAGATACACTCAGTGAAAGAAGATAAACTATTTATTTATTTAAATAGTCTTTGTTATTATTTTAAAAGTTGATTTGACTTGGTAACACAGTGTTTGGATATAATTTTATTTATCCTTACATTCCATGTTCTGTTGGTTGGCTAAATGGCCCATTTCTACATATAATCCTTATTGTATTTAGAAAAAATTGCAAGTTGGATGGTAAGTGCCTGTGTTTTTTAATGTGGATGTAGCTGTGTGAGTTTCCAAATCTGTGGGTTACTGACTGACATTTACTTACCTAAAACTGGGTAGTATTGCTAAAGTACATTAAAGTGAAATGAGGGTATAAATTGCTGGAGACTTAAATGTAACTGCACCTAGTTCTTAGTAATGTTTCAACTCAAAAATTGATGTTCCCAAACAGAAAAGGTGAGTGGACAATGAATCATCGCAGAACACAGGGGCTCGGTGAATTAGTATGATGACTAAACTCATTTCTTAAGAGAGCTTTGTTCATCTTACCCATCACCTTCCTGGTGACAAGTTGGTGTGGTCATCAGCTTCAGGTCATAATCACTCAGGAAAAAAATAAATTCATTTAGGATTTTATTTTTTCTCTCTAAAATAATTTTTGGGGATTAGTAGATAATGATATGTAGAATGGCCTTAATGCTTCAAAAAGCTTGACAAAGGTAGTTGGTTTGTTTCTTCCCTTTTTATCATGATTCAGGGGGCACATAATTGATAATAGCAGGTGAAACGTTCATACATTCAACAGATATTTATTGAAACTCTGTGGTGGGCAGTCCCAAACACTGCATGACTGATACACACCCTCACCATTCTTAAAATAAAAGTATCCTACAGTTCAGAATAAATGAACTGAAAGGAGACAGCAGCTTGCTTTGCTTTGTTATACTTATCCAAAATAGGCACAAGTAGAATCTGTATTTGATCATACAAATAGGCCATGTCTGTGGTACAACATATGCATCATTTATGCATGGTTTATAATATGTGTCTTGCAGTTATTTATGAAGCATAATAGATTTTTTTCTGGAAAAAGATATAAAAAAAATCAGAAATGTCTGTAACGCTATCACTTTTAAAGTAGATAACAGACATCTAAAATCTTCAGGCCATTGCTGCAACTTTCTAAGGATCTGAATAAATTAAATCATTTGCCTCTGTCCTAGTGGAATAAAGAAAATATCAGGTTATTTTTGTTGTGGACCCCTGGAGACTTTGCAGTAGCAGAGAACAAGGCAAAGAAAGTGTTTGGTTTTACTTTGATTGCTGTTTGCTGCCATTACCTTCTTGGTATAATCACTGTCCATGGTCGCCTTCTTTTCTGCTTTGTGCCCATCGTTCTGTAGAGGTGTTTCCATGTCAAAGGCAGTTTCTTCTTCGGGACCGAAAATGGCAGTGCCCAGGGAGCTATTCGAGCATAAATCAAAGCTGGAAGATTTCCTCCATCCTCCTCTCTCCATGCATCCCCCAATCCCAGTGTATAAACATTCCTTTCAGAACTGATGCTGACTCCTTTGGAAAGTTTTCACAGACTTATTAAGTTGCAACCCTGAAGGTGTTTTGTTGTTTTGACCTTAGAATTTTGAGAGCTGAGTGTGTGTGTGTGTGTGTGTGTGTGTGTGTGTGTGTGTTGCTTGCATCTTGAAAATGTGATTTTTTTTTTTTTCCCTAACTCAAAGGTCAGGTACTGCAGTTAACCCAGAGTGAAATCCCTTGGCAGAGTGCTCACTTCTGCGTGAGTCCGGAGGGGCTCAGCTCTTAGCAGGGTAATAGGTGATGAGTTGCTTATGCTGTTCATGAGAGTACTGTTGTGTCTGTGCTTTGTCCTCTGATGTGGACAAATTACACTGTTATATCTGTGAGTTATGTGGGTATAAACAAATACAGCAGTTAACTCCCTAACTGGCTTGCTTTCTTGAAGCTATAGCCAGAACATAGCTTGTACTATCAAATATGAAAGAGCAATATATTTGAATGAACAAGAAAGCCACAGGACAATCCAAGAATAATATAAACAGAAGTTATTTTAAAACATTGGAGGGAGTACTTTATGCAAAAGAGAAACTGGATTTATTGTTTCAGTCCCTCTTTTCCCCCTTCACCTCTTTCAAGAAAAGGCAAAGCCACAAGTGAGTGGCTGTATGTGTCTGATGGCTTCTATAAACATAGCAGCAGCCTTCAGATGGCTAAAATAAACATGTGCGTGTTACTGAAGGATATGTTTACACAAACCATTTGCTCAGCCTCTGAAATAATGAATAAATGAAGATTTTACTGAAATAATTGGAGGGATTTTTGTGTTTCTGCTGATGCCATAATTGAATGGCACCGAAGAGACTTTTATCAGCTATTTTCCATGTTACACGTGTTAGCAGTTCCTTTCTGTGAGTTGAATACTTCATTCTGTAGTGACTTTACACATGTTTTTGTAAGAAATTGTCGTTTATTACTGCAATTCTAGAGAGTTGCTTGATTTCCCAGGAGAAATTTAGCAGCCAGTAAAGATTATTTGGATCTGATTGGTCAGGAGAAGGAGGGCAAAAAGGAAGGAATAATAGCATTCATTTCATACATTTACGTCTATTTGCAAAACCCTCTCCTCAAACTTGTCCCGTTTTCATTGCTTCATCCTTTAAACTTTTCTTTGTGAAATACGTCCTCAATGACCTAAGAATGAATATTTAAGCAAAGTAATTTTCACTGTTGTGTTGCAAATTATGTTTGTATGTAAAATATACATATGCATATAATGTGTGTGCATAAATGGTGTGCATGTACATGCACGTGTATGCATGGGTATGTGCATGCATGTATGTATGTATACATGTGTCATGTACAAACATATGACATGTGTATGATGCGGGTGATGTGTGTACTGGCTTTAACACCAAAAACATTTTGGTGTAGTGGGATATAGCTGATTAACAATGTTGTGAACAGTTTCAGGTCAGCAGTGAAGGGACTTAACGATACATATACGTGTATCCATTCTCCCCTAAACCCCTGTACTGGTTTTAGGTAATATTAAGAGTTAACTTGTATTTCTACATTAGACGATACATATAAGTGTATCCATTCTCCCCTAAACCCCTGTACTGGTTTTAGGTAATGTTAAGAGTTAACTTGTATTTCTACGTTAGACGTAGACCATCCCTACAAATTCACCAGCTTAGCATTTCCTGCTTTCAGTTTGTTATCTTGACACATAACTACAGTACAACAGCTGGGTTGTTCCTGGAGTTCCTGGGGGGAGCTTTATTCTCAGAGTGCTGAATTTCCTTTTCAGCTGTCAGCTCTAACGTGTATTCAAAATGTTCAACTTTTTACACACCATTCTGGGTCCCTAGCACCACTCTGGGACTATGATAGAAATGCTGATAAGGAGGTGGCTGAATGGGAGAATCCGGTTCAAGGAGGGGAATTTGCAAAAGCCAAAATTGCACATGACCATTGTTTGGGAACCAAACCTGTTAACTAGTGTTGCTCTTTGTATTTGGATATTCTATTTAAAAGAATTACTACTCTCTTTTCATGAAAATTATTTGCACCTGTTAGGAACCCCAAAATTAAAATGTGAGCATTCTTAAAAATAATCTTGATCTGGTGTTTATCCACACGCAGTTATCTGTAATCTGGCTGTTGAAAAATACATTGAGGATTTGTTGCCGTTTTGCCTAACTTTCTCCATTTGTAAAGAAAGATTTGCACAACACAACGTTTCCTTTTTATCTAGGAAACTCTTCAGAAGACTTCCTAAGAAATTAATTGTATTCCAGCCAGACTTGCATGCTGCCATCCCACAGGAAATGGGTCAGCAATCCATTAAGATGCCATTAGATAATCTAATTTGGAACTTAATCTCTAAATTAACCATGCTCCATACTTGAAGCATACTTGAGAGAAAGAAAAAAAGTTTACGTTTGAATCGATAGGGGAGCCGAAGCGTGAAGAAGGCTGTTTGTTTTTTCTGTAGCTGTGGTCACGTCTCAAGCCGTCTGGTAACCAGGAGAAACCAGACATGATGTAATTCCAGATTGAACTTGAACTTCAGGGACTTAGGATAGGGGAACAATGGACCGTAGGAATCAATAATGTCCATTTTCCACATGATTATGTTTGGAGCTTTACGTTAACCTTCATGGGAGAAGCAGCAGGATCTGCAGTGTGACTGAAATGGGATGACCACAGACAAGATGTCAGAGGAAAGAAAACAACTTTTTCCACGATATTTTCTGAGCAGCACTGCAGATTCCAGCAGGATTAGAAAAGTTCCCGCTCTGCAGTAAACGAGTGGCCTGTTCAGAGCACTCTTTGTTCGCTTAGGTAGGACAAACTTAATCTTACGTTTCCTGTCAGATGATTTTTGGCTGCACTAGGGGAGAGGGAGGAGCATGATGCAGAAAATTCCCAAATGTCAACCTTGCTGATTAACCCTTTGTGATGAAAGAAGTACATTAAACACCTACTTTATTTGAAGATGTTTAATGGAAAGTGCCATATTTACATATATACTAATTTCCCAAGAAATTTAGCTCTGTTACTGGCCAACGCACCCTTTAATAATTTCCTTTTTCCATTCTCATGTTTGCTAGTGTTATTAGGAAGTATACAGTGTGTTTTTAGTCATATTTACTTAGATGACAAAGTATATGAATTGAGTAAACAGGGTAATAAATGTAATAAGAAACTACAAAAGGAGAAAAAGGCAAAAATTTAAGACGTTGAAGAAGACAAATTTTGAATATTTAGAAATTGTAGAAATTTACAGTTATTCTCTCCTCTGTTAATTTTTGTTTTATGACAGAAGGCTTTTTGTACATGTGAACAGAGTAGCAGGCATAACATAAAAACATGTTCAATTCCTTAATCGTCTGTGATTTTATGCTTCAGAATTCTGATACCAAAAAAAAAAAAATTCTGTCTTTTAGAGGTGAAATGGTGCAAATAACACTGATTTTTGCTTTTAAAGGAAAATTATCTGGGAAAGATCACATTTTGCTTTTGTGTAAAACTTACATTTCTATTTAATTTAGTATGCCTAGGGTGATTTTCTCTAGTGAAAGACACTATTTGGAGGCACTATTTTTGTAGAGAATTTTGTCTGCTGTTGAAGACTCACATATGCTAATAAGGGGGCTGTAGCACTTGTAACAATAGCCCTGAAAAGGAGCCGGGGACAGAGAGGAATACAGACTAGAGAAGGAGGAGGGAAATCCACACACAGGATTCTCTATGGGAGGAGATCAAGTCACTACTTTGATCCTGATAATTCTATATTTTTAATTAGCTAAAACCTCCCACAGCTACGTAAATTGTTATATACATATGCGTCTGTATACTGTAATTTATTTACAATAATGATTCTCTACCATTTTCAGTTCTAAAACACGAAGAGTGTCTAACATAGTTTTGTTTTTTAAATTTGGCCAGTTTAGGGGAAGAGTGTTTTTCTTACTTATGGCTAAACATTTTAAGGAAATAAGTTTTTATTACTCTCAAGTATATTGATTACCTTGTTGAAAGGTCTAGGATTTTGTAAGAGCTGTTTGCTAACGGTACAGACATTAGAATGAGCACGTTAGACCTTTAACTGCAGTGGCCGCATATATAAGGACTCTTCTTGCCCTGTGCTGTTGATTAAATAACATATTTCACTGGCATATACCATTATTTCACTTAGAAAATGCTAGTACTCACACATGGTAAATTTAACATGCCATCCAGCATGCCGTGATAACAAAACACATCTGAAACAACTGAATATAAATTAATGAGCTTTGATGGCCTACCAATTTGATATGTTATTTTCAAAATCGTTGGTCCCCAAAGAGGAGCAATAAAGCAAGCTATTTACCTACTTAGTTAAGAAACAAATACATTTCTCTTTCATTACTATGAAGTGCTATTGCTTGCAGTTAGAATAATTCCATGAGCCACCTGCAGTTTATGATATTTGGTGTTTCCCAGAGAGCCCACAAGAGTACTTTGCAGTTCAGGTAAGAGCCAGCCAGGGAGCTTTCCAAAACAGATTATTACAAATAGTAACAATCATTAGAAATCATCTTGCATGCAAATAGGATCATTCCAATGGTAATAATGATCCTTAAAAAATGGGGAAATAAATCGAAGAAACCCAAGACCTGTGTAAAGCACTTTGTATATTTCACTTCTGGTTTTAGCTGCATCCGAAGTGGAATGCAAGCAAGCAATTTATGGACATGCGGCAACATCTGTATATACATGAAAAAATGCAACTATTGTCCTCAGATGAAAAGAACCTTGAATTAGATAAATAAAATACACTTTTTTGTGTTGAAAAGTTATACTTTTTAGGGAATTCCATTGTGCCTAAATGATATGGACCTTAATTCATAGAAATCCCTTGTATAATTCAGGGAAATTATGAATTCTTGCTTAGTAATATAAATAATATGTCTCATAAAAGAGGGAGATGAGGTGAAGTATAATGGTTAAGAATGTAGGCTTTAGAACCACACTGCTAGATTTCAAATTCTGGCTTCTACAGCCTAACAGCAGGAGTTGGGCAAGACACAATTTTCCAGCTTCAGTTTCCTCATCTGTAAAATTAGAAGAATCATCATACTTTTCTTACAGATGTATAATGAGATTTGAAAACTTTAAATTAGCTCTAGCACATAGATCAGTGCCTGACAAATAGGACACACTCTGTAAATGGTAGTAACTGGTATATTTAATAAATACTGCTTTCTTTGCTCTAATACATTAATGAATTATTAGATATATTATTTTTATGTAATAATTTAATAATTTGTAAATATTTGGGTACTTAAATACCACTTCTGTATTCCTTCCTCTGGCCTAAGTGGGCATTTTTTTCACAAGACATAGTCTGTAGTGTTTGTATTATATTGAAATAAGCTGCCAGTCCAAATGCACACATCCAGGACAGCATGGTTTTGACTTGATACTTAATTATACTGCTCTTGATTGGTTTTTCCAGCAGATTTTAGCTGTTAATAGGAAAAGTGTTTATTGTGCATTTGAGGAGAGATACTAATATTTGTGTGTTGATGTTATGGAAACAAAATTAGGAACAGTTAGCCAAGGAAATAATAAACTTTCCGTCTTGGGGGTATTTGAAACAGGAACGGTGGAACTAAGGGCAAATCTTGCTTTTAAATGAAAGTATTTATTTTACTTATTATCTCATGCTTTCTGGGCCATTGCTTATTTTTATTGCTATCTATAAGTAATGTGGCTACTGGTACAGTTTAGGTATGTGTGAGTATATACAGTTCTCAGTGCTTCATTCCTGTAATATATTTTTTAAGCTTCTTGAAAGAGTACAATCTCTAAAGCAGATGTGGTAGTCTTAAGGTTAAATCAGTATGCAAAATCTGAATGGGCGATATGGTTAGTCCCCCCAAAATATTAGAACACTGGATACTTTGACATTTTATAACTTGTTTGACACGTGGGTTGCCTAGCGCATTAGCAGATGCGCATTGAAATTTGCCATTCTTCAATTTGAATAATTGAAGGAAGCCTATGTCTTTGGTTTTTTACTCAACTTATGATTCCATATATGGTTTTTTTTTTTGTGCCCCGTGGTTCTTGGGTTGTTACCAAGTTAAAAGCTAAGAACCTCATCCTTTTTGGCCTAGAATACACAGTCACAGAATGCATAACTTTTAAAAAGCACAACCATCGACTTTTGACTCGCCCAAAGGAGTTTTCTCACTTTCATTCTTTGTCTCTTTACTCCTTCTGGATGCAAAGACTAACAGTTTTATCCAGTTTGTCCTGGATTTTAAACATATAAAAAGTGTATCATTTTTAAGAAGTAGGTATCTTCTTCCTCCCTAATCCTCACCATAAGGTCCCTCTAATAGAACTTGAACTGGATTTGTTTTCAAAGGAGATAGATAGATATATCAAATTTCAGAGCTGTTTGATCACCTAGACCAACCGCATGTTCTGTGCACAAGTCTGCTGCAATACTAGCCAGGTTATGATCCACAGTGTGGGGCATGGGAAATTCATTGTCTCTTGAAGCGAATATGTTTTGCCTTTAGAAAACTGTGTTCAAAAGTTCTTTTAAGTGTTTGGTTAATGTCTAACTTCCCAGGGAAGCAATGTAATAGTTAAACGGCCTTGGGAATCAGGTAGAACTAATTCACATCTGAGATGTTGCTGGGTAACTTTGGGTGAGTTTAAGCCTCAACTTTCTCATCTGTGAAAAGGGGATAATGATGGCAATGTCGATAATTCTCTGAGAAGATTAAGTGACATAGGATGTGTGAAACACCCAAGATGATATCTTATTTATAGAAGGCCATCAGCGTGATTATCTTCTGAAGGTTTCTCCCTGTATGCTAATTCTGTCTACTGGAACCACATGGAAGATATCTATATTTCTTTTCAACTCAACTATCATGTCTTGCCTGTCTCCCTTTACCTGTTTTCTTTTTTTTTTTTAATTTAATTTTATTTATTTATTTTTTTCTTTTTTTTTTTTTTTAAAATTTTAAAATCTTTAATTCTTACATGCATTCTCAAACATGAACCCCCTCCCACCTCCCCTCCCCATAACATCTTTCTGGGTCATCCCCAAATTTGGTGTATTTTTTCACCGAAGTAATGCCATACAGTTTGTTTCTCTTGAAGAGTGATACAGGGAAGAAACACAATGCTTCCCAGATAGTCTGATCAGAATAAAATGAAGCCATACCATCACCCACCATTAATGTAATTTGTTTGTTTGCTTCTTCCCTCTGGGGAACAACCACATCATATATTTGACCAGAATCATATGAAAATATTATCCGTGAGGTCAGATGTATTGAATTTTTTAATAGAATTTTTATTCAACTTTTATTCATTTTTAAGGAAATATCTCAATACACACTGAAAGCGTATATAGAGTAGGAGTCACTAGCATGAATTCTGCTGTGTGTTGTGGTATTGTCGAAATCTTTGGGGTTTGTTTTTCGGTGCCTGATTTTTCCGTGAAGTGCTTGTATTCTTTCTTTTTTTCTTTTATAATATGGCAGGTATATATATTTTTTAAAGATGTGCTTTCAGTCATGCTCATCTTCTGTTTGCCTTTTTAAAAAAAGGTGATTTGGCAATGGAAAATTTAATGAAGTCCAAGTATGTGTGTGCTTGAAGATATACTGCTGAAAACCTTAATTTGACTTTGAATATTTTGAAATCTTTCAGCTGTATTCTTATCTCTTAATAGAGACACAGATTATTGGATTGAAAATTGAAGTCCATATAATTTTCATTCTATTAGGAATTAAAATCAGAAAGCATTTTACATATAACTAGTTGGTATATGTACATAAATATGAAAGTGTGTTTATTTTATCCATTCTGGTGATTATTGGCATTGACTTGTGTAGAGAGACTTGATATTTAAAAAGCACTGTTACCTTTTTACCCAAAAAACTGTACAATTTGAGGCATTGTTTTTTGAAATTAAATGATCTAGGTTATTTTGTTTGATTAAACATTTTTCTTTATTATGATCTTTGAGTTAGTTTTACCAGGTTTTTTTCCAACGGTACTACCAAAAATTTCTAAAAATATCTGTGCTTATAATTCTGAGTTTAACCTCCAAATTGGCAATAAGAGGCTTATAAACTCATATATGGGGTCTGCACAGTGTTAATGTCTGAGATTTATTTCTCCCCAAAGACTCATAAACAGTATTGACAAATATATCACACACTGCAGTTTTGACATGGTCATAATGTAGGATGGGAGGTTCGAAAGGTTTAAATAAACATCTAAATTGAATTTGTTAGATATTGTGCAGCAAGAGTCCTTTTAGTCACTAGCATCTATTTATTTTTATTGAGGATTTTCCAAAGGTAACAATACATGTCTTTTCTAAAGAACTGAGTAAGAAAGCTATTGCAAATTAAACCCTGAATTTTTATCTTTTCCACCATTAATTGGTAAACTTCTCCATTTAAGAGCCACATCTATTTTCAAGCATTAAGATACACTTTATTTTCCTACAGTATGTAGTTTCTAAATGACTTCCTAGAGCCCATTTAATTTGGGACTCGTTAATTTTGCAAAGTGATTCGCTTGTTGTTGACATTGTCTTTTACTGTCAAGGACTGTCCATTTGAGCTAGTCTTTCTGTTTTTCATACATGCTTCCTGCTTTAGGTTATAAAATAAGGAGGTCCATTTTAGTCATTTATTTGTTAAGAAATGATTAGCATCAGCTATGGCCAGTAAAGAGGGTTGATAAGGTCATTTTCTTTACAGATCTTACCTTTCAGTCAGTAAGGTAATCATAGGTACAGAAAATTATGATATGAGGTAGTGCTATTGTAGTTCTATATAACTAAGTGCAGTAGAAGGACAGTAGAGGGAAATATTTAATAATGTGTCATGTAACACTCTTTCCCATCAGTGATGCAAAGTGCAGAAATACTTGTTGAAGATGTGTGTGGGAAGAAAGAAATATGTGAAAACAATTAAGTCTCTTAGAAAAAGTTTCAATGACAACATTTTATTCTGTAGAATTATGATTTTTCATCTGATGATGACATATCTTTTTAGTGTCAATTTTTGGTTTCAAGTATTATTTTGTTACTCCTGCATAGTTAATTTGTGTTAATATGGAACATCTCTCATTTTAAGTCCAGAGAGGCCAGTTTTCTTATCATAGAGGGCCAAATTGCAGTGTATTCATGAAACTATCTGATTATGAGCAACACTTTTAGAAAATAAATAGTTGGGTGTGATTTGGAATATTTAATTGATTTTCTTGTTTATCCAAAAATTATTGAGCACCTATAATGTACTAAGTACTGGATTAGATGGAGAACAAAAAGAGAATGGACTTTGTTTTTATGGAGCTCATAGTCTAATCACAAAATCCTTTGAGCATAAGAGGTTACTGTAAGGTTTTTCCTATTAAAATATTAACTCAGAAGTATGTACCTAGACATGTAGTAATAACCCTAATTATTTCTTTTAAAGTATCATGAAATTAAAAAAAGGTACATACCAAGTTATTTTGTTTTAATCCAAGCTTTTTCTTTGTGGGGGTGGGTGGGTAGGGAAATTGTTTCTTCAAGTTAATATTCCATAAAGTTTTTGTACCTTTGGAATTCAAATATGAAAAAAAATGAGAATGTCTAGCTTGATAGCTACAGTAGTAGAATCCATCTCACTTCTTGGTTCCAAAAATAAAGAAAAGAATGTAAATTAAATTTAGAGGATCAGTTAAATTTAAAACACTAAAGTTGAGTTTCCATGCCAGACCATGACAAAACTGGGTATGGAATTGTCAGTTGGGTGTTTTCTTGGTTCCTGATTATTTGTGCAGCTGTTACTTAACTGACATTCATTCCAAGTTGAATATTGAAACTAACAATGCATCTAGTTAGGTATACTCAAAATGCATGGTATGGGGTTGTCCATGATATGTAGGTCTTGTGTTATTTTCCTCTGTGTGATACTTGTTTAGTGAGGGATTATGCCAGTAGCAAACTCTGGGAATTGGTGATGGACAGGGAAGCCTAGTGTACTGCAGTCATGGGGTTGCAAAGAGTCAGACACGACTGAGCAACTGAACTGAACTGAACTAATGCCAGTAGCAATTAGACAACTGTTTTTCAAAATTTTTTGTTTTAAATAGCCCCAAATACAGCATAGGTGAAATTAGAGTCAGTTGGAGACGGGCAAGACTCTCCTCTGCTTACTCCCTGTAGAGCTCCACCCATACCCCTCTCCCAGCTCCCAAACTCAGAGCAGCTGGGATGTGGAAACATGACTGACAGGGAGGAAAAGGTTTCTGGTGTCAGCTTCAAACTAAGTATTATGCACTGGCCTTCCTGGAAAATATACTTTCTCTTATTGTGAGGGAAAAGGAATCATTTTCATTATGGCTTTCAATTTTGTTCAACCAATAGGCAGGTAAAAAAAACCTGAAATACATCACAACTGTTGTGAATTAAAACAAGATCAGAATATAACTTGCAAAATATATCGATACTGTTGTAGATTTGCTCTTTTCTTCTTGACAGAAAATCATACCATATTTACATCAAAACGGACCAAATATTTTAGGAAGAATATCCTCTCTCAGTCAATTAGTGCTTACCTGTGGATGAGTCTTACTTGAGATATTTTCTGCCTCACAATAGTCTTACCATCTGTAAAAGAAATAGACCATGTAGTTTATATATGCATAATATGTATAATTTATAAGCACATGTATCTCATATTAGACTCTTAATTTGGAAAAGTCATAGTAGTAATTTGATGCCTATGGAATTTATGTCTCTAATATTGTTATAGATTTTAACGTATTTTTTTTCTTTTTCTCTTCCCTCCCTCCTGCCCCTCTCCTGCCCCCTTCCTGCCGACAGTCCTGGTACCTGGGCTAGCTTGGTTCCTTTCCAAGTATCAAATAGGACACCCATCCTACCGGCAAATGTCCAAAATTACGGTTTGAACATAATCGGAGAACCTTTCCTTCAAGCAGAAACAAGCAACTGAGGGGAAAAAATGAAATACAACACTAGTTTAAGAATTTTTTTTAGAAAAAAGAAAAGAGGAAGACTGGACAAAACAAACAAAACAAAAAGGGAGAAAGGAAGGAAACTGAAGAAAGAAGATAATAGACCAGCAATCGCAGCACTTACAATCACTAATTCCCTTAAGGTTGAAACTGTAATGACATAAAAAGGGTCGATGATATTTCACTGATGGTAGTTCGCAGCCCCTGCAAAGTAGCCTTTGTTACATGAAGTCCGCTGGGAAATAGATGTTCTGTCTCTATGACAATATATTTTAACTGACTTTCTAGATGCCTTAATATTTGCATGATAAGCTAGTTTTATTGGTTTAGTATCTTGTTGTTTACGCATGGAATCACTATTCCTGGTTATCTCACCAACGAAGGCTAGGAGGCGGCATCAGAGGTGCTGGGCGTGACAGAGCCATGAGCCAGCCATTTTATAAGCACTCTGATTTCTAAAAGTTAAAAGAAATATATATGAAATCTCTGTAGCCTTTAGTTATCAGTACAGATTTATTAAATTTTGGCCCTTAACCCAGCCTTTTCCAGTGTGTAACCCAGTTTGAAATCTTAAAAAAAAAAAAAAAGAAAAAAAGAGGAAAAAAAAGAAAAAAAAGGAAAAAAAGAAAAAAGAAAAAAAAAACAGTTTGAACACAAAAGGCTCTATGGAAGAAATGCCTCTTTGTAGGTGAAGTGTTATCTCTGCATGCAACAGTAAAAATTAATATAATATTTTCCCCACAAAAGAAACACTTAACAGAGGCAAGTGCAATTTATAAATTTATATCTAAAGGGGAATCATGATTATAAGTCCTTCAGCCCTTGGACTCTAAATTGAGGGGATTAAAAAGAATTTAAGAGAATTTTGAACGAATTTATTTTCCCCTCAGTTTTTGAGGGCAGTAAAAAGGCATTAAATCAAGACAAATCATGTGCTTGAGGAAAAAAAAATTAATGAAAACACAGCACTTATGTTGGTTTAGCTGCAGCCTCCTTGGAGGTAGAATTTATTTATTTAAAATTACTGGTTGCATCAAGAACCCATAGGGTGTACAAAAGGTTCTATAAAATCTGCATTCTAGAGACAAAGAGGCAGGCAAATCCATGTCACAAGGGTAAAGCTTACAGTTTACAAACTGGGAATGCCAGGGTGTAGGATGTAAAAACGCACTCTTGAGAAACCACATGTAATCAGGGTGCTGAATACTTGCATGGTGCTTTCAGACATTAGCCTTGTTCAACAAACTTCTTGTATTGACAGATCTGTAGTGTGCATGGGCAGACACATTTTTGCCTCTATGTCTCTTAAAATTTTAATTAAAAATACTCTTTCCAGTAATCCTAATTTGCACGAAGATATAATGTCCACATTACGTGCCTTGCCTTGAAATCTAAAAAAACAAAAAACAAAAAAAAAACTACAAAAAAACACACAAAAAAGTGACATCACTACACTTGTTTTGCTGCATTTATTATCATTTTAAATCTTTACCATTTTTATGACAAAATATTTTGTACTCCAGACGAAGAAAAATGTGTGACATCATGGATTTTTTAGACAGTTATACCTTTATCTCACATTTATAAAGCATATCATGGCTGTGTATAGTTGCCGCTTAAAAATTGTAATCGACCAGCAATATTTTCAGTATTTTGGTGTTTTTTCTATTAACCTTTCATGTTTTTCATCTTCCAATTAATATTTGGGGGGGAGGGGTTTCAAATTTATACGAATTATGCAATACCAAGTTTTGCCTATGTAGGTAGTGCTTTTAGCTGTATTGGTTATTATAGGTAAGTACACAGATTTAAAAAAAAATAATGTATGCTTTTTTTGTTTGTTTGTTTGTTTTAATTGACCAAAGTGGGTACTGCTATTTTTGCAGTGTGATGAGGTCCTTTTGTGTACTGAGAGATGGACAGGGGATTTTTTTTAATATACATATATATATATTCTGGGGTGGGTGGGAGGATTTTTAACACTTTACAGTGTAGCTGTGAAGCAGTGCACCCTGAGATGGGCCTGGGCTGCAAAGCGACTGTTCTGCCTACTGTGACAAACTTCAACTTAAACACAGGTTTTCCCCTCTCGAACTCCCCACCTGGGGTGCAAGCTGAACTCATTTCTGGTTTTCATAACAACAAACAGGAGTAAAAGCAAGTGAACACAACCAGTTCTCCTGGAGGCAGACTTGGCTTAAAACAAATGGTCTTATCTTTCTGTTGTTATTGGGGGTGGTCGTTTTCCTTGAAAGTTTCGGATCCACAGTGGAGAATGAGCCTGTCTCATATTTGGCAAAGACAGTTGTTGAAAAGTGCATCTAGCAGATGTTTCGACTTTGGGGGTTTAGCACCTCAGTCTACTTTCTCCTCTAAAATCTGCCATCCTGCTGGAGGGGGCGCTCTCATATCCTTTCCCCACCGCTTCTCTGCGCCATTTCTTCATTTTGTGAACGGTAGTCTGTGATTTACCCGTGTCTCACTACTTCAAGTGGATGGTAGCGCGCTTGGAAAAAAAGATATATTATTTAAATATCCAGAAGATTGAACAGAGGGTTGCTATTATTAAATGTATTTGGACTTCTAACTTTGATTAAAATCAAAGTTCAATTTTTAAAGAACAACAAAAAATAAATAAATCTTGTTAAGTTTTCATTTTACCTGCCCTTTTAAACTGAGAACCCAAGCCGAAGGGAAATAGAGAATTTTAAGAAATGAATTTTCCTGTGGATAAATTAAGCCCATTAGAGGCTGATGGGATTTTTTTTTTTTAAAGAGATGGTACCTCAAATATATATTGGATTTAATTTCCCTGGAGGGCTAGAGGGTGAATGGAGGCTGGTTCTACTTTACTTCTTCCCACTGCCCCCCAGTTCCATTGAGGGAATTCATTACTAGAAGGAAACTCTTTTAGAATTAGTGACGCATGGTGGGCTGCCATGAGGAGCCCCCTGACCCCCTTCCCCCAGGCCATGGCCTAATAAAATAAACTGTCTATTGTTCTCACAGCATATCATTTAATGACGAAGACTTTAGAACAATGCTTACGGGCCTGAGAATTGTATTTGATTAGCCCATTCAGTTTGATAGCCCCAGTGCTGAAAAGCACAGCAGGATCATTGCAGTGCAAGTTCAAAAGTAAGTTCAGTCATTTTTGTGATGACTTGCCCTGGTAGAAAACAGATCATCTCAGCCAAGCTCTTCAGGTCTCTTCAACCTAATAGGTGAACAAATCCACCTCACAGGACACACAGTATTTTCTTAAGAGCAGACTTGCTCTCTTTTTTAAAATTTTTGCCAGTGAATGAGCAGCTCCAGCTGCATAAGTTACACACTGTGGGTATTCCTGCCTGCCTCTTGAATACAAAAGCCTAGTTCAAGTGTTGCTTTTTTTAAAATCTTTTTTTTTTCTCCCTTCCCTTTGAGATAAAACTCTTTAAAAAGATCCTACTCTCTATATAATCTCAAATCCATTTTGGCCTCCTTCTCTTTTTACCAGGAAGTATCTTGTGACTAAGGGCCCCCTCTTGCAGGTCTTGCACGCCCCTCCCCTCCCCAGAATTGCAGAGCTACAGGATGGTGAAGGTCACCCAAGGGCATCAGTAGGGGGTGGCGTCTCCAGCCCCTGGCTCCATGGCACTGTTCAACTTTCCTTGCGTTGCTTTTCAGCCCACCCCTCACAGTGCCTCTGAAGTGTTTCCTCTGGAGTAACATGAGCGTTTGAGGGCTTGTCTAAGGAGAAGAAAAGAATAAGGCAGTGAAGGAGACTGTACATAAAGACATGGCAAAAATCGTAATTATAGCAATATAGTTATGGGGTAATGTTCGGGTGGGCAGCTCCATTAAAAAAAAAATATGTGAATGAATCTGTGAAGCTGCGAGTAGCAAGAAGAGCGAAAGGTCTTCTTCACAAACCGCCTACCTTGTAGACAGTAATTTGTACACTGTATAGTTTTGTTAAGAATTTTTTTTTTAAATTAAAATTCCCATGTTTGTAAAGCTAACTTTTTAACAATTATAATGGAACTATATGTTGTTTCCATTTTTAAAGTAAACAAGAATATTCCTTGTTTGGAGACTGGACTTGAGTTAAAACTCTCCAGGCTCTTAAGTTATGTATTAAAAAAGAAAAAAAATCTGTCCATGTTAGGAGTTATTTCACAGATTCCTGTGCTTGAAAAGCATAGGATACTAATCCTTTAAAAAGTGTAAATGGAGAAAAGTTATATTTTATGAAGGTTATTTTGTTGTATTTAGTATTGGAAAAGTTGGTTTTCAGAGCATTTCAGAATGTCGGAAGCACCACTGTCTTTTTATTAGTATAAACGGCCTTTAGCAAAAGTTTTTGTGATTGTTACGTGATGGTATTTAAGGTTGTTTCACAGAGCATTCAGGATAGGCAGAAAATGACAAAACAGTGCTATGTCTCACATAACGTGTCCTCAGGGAGCAGAATCTTGGATTTGTGACTTGTAGCTTCATAAGGACTCAACAAAAGAGATTGCACAGGGACATTTCAGCAGTGTGACACCAGGACATATGTTCTTTACCTAGATTCAAACTCTATGTATCGTGTGAAACGATGAAGGCTGCAGAAAGTTATCCCATATTCAGTGTACAGTATTCATTTTTAATGAAACAACTACAATATTGCTGGCAGATAGGCCCCAAGCATGACATTCAATATAGTTTACATGTTCCTGTCAAGGTCTTTGGTTAACATTAACCAGCTGCATGCTTCCTGGACTTTAAAAAATTGGGTTTCTATAGAAAACTTTTTTTTTTTTTTTAATGTGCAGGCTATTCAAGTTCAATAGTAAAAGCTTAAAATTGAATGTTCTACTCCATGCTGAAGGAGCTGAAAGCTGCCTTCTTCATTTTTTGCACTTTCTGGTAGTTCCCCTGTTTTTTTTCTAATTCCTAATGAAATTGTGTGGGTGGGGTGGAGCACTGCAGTTGGGGGGTAACATGGACCACTGATTTTTGCCCTTTGACCCTGCACAATGACCTTTGCATCAGCCAAACTCATTGCCATGACAACTCTTTGTACTGTGTCCGTGCCACAGATCTGTTGGTGACATTGTTCATATAGTCAAAGGGGACAAGTTGGAGACGGTCAATTTTTACTTTTTGTTGTTGTTGTTGTTGCAATTCTTTCTTCAATGGTTGTAAGTAGTTTTTTTTTTTTTTAATAATAAAAGGGTTCCCTAGTTAAGACTCTTTAGAAATATCTGTGTGTTGCAATTCAAATGTATGTTGAGATTGTGAAAAGGCTTCAGTGGCACTAGCCTGCCAGCACGCCAGCCCCAGCCTCTGATAACTTTTATCGCATGATCAGTACCGGTAATAAATGGTGGCCTATTACACAGGAGACAGTGTGAGCTGGTGACACTAAAGCCGGTCTTGTATTACTGTATTTTTGACAGAATGGTTTTGAAAACTGTGCTACAGGGACTGATGTGGCAGATATATCTTTTTATGCAGAAGGAAGTCTTTTTTTTTTTTTTCAAGAAGTATGGCTTATTATGCATTCTTCATCGAGGGCATTGAAGTTGCATGGACTGAAAAAAGTTGATGCAAAACGAGAAAGAAACAAACAAAACAAAACAAAAAAAAAACCAGCAAAATGTTTACCAAAAAACTCAAACAAATGAGCAGTGCCTGTTCAATTTCACAGTCTCTGTTGAGTTCAGTTGTAAATATGTTTCAAATGACATTTTCTTGGGAAAAAAAATATCTCTACAACATTGTAGAATGTGAGGGGTAACTTCATCCCAGGAATAGGCTTCTCAAAGCTGCAGTAGATTATGTCTTCATCAAGCTGTTAATTTGTGCTTATATCATATAGAACTTTTAGCATCCTGGGAAGAGGTGCCCCCCACCTCAATGATATTTCTCTGAGAACAACTTTTGTAGGACTGTGTGTTTCTTTAGATACATTTAGTACAACTGTAGGTGACGAGTAGTCAGTTATTGCTTGCTAGCTACACACCAGGGTTGATCCATTTTAAAACTTTTGGCATTTTGTCCTCATGGGCCATAATTACAGAACCTTGTGTTTTAATTAAATTTTTCAAAAAAGAGGCACATGCACAATCTCCGTGTAACAAACCTTTAGCAGTAGGATGTATTATATGACAGTTACTTAATTTCTGGCATTCAGACCACTGGGATCAGCCTCAGAAGGGGCCAGAATGTTAGCAAAGGTTTTATTGTGCCCGGTTGGAGGATAATGTTCTTTGGGTACTTTTTGTGGGTTGCAAATGAACTCAATTGCCACAAGTTTTAAACTGGTGTAAATCAAGCTTGACTTAATGTGATTGTTACTGTTATATCCAGCCTATACTGCTAGCAGCTGCTCATACTGCAGTCAATTACTGGAAGCAGATATATTTCCTATGCAAAAACTGTTTAAACAATAAAATGAGCTATGCTACAGACTCTGGCCTCATGTTTTGTTTTCCTCCTCCGTCTCATCCCACCACTCTTCCTGCATCAGTGCTGGGGTCAGGAGTATTTTGGAAGTGGATCTTGGTCCTTCCATTTGGAAATTTTGTAGCCCGGGTTTAATTTCTTAGTGTCTGGAATGATGACTCTTCCAGTTCGATACTTCCAGTTTTGCACTGGGCACGGGTGTATCTGTGAAAACCCTTCTTGCAATTCCTAATACGTATACTCTTCACAAGCTCTCTAAACAATGGCAGTAAAAATACAAGTGCAGTTCTAGAATTTCAACCCCTACTCTCCAAGAAAGGCCTTCCAGCAGTGAGGTGAAGATGTAATGTGTGCCCAGGATGACTGGACTGTGGTCTCCTCCACTGAAAAACCACAGGGCCTCAAACACACACATTCAACAGGAGGAGGTAAGTCCTGGGGCCAACCTGTGGCTGTGGGTTTGGTGGTTTTGTGACTACTGGAGAAGAAGAATTCCTTTCTCCCCATGCCTGAAAAGGAGCAGCATCTAAGGTTTCCAAGGAGCAGAGCTACTTTTCATTGTAAGGGGAGGGGGAGGTTAATGTTCCTTATTCACAGGGAGGTGGGACACGAGCTGAAATTGAGGATGGTATCCCAGATCCAGGCTCCTTGAATACAGCATTTCTGAATGGAGTCAGCTGCAGTTCAATAATAGCTAATTGAAAAGGAACCAGCTTAAATGGTTTTGGGATCCATCTGAGTAATGTGCACAAATGAATCAAAACTAATGAAAGCTTGATTGAAAAGAAATAAAAATGCCTGAAGTTTGACCATCCCAACTGAAGACTTGCTGAGACAAATCCAATGGCCTGATCCCACCACCTCTAATTTATGGCTCAGGTCTCTTTCATCTCCCCCAGTCACCCTGATATAGTGGGTTTATACTGCTGTGGGTGGAGTTGCAGGGAAATCAGTTGACCACAATCTATTGAAAAAACAAAAGAAAAATTTTGGAAGGTTCCATCATGAGATGGTGATTAAATGTTTTAGAAGATTAAGAAATGTCATAGGAAATACTTTAAGAATATTATACTTGAAGTAAAATTTTTACCTGTTGAGAGACTTTTTACTCTTATGAACACATTTGACTTCGTTAGCATCAATCAAGGTTTGGGGATAGAAGAGAGATGGTAGTGAGGAAGTTGTTCAGTTGCTCAGTCATGACTGACTTTGGGACCTCTTGGAATGCAGAATGCCAGGCTTCCCTGTCCTTCACTGTCTCCCAGAGTTTGCTCAAACTCATGTCCATTGAGTCAATGATGTTTCCAACCATCTCATCCTCTGTTGCCTGCTTCTCCCCCTGCCATCAATCTTTTACAACATCAGGGTCTTTTCCAATGAGTCGGCCATTTGCACTCAGGTGACCAGAGTATTGGAGCTTCAGCTTTGGCATTGTTCCTTCCAGTGAATATTCAGGTTTTATTTCCTTTAGGACTGACTGGTTTGATCTCGCTGCTGTCCGAGGGACTCTCAATAATCTTCTCCAGCACCACAATTAGAAAGTATCAGTTCTTCAGTGAACTGTGAGGAAGAATACACAAATATCTCAAGTCTTTGCTCTAGAGTTATACTGCCTGTTTCAAATGCTAGAAATGGTCAGCTGTATAGCAGGTTATATAAACTTTCTTTGCCTCAGTTCCCTTATCTGTAAAGTTAGATACTAGTAAGAGTACCTGTCTCATTAAGCTATTGAGAGGTAAATGAGATTGTGCATGTAAAGTTCTTACAGTACGTAATTTCTTATTGCTATTATTATTGTTATCACCATAAGGCTCTATGACCCATTCAGTTCAGTTCTGTTCAGTCACTCAGTCATGTCCGACTCTTTGCGACCCCATGAATCACAGCATGCCAGGCCCCCCTCTCCATCATCATCTCCCAGAGTTCACTCAAACTCAAGTCCATCGAGTGGGTGATGCCATCCAGCCATCTCGTCCTCTGTCATCCCCTTCTCCTCCTGCCTCCAATCCCTCCCAGCATCAGAGTCTTTTCCAATGAGTCAACTCTTCACATGAGGTGGCCAAAGTACTGGAGTTTCAGCTTCAGCATCATTCCTTCCAAAGAACACCCAGGGCTGATCTCCTCTAGAATAGACTAGTCGGATCTCCTTGCAGTCCAAGGGACTCTCAAGAGTCTTCTCCAACACCACAGTTCAAAAGCATCAATTCTTTGGTGCTCAGCCTTCTTCACAGTCTAAGTCTCACATCCATACATGACTATTAGAAAAAGTAAATGGATTAGTTTGTTTCTTTTAGAGTTGAAGATGTAAGGACATTAATTGTTTTCACTGGCTGTTGGTATGTGTGTGTGTGTGTTGTGATTTGAAAATAATTGGATTGCTACTGGTTGGAAAGCATCACTTCCTTTCCCTTCTAGTTTTAATTCTGTGGCAGCCAGTAAGTCTCTACTGAGAGATTATTCAACAGAGTCCTTCCAAGAGACCATTGCTTGAATGGAAACTGCATACCTGTACATGACCTGATCTTAGTTTCTAGAAGTTCCCTTCAGGTGATACCAATACTTTGCTTTCTTTGTGAACGAAGAAAAGCATTGAATTCTTAAGTCTGTTAATTTTCTAAATAGCTTTATTTTATAGGACACACAAGAATTTGCAAGGAATAGGAGTTTTCTCAAATAGAGGAAAGTCGTGAGAGCTGAACGGAGAGATGTTGCGAGCAGAGGAAGCCCCAGGCGAGAGTGCAGCGTCTGACTCTTCCCTCCTCGGACAAGCTGACAGCTGGCATCTGTGCTCCACCACATGACACTCCATTCTTTCCTCTCAAGGTGGGGACTGGATAAGGTGGTGAAATCTGCAGTGGACTAGGAGAAACTGGATAAGCCTGAGATATGCAGCTTTCCAGACTTCATACGGAGGATCCCTCAAAGTCTTTACAGGACACAGTAGCTGCTCCCATGGGACAGGAAGCAAATGTTCTGTCTTTCCTCCCACCCTCCCACTGCAGAATCCCCCTTCTTGGTTTTCCCCTCACTCCCTCTTCACCCAATCCCAAATGTCCCCATATCATCCTCAGGTGGTCCAAAATTGCTCTTTCTGTCCAAGGTTGGAAACTGATGATGCTCACGGTGTCTCATATCAAAATGGTCTTTTCCTCCATGTCAACAAAATGCCCCGCTCTGGAGTACTATGGGGTGTTGGATTTTAATGGGACCAAAGTAGTCCATGTTAAGGGCCTAAAGGAGAGATTGAGGGCAAAATAGAGGTGGAAACTTGCATTTTCCAAGTTTTCACCACTCTTATTTTTAACAGATTATTCTCTTTGGTTGGGTTGTCTGAAGACGTTTTTGCAGTATGCAGTTTTTTTGCTGTGAGGGTCAAAAGTGCAGATGGTCACAGTTCATGGGGGGGGGGTGGGGAAGGACAGGGCAGGTAGCATAACTGTGTCAAGAGGCAGGGGTAACAAATGGAGATGGTGGGATTGATGACCTGAGGGGGTTGCCCACATTTAATAACAACAGCTGGGGATTGTTCTGTCCCTTAAAAGCACCTTCACCGTCTTCCCCACCCCCAATAGGGTGACCACAGAAGTAAACGAGCCCAGGGCTACACGGGATCCATGCCTGTCACCTCCACCATCAGCCCAGTACCCTTCAAGGTACAGAGTGAAAGAGACTTTTCTCAGAAAGAGAGACTTAGAAGGTGAGTCAGATCCACCCTGCCACGGTCATATCTGTTTCTTCCAATTACTCTTTTTCACATTTTTACTCCTCCAGAATCCAAATTCTCTTTGTTAGTACAAAAATTAAGTGGTTTTACACCTATCCAAGGAACATAAAAGAGGAGTCACACTGATGTAATTTTATCATGATTACGAATTCAAACTGAGATATTTTAATATCAGTTTCAGCCCCAAATCCATTTCTACTACAGTTCCTTGTCTAATTTGTAAAAACCCAAATACATAAATAACCTAGTGTTTGCCATACTAAACCAAATTATCCAGAATACTTAAATATCCCCACTTCTTTATTGCCTTATCGTTCTCATTTGACTTATTAAACCAGCGACACTGGTTGAATCATAAATAATTAGTTTTTCTGTACCAGAAAGAGTTGATTCCTATTAAAGAGTATTCCATACAAAACTAAGTGTAACCTGGAATTTCAGGGATGTGCAGAAGTGAGAGTACATGGGCATACATGTAGCTTCCATATTAATTTAAGTGTGAACTTTTGTGAAACATTGTTGGAGTTGTGTCATAATCTAGCAAAGTAATCAGTTCCAAAGTAGTGTTCAAATTAGATGATAATAACATAGATAATCCTGCCTATTTGTATACATAAACATTCTTTTCCATTGCAAAAATTAAAAAAAAAAAACATTAAGTCAAGGCTTGAGTCTAATTAATTTTTCTTCATCTTATAGCTGACATAGGCAGAGGAAAGAAAATTATAGTCTCCTTTGCATCCTTCATTTGGAAGAAAGTCCATACACAAACTAGAGTATAATTAACAACTTTCAATGAATACAAACATTTTAATGTGTGAGGCACATCCTAGGGAAAGCAAGAATCAGATTAAGGAAAAAGTAAAAACATAAACCAAAAAAAAAGATGTAAATATCACTTACAGGTCATAAAAGAGGATCACAGAAAATTTTCTTATACATATTCCATTTTAGATCTAGCTTTATGATAGTCCTGGTTATAGCTAGCCTTTAACTAATTAACTAATTAGAGCAGTGGCATATAGTAAAGATAAAGTAAGCATTCTTAAAGGTTCTTCAGTTTTTCTGATACATTTGTCAGTTCCTCACAAATACAACATATATGTACTTTGAATTTTTAGAGACGTTCTGATTTTATCTATTCTTACTCTGATTTATCTACTCCTATTTTGATTAATCAGTTAAACATATAGCTGCATGTAACTTTTATCTCCTTGAAAAACTTTGCATATAAATAAATTCCTTAAGCAGAAAAGACCCAGATTTGTTGTAAGGTTTGGGACAAAAGGTGTAACACTGGTGTGATCTTCCCTTCATGAGAACAGAAACACACTGGATTGGGTAGAGACTATTCATTTTTCTCCTTGACCTCTTTCCTGGGTAGCTTGAAATCAAAACTGGGTTCTGCTCCAGCTTATGTGTCCTCACTGGGAGCGCTTACTAAATTGTGAGTGTGTTGCCTGGTGCTAATGAAATCACATCGGTTGCTCCAGGTTCAGTGGTTTCCCCTTCCGATTTGCTGGTTCTGGATCTCTGTTCCCACTGGCCACTCCTCCAGTGAGAACTCTCAGGACGCATTCTCCATCCAGTTTAAAGGAGTTTTGTGTGGAGAAATAAGTCAAATCAAAAGCATGTGTTAGAAATCACCATGGAGCCACCAATACCAAGATTTCCCCCAAACAGTGAAAAAGGTACAGAACAGAGGATGACAGAGGGCAGGGAACTTAAGATGGAAACAGTTTTGTTGGCATTAACACAAGAGTGGGCATAGTCAACATTCATTGAAGGCCCTGGGCTAAGTATTTTACTTCTATTATCTTATTTAATCCTTTTAAGGCTCATGAAAGGTAAGTACTAATCATATTCCTATTTTACTGATGAGTAAACTGAGGCCCAGAGGTGAGATGACTTGTTCAAACAAATAGTGGAAATGGTAGATTTAAATATCATTCAATGAGCAGACCTTAATTGCTTACTTAACATGTGTCTTACAATTTGGTCCAATGAAATCATTTGGTTATCTTCTTTTGAATAGTATAGAACTTGAAGTTGTAGAATTCTCTTAACCTCAAATCAAAACTAAAGCAACTTTAATTGGATTAAAATTGACCATCTCTGTTTTCCAGGATTTATGTGAGAATGGTTTGGTTAATTAATTAATCAATTTTAATTTCAAAATTTTAAGCCTCTAAGTTTTGGTGAAGGTGGACATTTGAAACTCAATATTTCATTCAAGATGTTATTCTGCCACCATAGTCTTTATTAATGTATCACTGAGCTTATAAAAAACAATAGAGTAATAGTGATCATTTATTAAGTACCCGTTACTGTGGTTCAGGGTCTGTACTAAATATTTTACATACAATAATTTAATTTAATCCTCAGTAATATTCTAGCTGTCAGTCTCTCCATTTTTCAAATGAAAGAAAGAGGAAATCAGAGATTAAGCAATTTACTCCAAAGTCACAAAAGCTTAGAACCCATGTATGCCTGACTGCAAAAGCCATAATCATTACCTTTGTGTCGTGTCTTTTACAGTCAAATAAACCAACAAATAGGTAAGATAGTGAAAGAGTAAAACTTTTACAAATTGAATATGTTTCCCCCAATTATTTATTTTTAATTGAAGAAAACTTGCTTCACAATACTGTGCTGGCCTCTGCCATATATTAGCATGAACCAGCCACAGGTATACATATGTTCCCGCCCTTCTCAGTTGTTACAGAGCCCCAGTTTGAGTTCCCTGAGTCATACAGCAAATTCCCATGGTTATCTATTTTATACATGTGCGTGTGTGTGCGCGCTTAGTTGCTCAGTCGTGTCCGACTCTTGCGACCCCATCAGTTCCGTCGCTCAGTCGTGTCCGACTCTTTGTGACCCCATGAATCGCAGCACACCAGGCCTCCCTGTCCATCACCAACTCCCGGAGTTCACCCAAACTCATGTCCATTGAGCAACCCCATAGACTGTAAAAAATTGAACAATTTTTATTGTCATAAATAAACATTTTTAAATTGAACCGTCTTTGTCATCGTAGCAGCACTGTCACTTCCTGAGAGAAGACTTTCTATAGTGTGGAATTCTGTGTTTTGTGGCTCTGGCTAAGCCCTGGTGCAGGTGGGTTATGGGGCTCCACTCATGATGAGCTCACAAGTCTGAGGATAGCCTAAGTGTGAGTGTTTGCTTGTGGAAACCAGACCAAAGTCAGGGGCAGAGGTACGGTGCCTGGCAGTTCTCCTCAGTCTTCACTCCTTAAATTCATTCAGAGCAAGAGGAGAGCGCAGGTCCTGTGCTAACGCTGCCTTGGCCCAGAGCTTTGCGAGTACCCCAAACTTGGAAGTTGTTCCTAGAGACGGTGGTGGTTTTCATTTGGCCAGGCAGTCTAATTATGATGCAAGTGGGCTTCCAGGCCTCAACAAGTTCTCTTTCACCTTGGGTGCCCTGAGGAGAAAGGAGGGGCTTGAGGTAAGGCCTCATTGTTTGAGCCTGTTGTGCAGGTGCCCTGCTGGAAAACAATGGACTCCATTGATGGTGCGTGGCCCAGCACAGGCCAAAACCAATGCGTATTGCTGTAGGCAGGTACGTGAGTCAACAGAGAGGCAAAACCAGGTGGGGGTCCAAGATTGAAAATGGCCTCCTTCTCCTGACAAAACTCATCACGGCTATGCTGGAGACTACCTCAATATTTTGAAATACCAGTCTGTGAGTTTGGACAGACGCTTCAGCTCCAAAGCCCCTGATATTATGGCAGATGCTTCTATTTTCAGAATCTTCCACAAATAGAGAAGTCTTGAATGTGGAAAATTATATGCACTTTATTTTTAAAGAAATTATGTCTAAAGAACTGTCTTTCCTGCAAAAGGGGAAAAAGAACTTAGAAGATTTCTTGGGTTTGTTTAAATTTGCTTGTTTACTGGAAGAAATAAACACAGATAAGAGGATAAAGTATGTCATGGGAGTTTTAAAGAAACTCATTATTGTGATTTTCAATAAGGAATTATTAAGAGGCTTAATTTCACACGGCTAAGCTGTGCTTCAGGCCTGATTTTTCTAAGCCAAAAGTTTCTAAGCAAAGGGGCACACAGACATGGAAATACATACGTGGAAAAATACAGACATGGAAAATCAGGTAGGAAGAGGCATAGGAATATAGCCCAGCCTTGCCCTGAAACACTCATGAGAGATCAACCATTCATTCATTCATCTTTTCATTTATGAAACCCTTATTAATCTCACATAACCTGGCACTATACATGTGTTTTTGATCCTTGGGCTTTAGTTTTGCAGGTTTCTTGGTTTCCAAGTTGTGGAATAAAATTCACCATTAAGCTGAGACCAAGATGACTATTTCATTGTCTCAAAAAACTTTACTGGTAATAACCAGGTGCCAGCACCATGATTTGCACTAGGGACACAAGAGGAAGCAAAACTGGCTTATTCCTTCCTACACTTTCTCTGCTTGGGTAGAGCAGGCTTTCTATTACCCTTTAACTAGAATATAAGAGCAACTCCAGTGTGATAGAAATAAACATGGTAAGTTATGACAAGTACCTGGCAAAGGGACAAACTTTGTGGGTGAATAAAGCTCTTGAAGCCTCAGTATCCTCATCTGTAAAATGGGAACAATAGGAATTAGTAGTATTAGTCTCTCAGTCATGTCTGACTCTTTCTGACCCCATGGACTGTAGCCCGCTGGGCTTCTCTATCTATGAGATTCTCCAGGCAAGAATACTGGAGTGGGTTGCCATTCTCTTTTCCAGGGGATCTTCCCGACCCAGGGATAGAACCTGGGTCTCCTTCTTTGCAGGCAGATTCTTTACTGTCTGAGCCACCAGGAGAGATTTAAATGGTTGTTGTGGGGATTAAATAAGATGGACCAGAAAGGGTGCTAGCCATTGTTGTTATCAGTTTTGGATATCTTGTTTCTCTCAGTCTTTATACAGCTACATTTATGGATGACCTTGTGGAATAAGGCCATATTCAGTGCCCCAGAAGGCTTGTCATGTGGAATTTCAAAGGACATGAAGTAGACTTCGGTTACTTAAACTCATATTCTTGCCTGATTAGCACCATGTTCTAACATTTATTTCCCCAGTGCTCCATCCTCAGCCCCATCTTCACCTTACAATGGTATTCTTTTCTTTCTTTTTGTCTAACAGGGACAAGGAGGGTAGCCAGGAAGGGGTTTCCCCTTTCCTGATTCCCAAAGTTACCCTCACTCTTGAGTTTCTGCTGAGGGAAGCAGCTTGTCTACCTGTGGGAAGATTAGAAAACCAACCCCCAGCCTTGGCTCACCAGCATGGATGTGTGGGCAGCAGCCAAGCTGAGAAACCCATCTGGACATCAGGGCCCCCTGGGGAAAACATATCTGGCTCTGTTTGTATTGGCTTCCAGAGCAGCCTTCTGACTTGATGTTGTGCTAACTGGGGATTGTGGGAAAGTCCATCTGACCAGCGGCTTCCCGCAGGTGGCTTTTGATTAAGCTGATGGAGAGGCCTGAGAACCAGCATGCAGCCTGGGTCTCCAGGGAGGTCCATGTCAGTATGGACACCCACCTCCCCTTGCCCGGGGGAGAGACGTGGACAGCAGGGAAGGATCAACCCAGTCTCAGAAGCCAATGTCACGTGCAGAAACCAAAAATTCGATTTTCACTGTTTGGCTTAATTTGAACGGTAGCGCTGGCCCTACATTTGGCTGCTGTGGGACAAAGGGTTTTCACCAGCTGGGGTCATTGAAGAGTGGACTCCAGGTCAGCACTGAGTAAAATTTAACTTCTGTTTATTTTTCTCCCTTTACATATAACGCTATTGGCCCCAAAACACATTCCCCCACTCCTCCTGATCCATTTCTCTCACCATGTCCTGACCAGGGGTCTGACATGCACACTCTGAAAGCAGAAATCGGTTCACTGCTTTTGAGTTACTGGCCTTCCCAAGGTTAGGTTAAATCTGATAAGAGTCAAATGAGTTTTGTTTGGCGGCAGCCAAGGAAGGAACAGGTCCTAAGGGGAGAGAGCAAAGTGAAGTCTGTGCATGTGAACATACCTTGGCCTCATCTGGCCTCCTGGGACTTGCACTCTCTCTTCCTGTCTCCTTCCGTCCTCAGCGGTTTGTGCTCCGCAGCTTCTGATTCTCTCACAAGGGTGTCAGCTCATCCCTCCCTCTGCCCTGGTCCTGTCCCTTTCTCCTTCCCTTCTCATTGTCAGGAGTTGGCCAGTTAGCAAACCCACAGGTGCGAAGGCAGGAATGACTGGCTGCCCCACACTCTCTGCTTCCCCGGTACCTTTGCATTTTCTCATGGATCGGACTTCATGGAACTTCAGGATGGGGATCAGAAACACTTTAAGGGTCAAGATTTAAAGACAGGCAGTGTGGCCTGGAAAGTTATGAGTTACAGAGCCAGGTAGATTTGGGTCTCAGCCATGCGTGTTTTGATCAAGTTGCCTAATAATTCTGAGCGCCAATATTCCCAACAACAGAAGATAGTATCTTTTCTTCAGAAACGATATGTGGAAAGTTTCCAGCTCTATGCCACCTCGCAGATACTTCACAAATCTTCAGGGTGATTGTGGTCATCAGGCTGCTCCATCTACACCTGAGCTGAATCCTAGATGAGGGATGACTGTGAAAGAGGTCTATTATGGTGGGGAGACATTATTACCTCTCTCTACCTGTTAGTGTTGTGTCCCACGGCTGACTCCGAGGAAACCAAGAAGCCAAAGAAGGATGAGAGAGAAACAAGCAGAGATAATGATGTTGTCCTGCCTGGAGTACATACCAAGTGATGACAAGCTTGGTCACCAAGGTCGCCAGGGTTTTGTTCACCCGACAAGACAAGAAGCTCAGGGAACCAAGACTCCTGGATAATAGGCAGTATTAGGTACACTCCGCTGGTGACCCTGTTTCTGAGGGGTTCCCAAGTCCCCTGGTGACCTCAGCTTTCACAGGCCACCATTTTCTTTTGAGGCCAGTGATTTTCCAGCCTAGCTGCCTGTTCGAATCTCGTGTGGGAGTGGGCCTGACTAGCTTTAAAAGTACCTCAGGTGAATCCACTGTAATCAGAGCTGAGAATCACTGTTCCAGACCCAGGCTGAGCCTGTCAGGGGTTCTTCTGTGGAGGGAATTTCTTTTGGTAGAATATTCTCCCCAGATGGATCCCAAATGATCAGAAAAGGTTGATGATAATTATTTGTGTTGCTTGTGTCATGCTTTAAAATCATTTATTTACTTTAAACTTTATACATTCCTTATTCCAACAAGCACTGTCTAACTTGGTATAGTTATCTTGCTTAAGCAAATAGATCCCAGCCTTCCAATTTAAAAAAAAAAATGCCAGGAAGGAAGGGAGCATTATTACTGCAGCTTATTTCTGGAGTAACACCGAGTCACTTGGGGGATGATAAACTTAAGGATGAGTCAAGGAAACATTCTAGGGTGACTCCTTCATTTCTCTAAACTGGTTGATTAAACAGGAAGCCTCACATGTATTGATGGATACCTCATCTCCTAGGAGTCCTCCTCCATCATTCAAGCCTTTTTTTTTTTTGGAAAGGCAAACTCTCTGCAATTGACACACACGTGATGAGAAACCAGCATGCTAGCGGTTGACCAAGTTTCTACTCTCATTGCCGAGATGTAGCTGTTACATCCCTAGACTTCTAGGAAAATATATTTTATTCTAAAGAGCCATTATGAAACAGTGCTGGAGTAGTGTCAGGGAAAATTGAGGCTGATGGCACTGCTGTTTTATCTGGAAGGATTACCGCCGGGAAGCTCTGGGTCTCCCCACCGTCAGACATTGGCGTTCGGTTTTGTGGAAGAGTGATGTGACCACACATGTTAGGTTCAGATGAGCGTAATTAGGGCTGAGGGTGAGAAGTTAGAGACACGTAAGTACTAAGTATGGTGAAGGCACTTTTGTCCTCCATGCTAACTGAGCCGTGCACCAGAGTGTCTCATTCAAATACCTGAAGGTCAGTGTGGTGAGTACTTTTTTTTTTTTTTAGTTTAACAGATCTAATGAAGGTCCAGTGGGGAATACATTTGGGAAGACGCTCCAAACATGGCTCTGGAGGTTTTTCTGGCAGGGAGAGGCCACCTCTCAGCTGCCCACACCTTCTGGAGTCCAAATCTCAGGCCAGAGAGGGGCTGGCCTCCCAAGCTTGGGCTGTGGAATCACCACCTGGGTGCCGGCTGGGTTCCAGGCCAGCCAAGCTGAGACAAGACAGGTCCTTGTAGCCCAGGCTGGTGCGTGGCTGAGTAGCTGGGTTATTAGTTACACCAAAGACTTTCAGCTGGCCAGGCAGAAGGGCTCCATACGCCGAAACCAATGCAGGAGGAAGAAGGTAAGAGGATAAATTCAATCTGCTTCTCACAGTATCTTACACGCTTATGAGAATTTTAGAGGAAGGAGGTTTCATTGTAAGGTGTTTAAGCCACTGTTATCCATATCAATACGCTCAGGAAACAGACTCAAGGAAGGTAAATCTTTGTCCCAGAGCTTCACAACAACATTAAAATCAAGGTCTACCTGACCCTAATTTACTATAACCCTATCCTGATTGTAGTGTTTCTGCTTTGCTCCTTTTTTTTTTTTTTTTTGGTATTTGTTCTTTATATAACATTTGTATGGTATCTTCAAAAACTCATCAGCATAAATTCAAATCTATATTCAGTATATATCTGGGGCAGTGATCTACCCAGTATTTGGTCTGGGCAGCAGGCAGATTTTTTAGGTGTGGTAGTAGATATGGTATACCATGGAGGGGCCATCCATGAGATGTATTTTCCAAGTGAGTTCATTAAATGAGAGACTCAATAATAGGAAGACTAACATAGGTCTGATTTCAGAATGTCAGGCCTGCTTTATATTAGCTGTTTGTTGAATCAAGGTTCCATTCTTACCCTCTGTGAGCAGAAATCGTCTCTGCACTAACCAGGTATGTTGGGGTGCTGGGGGTGGTGCATACCTGGGTTCTCAGTCCTGCCTAGCAGATCCAGGTCACCTCCAAATTCTGGCCCTCCTGCCTCTCAGCTGATGACCTAGAGCAAGGCATGTATGTATCGTGTCTCATGGCCTTTTTCTCATGGTTGGTTGTAATTAAATGAAATAGTATGTTAGGGCTTCCCTGGTGGCTCAGTGAGTAAGGAACCTGCCCGCCAGTGCAGGAGATGCAAGAGACGTGGGTTCTATTCCTGGGTGAGGGAGCTCCCCTGGAGGAGGAAATGGCAACCCACTCCAGAATTCTTGTCTGGGAAATCATGTGGACAGAGGAGCCTGGTAGGCTGCAGTCCATGAGTTTGCAAAGAGTTGGTGACTAAACGAGAAGATGCTAAATGAGATGTGAAGTGTCTTCTGTGGTGCTAACAAAGTTTTCCTTCTTCTTGCCTTCCTTCTGAAATACTAACTTAGTTCCCATTCAACACAGGTCTTGTACTAGCTGCTGAAGTTTCAGCAATAAATCAGACCTGTTTCTTTCTGAACTTAAAACTCAGTGAGAGACAGACTAAAATCAAGTACAAAAACTAACTACACCTCGTGAAGAGTGCTATAAGAGAAATAGAAGGTGCAGAGACAGACAGTCAGTGTAAGGCGCCAACCTAAGAGTAGCCAGTTGCTATTAATTGCATTGTTGCTAAGATTATGGTTCAAGTGAGTTCTTTTAGAAAAAAGACTATAATGTAATTTTCAAATATATGCAAAATTAAACTCAGCTGTAAACAGTTTCCATTAATGACTGCTCATGTTTGATGGTATTCTCTGTTTCTACATCCCTCTGGCAACTGGATTATTTTGTCAGAAATATCAGCTATCATTATGATCTGTAAATATTTCAGTATTTATATATCTATTTATAAGTGATAAATATAAGTAAATGGTTCCAATAATCTTACTATTATAGATAAATCTTTGAGGGCCTTGGAGCTGAAAATCTTGGCTAAGTCTACCTGGTAGACTTTCTCTTCACTGTGTGTAATGCTTACTTGGACCTTGGAAGACCCAAGCTGTTAGATGTTGAAGTAAATCAATACATGGAAAGTACTTAGAAAAATGTCGACACAATACATTTGTTCGGTAATTGCTGATTATTAGAGCAGTTAGAGTGTGACCAGAATTGAAAAATTTGTTCCGATTTTTGCTTAGGAACTTTCCTGTCTTAGACATAATGAATTGATGATTCATGATGGCTAATTTTGTAAATCCAGGAAAACATTCAAACAATAATAAGCTAAGACCTGTTTTTATTTACTTGATGGAAATCATCACAACCATCTGTCCATGCTCTTTGCCTTGATTGACTGTCCACTATGTATCATACATGCTAAGTCGTGTCTGACTCTATGACCCCATGGACTGCAGCCCACTAGGCTCCTCTGTCCATGGGATTCTCCCAGCGAGAATACTGGAGTGGGTTGCCATGCCTTCCTCCAGGGGATCTTCCTGACCCAGGGATCGAACCCATGGCTTTTATGTCTCCTGCATTGGCAGGTGGGTTCTTTACCACTAGCACCACATGGGAAGCCCCAGTATATATCAGGTACTTGTAAGATTCTGGAGATTTGTATATAAATGTTATAGTATTTGGCTCACAGACACACTTAAACAAAATGAATAAACAACACCATGGGGCCTAACAGAGACCTAGTTAATGTGCAGATGGCGATTGATTCTCTTAGGCCAATTCAATGTGAGCAGTGAAGTGGTGAAGTAAAGGCATATGGCCCAACGAAAACATCTTGAAGGAGTTGATATTTGAGTTGGACTTTAAGGACAGGTTATATTATGCTGTGCGGGGGACCAGCGGAAGGGCATTTTAGGTGGTAGTAGGAAGTGATGCAGAGCAGTGAAGTGTAGCAGTGTCCTTGTATTCTGGGAAGACTGCATTTCACGTGACTTCTTCAGTGGATATGTGGGGACATTGATTGGAAGATGTCCTGTGAGTTTTAGACTCCAGGCATAGTATTAAAGATATTTTATTGCTTTCTTAGGGCGGTTGTGGCTATATACTAAAATTTGGACTTTGTGCCTTAGAATATTGGGAAAATCACAGATTTTGGAGAATGAAGGAAGCCATAATTAGGAGAGTAGAGGTGTGATGTGGTACAGCGTATCACCAACGCGTGACTGTCCCTGTGACAGTGGCTCCCCTGCCCTACTCTGCCCCCCTTGCCACCCCCAACCCCAGTATCCTTTGTGAATGTCTCCAGGTTCATTATTTTCCAGATTAGAATCTTAATATTCTTTGTAATTTCATGAAGGTGGATGGTGGCGGGTTGGGGGAGAATCCATGAACTATTTTCTATTTTCCAAAAAGCTCAAGGAAATTAAACACTGCCTTATAGGGTAAAAACCAACCTTCTCATCAAAGCTGCAGGACCTTTGCTTCAGTTATGACTCTGCAGTAAAGACATACGGCCAACAACTTTGGGAAGGTTTTCCTTTCAGAGAGCTTACATGGTTCAGGAATTTCAAACATAGGTTTTAGAGGCAGATAGTTTTGAGTGTGAGCATTGGCTCTGTGGCTTCTTCTGGTCTATGTGATGGGTGCCAACTTATTCATCTTTTGAAGCCTCACTCTCCTTGGTTAACTACTAGGATATACTTTACATCTTAATCTCATTATGTAAGTAGAGAGTATGGCCTGCCTGTGGAAATGATGAATGCTGCCAGGTAAATTACCACCTTTGGTGTGTCCATCAACGTCACTGGGCAAAATTGTTCCTATTTGGTGTCCTCATTGAGGATCTCTGGGGTAGACTGCTGCCAGGGTTTGATGGTCCCACTCTGGACTCCAGCTTGCCACTGTGTCTGCTGATGGCTTTGTCTGAATGCCTTCAAGACCTGCATTGATCCCCTCCTTTTTGCCCAGTGTCTGGCTGAGAGGATTTCCTGAGCCTGACTGCTTGCCTCTGTCTTGCCAAAGCTGGAGAGAAACACTCTCAGTGCCATTTCCCACCCAGCTCATCAGTCAACTTCAAGACTTCAAACACCACACTCTGTCTCAGTTTGCTGTTTTCTATACCTGACACATATACAAATGTGTTCAGGGCACATTTCCTATGCTCGGGCATGGCTTTGGGGAGCCCCAGTGGAGGCTCAGTGGTTTCACGCTTTTTAGTCTCTATTGCCTGAAAGAACCGATACAAAGGCCAAACAAAGAGGTGGTAGGTATGGATGTCATTTAATGTTACAGTCATATGGCAAGTCTGAAAATGATTTCAGAGTTAGTAGTGTGCCCTAAATGGCCTGTTCATATAAAATAAGCTCCTCTCGAAAATGGCTTGAAATTTAACTTTCTTTTATTGAGTTGACTCTTAGAAATATAGAATCGTTGACAACTCATATCCAACACTGTTCATTGTACAGTGCTGGGCAAACATAAAGCAATTCTCTTTGGATAACTGCCCACGTACTTTACTGTTCATATACGCTTTCCAAAAGTTTCAGATCTGGAAAAACATAAAAAAGTCAGGAAATCTCACTTGAACAAGCTTTCTTGGGCAGATTTCTGGCAAATAATGCTTCCTGTTACATAGGAAATACTCTTAAACTTAGCTTCATTTATAGTACTTTGGCTGGCCTGCTATTTAAGCTGTGAATTCTCTTTGGTTCCTAGTAACAGAAATGAAAAAATGAGACGACAACAACAACAAAAGTGACTTGAGGACATTTAGGGTTTTGTTTTTTTCTCACATAAAATATATTGGGGGATTGGTACTCGGGGTGACATGGCAGCTCCCTGATGCTATCAGACTAAGGGCCTTCTAGGTTTGTGCTCCACTATCCACAGGGTGTACCTCTTAACTTCATATTGTCAAGATGACTGCTGGCATGCCAGCCATCATGCCGATGCTCATATAGGGAAAACGGAATGAATAAAGAGCAAAATAAGTATGTGAAGTCATGCCTTCAGAGATTTTTCTGGAAGTCCCTCTCTGTCACTTGTACTCACATCCCAGCAGTCATAATTCTCTCACATGACATTCTTTAGCTGCAGGAGAGTTTGATTACATATTCAAATGGGCCTGTTTCCTCCTTTAATAAAACTAGTGTTTGTTCATAAGGAGAGAATGGTTACTTGGCAGGCAAGTAACAGTCTGTGATACATCTACCTTTAATCATAACTAGAATTTGTACTTATTCTTGGTTGAAAATCATAAGGGAAAAATGGAAAAGTTAATTTTCTAACTACAAATAGATACAAGGGTTTTTTATAGTGAAGAGCTAATTAAATACTCCAACCTATAACAATACATTTGCGAAGACTTGTATTGGACTTTCTTTGGTTTCCAGTTGTAATCTTAAACCTAAGGGGTCTCCTTGCATCCGTTGTTCACTTGCAGTTGTTCAGTGGAAGTTTCATGATACACTTATCTTGTTATAATGAAGAAGGACATTTGGATGAGAAGATATTATGTAAATACCTAGTTCCAAGGACATTTTCTAAGATTGTTTTCTTGTTTTCTGATGATGATTGCACTAAATTAGCTGGTAGGAAGGAAGCAAATAATAACACTTTTGAGAACTACAGGAAGGTATAATACAGTGCTTTTCTATTATCTTTATTTTTTTATTTTTAATATTTTACAATATATCCTTGTAGTCCACTTACTCTTTTTTTTTAAAATTTTGTTTTGTATTAGAGTATGATTGATTTATAATGTTGCATTTAATTTCAGGTATAAAGCGAAGTGGTTCAGTTATACATATATCAATTATTTTTCAGATTCTTTTCTCATATTGGTTGTTACAAAATATTAAGTATGTGCTATACAGTAGGTATTTGTTGATTATCTATGTTATATATAATAGTGTATTTTTTTAATCCACAGCTCCTAATTTATCCCCCCCACCATGCTTCTACTTTAGTAACAAGTTTGCTTTTGAAGTCTGTGAGTCTATTTGTTCTGTAAATAAGTTCTTTTGTATCATTTTTTAAAAGATTCCACACCTAAGTGATATCATATGCTATTTCTCTTTCTCTGACTTACTTCACTTAGCATAATAACCTCCAGGTCCATCCATTTTGCTATAAATGGCATCACTACATTCTTTCTAATGGATGAATAATATTCCATTGTATGTATGCATCACATCTTCTTTAGCTATTCCTTTATTGATGGCCATCTAGGTTTCTTCCGTGCCCTTGCTATTGTGAACAGTGCTGCAATGAACACTGAGGGGCATGTATCTTTTTGAATAATGATTTTCTTCAGATATATGCCCAGCAGTGGCTTTGTTATCTTTAATAGTAACATTATTTCTTCATATAAAACCATGGTGGCTCAGTCGGTAAAGAATCTGCCTGCAGTGAGGGAGACCTGGGTTCATTCCCTGGGTTGAGAAGATCTCCTGGATAAGAGTATGGCAACCCACTCCAGTCCTCTTGCCTGGAGTATTCCATGGACAGGGGAGCCTGGCTACAGTCCATGAGATGACGGAGCAACTAACACTTTCACTTTCAAAAGCAAACTGAAAATTTGCTGTTGTTCAGTTGCTAAGTCATGTTCAACTCTTTTCAATCCCATGAACTGCAGCATGCCAGGCTTCCCTCTCTTTTACTGTCATCCAGAGTTTGCTCAAACTTATATCCATTGAGTTGGTGATGCCATCTTCTGTCATTCCCTTCTCCTGCCCTCAATCTTACCCAGCATCAGAGTATTTTCCAATGAGTTGGCTCTTTGCATCAGGTAGCCAGAGTATTGGAGCTTCTGCTTCAGCATCAATCCTTCCAGTGAATATTCAGGGTTGATTTTCTTTGGGGTTGACTGGTTTGATCTCCTTACAGTCCAAGGGACTCTCAAGAGTCTTCTCCAAACCACATTTTGAAAGTATTAATTCTTTGGCACTCAGACTTCTTTATGGTCCAACTCTCATATGACTACTGGAAAAATCGTAGTTTTGACTATATGGACCTTTGTCAGAAAAGTAATGTCTCTGCTTTTTAATATGCTGTCTAGGTTGGTCATAGCTTTTCTTCCAAAGAGCAAGCGTCTTTTAATTTCATGGCTGCAGTCACCATCCACATGACTTCAAAGTCCAAGAAAATAGTCTGTCTCTGTTTCCATTGTTTCCCTGTCTAGTTACCATGAAATTAAAAGACGCTTACTCCTTGGAAGGAAAGTTGTGACCAACCTAGATAGCATATTAAAAAGCAGAGACATTACTTTTCCAACAATGGTCTGTCTAGTCAAGGCTATGGTTTTCCAGTGGTCATGTATGGATGTGAGGGTTAGACTGCGAAGAGAGCTGAGCGCCGAAGAATTGACATTTTTGAACTGTGGTGCTGGAGAAGACTCTTGAGAGTCCTTTGGACTACAAGGAGATCCAACCAGTCCATTCTAAAGGAGATCAGTCCTGGGTGTTCTTTGGAAGGACTGATGCTGAAGCTGAAGCTCCAATACTTTGGCCACCTCATGCGAAGAGTTGACTCATTGGAAAAGACTCTGATGCTGGAAGGGATTGGGGGCAGGAGGCGAAGGGGATGACAGAGGATGAGATGGCTGGATGGCATCACTGACTTGATGGACGTGAGTTTGAGTGAACTCCGAGAGTTGGTGATGGACAGGGAGGCCTGGCGTGCTGCAATTCGTGAGGTTGCAAAGAATCGTACCCGACTGAGCGACTGAACTGAGCTGATGGGACTGGATGCAATGATCTTAGTTTTTTGAATGCTGAGTTAATTTAGGCCAACTTTTTCAATCTCCTCTTTACCATCGTCTAGAGACTCTTTAGTTCCTCTCACTTTCTGCCATTAGGGTGGTATCATCTGCATATCTGAGGTTGTTGCTATTTCTCCCAGCAATCTTGTTGTTTAGCTTTATTAAAAAAGATCAAAAGCAGTCTTCTTCTAGTTGAAGCATGAGTCAAGTATCCCCACTATTTCTCTCTCCTTCTTGACCCTAGGGCTCTTGGCATGGAATAACAAGGTCTCCAGAGAAAAACTTTTTAAACAACCTCCCTTTCTCTAGAGTCTTGTCTCCATTCTGCTATTGGCTGGCTCTGTGAACTTGGGCCAATTCCTTTCCTTCTCTGGGTCCTGCGTTTTTGAAATAAAAGACAGGGAGGTTGGATTAGCTGATCTGAAAGAGCCCTCCTAGCTGCATGTTCCTATAATTTCCTGGTGACCAATGGGCCAGCTTCTAGTATCAAGTCTGATCTGTTCTTTTCTCACCAAAATGGTTGGTTGCTAAAGCAATCAAATCATTAATATGGACTAGAAAGAAAACCTGGAAGTAGGAATGCTTTTCTCTTAAATATTTTCCTGCTCATAGGGAAACAGCTGAAGGAACATCGTGGTGGACTTTAAATCACAGTCAAGCATTTATCTCATTGAGTTCTCTAGAAGGAAACCAACACCAGTGAAACTGACCATTTCAAAGTATCTATTCCCTGAAAAGAGCACCAATCATTGTTCTTGGATATTTTCTTTCATTTAAATTACATGACATTCATCATAAGAGATATTATTTCCTCCTTCATCCAGGAAACTGGACCAAACTTGTACTGGATTTGAACTCGCATCTTCTGTCCTTAACATTTTCCCTGATGGAGTCCCAGCTAGTCCTATATTAAAAGGTCAAAATCTCAAACTAGGTAAGGCCTTGGATGTGCCCCAAGGAGCTTTAGTGACTAGTTTTCATTTCTTCCAGCGTTGTTTCCTTGATAACAGTTGCACTCACTCTGTGCTTTACATTAGAATTAATCTATGGGAGGGGTGATTAAAATGCAAATACTCTGGTCTCCTTCCTGCTCCAGAGATCTTCACTTGGCAGATCTGGGGTGGATCCCAGATGTATGCATTTTAATTCTCTGTTCAGATTACTCTTGGGGCCCAGGAATGGTAGAGAACCATAGCGTTAGACCTACTGGAGTTAGGGACATTCAATGGCCTATCTTCCTAACTAGATGGTAGGCCCTATGGAATGGGCCCTGAGCCTTTTTCATTTTTGTTGTTATTGTTGTTTGTTTATTTGGTCTGTGGTAGGGGTTAACAAATATTTGCAGATTAACAGTGAGAAAAAAAGAGAAGAGGAAATTTATCTGGAGTTAAGGCACAGAATTCACTCCCACTGGTGAAGAATAGACTGTCTAACAGCACAAGTAAGAGGAGGAGGGTTGTGTTCCATGGGACAAATTCTCATGAGCATTTCAGAATTCAGATGAGCTGGCCAACTAACAGCCCCTGTCTTGTCCCACCTCCATTCATTCCTCTTCTGCTGATTTATTTTCATCGAAACACTTAACACCTGCTTGTCCTGTCCTGCTCTCCACCCCTACTACCGCTAGTGTTCGTTACTTGAGAGTCAGAATCTGCTCTGCGGCTCACTTCCATACTCCCAGTGCACACAACAGTCCTTGGCACACAATGAAGGGAATGAAAAAAGAATTATGTGATGTCCTGAGTCACAGCAGGAAGGAGTGAGATTGGAGGGGATACAGGCTAGTCTTGAGTATTGCAGGGCTCGTGAGGCAAAATGCTAAGTTACTCCAACACTTAATTAGCTATTTTTATTAAGTGTCCAAGCCTCCTTCATTTAATGGGTGTTTTACTCCTTTTATCTCAAGAAAGATGGCAGAAGTTTGTGTCTTTTGGCTTTGATCACATTATTTCTGGGTTTTGTTACTTAATAAGGCAGAAGTTTAAGTTAACATCATTCTCCATTGCCTGTTGAGGGGTTAGCTGTACTGTACAGAATGGGTTTTGGCAATTTTTCAATGGAGGGAAGAAAAGGAAACCTCTTTTGGGGAGTTGTAGTGGGGGAAGGAGGGAAACCCATTTACCTGAGCCCCTGGGGCTCCATCTGTTTTCCAGAAAAGGTCTGCCATGAAATTGAGTCACTTGAGCCTTGTGAGGGTGACAGCCAGGGGCAGATAGGAGGCGGACTGGGCCAACTATAGCCTACAGTCACCACGGAGCCAAAGAGGAAGTTTGGAAGGTGAAGTCACAGTCTGTCTGTGTTCAGGGCCCTCTCATCCATTACAGTGCAATCAAACACATTGTCAGGCTGAGCGAAAGCCCCTTCTGCAGGTCCTCCTTAAAACGTGCAATCGCCTAGGCTCTGATTTGAGGCTCATGTGAACAGGATGTGCGTTTACTCCTTTCCCTCTCCATTCACTCACGGCAGGGCTAGCATGATGGCTTACAGAACACGGTAACACTGGCTTGTTGCACATTTAGATCACTTCAGCCAAAGGTCTGTGCCTGTATTAATTAGCTTCTGCGAAAACATTGCCTTCACTTAAACTGTTTGAATACATCTTGTTGAATCATCGGCTTGACTCAAGTGTTATTAATTCAAGAATCAAAATGTCTTTTGTCCCTATCAGATAAACGTTGCCATAGCAAATGTAGCGTAAACAGATTTGTTCAAGCCACAACAACCTATAGAAGCCAACAGACAAAGGAGGACCGGTTTTGCCTTCACAGAGGCCCTGGTGCAGCAGTTAATGCCACCCAGTGGCCTAGAACACAGCCACACAAACCCCATACTGAGGAGTGGACCCTGGGACCCACTTATCCCATGGAGAAGCCTTTGTCATTGGAGGGTTTTTATCAAATTTGAACAGTCAGTGGAACATCTGGCTTTAATACTGATAGAAGCTGTCGGATTTTGGCTGTTCTCTGGCCTTGCATATTTTCCATCCTCTGTATCAGCGCCTGTTGTCAGTGATTTGATGAAGTTAAATGGACTGCATTTGATTCCTTGAGCACAAGAAAAATTACAGACTAAGTGTGAGTTGCTCTGGGTTAGGATCCCAAAACATTTAAGAAGCAAAGAGAATGAAGAAAACACTTTCCAAGACCTCATCTCAGGTGAGCCCACCTTGTTTACCAAGAATCAAGGAGGGTGCGGTTAAACCATATGGGTGATGTCACTGAACCGGTACCAACTTTTGTGGGTTTGATTGCAGCCAGAAAAAGAAAAAGGATGGTGAGAGGGAGGTGCAGGATTGAAATGAGTGTGCAAGGTCTTTTGATGTCAGTCTTCCCCAGAGGACCTTGTCAATCTCCCCCACCCTCTGCCAGGCCAGTTGATGTTGTCTGGCACAACTGGCAATCATGGTGCAGAAAATGACAGGACCCAAGTGAAGATGGAGATTGAATTCACACCTCATCACATCCCATAAAGGGCAATTTTTCAAGGTCAGCATTTAGGTGAATTAAAGGAACAGCATTTGGCAGAGGGCCCTCTGCTCACCCCTCGGCAGGCCATCCATCCAGCTGCCACTCTTTGTGTGCAGGGAGAACTCAGACACACACACACACACGCACGCACACACACACACACACACACACACACACACACACACACACACACACCCCTGCACTCGAATGAGCACATCTGTGTCCTACTAAACAGACTGGTGGGTTTGGGAACAGATCTTATTTGTTAAAAAAATGCCCCCATGATGTCCAAGAAAGGAAAACTGAGACAGCCATTGTAAATACATTGGTGAAGGGAAAATAGCCTCAAGAAGTACCAAATTATCTTCATCTTGGAGTGAGAGAGTTTCATCTGTAATTTACCTAAATGTGAATGTGGGACCTGTACCCCAAATACTCCCTCCCTTGCAGCCAGACAGGCTGCTGGCTGTTTTCTGACGCAGGACTGACTGTCCTGTCACACATGAAGGAAATATTGGTGTATTTGGGTTATTGGGCTGTTCTGTAGTGTCCTGGCCCACCAAATGTGGCTCTCACTCAGCCCAACTGCTTCATCTCCAGAAGGAGGCCATTGAGGTCCAGAGAGGCAGAGTGAGTTTCCCAGTGTCAAGTAGCTAGCTTGAGCCAGAGGTAGAGCTTTTTTCCCTAATTCCTAGCCAGATGCTCTGCTGGCCTCCATGCTGCTTCTGAGATGCAGATAAAACAGCCCTCCTTGTCACTTCCAACAGGAGTCCTGTTATTAAGTCAGTTCAATGGTCATTTATGAAATACCTACCACACTTCTGATAACATTCTGTGTTTTTAGGACCCAGGAATTACAGATCCAGCATGGGATTGTCATGTAAAAGTTTTATCACATGCATTGGTCCTCTTCTTATTCTCATCTTACGGAAGATGAAGCTGAGGGACAGAGCGGTAGATAAAAAGTTTATGTGAGTGCTAAAGAGGGAGAGGCTGGTTCCCAGTGAGGTCCTGGGGAGGACTTAGTGGAGAGGTACTGAAGGTGTTTCTTAGAGAATGGTTAGGATTCTGATGGGAAGAGCCAGAGAGTGGGGAGCATTTCATGTTGAGAGCATGAGGAATATCATGGGTTCTGGAGACCAACATTAATAGATGTTTGTCATCTTACCAGAAGTCCTAGTCCATTCTCTAAGTATTTCCATAACCTCTAGCCCAAAGAAGTGGAGATTTGTTATCCTGGAAATTTCTTCTTGTTCTGTATATTGAACTTCATTTCTAGGCTTTGGAGGAGAAACAAAGCAAGAAAACCGCAAAACAAACACGAAGCTACAGCAAAGGAGGCTTAGAGTGCACACTGATGAATAAACCATGCAATTCCGGTGCAGTAACACAGGAAAACAATTAAAAATAAGGGAGAAAATTAGGATGAGGGAAAGAAAGTACATTAAAAATATCAGGTGAGATGGGGGCAGTGGTTTCTAGGGAGTTTAATCCTGAAATCTTAACAGCTTTTGTTCAAATGAAGAACAGAAGATTGGGTCCCCTTCCACAGTCTCACCTGTGTCCAACACACACACGTGCATACACAACCCACGGTGGCACCTGAATGAACTGCTTGTAACACTCCTAGTTCCCAAATTAGAGTGTGTGCTCACTGGTGTCTGAGAAGGCAGTGGCACCCCACTCCAGTACTCTTGCCTGGAAAATCCCATGGACGGAGGAGCCTGGTAGGCTGCAGTCCATGGGGTCACGAAGAGTCGGACACAACTGAGCCACTTCACTTTCACTTTTCATTTTCATGCACTGGAGAAGGAAATGGCAACCCACTCCAGTGTTCTTGCCTGGAGTATCCCAGGGACGGGGGAGCCTGGTTGGCTGCCGTCTATGGGGTCGCACAGAGTCGACACAACTGAAGTGACGTAGCAGCAGCAGCTCACTGGTATGCTTCAAGGTTTGTTTCTCAACAGCCCTCAGTATGTCGATTGCCTTTCCCTTAACTATAGTGAACACACTCACCATCACTTCTCCCCACCCCCATGCACACGCAGACTTGTCCTCCATAAATTTTTCAACGGTGGTTTGTATTGCCACCAATATTCATGTTCTAGATATTGGCACAAAAACAGTAGAAAAAAGTGAGTGAACGAATTCCTTTCTAAAATAACTGAGTACTTTCTGTGTGTTGTGTGCCATAGGACAATTAGGATATTCCTACTGCATCAAGTTTAAAACTGAAGGTCAGTCCAAATAAAACTCATAACTTTGCAGCCAAAATGTTTGAACAACAACCTGTTGTGAAGGTTTGTGGCCCCCCAAAATCCATTTGTTGAAGCCCTAAACCTGGTGAGATGTTATTAGGAGGTAATGAAGTACAGTGAGATGAGGACATGAGGAGGCACCCCCTGAAACCTGACCCCCATGATGGGATTAGTACTTTTACAAGAATAGAAATAGACACCAGAGCCTTCGTTCCCCATGTGAGGACACAGCAACCATATTCAAGGCAGGAAGAGAGCCTTCCCCTGAACCTAACTAGGCTGATACCCTGATCTCAGACTTGCAGCATCCAGAGCTAGGAGAAGGAAATTTCTGTTGTTAAACCACTCATTCTATAGTATTTTGTTACAGCAGTCTGAGTTAAGATATACTCCATGGTTTTTCATTCTCTTAAGCGCCATAATTCCATAAAAAATTGAAGACTCCCAGCCTTAAATGGCCGGCTTAAATTTCTTTAAGCTGGTACTTCTAAACTTATTCTAGAGAAACATTTTTTTTCTCCCCACAGGTGACCTGGTATCTCACGGGATACCAGGATTCTGATGAAGCCAGTAGATGGTTGTTTTTTGTTGTTGTTGTTGTTGTTGTTTTTTTAATCTTTGGCTACTTTGATAATCCAAAGAATAGAGCCTAAAACTGAGGTCCAGAACTTGGAGCTCCATGTCCAGCTTGGCATCAAAGTATTTTTGAAAGACCTTTAGTCCCTTGTCTCTACCTCTCAATATTTTCATCAAAAAACTGGGGATTTGTTCCCCCTTTTCCTTCATACAAAAATTTAGGAAATAGCATGCCTTTCATCCATTCACGAAAGAGATGCTCTATTGTACCCAGAGGCATTTTAGTTTTTTAAAATTTAGTTTGGGAAAGTGGATATTTATATGGAATCGTAAAGCTAGTTTGATACTTTTCAGGGAAAAGAAAGGTGTGGATTGTAGTTTGGAGTCTATCTGTAAGAGAAATATCTTGGTTATAAATCCTTTTTTTTATCAATAGACCAGAGGAAGGGGAAATGGGACTTTAGTTATTAAAATTCCTAATTAAGTTCTTAATGGCAGAAACACCTCAGAATGTTCCATGGTTTCATTTGGCACTGAGGCACTCAGACTCTTTTTCAAACATTAGGTCAAGATATTGGGTTGGACACCAGGAAAATAAACTTCCTTATGAAGGCTCCAAGGCATAAAAACACAGAGAAAAGGCGTTCCCCGTGAAACTCTGATCTAAGGATTTCCTTTAGGAGCTGAGATTTGTGAAAAAATAGAAGTTAGCATATTTTGGTGGTTTATCCACTGAAAAGAGTAAACCAAAGTGAAGTTGTTAAAAAATTATAGAAGAAGTTTTACGTATGGGTAAAGTTCCTAGGATACTCCATGTTTTAGCAAACGCCGAAAGTTTGTGAAATCTTCCTGATTTCTGTGCCTCCACAGGGTACCATAATTTAATCTAGTTGGTGGCACCAGACGCTGGTTACCACAGCCAGCCATTATGGGCAGGGGTTCCAAACATATGGCCTGTGCATTGCATCCCATCCTCTTCCCTCCATGAATTATTTTTATATTGGATGCCAACCTAGCAAATGCATGAATCTTCATGCACACTGCCAGCCTGCTACCAGCCAGCCCTCTTTCTTTCCCTCCCCATTGATACCCTCAACCTCCCAGGCCAGAATCCTGTGCTGAGTACCAGGCAAGGGGGCACACAAAAAAGCGTGGGCTGGTGACACCGGGGGGCTGCCCTTTCTGTCTGTAACTGAAACACGGTGCCCAGCACGCGCCCTGGATCCCCCCAGCCATTGTGTTCCGTTTCCCCAGCACAGCTCTCTGCTGGGCTGCTGTTAGAGTCACACAGTGACCTGCAGATCTAAGGGAAAAAACAGATGTCCCAATAAATTTTTGTCAAAACGTAATTACCTCGGGATTAGAAAACCTCATGGGGGTGGGGAGGGAAAGGAACAGATGCATTACTTTCAAATATGCAATCACTATTCTGCAGAAGTTTAAATAATCAAGAGGATTAAATGATGGCAGTTGGGAGTGTTCCCCTGTTTATTTTGGTCCTCTCCTTTCTTTACCTTCAGCTCTGGACGGTTTGGAAGGCTCTCCTCCTCGCCTTGCACGAATGGTGCTCCAAGCAGAAGGGGGGCATGTTGCTCAAAGGATCATCCTGAGTGCTTTTTCATAAATAAATCTCAGCAAATATGACAGGCTGTCTCTCCCTCAGGAATCTGGCCAAGTCTTTTCTTCCTCTCCAGCCGACAAAATATGATAAACTATGAGTTTTCCCAGTAACCATAAAAGATTCTTATTTTCATGATTTGAACTGCTGGGTGCAGGTCAAGGTAGTATATCAAACAGGAATTCTTGGGGGGGAAATCCTTTTTCTGTTTTCTGTTTGCACATTTTTCAAGTCGGAGGGGGTGCTGGGTGCTGATTGAAGATTCATTGGGTTACTTGTTAGCTGGTTGTCATAAGGTCCTTAAGGTGAGATGTTCATCTCTTTTAAGTATTTGCTTATAGGCCAAAGGGAAGGGGTAGTTAGGGGGAAAACCTGAAGTTCCAAAAGATCCAAGGTTCAAGAAGCCATCATTGCTGCAGGTTGTTGGATTTTGTCACCATTGGGTAGAGGTTAGGTGGGATATATTACTACACTGCTCTCCAGCCTGTCTTCAAAACAGCCCAACCTGGAGCAGAGGCTGAGGATCCCTTTGTACTCTTGGATTACGGGAATTCAAGTCATATATTAAGGCTTTTACCCTTATAGAAAATGGTTCTTCTTTGGTAACATTATAAGTTAGTCTTCAGAATAATTACCAGTTATCAGGAGTCTACTCATTGCCAAGGTCCATGCTAAGCCCTTTACATCTATGCTCCCTGATCCTCCCAGAGGCTCTGTAAAGGAAGCATTGTCACCCTAATGGGGAGATATGGTAATTGAGGCACAAACAAGTCAAATAACCTTTTTACATAGTCACAAAGGTAGCAAGTAAGAAATCTCAAGTTTGAATCCATGTGTTAATGTATATAAAGACTTCATCTATCCATTACCGTCTTATTCCTTGGGATATACATATATATCTCATACACATACAACAACTGAATATGCTCTGAAAGTGGAAATAAAAGATTGAAAGAGCAACTTGTGCTACACTATCCTGGCCATGACATATACACTTTCTGCATAGAGAAGTTATTTATAATAGGCCTATTTTGCTTCCATTTGCAGATAGTGGAATTATTTGTTAAGTTAGATTTATGCGCTCTCACAATTTTAGCCCATTACAGGTAGTCTGGAGCCAACCACACATATTTAGACAAGAAAGAGTTAAAAAGGAAATCCTGCTTGAAGCAGTAAGCAGAGGAGAGTTGAGTCCAGCTGCTTCCGGGGGATATCTGATAGAGGGAGGCAGTCAGGAAACAACCACAGGGAAAAGAATTCTCAGGAATGGGGGTGTCTTCCTGGTTGCCATCAGCCTGGAAGTTATCTTTTCCCACCTAAATCCAGAGAGGCTTGTAAAACTCCAAAGTCCACAGCAGCATGAGGAAAGAGATCTTTTTGCAGAGAGAACTAACAGAATGCCTTTACCCTGGAAGAAGTGATATCTTTGGAGGATCCAGAGCCATGTAGATTTGTAAGCTAGTAAATAGAGGAAGCCACAGAAGTTGTCATTGGAGAGGCTGAGAAATTTGAAATTGGTTAATTGCCCTTATTTTAAGAAAGGGTGAATCCAGTATGAGACACTGACTCAGACAGAGGCACTCAAGGGCAAAGCCCATCTAATAAGATGAAAAGGAGGAGAGAGGCTCAGACAGTACTGGGACAAACACCGTCCTGGACCAAACTTGAGTCAGGTTCCTCTGAGTCTTCTTTTGACTTGACCTGGGGCTCTGTCCTTGATCTGCTTACTCCAATTTTATTTAGCAAGACTCCTGCTGAGCCAGTTGTTCAAAAATCTCCCACACTTGGTATCTGATCATCCTGACCTTCCTTTAGCAAGTATCCTTCTGAGTTGGTCTTGCAATAACCCCCTTAGCCTCTTAATAATCTGTCATCCATTGACCCCTCTCTGATCCTTGGCTATAAATCTCCATTTGTCCTTGTTGTATGTTAAGCTCTCTCTCTCCTCTACTGCAAAACCCCTATTGAAGTAGTACCTTTTGAATAGTCTTCATTACTATTAGGGTCTGAATAATAAACTTATTATTCATTAATACACACATTTATTAATTACAAGTATTTGGAATTGTAAAGTAGGCAGGAAAATGGAAATGGAAACACTGACAGAACTCAACACATGTAAAAATTGCCTCCATCCAAATGCTATTTGACGATAAAATACTTCATATTGATGTCTGAATTGGTCAGTCTCTTACAGCATCCAGCAGTAAAATGCAAAATACAATATAACCTGATTACAAGGTTAAATTTAAAGCTTTGTAAATGGTATGAGATTTCATAAAAATGCTATTGGAGAATCACTTTAACCACAGTATTTGCACATCTCGTAGTTTTAGATCAGTTAACATTTGGAGAATAGAAAATCACCAAGGAAGGTCATATGACTGGTATGTTGGAAGACAATGACTTACGTGTCAAAAGGTTAAGGAAGCCCTGAGAAATGACTCTCTTTATGATCATTTCATTAAAGTCATGTGTGAAGGGAAGGAGATATTATAATGAGCAGTGATACAATTGTGTCAAAAAATGATCCTGAAATTCAAACACTTGATCCTTTTCTTTGTTTTAAAAATTAACAGATTATAACCTAAACTGAGACAAACTTGCCTTCATAGTTTTAAATTTCAGTCAAGTCTTTGTTTTAAATGTATTCACTTTAAGTGAATTTTCTACTGTAAATTAACCTTATATAATGAGACTTTCATTTATATTAGTTAACCAGATATGGTTCATACTTAAGCATCAACCCTTATCAATTAATCCTTTCTATTGCTTTTATGAAATAATAAGTTAAAATAATTCCATCGTGTGTTGTTAAGAAGCACCCTAACAAGAAATTAAATTGACTGCTTCTAGAAGAAGATATTTTCAGAGATATTTTCAGAGAATTCAGAGGGAAAAAGATATGGAGATTAAGACAAAGCAGAGATGAAGATACTAAGATATCTTAAATGATTCAGCAAAAGGACTCTTTCTGTTTCTAAAGTTGAGAAATGGAAAAGGAAAAGTATTTATAAATGTAATAAAAGAAAATTTCCTCAAAAGGGCATAATGTTCATCAAGAGAAATTTGATGTTATATGTAATAGGTACTTTAAAAACAATGGATAGATGTCTATCAAATTCAAAAGGAAAGAATCTTAACAAACTAGACACTGTTGTTCAGATATAAAGATTAATCCAGACATCCTGAAATAGGAACAAACGCAACAGACATGGCACCCATAAGTCTTCCCTGAAAAAAGTAACTGATGAAAAATTACTCCAAACAAGTTGAGTCAAAATAAAGAATTTAGGAATAGACAGACTGTAGTAAAAACTGGTGATAAACACTGCATTCATTTAAATATGAAACTAAGATGAGACAACCAACAGAACAGCAGTTGCAAAAAGGAATAAGAAAGTCCTAAACAGTAACCTAGGAAAAGAAGAAAAGCAACAGAAATTGGACAGTAGAAGTACAGGAAATGAGAGGAAGTAGAAAAGGATAAAAATCACTTCCGGTTTCAAAGCAGAATTAATTGATATCGCCAAAAAGTGACACCAGTGGTAAAGAAACTGCTGGCCAAAGCAGGATACATAAGGAATGCTGGTTCAGTCCCTGGACTGAGAAAATCCTCTGGAGGTAGGCATGGCAACCCACTCCAGTATTCTCGGCCAGAGAAGCCCATGGACAGAGGAGACTGGCAGGCTGTAGTCCGTGGGGTTGAGAAGAGTCGGACACGGCTGAAGTGACTTAGCAAATGCATGCAGGCAAAATGTGGATACATTGTTGTATAAAAAGGTCCCAACTTCTTAATGGTTTCAATGATCTCTCCTGTTTATCTTAGAGGACTCTTAGCAATTAGTATCTTTTGTGGTGAAGAAATATTTAATCTGATGGGCTGCAGTTCCTTTGATTTTTACTTTGCTCTGTGTATTTGGAATAATGTTAGCAGATGGTCCAATCATACTCCTATTGAGAACCCCTATTTCATGCATGAGGACATTTAAGAATACTCCAGGCCCCTGTCTGCTGAGAGGAACATTCAGGTCAGAGATTAATCCAACTCCAGTTCACATTGGTCAACTACCTCAAACAAACATTTAGTTACAGAAGAATCAGCAAATGCTCAACTACATCCTGCCTGCTGATTTCTGGACAATTCTTTTTTGTGCTATGCTGTGCTTAGTCACTCAGTCATGTCCGACTCTTTGCAACCCCGTGGACTGTAGCCTGACAGGCTCCTCTGTCTATAGAATTCTCCAGGCAAGAATACTGGAGTGGATTGCCATTCTCTTCTCCAGGGGATCTTCCCAACCTAGGGATCAAACCCAGGTCTCCTGCACTGCAGGTGGGTTCTTTACCATCTGAGCCACTAGGGAGGCCCTTAACGAACAACTAATGAAGTCCAGTATAATCCTAGGATACAAAGAGGAATTTAATCTATAAATTGTGCTGCTGATCCTTTTTACATAAGTCACTGAGTACATTTCACCAACTATCTGTGAGACCTCTGAAAATACCTTAATGCCTTTTCCCAAAATAATGTTGATGTTACATTTTTATTAGAGATAACAAAGCTGAGTGCAAAAGGGCACATATTTGCATGAATACCGTACTCTAGAATGCAAGGGAAGTTTTAAGATTTCAGATTTGGACAATAAAGACAATGCTCTTTCTGTGGAAAAAAAAAAAAAAAAAAAGCTGAGTCTGTGCTTCCCTTTCTGAGATCTTTTCAGCAGAACATAGCATGCTTCCGTGCCCCATCCCTCCACTCTACCTGAAGCATACATTCCTGGTTGATTTAATTTGCTCGAGTCTGATTTTGGGTATTCTCATAAATTTGTACTATGTTTAAAAAAAGAAAAAAGAAAAGGAAAGATATGCTTTCCCAGTAAACTCTCCCTCCAGAGGCCCTTTATTCAAAGGGGCTTTGGGAGTTTCCTTCCCTAGATTAGAGATCCTGATACCATGTTTCCCAAAACTATACTGTTTGAGTCCTGATTAACTTAGTTTGAGTAAAAACTCTTTTGATTAGCAGAAAAAGTAGCAAGAGTAAATGACAGTGGCATTACTAGGTCCTAAAATGACTGCATATGGACATGAGATCTAGGTGGCCTTTGATTATTGTACAACTTGTCACCACTTCTTCCTAACAGATAAAGACCCATTGGTGCTTTATTCATTCGGAAGATGCATCATAGGCTTGACTTGCCTTAAGCTTTTGCTGGTGTGTGGCCTTGGGAGAGAGACTCAGGAAGGGAAAGTCTCCATATTATTCAGGATACAAATGACAGTGCCACCTATTTCAGAGGACATCCTGAAGGAAAGAAAATTTATCAGACAAAACTTCCCCTTGGCCAGTGCTTACAAATGTGTCTAGTGGCACATTTCCCACTCGGGTATGATTCATTTTGAAATTTTAAGGGCTGAATTTGATGGCATGAAATATGTACCATGCTCTAAGGGCTGTCTGTAGTCTGTCTGGCTGTTTCTTGATACTAACACCTTGGTTATTACAACAGTCCAGCCATCTAGATAGTCTTAAATTTGCACTTTATGAAACCAATAAAAGGGTACATTTAGAGAAGATAGAATCTGTGCTGCACAGTGTCCCTCAGGTAAAAGTTGCTGAGTATGTTCTAGTACCACCAAATGAATAAGATATACAGCTGATTCTACAGATCATTTCCAGTGCTTTCTCTAGTTCGAATGATTACCTTTAACATCTGTGTGTCCCTTGATGTCCTCTCTCCATATTGTCTGTGTTGGAATGTTCTGGCCCTTATTAAATAGTTGTCATTTTTATTTCTGTATTTGCTCAAGACTTAAACATTTTAGGTCTACATTTTATGTATAGTCATTTTCAGTAATTTTCTATAGAAAGTGAGCCTCTTTGGCAAAGACTTAGTGACATGCAATAGTACATGGGGAAAGTGTACTTCCCTGCTCACCCCCTTGTATTTACATGGAGCAATGTGGCTAATTCTAGCCAGTTAGGAGTGAGTGAAAACCCATGTGTTAATGAAATGCCAAGGACCAAGGATTGTGTGTTCAGTTGTGTTCGACTCTGCGACCCTATGGACTGTAGCCCGCCAGGGTCCTCTGTCCATGGAATTTTCCAGGTAAGAATAGTGAAGTGGGTTGCCATTTCCCTTTTCAGGGGATCTTGCTGACCCAGGAATCAAACCCATGTCTCTCGTGTCTCCTGCATTAGCAGGCAGATTGTTTTACCACTGCACACCGCCTGGATTGTGTCTGTATATCTGTCAGCTTGCTCTTTTGTTACAGCAACCATGAGGGCATGTGTTGATTGGGGGAGACAAAAGATTGAAGAGGAATGGGATCCTGAGCTAACAAATGAAGCTTGGCTGACCAGGAGAGACCTCCAGATCTGTAGAAAACTCTGCAAAAATAAGAAATAAACCTTTGACTCAAGACATTGAAATTTCTGTGGGCTGTTTGTTACCACAGAACAACCTTGCTTGCCCTGACTGATACAGCTTCTCTCTAACACACTCTGCAGAATGGTGACCATTTTACTTGTTCACTAAAATTATCTCTCTGATCTAAGAGTTCTTTGTCTGGGCTCTATCTAGGGATACTGTTTTCTTTCAATCATATTTGCTTTCAATTCAGGTACATGGGTGTAGGGCAGGTTAATAAGACACTTGTTCAAAATGAGGCAATTCTGTTTTAAAATCCTGCTGTAAACACACATTTTCATTCAGTTAATCCCCATGGCACTTCCTGTGTAATACCATTCAACATTCCTTAGAGGTACATGCACTTACGTATTATTACTAAACCCCCTTGTGCTTGATGTCATGTAAGCTTCAAATATTTGGTTTCTTTGAGGTAATAGGATCATTCTAGATTAATACTAATTTATAAACTATTAGTTTCCTGCACTTTTTAAAAGACTGATATCAGATATTCATAGATTTCTTCTTGGGCATTCTGAATGCTTAAAAATGTGTATATACGTATCACTTTTCTATTAAATGGTTATGGCACTTGCCTTATGTTGTCTCTCTGCTCTGTTATGTTCAGAAATGAAGAGTCTTAACAATTAATATTACTAAGGTAATGTTTCTGAGCACCGTTGTTTTAAAGCAGGTACTTTGTGATTACATAGTGAGAGACTACTATTAACAACAATACGACAAACCCGTAACAATGCTCTTGTCCAATAGCTCTTTTACATGCATTATGTTGACTGAGTGTGAGCTAAAGCTATCTAGATGATTACTTTCAGCATTTAATAGATAAGGAAATTGAAGCTTGGAGTTTAGAAACACTTTCCCTTTGGCAAACTAGATCGTAAAATATGCCTTTAGATTGCGCTGTCCCTATATTTGCTTTTTGAATTAATACTTTAATAAGTTACTTCTTTGGATGCAAGAAAGAACTTGAGAATAGAATTTTTCAAACTGAATGTGCAGTTTAGAACTTCTCTATTAGGATCCGCTGGTAATTAGGAACTGAATGGAAATGAATTGCAGCCCTGCGCGCTGAGATTTTTGCCTCGTCTCTTGCCTCCTCCTTGGTCCCCAGCCCTCGCGTGTGTTCCTCCTGCCAGAATGGAGAGCCAGCATTGGTTTTCATGTAGTGCACATTGTGCCTCTGTGCCATGGGGGCTTAAATACTGGACTCGAGTCCCTGTGGGAGGGAGGAATATGAGATGACCACTTGTAAAGTGGTCATTCTTAAAGAGCCATCTCAAATTCCCCAAATAAACAGTGAATCAAGATATCATATTAGAATTCTAGAAGAGTCGGTTGCACGGCGTCACCAACTCATGGACATGAGTTTGAGCAAGCTCCGGGAGATGGTGAAGGACAGGGAAGCCTGGTGTGCTGCAGCCCATGGGGTCACAAAGAGTTGGACATGACTGAGTGATTAAACAACAGCAACAGTTCTAGAAAAGAGAAGGAAAAGTCATTTAATCTGAAATATTAAGAATGGTACAGTGGTTTAGGTGATATTTTTGTTTTTGAAAAAATTTCAGTGAGTAGCAGGTCTATGTCACATGTACTTGATACACTTTCTTCAGTTAGAGACATTTATTACGAGTGAAAATTTAGACGATATCTCATATTTAAGAAGAAACAAAAAGTGAAAGTGAAGTCGCTCAGTCGTGTCCGACTCTTTGCGACCCCATGGACTGTAGCCTATCAGGCTCCTCCGTCCATAGGATTTTCTAGGCAAGAGTGCTGGAGTGGATTGCCATTTCCTTCTCCAGAGGATCTTCCCAACCCATGAATCGAACCCGGGTCTCCCACATTATAGGCAGATGCTTCACCGTCTGAGCCACTAGGGAAGCTTAAGAAGAAACAAATTATAGTATAATTCAACAGTATATTTCTGGTTATGTACTCATCAAAGACCTTAGATCTTTTCCAGTTATCCTACTAATGTGCCTCCCACACTTTCTGTTATTCAGGCATCTATATAATACAGGCTTTGAAAAAAGAAAGATTAATATTATGTCCTGGTTGTAGAGGGATGAAAAGAGATATTTATCTCAAAGCTGTCTGGGTACTTTCTAATTACTCTCATCTATTGGAACCAAATCACTGGACTCTTATTGAGTTAGACAAGAGATCTGGGTTCTAAGCTCATCTCTGTTCCTACCTGGCTAGATGACTTGCACACACAGTCTCTTCAGGCCTCAGTTTCCTCCTCTGTAAAAGGAGAAGTTTCCACTAGATTATCTCTAAGGTCTCTCCAGCACCAATATCTTTTATCCTTCAACACTCAGAGAATCTAATGGCAACATCTGGAATTGATTCATGAAGGAAAGCGTAATCATACCATTTGCCCCCACTCCTTTTAGCCTCAAACTACTATAACTTTTCATAGTCACAGAATATCCCTTCTCAGATGATACCATAAATTCAGAAGATTACACTGGGCTTCTCTATAACTTTTCTCTAATGGGCTAAAGGAAATTGCCCCAATTGAATTGGCATGCTTGCAAACAACCAATCTGTGAATCAGTGGACTTCACATAGTCTAATTTCTTTTAAAAATATAGTTTAAAGAGTCTAGAGCCTACTTTCCCCATTGGCATAATTTCACATGTTTATGTGGCAAAGGAAAATTACTTCTTCCTGAAGTCGAGATGGAGAGTAACTTAAATGTCATAAAGTGAATGTCTCTTAGGTGAGTTGTTCAAAAGTTTATCCTATAACGTGACAAAGGGTACATTTTGGCGAAAACTGTGGCAGTTCTCAAAGATAAAGCTTCGATAATTTTTAAGAAAATGTATTTTTAAATTTTAAAATTAGTGTCTGTTTACTGAAAGTTGCTGAGAATTGTTCAAGGGGACACAAACTTGTCACATGTTTCCCATAGGTTGTCTGGCATGTTTATAATGAACCTAACAAAAGAGAAGGCATACATACACACAAGAATAGGGAACATAAAAATGTAACAGTGATATGCATTTGATTGTGTTAAATGAAAAATACAAGTGATAGCATCAAAACACTACACCCAATAACTGTAAACTATCTTAAGAACAAATGCTTGATCAAATACTATTTGAATAACTCGCCATTGGAAAACAGTTTTCCTTGCATGGATAACAAATGAACTCCTTGAAAACTTAGTTTGGTTACAGACTTGTTCTCATTTTTTATTTTTGTGAAAAAATTTTGCCACAGAAGATATTCCATTTTAATTTAAAAATTTTGTGACCACTGTTTTCCTGTGATGAATGCTTGTCTAAGAATATCCACATGCATTGTATTCTTTCAGCACAGTGCATGTCCTTGCATAATAAAACCATGCTTTTTGAAAATATATATTTAAGTATAGTTCATTTACAATGTGTTCGTTTCTGTGGTATATCAGAGTGATACAGTTATATATTCTTTTGAATATTCTTTTTCATTATGCTTTACCCCAGGCTACTGAATATAGTTCTCTGTGCTATACAGTAGGACTTTGTTGTTAATCTATTCTGTATATAATAGGTTGCATCTGTTAACCCCAAACTTCCACTCCATCCTTCCCCTGCACCACCCCCTCCCTTGCAACAACAGATTTGTTTTCCTTGCCTGTTAGATTAAAATCATGCTTTGATATCTAATTTGATAGCAAAATTTTACTGTACCTTAAGGATACAGCAAATTTCACTTTTCTTGGCATAATGAGTATACACAGGTAATAAACAATTTTAAAGTATCAAAAAAGAATAAATGATTGAAAATTAATAAAATCAATAAGGAATAATTTGAGTACTTGGGAATTAAAAAATGTCAGAAAGAAAATGTGTAAAACAGAGTTATGTCCCTGAGAATTTAAAATACATCCTGAGTCTATTATGAAGAAATGGAGGAAAAAGCCATCATTTAAAAGTTATGAGAATAATTAGGAACTGTTACTTTAAAATTGGGCTTCCCAGCATGGTGATAGTGGTAAAGAATCTGCCTGTCAATGCAGGAGACTCAAGAGACAGGGTTCCATTCCTGGGCTGGGAATATCCCCTGCAGTAGGCAATGGCAACCCACTGCAGTATTCTTGTCTGGGAAATCCCATGAACAGAGGAATCTGGCACGCTACAGTCCTGTGCTGTGCTTACTCGCTCAGTCCTGTCTGACTCTTAGCGGCCCCATGGACTGTAGCCTGCCAGGCTCCTCTGTCCATGCGGATTCTCCAGACAAGAATTCTGCAGTGGGTTGCCATGCCCTCTTCCAGGGGGTCTTTCCAACCCAGGGATTTTACCCAGGTCTCCTGCATGGCAGGCAGATTCTTTACTGCCTGAGCCACCAGGGAAGCCTGGGAATATTGGAATGGGTAACCTATCCCTTCTGCAGGGGAACTTTCTGACCCAGGAATTGAACCAGTGCCTCTTGCATTGCAGCAGGTTCTTTACCAACTGAGCTAGCAGGGAAGCCCGGGCTATAGTCCATGGAGTCACAAAGAGTTGGACATGATTGAGCACAGGGAGGCACTTAAAATTATCCAATAAATCACAATGACTGTTCACATAAAGTTTAATAAAGATGCATCATATTGTTAACAGTAGTTTCCTCTGTGATGATAACTAGAGTGATTTTAACATCCTATGTTACACATTTTTGCATTACATTATTTTATTATGAAAAGCAAATATTGCTCTTATTATCAAAAGAATAATTCTCTACTAAAAGAATTCTCTACTAAATTTTTTGCTTTACTAGCTTTGTAACTTGGGTGAATGACACTTCACCCTGCCTTCCACAAAGTTGGCATCTTGTATAACTACAATACACTGTCAAAACCAGAAGACGGATATTAGTCCAATCTACAGACCCTATTTGGACTTCACTAGCTATATATGGATTTGTTTGTGTTTGAGGTAAGTATATGTGTAATGTCATGAAATGTATTTATTAAATTAATTAGTTTTTTTAATTGAAGGATAATTACTTTACAGAATTGTGTTGGTTTCTGCCAAACATCACGTGAATAAGCCATAGGTATATGAAGCAGGGCAAAGGCTAATAGAGTTTTTCCAAGAGAATGCAATGGTCATACCAAATACCTTCTTTCAACACCAGAAGAGAAGACTCTACACATGGACATCACCAGATGGTCAATACCGAAATCAGATTGATTATCTTCTTTGCAGCCAAAGATGGAGAAGCTCTATACAGTCAGCCAAAATGAGACTGGGTGCTGACTGTGGCACAGATCATGAACTCCTTATTGCCAAATTCAGACTTAAATTGAAGAAAGTAGGGAAAACCACTAGACCATTCAGATATGACCTAAATCAAATTCCTTATGATTATACAATGGAAGTGAGAAATAGATTTAAGGGACTAGTTCTGATAGATACAGTGCCTGATGAACTATGGCAGAGGTTCATGACATTGTACAGGAGACAGGGATCGAGACCATCCCCATGGAAAAGAAATGCAGAAAAGCAAAATGGCTGTCTGGGGAGGCATTACAAATAGCTGTGACAAGAAGAGAAACAAAAAGCCAAGGAGAAAAGGAAAGATATAAGCATCTGAATGCAGAGTTCCAAAGAATAGCAAGGAGAGATAAGAAAGCCTTCCTCAGCAATCAATGCAAAGAAATAGTGGAAAATAATAGAATGGGAAAGACTAGAGATCTCTTCAAAAAATTAGAGATACCAAGGGAACATTTCATGCAAAGATGGGCTCAATAAAGGATAGAAATGGTATGGACCTAACAGAAGCAGAAGATATTAAGAAGAAGTGGCAAGAATACACAGAAAAACGTTAGAAAAAAGATCTTCATGACCAAGATAATCACGATGGTGTGATCACTCACCTAGAGCCAGACACCTGGAATGTGAAGTGAAGTGGGCCTTAGAAAGCATCACTACGAACAAAGCTAGTGGAGGTGATGGAATTCCAGTTGAGCTATTTCAAATCCTAGAAGATGATGCTGTGAAAGAACTGTACTCTATATGCCAGCAAATTTGGAAAGCTCAGCAGTGGCCACAGGACTGGAAAAGGTCAGTTTTCATTCCAATCCCAAAGAAAGGCAATGCCAAAGCACGCTCAAACTACCATACAATTGCACTCATCTCGCACTCTAGTAAAGTAATGCTCAAAATTCTCCAAGCCAGGCTTCAGCAATACGTGAACCGTAAACTCCCTGATGTTCAAGCTGATTTTAGAAAACGCAGAGGAACCAGAGATCAAATTGCCAACATCCGCTGGATCATGGAAAAATGTAGAGAGTTCCAGGAAAACATCCATTTCTGTTTTATTGACTATGCCAAAGCCTTTGACTGTGTGAATCACAATAAACTGTGGAAAATTCTAAAAGAGAGGAGAATACCAGAGCACCTGACCTGCTTCTTGAGAAACCTGTATGCAGGTCAGGAAGCAATAGTTAGAAGTGGTCATGGAACAACAGACTGGTTCCAAATAAGAAAAGGAGTACATCAAGGCTGTATATTGTCACCCTGCTTATTTAACTTCTATGCAGAGTACATCATGAGAAACACTGGACTGGAAGAAGTACAAGCTGGAATCAAGATTGCCAAGAGAAATATCTATCATTTCAGATATGCAGATGACACCACCCTTATGGCAGAAAGTGAAGAGGAACTAAAAGCCTCTTGATGAAAGTAAAAGAGGAGAGTGAAAGAGTTGTGTTAAAGCTCAACATTCAGAAAACGAAGATCATGGGACCAGATGGTCCCATCACTTCATGGGAAATAGATGGGGAAACAGTGGAAATAGTGTCAGACTTCATTTTTTGGGGCTCCCAAATCACTGCAGATGGTGACTGCAGCCATGAAATTAAAAAACACTTACTCCTTGGAAGGAAAGTTATGACCAACCTAGATAGCATATTGAAAAGCAGAGACATTACTTTGCCAACAAAGGTCCGTCTAGTCAAGGCTATGGTTTTTCCAGTAGTCATGTATGGACATGATAAGTGGACTCTAAAGAAAGCTGAGTGCAGAATTGATGCTTTTGAACTGTGGTGTTGGAGAAGACTCTTGAGAGTCCCTTGGACTGCAAGGAGATCCAACCAGTCCATTCTAAAGGAGATCAGTCCTGTGTGTCTTTGGAAGGAATGATGCTAAAGCTGAAACTCCAGTACTTTGGCCACCTCATGCAAAGCATTGACTCATTGGAAAAGATCTGATGCTGGGAGGGATTGAGGGCAGGAGGAGAAGGGGATGACAGAGGATGAGATGGTTGGATGGCATCATCGACTCAATGGACATGAGTTTGGGTGAACTCTGGGAGTTGGTAATTGACAGGGAGGCCTGTCATGCTGCAATTCTGGGGTTGCAAAGAGTCGGACACAACTGAGTGACTGAACTGAACTGAACTGATACATATGTTCCCTCCCTCTAAATCTCCCTCTCATCTTCCTCCCCATTCCACCCCTCTAGGTTGTCACAGAGCTCCAGTTTCAGTTCCCTGAGTCATATAGAACTTTCCCATCAGCTATGTGTTTTACATATGGTAATACAAGTTTCCATGTTTCTCTCTTCATATATCCCAACTTCTTCCTCCCTCTTCTCCCCCACCCCATGTCTGTAATTCTGTTCTCTATGTCTGTGTCTCCATTGCTGCCCTGCAAAAAATTTCATCAGTACCATCTTTCTAGATTCCATTCATATGTGTTGGTATACAATATTTGTTTTTCTCTTTCTAACTTACTTCACTCTGTATAATAGGCTCTAGGTTCATCCACATCATTAGAACTGACTCGAATGCATTCCTTTTTATAGCTGAGTAATATTCCACTGTATGTATGAGCCACAGCTTCTTTATCCATTCATCTGTAGATGGATATCTAGATTGCTTCCACATTTTAGCTACTGTTAATAGTGCTGCAATGAATGTTAGGGTACATGTATCTTTTTCAATTTTGGTTTCTCCAGGGTATATGCATACCAGTGGGGTTGCTGGGTTATATGGGATTTTATCCCTAGGTTTTTAAGGAATCTCCTTACTGTCTTCCATAGTGGCTGTATTTTTTAATCAAAAAATTAACCAAATTTGTAGTTGAGGCTTATGCAAAAACTAGTATATTATTTCCCTCACATCACATCTTCTATAAGAGTTCTATTTCCAATAATTAAATGTCTCATAGCAGTTCTTTCAAATGAGAACAACTGGAGAAATTATGTGAAATTTAAAATACATACTTTTTAAACATGAAAAAAAAAATCCTACCAAAACAGCCCGGAGTTGAAGGTCCATGATCCTGTACAGGGCTCCCCTGATGGCTCAAGTGGTAAATAATCCACCTGCCAATGGAGGGGATGCAGGAGATGTAGGTTCAGTCCCTCAGTGGGGAAGATCCTCTGGAAGAGGAAATGGCAACCACTGCAGTGTTCTTGCCTTGAAAATCCCATGGACACAGGAGCATGACAGGCTGCAGTCCATAGAGTTGCAAACAGTCAGACACAACTGAGCATGCACCAGCCTCAGCCTTTGTCTACTTCCTTCTTAAATATAACTGAAGTAGCAAGGAAAACAGATTGAAATAGGGTTTGTATTTTAGGCAAATTTCCCTCCTTGACTTATAAAATGATGAGCTGAACATCTCTTAAGAGTCAGAGATGTTGATCACGGTATTCAGTCTTCTCTCAGAATCTGGGAGACAAAATTGCAAATTCAAAGTTATGAAGGTAGCCAGGAATTAAGGTTTCAAGCCATTCAGAAATCAGAAGTACCAAGGAAGCAAATGGAGTTTTTACTAGTCTCAAGGTGATGCAGAGACAAAATTTGACTTCAGGTTCTGCCAAGGGAGTGAGGTTACTGTTGAATACCCTGAGCTTTCAGTCAAGACACTGCTCCTTTACCAAAAAGGTCAAATTGGAAATAAGCCAAGACTGAAACACTGAAATCCAGTCTTGCATTAACTCTTTTGATCAGACAAAGGTGATGTGCCCTATTCTACCTGCTTGACAGAAGTTACAGATGCATCCAGATTCTCTACAGCTTTTAATATTTAATGTTTGACATTTGAACAAAAATAAACAGATATGCCATGAAACCAAACCAAATGAAGCTAAGAGTAAAAACAGCCAGTAAAAGTGGGCCCACAGATGAGCCTAATATTCGAGCAAGCAGACAGAGTTTAAAATAACTATGACTAATATATTCAGAAAAATAGAAGACAGTGTGGATCATTTAAACAGTGACATTTATAAAGGAAATCAAATGGAAGTTCCAGAAGTGATACCTCAGAAACATGAAAAGTCAGCAGATACTAACAAGAGATTGGACACAGCTCCTCTTTATCAAAATGTATAAAAACTTAAGCACTAGGAAGAAAAATAATGACTGATACAGATATATATAAGACATCTGAAGGATAATGTCTGAGAATTTTTCCAAACTGATGGAGAGAGAGCAAACCTTAGATTCAAGAAGCATTTTATGTCTTAAACAGGATCAATGCAAAGAAAAATGCATTAGATACAATCTAGAAAAACTGGTGAAACCAAAGGGAAAAATCTTGATGTCAACCAATAAAAAGATAAATTATCTGCCTAGAAGCAACAACAGTAAGTGTGACTTTTCAACAGCAAAGATGGAACCCAAAATGTAATAAATCTTTAAAAAGCTGAAGGAAGAAAACCCTCTACCTAGAATTCTACATCTAGCAAAAATTTCCATTAAGAGAGAAGGCAAAGTAAAAACAAACTGTGAGAAACTTTCAAAAACTCTTGCTGGTAGTCCCATACTGAAATAAATACTGTAAGAGAGAAGACATATAGAAAGCGGAATACCGAAAATAAAGGAGAGCAACAGGAAGAATAAATAGTTGAGTAGAATTTTTTAAAAATATGTAACATTTAAAATAAACAAAAATATCTTTGGGATTTAAAATATGAGAAGAATAAAAATATTTGAATATACAGAAAAGAATGCGTAAATATGATTAAGTATCTAAAGACCCATTGCTTAGAATGGAATAAGATTACTAACTCTAAATTGCTATACATCTAGGGCACATAATGAAATCTGTCAGAAAATCATTTAAAAAATGATAAAAGAATATTTAACCAGAAAGTTGAGAAAGAGGGAAATGGAATAATAAAATATTTAATTAATCCAAATGAAGGCAAGAAAGAATGAAAAAGAATACAATAGGTAGGAAAAAAAAAAGAAGGTAGATGACAGATTCAAACCCTAAATAAATGGACTCCATTCTAAAAATAAAATTGTGAGACTACATATAAAAACACCAATTTCATGCCATTAGTTCTGCTTTTTAAATTCTTTTTAACATAGGTTTTCAGACTTGGATTTCCTTTTGTTACCCTCTCATCTCTTTAGTCTCTCTGGGATTTCCTATGCTAGGTGAAATCTTCTAATCTGTGAGACAGGACAGGGAAATGAGAGGAGAACAGCATTTGCAGCTGTCTATGATACTTGCTGAACTCACATGGAAAAAGTCACTTTACCTCAGACTTCCATTCATTCCTTCATCTGAAAAGAAATCTACTGGAATCAAGTTTCTTCTAGACTTTGTTAGTAGTAGGGTCTTTTTAATTGACTCTGTACTCAATAACGTGGGGCTAAGGTTTATCACAATCTCTCATATTTTCAAAGCAGTATGAATGTAGTTAGCAAGAAGGATCAGGAAACCTTAATTTGTACATATTCCACTATGATCATTTAATTTGCATCTTTAATACCAAGATGAACTGTGTGGGAGGAATATGATACAAAGGTGATAGGGCAGTGGTGAAGAGATCAGTGGATTAGGCTCAGAGGAAGGAGGTTCTAGGCCTGACTCTGCTGTTTATTAGCCATGTGTTCAGGGAAGTCACATAAATTCTTAGGCTGTTATGTAAGACTGGAAGTGGACACTACTGCTGTCTTCATGCTTTGGGACAATGTTACATGTAGAAATGCTCAGTGGAGAATTTATGTTCTTCAATAACTAAGTTCCTTTAGCTGGTCTCCAATTGAGTCATCTTTTAGTATCCAAGAGTCTATTAACAGCAATATTTTCATTCAGTGACCTTGGGTCTGATGTCATACCATAAGCAATGGAAATAGGATAGGAAAGCACAGATTTAATACTCTCCTAGCTCTGTAATTTTAGACAACTCATTTGATTTTGCCACACCTGGAAAGTAGGGGTAATAATATTTGCTTTCCAGACCAAGAATGATAATGAATTAGAAAGTACTATATAAACTGTAAAGCATTTTATGGACAAAAAGTATTATTATAATTGAAGTTTTTTGTAAGTAAACTCTAATCAAGTCTACAAATATGATTTGAGCAAATAACAGTTAACTAGAGGCAAGAACGAATAATGATTTTTGTTAATCAATGACTGTTTCAGTATCTTGATTCTGACAATGAGATATCACAAGTCAAGATGGTGGCTAAAGGTGCCTCTTTACTCTTTTGCCTCCAAAATCTCCATCTTTGAAAAGAGTTTAGAGCAAATATTTATTCATTTTCCTCCTCAAGCATTTGGGGCTCCCCCCATATTATATTGCCCTTTGTGCTCCATAATTTGCTTTTTTTTTTAAAGCAACATGTCTTGCAGATCATTAAAGAGCAGAAAATAAAAGCTTACTTTATTCTTTTCAATTGTATATTCTGTAGAATAAAAATGCCATTAATATTATTAAAGATACTTCAATTAATTGACAGTTAAATTGCTTTAGGTTCTGCATTATTAAGTGGGAGCATTTGTGTAGGAGAGATTTCTAAGAATGCAACTGCTCAAGCAAGTATTATTACAGGTAATTTGGTAAATATTGCCAAATTACCTTTCAAAGGCAGAGTTTATGTTTTACAGATTGTATTCCCATCAACAAAACATGAAATGCTTCCCCCCCTCCTGCCACCACACCCTCATCAGCACTGCATATTATCAATATTTAAATTTTGGCTTTTGGGGGCTCCAAAATCACTGCAGATGGTGATTGCAGCCATGAAATTAAAACATGCTTACTCCTAGGAGGGCTTCCCTAGTGGCTCAGACGGTTAAGTGTCTGTCTGCAAAGCAGGAGACCCCTGTTTGATCCCTGGGTTGGGAAGATCCCATGGAGAAGGAAATGCAGCCCACTCCAGTATTCTTGCCTGGAAAATCCCATGGACCGTGGAGTGAAGGAAAGTTATGACCAACCTAGAGAGCATATTGAAGCGCAGAAACATTACTTTGTCAACAAAGGTCCGTCTAGTCAAGGCTATGGTTTTTCCAGTAGTCATGCATGGACGTGAGAGGTAGACTCTAAAGAAAGCTGAGCGCGGAAGAATTGATGCTTTTGAATGGTGGTGTTGGAGAAGACTCTTGAGAGTCACTTGGAATGCGAGGATATCCAACTAGTTCATCCTAAAGGAGATCAGTCCTGGGTGTTCATTGGAAGACTGATGTTGAAGCTGAAACTACAATACTTTGGCCACCTGATGTGAAGAGCTGACTCACTTGAAAAGACCCTGATGCTGCGAAAGATTGAGGGCAGGAGGAGAAGGGGACGACAGAGGATGAGATGGTTGGATGGCATCACCGAATCAATGGACATGAGTTTGGGTAGACTCTGTGAGTTGGTGATGGATCCAGAGGCCTGGCGTGCTACAGTTCATGGGGTCGCAAAGAGTCGGATATGACTGAGCGACTGAACTGATAGATGGGAAGATAACCCATTGGTTAGTAATGAGGTGGAGTATATTTTTATATATGCCTTGAATATATCCTTGCATTTCTTCTGTGAATAGTCTGTTGATAGCCTTCATCCATTTTCTATTGGTTTATTTGTCTCACAGATTCGTAACATCTATATTTTCTGGATCTTCATCCCTTGTCCTTTACATATGCTACAAATATTTTTCCAATCTGCTACAATATTTTAGTTTATTAAAGATATCACTTGCCATTACAAGTTTTAATTATTCATTATTTTTGTTCTTTAAAATATCTAGAAGATGTTCTCTCATGTACTTTTCTAATGCTTTTATTTTTGTATTAAGCTTGTTTGACAATCTGGAATTTATTTGGGGGTACGATAGGAATTTGAAAAAGGGAATTGCAGCCCACTCCAGTATTCTTGCCTGGAAAACCCCATGGACAGAGGTGTTTGGTGGGCTACAGTCCATGGGGTTGCAAAGAGTCAGATACAACTTAGAGACTAAACAACAATAACAATAGGAATTAGGAGTATTCATTAATTCCCCCCTAATTAATGGACAATAAATACAAAATTATTTCAGCATGATTTTCCTTAATGATTTAGTTTCTTTCCATCATTTTGGAATATAGCATTGTTAATATTAATTTACACTGATACATGGAAATAGACCTGGATCCATTAGCAGAACTCTCTATTCTATTTCACTGATCTAACTGTACAGTCTTGCATTATAATGCCATTTTAATTATGTATCTTTTCCTCTTGATACTTGGAAAAATATTTTTCTAAATTAAATATTTTATATGTTTATTTAGGTAATTTAAAAAATTTTACTGTAATCTATCAATTTTGTGAACATATAATGGATTTCCTGATGTTGAACTATCCTTGCATTTCTGAGAAAATCCTATTTCATTTTGTTTTCATACAATAATGGATTAAATTTTCTTATTCTTTAAGATTTTTTTTCCTCTATGTACCTGAGTGAGATTGACCTCTAGTTGAAGTGTACCCTCTCAAGTCTTTATACATTTCCCTAAATGTCCTCACACATTTAATATAAGATTGGTACTAGCGTTTTGTATTGAACTGAGAAGCTTTCCATCTGCTTCTATGATCTGAGAACATTTGTTGTATATAAGAATTATCTGTCCTTTGAAAGTTAGATAGACCTTACCCATTACTTTGCCTGAGCTAACTGTAATTTTAGAGACAGCTTTTATTTCTTCAGTGTTTATGGTTACATTTTTAGCTGCTATATTTAAAGATATTTGCTTGGTTTTGAGATTTTTTTTGTTTTGTATGTAAACGCTTCTTAAAATGTGTTGCTTCCGTTGCTTCACTAGTTAGTAAATCTTGGCGAATAGCACACTATGACCTTGGCCCTTCCTCCATCAGTCATGTCACAAGAAGCAGATTCACTGCCAATGAGTACAATTCAAAACTCAAACTTTCGATTACATTTTATGTTTGGCAGGAACTCTCTATTTTTCCCCTTATAATACCAAATACATATATTTTTCAATGTATATTTAAGACAGAGACTGAAATGTTGCTGACCAAAATCAAGGCTTTCAGATCACCCAATTTAAGCTGCCTTATCTCAAAGCAGTGACTATCAGGAATGAGAAGCTATAGACAAATATTTAATTACTTGAAAATAACTCCATGCTTCATCCTTACTGTTTTTTAATCACAGAAACAATGGATAGTAGTGACAAAGTAGAAAATGCTAAGAAATGCAAAAAGAAGATAATAAGTTAATGTACCCCAAATCCATCACCCAGAGGAAAATGATTTGCTGTATAATCTGCCGGAAATTTTGTGCAAATTTGCCCACAAATATACCAGAAAAAATTGTCCATTTTATACATATGGGTGGGTATATGTAACCTGCATTTTTCACTTACCGTTGTAAACAGTTTTCCGCATCAGTAAATACAGATCTGTCTTACATTGGCCAAATGGTATTCTGTTGTGTGAGTCATTACAGTTTAGTCATGCCCCTATTATTACACATTTATATTGTTTTTAATTTTTCACTACTTTAAACAAGCTGTGACAAAAATAATTTGAAACACTCTATCTTGAATATTTGGTATTAATTATATAATGAATCTTTCTGAAAGAGGGTACTCTCAGGCTGTGAAGAGCTGTGAGTCTTGAAGTCAGCTGACGTCATCCACTTAATGTTTTATGATCCACTCCTTATATCTAGAACTTTAAGATGAGCTTGAAGTTGGGCAGGCTTGCACTCTGTGCTACTCCTCCAGCTCACCCTCCTACATTTTTTTTATTATATCTGGCATCCTCTGGCCTTATTTTTGTATCTTCTTTGTCTGATTATTAATTTAGAGAAAAAAGAATTAAAGCAAGAATTTGGCATACTTAAATCATTAGCAAACAAATAATCAAGTGCTTTCCTTGGGGGGATACTAAGGTGAATAATGTGGCAGGGAGCTAATATTTCTTGAGTACTTTGTGCCAGATTTTTAATATTCATTATTTTATTCAACCTTCACAGTACCTCTTCAAAGGTGGTATTGCAGATGAGCAAACTGAGGTACAGAGAGGTCCAATAGCATAACCAAGATCAAACTGAGTAAGTGACAGTCAGGTTTGGATGCAGGGAATCTCCTTGATATGGATAAAGCACAGTTCTTGCCCTCAAGGAATCAACAAAATGGTGCCATACCCTGGAAGTTGTGTGCTAATTGTAATTCATGAGCACATGTACTTTGGTCCCTTGCCTATTTACCCTTTTCTAGTTTTGAGGAGGAAAGTCAGCTAGTTCTTTACAACAAAGAAATGCTATACTTAAGCAGGACCTCAACTGAAATGATTACAGTGAGAATACCTTATGCATGAACAGAACATGCGTGCATGAAAACCGCATGCTGCAGCAGGCAATGCATTCCTGGGAGATGGGCTTTTTCAAGAATTATAAACACAATTTAAAAAAATAAGCCAAGCACATGTGGTCACCAAATATTCAATGATGAGAGTAAGAACAACAAAAAAAGTTTTTTTTTTTTAAAGTTCTACTCATCTTCCTCCATGGTTTTGAAAGGAGCAGGGCTAATAAGTAACCTTAGGGTTGTTTAAAAAGGTCAGTTCATTTTAGTAATTTGGAAGCATACTTACTGCATGATGATATTTTCCTTTCAGCAATCATGCCTCAGATAATGTGCTTAAGTACTTTAAAAAAAAATCAAGACCTTTAGTTCAGATACCCCTGGATGGGCTTGCTCCCCAGAAAGTCAGAGGCACTCTGTGCTGAGCCCTCCCAGGAAGGGAATGTCTTCGGGCTTTTTCTCCACACCTCTCTTTCTGCATCTCTTCCGATCTTCCGGCTTGAAGGAAATGGTGGTATTTAGTTTGAAGAAGAGATGGTTTTTAAGTAAGATAATAGCCCATTCCAGTTCTTTTTAAAAAACAAAACAAAAGCAAACAAACATGAAACTTTCTTTTAAGATTCTCCAGATCAGAAATAATACCACCAGTGTGAATTATAGTGAGATTTTTTTCTTAGAAGAGAGTGAAACATCAAAATCTATGAGACAGCGGAAAGGGCGCCAAAGTCAGGGTGAGAAGTTTCAATTTCACATCCTCTTAGGAAGCATATGAACTTGCATTAATGTCTTAACCTGTCTGGACCTCATGATGTTTATCCAGGCAGAGGGCAAAATATTTGCCCCACCTACCACTTAGGATTGCTAATGTCAATGAAATGAAATAATATGTGTGAAAACCATCTGTGAAATGTTGAGTGCTCTATAAAATGTGTTATTATGTTATAGTGATATTATTAGCCTCATAATGCCTGATACAACCGGGTACTTGGTTACAACTTGTTTTTGTTGTTTTAGTAATATTCCCATAGCAAATAGCTATAGTTTTGGAGCTCTGTGGGTTCAGGCTGGCATGTTATATGAGCCTGTTGAAAAATGATGGCTGATAACTGAAAAAAGGAATGCAAGCAATTTGGGGGCTGCTCACCTCCATCCTGAATCTATGGTTCCCACCCAGCTGGTGAGGCTCTCTGAAGCTGTGACTCTTATGTGTCAACACATAAGGAAAGAAGGAGAGAAAGAGGGTTGCTCCAACTTAGAAACTCGGATTAACATTTAAAACTGACAAACATTCCCCTAAAAAATGCACAACAGTAATAAGAACAAAGCTCATTTCAGTTGGCCTGTGATTTCCAGAGAACCAGGATGCAATTTCCAAGCAGGATGTATTTGGGGTGTGAATGTGGGGTTGGAAAGGCCTCTTGTCTCAGTCAATGGGCCTGGAGATGTTAGCCCAACCAGGCTGGGGTCCCAGGCACAAGCAGAAGCACAGATTCTTAGGTCTGGTGCATGTTCTATCTTCTTCCACACTCTCCACAGTCTACCAAAGGCTTAGCCAGAAACACTTGAAGCAGACTTTTTCCCTGAAGCTATTTCTGAAATTCCAGAATACAGCCTGGTCAGGCAGCAGGTGAGCTCCTGGGTTTGGGCCCAGGTAAGGTCCATGCTCAAAATTCTCCAAGCCAGGCTTCAGCAATACGTGAACCATGAACTTCCAGATGTTCAAGCTGGTTTTAGAAAACGCAGAGGAATGAGAGATCAAATTGCCAACATCTGCTGGATCATGGAAAAATGTAGCGAGTTCCAGAAAAACATCTATTTCTGCTTTATTGACTATGCCAAAGCCTTTGACTGTGTGGATCACAATAAACTGTGGAAAATTCTGAAAGAGATGAGAATACCAGAGCACCTGACCTGCTTCTTGAGAAACCTGTATGCAGGTCAGGAAGCAACAGTTAGAAGTGGTCTTGGAACAACAGACTGGTTCCAAATAGGAAAAGGAGTAGAAGCACAAGCTGGAATCAAGATTGCCGGGAGAAATATCAATAACCTCAGATATGCAGATGACACCACCCTTATGGCAGAAAGTGAGGAGGAACTAAAAGCCTCTTGATGAAAGTAAAAGAGGAGAGTGAAAAAGTTGGCTTAAAGCTCAACATTCAGAAAACGAAGATCATGGCATCTGGTCCCATCACTTCATGGGAAATAGATGGGGAAACAGTGGAAACAATGTCAGACTTTAGTTTTTTGGGCTCCAAAATCACTGCAGATGGTGATTGCAACCCTGAAATTAAAAGACACTTACTCCTTGGAAGAAAAGTTATGACCAACCTAGATAGTATATTCAAATGCAGAGACATTACTTTGCCAACAAAGGTCCGTCTAGTCAAGGCTATGGTTTTTCTAGTAGCCATATATGGATGTGAGAGTTGGACTGTGAAGAAAGCTGAGGGCCGAAGAATTGATGCTTTTGAACTGTGGTGTTGGAGAAGACTCTTGAGAGTTCCTTGGACTGCAAGAAGATCCAACCAGTTCATTCTGAAGGAGATCAGCCCTGGGATTTCTTTGGAGGGAATGATGCTATAGCTGAAACGCCAGTACTTTGGCCACCTCATGTGAAGGGTTGGCTCATTGGAAAAGACTCTGATGCTGGGAGGGATTGGGGTCAGGAGGAGAAGGGGACAACAGAGGATGAGATGGCTGGATGGCATCACTGACTAGATGGATGTGAGTCTGAGTGAACTCCGGGAGATGGTGATGGACAGGGAGGCCTGGCGTGCTGCGATTCATGGGGTTGCAAAGAGTTGGACATGACTGAGCGACTGAACTAACTAACTAACTAAGGTCCATATACTCAGAGAAGGGTGAGACTGGTGTGGTCCCAGGCAACGTGGGTTTCATGCTGCATGTCTGGGACACATAAACACTGCCTTCTTTGCTTCTAAATTATATACTTAGCCTTTTCTCCCTGTTTTTCTTCCTTTTCCTGCTTCCCACATGTTCCTTTTCTTACACATGTATGCTGTTCAGAGTCTTACTTCTTTTCTTTCCTCTTTTTATTTCTATTATTTAGTAGAGCCTAACGTTGACTCAGTTAACTGCCTTCTGTTGCATTGTCCTCATCTGTGAAATGAAAATTGACTCTTCACTTTGTAGAGGGTTGGTGGTGCTAGTGGTAAAGAACCCATCTGCCAATGCAGGAGACGTAAAAGACGTGGGTTCATGCAAAAGACCTAAAAGATGTCAGGCAGATCCCTTGGAGGAGGGCATGACTACTCACTCCATTCTTGCCTGGAGAATCCCATGGACAGAGCTGCCTGGTGGGTTATACTCCATAGGGTCGCACAGAGTTGAACATAACTGAAGCAACTTAGCACAGCACACAGGCAGGTGATTCTATACTGATGGCTACCTCCTCAACCCTCTCCTGTCCTTTCTTCATCTTACCTTTAAAATCTCTCTCCTTCCCTTGTCCTTTTCCTTGTTCCTTCTTTTTCTCCTTCTCTGCCTCTCTGTTTTTTCCTGTCACACACAGCCATCTCCACTAGCTTACTTTTATGCTTTCAGGAGGTCACCGTGGGACATTCTGTCTTCTTGACTAACCCTTGCTCCTCAGCTCTTGGGGCAGGCAGCATGGCTGTGGCCAGCAGGACTTCCAGAAGCAATGGTATCAAGGTCTTTCTCTTTACCTTCATCCCATTCGTGCTGAACCCCAGGCTATCGCAACTGCAAAGTAGAGCTTGATGGTCTAAATCTCTTCCCATGCTGACCTATGTCTGGTGGTGTTTCCTATCTTTTTCTCAATGAGAATCAACTGGGATGTTAGTCAATGCCTTGGAAGCCACAGAAATTATTTGATTCTTGACATGTAGCAGAGGTCATTCCCTTCTGAGAATATAACCCTCAAGACCTTTTGACCCTTAATGTGAAATCTAACTGCTGTCCCCTCGCAGGTACCTCTCAGTAGCATCTCATGGAAGCTCTAGAATGCGGACCATTTGTAAGTACCATAGGAAAAGTGGGTTGGATTTCACTGAGAGGATGCAGAGAACACGAGAAGTATTCCCCATCAGGAACAACGTAAGACTGAATTTGAACGTGAAGTTTCCTAGGTAGAGCTGGCTTGGCTCACTCAGCCCTGTCATTCACTGTGTCGCCACCATGGGCCAGATGCTGAACTGGGCTCCATAGGTAATGGCGGACAAGATCTTTGTTCCCAGTGGTTCATAATCTAGCTGGAGAGAAAACAAATAAGTGGACAGTCTTTCCAGTTATACTAGAGGGAACACTAGGATATGGGGATAATACTGGTGCTGACGGGCCTCTTCTCTGCCTGCGTTTCAGATATGTCTAGGGTTTATGGGCTACACTAGTGGTGATAAAATCTACCCCAACCTGAGACTGTTGGACAGGAAGGACTTCCCAAGGAGAAACAATAGACTTGAATCCAAAAGTGAATTAATAAAAGATAGATATGAGACGGTATTAGGCAGGGGGGAGAGAGAATTTTCTGGCCAGAAAGTTGTTCCAAGACTAGGATGTGTGTACATGGGGGCTTGGGTAGTTCTGCATGCTGGGTTGCTAGTGTGGAGGCAGAGATTAGCAGGAAGCACAGCTGGAGAAGGAACTGGAGTGCAGGAAGATGTGATTGTCGTGCTAATGTATTTGAATATTTTCTTGCAGGCATTAAGGAGCCCTTATAACCATGAAATGGGAAGAAAACATGACCGTATGTATTACTTTTGAAACCCCATTTCTAACGTTAGTGGAATTGAAGGAGAGCAAGCCTAGATACAGAAACAACAGTCAGGATGGTGCTTTCTACCCTGGGTAGAAACATAGAATTGCACATAGAATTGCCTGGGGGCTGAAAAATACTGATACCTCAGTTCCACCCACAGAGACTCTGATATAATTCGTCTGGGGTGTAGCCTGGGCTTTGGAAAATTTTAAAAGCTACCCAGAGGGATGTTGTGGGGAGGGAGGTGGGAGGGGGTTCATGTTTGGGAATGCATGTAAGAATTAAAGATTTTAAAATTTAAAAATAAAAAATAAAAAAAAAAAAAAAAAAAAAGAAGTTCATGATCTGAAAAAAAAAAAAAAAAAAAAAATAAAAGCTACCCAGGGGATCCTGGCTTGCAGCCTAGGCTGAGAACCACAGGTTTAAGAGGCAGAGGATTGGAGAGGACTGAAACGCTATTAGATGTGTCCAGCTTGGACAGGACATTGCTGAGGGCTTCCTGAAAAAAACACCTTATATTTTTTTCTTCTAAAAGTGGTTAGGAGGTGAGTCTTATACTTGATGGCCAACTATAGGTGGGTTCTCAAATGACTGAGGGGAACAGTGAGCCTTGGAGTTTATCAATACCAAGCCTGAGATGTTCATTGATGGGAAGTAGCAGCATCTCAAGATAAATTAGTGACAACAGGGTGGGGGAGTGGAAATGATGTAATTTGATTAGAGTATAAGTTATTTTGTGAATTACTTATGATTCCCTGGAGGAGGGCATGGAAACCCACTCCAGTATTCTTGCCTGGAGAATCCCCATGGACAGAGGAGCCTGGAGGGCTCCAGTCCATAGGGTCACAAAGACTGGGACACGACTGAAGTGACTTAGCACACATGCACTGGTAAGTCAGAGTAAGTGAATTAGCATACACATATAACCACTTAATATCCCCCACCTGCCCCCATTTTGTCCAAATTTCACTTCAACTTTCTTCTCAAATTGATTGAGACTGGACAGAAAAACTCTAATTCAGCTGCATTGAAGGTTTTCTATTTAGCCTATCCAAACTATGGCTAATTTTTGAACAACATCAACAACAGCAGAAAAGAAATGTTAATTTTAAGCCTGACATTTTGAATTTATTGTATCTTTCCATGCATTATGTTTTTGTGAAGAACTCAATGCCCTATCGCCCAGACTGCATTTCCCGTTTCTATTTATCCCTCTAAGAATTACTCAGCCCCAGAACACTGAGAACATTCGGGCAAGTCCAAATACCATGGAGTTAACCCCTTTGTGCACAGAAAGTTTCTCCTGACTTCACAGCAGTGGCTTTGCTGGGAGCAAAGTCTTCCAGCGATCCCCAGTGCTGGCTGAGGGGATGTGATATAGGGGTTAAAGGCAATTTACAATTTCCAAAAACCACTTGATTTGTTGAAAGAGCCTCCTGAGGAAGAATATGTAAGTCTGAAATGGTTTACAACATCTGAGAAGGTGGGAGTGCACACTCAGAGGCCCTCAAAATGTCAGATTTGGGCCCAGAATCAGGAGACAGACTCTGCTGGGGTTTCTATGACTCTCGTTAACTGCTAAGCCTTCCTGTTGAAATCTTTGACAGTACCTTTGACAGCAAGTTATTATCTTACCATCAAATCTGCCTCTCACCCCCTAGTCCTTCTGCTCCTCCAGTTTCTAAGAAGGTGTGTAATAGTTAATGTGGGGGATTGGAGAGTTAAAAAGCAGATTCTAGAATTTCTAGGGACTTGACTCTTTCAGGGGTAGGCTGTGAGCAAACTCTCCAAGTTTTTTTTTTTTTTTTTTTTTCCATTTTCACTGGAATTGAATTAACAACAGCAAGAGAATGCCTCCAGGTTTATAGTTGTATGGCTTATTGTGTATATATCCTATAAAGTTGAAAACCATATGGAGAATTCCACTTCTTGGCTTTGTGTGTGTGTGTGTACCAGGAAGTAGTAAAATGTTTTGAGGTGCTATTAAGTCTTTAAGTTACAAAATCAAGATTCCACCTTAAAATTTTTCCATACTGTACTTGGTTGCATAGCCTGGGGTGCTGAGTGCCTGCCAAATATCTATCAGAGAGTGATTTATGATATATGATACGCTCCCCGGCCCAAGTGGAGGCTGTCGTTGAAACATGAGAGAGGGGAGGTTTGCTCTCTCGAAACCATGAGGGCTGGTTTCTGTTTGGCTTTTCTGAGGGAATGACCAGAATAAAAAGTGTCACATTTTACAGCACCAAAACTTATGTAAGAAACAAAACACGATTCTGTTAGGGGAAAAAACAAAGCAATACAAAACCCTTAGTTTCTCTTTGTGGTTTGTTAGGGATTGTTCTCTCTCCAAGTGACCGTTGTTCTTTGCTCCTTCATTCATCCACCCTATTACTCCCCTCATCTATTGTCGCTAATCTACTGAGTCCTGAAATAAAAAAGGAAGAGCTCTGTACAGGCAATTAAAGTATTTTAAAATGAAATCTCAGCTCCATGTTTTAAATATTTCATGTGCTTTCCATTCTACTCTAACTAAGAATATATTGTGAGTTCTGGTGTTTTCTGTTCTGCAAATGTTTCCTTTGCAGCTGTGAGGAAGTACATCTCCCATATGGCTTTTAGGACACTTTGCAGTTTGCTTAGATAAAGCAATATGGACCAAGGAAAATGAAATAGCAACCGTTTTTCCTTCATATCAAAATCTTTTGGGTTTCTAAGTGGATATTTGAATTAACAGCAATGTAAAGCACAGTATGATTGGCTTTCTAAAGTACTGTTAGTTGGGGTATTGCTGCAGGTTTTAAAAATAGCCCATCTATGAATGCTGAGCCTTTTTTGTTGGCGAAATATGCATTGCTTGGTTTCGGACCATAAAAGAAAGCTATGGTCACTGGAGAAAATTTGGACAATACAGAGAGTGCATTTAAGATACTGTACAGCGCCTCATTGGTTTCCTAAGTTACCTTACATCGTTATTATTCTTCAGTATCATTATGCATTCTTTGAAAACACAATTCCTAAAGGCTTCATAATTTTTGATATTATTATGACATACTTAGCTCTTTCCTTGTTATGGGACATTTAGGGTATCTCCATTTTTAATGAAAATGTTATTTTAAATAACAATGTCATAAATAAATCTGCACATGGAGCTTTAACCATATTTCCATTTAGGATAGGTATTACACAACTGGTGTTACAGATCAAAAATTATTAATGTATTTTAATAACCTTGTTACATATTTTCATATTGGTTTCATACATTGTGCTTTACTGCCATCATTTGAAGGTGAGTTTGTGTCAACCTCATCCTTACATTCTTCAGTACTCTGATGGCTGTTTTTTTAACTGAAGTATAATTGACATAAGTTCTGTTAGTTTCAAGCGTACTATATAGTGATTAGACGTTTATATTTACTACAAGATGATCACCATAAGTCTATTTACCATCTGTCATGGTTTAAAATTATCATATTATTGACTCTGTTCTCTATTCTGTATATTATATTCTCATGACATTTCTTTTTCTGCAATTGGAAATTTGTGCTTCTTAATCCCCTTTGGCTGTTTTGCTCATCTCCCTATGATCCTCCTCTGTATCTATGAAACTATTTTTTTTCTATTTGTTTTTTCTTTTATATTCCATATCCAAGTAAAATCACTTGGTATTTGTCTTTCTCTAATTTTACTAAAAATGCCGTCTAGGTCCATCTATGTTGTTAAAGTGGCAAAATTTCACTCTTTTATGGTTGAACAATATTCCTATATACATAATACACACATATTTATGTATATATTTTTTATATACTTATATATTCTGTATATCACATCTTCTTTATCCATTCACCTGCTGCTGCTGCTGCTGCTGCTAAGTCACTTCAGTCATGTCTGACTCTGTGCGACCCTGTAGACGGCAGCCCACCAGGCTCCCCCGTCCCTGGGATTCTCCAGGCAAGAACACTGGAGTGGGTTGCCATTTCCTTCTCCAATGCATGAAAGTGAAAAGTGAAAGTGAAGTCGCTCAGTCATATCTGACTCTTATTGCCTTCTCCGTCCTTTCCCCCAGCCATGGGCATTTGGATTGTTTCCATGTCTTGACTGTTATAAACAATGGTGCAGTGAACACAGGAGTGCAGGGTGCTTATATGTTCTTAAATTAGCATTTTCTTTAGGAAAATACCCAGAAGTAGAATTTTTAGATCCAATGGTAGTTCTATTTTTAATTTTAAAGAACTTCCATATTATTTTCCATAGTGGCTACACCAGTCTATATTCCCTCTCAAAGGGAACAAGTATTCTTTTTCCTCCACATTTTTGTCTTTACAAGTTATTTGTTGCCTTTTTTGATAATAGCCATTCTTACAGGAGTAAAGTAGTATATCATCGTGGTTTTGCTTTGCATATCCTTCACAGTTAGTAATGGTTAGCATTTTTTCATGTGTCTGTTAGCCATCTGTATGTCTTTGAAAAAAATGTCTATTTTAGACTTTAAAAATATTAAGATGTCTGAGTTCTATATATACTGAATGTTAACTCTATCAAATATATAATCTGCAATTATCTTCTCCCTTTTTGTGCTGTTGCTGGTGTTCTTCACTGTTCAAAACCTTTTTATTTGTTGTAGTCTCACTTGTTTGTTATGCTTTTCATGCCCTTGCCTAAGGAGACAGATCCAAAAAAATGTTGCTAAGAATGATGTCAAAGAGCTGACAGTCTATGGTTCCTTCTAGGAGTTTTGTGGTTTCAGTCAAGTCTTTAATCCATTTGAATTTAATTTTATATTTGGTATAAGATAGTGGTCCAGGTTTATTCTTTCACAAGATTATCCAGTTATCCCAACATCATTTATTGAAGAGATGTTTTCCCACTGTATGTTCTTACTTCCTTTATTGTAGATCAACTGATCATATGTCAGTGGGTTTATTTCTGGATTCTCTATTTCATTCCATTGATTTGTGTGTCTATTTTTATGCCAGTACCATATTGTTTTGATTGGCAAAGCTTTGTAGTATAGTTTGAAATCAGGAACCTTGATACCTCCAGTTTTGTTTTTCTTAGTGTTGTTTTGGCTATTCAGAATCTTTTTTTGGTTCATACAAATTTTGAAATTATTTGTTCTGGTTCTGTGAAAAAATCATGAAGGAAATCCAAATAAAAACTGCAGTTGATAGGAACTGCATTGACTACATATATATTACTTTGAATAATGGCATTTTAACAATATTGATTCCTCCAATCCAAGAGAATGGTATATCTTTTCATTTATTTGTGGCACCTTTATTTTTTTTTTTTCATTAGTATCTCACAGTTTTCAGAATACAGGTGTTTTGTTTACTAGGCTAAATTTATTTCTAGGTATTTTATTCTCTTTGAAGCAGTTGTAAATGGGATTGTTTTCTTAATTTCTCCTTCCTTATTGGTGTATTGTAACACAGATTTCTGTATGCTAATTTTGTATCCTGCAACATTACTGAATTCATTCGTTAGCTCTACTAGGTTTTTCAGTGAAATCTTCAGGTTTTTTTTTTTTTTAATATAATATCATATCAGCAAATAGTAACAGTTTTACTTCTTCCTTTACAGTTTGGATGACTTTTATTTCTTTTTCTTGTTTAATTGCTATGGTTAAGACTTCCAATACCATGTTGAATAAAAGTGGAAGAGCAGGTATCTTTGTCTTGTTTGAGATCTCAGAGGGAAAGCTTTCAGCTTTCACCCTTGAGTATGATAGTAGTTGTAGGCTTCTCATATATGAACTTTATTATGTTGAGATATTTTCTCTCTATGGCCTCTTCATTCAGAGTTTTTATCATAAGTGTGCATTTAATTTTGTTAAATGCATTTTCTGCAGTCATTGAGGTGATCAAATGATTTTCACTGTATATTTTGTTAGGGTAGTGTCTTGGTTTGTTAATGTTAAATCATCCTTGCATCCCTGGAATAGATCCTACTTGATCATTGTATATGATTCTTCTAATGTAGTGTTGAATTTGTCTTGCTACCATTATGTTAAAGATTTTTACATCTATATTGATCAAGGATATTTGTCTGTAATTTTCTTTCTGTAGTATCCTTGTCTGGCTTTGGTATCAGGATAATGCTGGCCACATACAGTGAATTTGGAAGCTTTCCTTCTTCTTCAATTTCTTGGAATAGTTCAAAAAGTCTAAGTATTAAATCTTTTTAAAATATTTGATAGAATTCACTTATGAAGGTGTCTGGTGCTGGCCTTTTGTTTGTTGAGGGTTTTTGATTATTAATTAAAATTTTGCCAGTAATTAATACATTTAGATATTTTATTTCTTTCTGATTTAGTTTTGGAAGATTATACATTCTAGGGATTTAGCCATTTCTTCTAGGTTTTCCAATTTGTTGGCATATAATTGTTCACTGTAGTTTTTATGATCCTTTGCATTTCTAGGGAATCAATTGTAATTTCTCCTTTTTCATTTATGACTTTATTTGGGCTTTTCTTTTTTTTTTTTTGATGAGTCTAGCTAAAGATTTATCAATTTTGTTTACTTTTCAAAGAAGCAGCTTTTAGTCTCATGATGTTTTCTAATTTCTTTTTTGTCTCCATTACTTATTTTCACTCTGATCTTTATTATTTCCTTCCTTCTACTAACTTTGGGCTTTGTTTGTTTTTCTCTTTTTAGTTCTGTTAAGTGTATAATTGTATTGTTTATTTGAGAGTTTTCTGGATTTTTGAGGTAGGCCTGATTTGCTATAAACTTCCCTCTTAAAACTGCTTTTGCTGTGTTTCATAGATTTTGGAAGGTTATATTTCCATTTTCATTTGTCTTAGAAATTTTTAAATTTCATCTTTGATTTCTTTGTTGACCCATTGTTTAGTAGCATGTTATTTAATCTTTTTGTATTTGTGTTCTTTTTTTCAATTTTCTTCTTGTGCTTCATTCTAGTTTTATGCCTTTGATATAAAAAAGATGCTTGATATGATTATAATCTTATTAACTTTATCGAAACTTGTTTTGTGGCTTAAAGACCTCTCCTGGAGAATGTTCTGCTGCTGCTGCTGCTAAGTTGCGTAGTCATGTCCAACTCTGTGCGATCCCATAGACCGCAGCCCACTAGGCTCCTCTGTCCCTGGGATTCTCCAGGCAAGAATACTGGAGTGGGTTGCCAGTTCCTTCTCCAATGCATGAAAGTGAAAAGTAAAAGTGAAGTCACTCAGTCGTGCCCGACTCTTAGTGACCCCATGGATTAGAGCCTACCAGGCTCCTCCGTCCATGGGATTTTCCAGACAAGAGTACTGGAGTGGGGTGCCATTGCCTTCTCTGGGAGAATGTTCTATGTGCACTCAAAAAGAATGTATATTCTGTGTTTTTGGATAGAATGTTATGTATACATGTTTAAGTCCATCTAATCTGATATGTCATTTAAGGCCATTGAGTGTGTGTGTGTGTGTGTGTGTGTGTGTGTTTTAAGCTGTATTTCTGTCTAGACAATCTATCCATTACTGTAAGTGGGATATTACAGTCCCCTACTCCCATTGTATTACTGTCGATTTCTATTTTTATATCTGTCAATATTTGCTTTATGTATTTAGGTGCTATTATGTTGGATGCAAAATATTTACAAGTGTTATTTCCTCTTATTGAATTGATACCTTTATCATGAAATTCCCATCTTTGTCTCTTTTTGCAGCCTTTGGTTTGAAATATTTTTTGTGGTACAAATATTTCTATTCCAACTTTCTTTTTGCTTCTATGTGGATAGAATATCATTTTCCATCCCTCTACTTTCAGTCTGTGTGTGTCCTTAGATCTGAAGTGAGTTTCCTGTAGACAGCATATATATAGGTCTTGTGTTGTTGTTGTTGTTGTTTTTAATTCTTTCAGCTATTCTGTCTTTTGACTGGAGCATTTAGTTCATTTACATTTAAAGTAATTATTGAGAGGTGTATACTTATTTCACTAATTATTTTCTTTTTCTTTCTTTCTTTGTGTTCTTCTGTGTTCCTTTCTTCTCTTGCTCTCTCTGCTCTCTTCCTTGGTGATTTGATGAATTTCTTTAGCGTTATGTTTGGGCTCCTTGCTCTTAAGTTATTGTGTTTCTATTATAGTTTTTTGATATGTGGTTACCATGAGATTCATGTATGACAACCAATGTATATAGCAGTCTATTTTCAGTTTATGATCTCTTGAGTTTGAATACATCCTAAAACACTACATTTTAACTCTCTCCACTCACCTGTTTTACTTTTTTGATGTCACATTTTACATTTTTTTTGTATATCCCTTAATTACTATAGTTATTTCAAATCCTAAAAGATAATGTCTTGAAAGTGCTACACTCAATATGCCAGCAAATTTGGAAAACTCAGCAGTGGCCACAGAACTGGAAAAGGTCAGTTTTCATTCCAATCCCAAAGAAAGGCAATGCCAAAGAATGCTCAAACTACTGCACAATTGTACTCATCGCACACACTAGTAAAGTAATGCTCAAAATTCTCCAAGCTAGGCTTCAGCAATACGTGAACCATGAACTTCCAGATGTTCAGGCTGGTTTTAGGAAAGGCAGAAGAACCAGAGATCAAATTGCCAACATCTGCTGGATCATTGAAAAAGGAAGAGAGTTCCAGGGAATCATCTATTTCTGCTTTATTGACTATGCCAAAGCCTTTGACTGTGTGGATCACAATAAACTGTGGAAAATTCTGAAAGAGCTGGGAATACCAGAGCACCTGACCTGCTTCTTGAGAAACATGTATGCAGGTCAGGAAGCAACAGTTAGAAGTGGTCATGGAACAACAGACTGGTTCCAAATAGGAAAAGGAGTACGTCAAGGCTGTATATTGTCACCCTGCTTATTTAACTTATGTGTAGAGTACATCATGAGAAATGCTGGGCTGGAAGAAGCACAAGCTGGAATCAAGATTGCTGGTAGAAATATCAATAACCTCAGATATGCAGATGACACCACCCTTATGGCAGAAAGTGAAGAGGAACTAAAAGCCTCTTGATGAAAGTGAAAGAGGAGAGTGAACAAGTTGGTTTAAAGCTCAATATTCAGAAAGCTAAGATCATGGGATCTGGTCCCATCATTTCATGGGAAATAGATGGGGAAACAGTGGAAACAGTGTCAGACTTTATTTTGGGTGGCTCCAACATCACTGCAGATGGTGATTGCAGCCATGAAACTAAAAGATGCTTACTCCTTGGAAGGAAAGTTATGACCAACCTAGATAGCGTATTCAAAAGCAGAGACATTACTTTGCCAACACAGGTCCATCTAGTTAAGGCTATGGTTTTTCCAGTGGCCATGTATGAATGTGAAATTTGGACTGTGAAGAAAGCTGAGCGCTGAAGAATTGATGCTTTTGAACTGTGGTGTTGGAGAAGACTCTTGAGAGTCCCTTGGACTGCAAGGAGATCCAACCAGTCCATTCTAAAGGAGATCAACCCTGTGTGTTCTTTGGAAGGAATGATGCTGAAGCTGAAACTCCAATACTTTGGCCACCTCATGCGAAGAGTTGACTCATTGGAAAAGACTCTGATGCTGGGAGGGATTGAGGGCAGGAGGAGAAGGGGACGACAGAGGATGAGATGGCACCACTGACTCGATGGTGATGGATGGCATCACCGACTCGATGGACATGAGTTTGAGTCAACTCTGTGAGTTGGTAATGGACAGGGAGGTCTGGTGTGCTGTAATTCATGGGGTTGCAAAGAGTCGGACGTGACTGAGCGACTGAACTGAACTGATAGTTGATTTTGCTACTTCCCATACTAGCTTTGTAAGTTATTGATCCACTACCTTTAATATATGTTTGATTTTACCAGTGATATTTCTCTAATATAATTTCTTATTTCTAGTTATGACCTTTTCCATTTAAAGAAGTCCCTTTATCATTTTTTGTATGGCTGGCAGTGGTGAACTCCTCTAATTTTGCTTGTCTTGGAAACTCACAATCTCTCCTTCAGTTCTGAATGATAAACTTGCCAGGTAGAGTTTTCCTGAGCATAATTTTTTTCCTTTCAGAACTTTTAATATATCATGTCACTCCCTTTTCCGCTAAAAAATCAACTAATAGTCTATGTATATTCTCCTATACATAACCAGTTGTTTTTCTCTTGATACCTTTAAGATTCTCTCTTTATCTTATTTTTATTATTTTATTTTATTTATTTTTGACTGCACTGGGTCTTTGTTGCTGTGTGTGGGCTTCCGTTTGCTGCAGAGAGTGGGGGCTACTCTTCATTGCAGTGTTGGGGCTTCTCACAGTGGTGGCTTCTCTTGTGGAGAACGGGCTCTAGGTGTGCAGGCTTCAGCAGTTGCAGCACACAGGCTCAGTAGTTGTGGCCCATTGGCCCTAGAGCAAGGGCTCATTAGTTGTCTCACACAGACTTAGTTATTCAGGCCATGTGGAATCTTCCCAGGCCAGGGATTGAACTCATGTTCCCTGCACTGGCAGGTGGATTCTCATCCACTGTACCACCAAGGAAGTGCTCTCCTTATCAGTTTTTGACACTTTAATTATAATACACTGTAGTGTGGTCCTCTTTTTGTTTCATTTTGTCCCTGAAACTCTATGGGCTTTCATTGAAAGTCTATATCCTGTGCCAGCTTAAGAAAAGTTTCAGCCATAATTTCTTCAAATAAGTTTTCTGACACTTTTTCTCTATCTTAACCTTCTGAGATCTCTGTAATGCAAATGTTAATATGCTTGATATTGTCCCAGAAATACCATAAACTAGCCTCCTTTTTTTTTTTCTTAGGTCCATGCTGCTTCTTGTGCAGGATCTTGGTTCCTTGACCAGGGATTGAACCTGGGCATTAAAAAGCACTGAGTCCTAGCCAGTTGACTGCCAGGGAGTTCCCATATCCTCATTAATTTTTAAAAAATTTTGTGTGATTTCCATTATGCTGTCTTCCAAAATTCTGACCTATTCTTCTCCATCATCTAATCTGTTGTTGATTCCACCTAGCATATTTTTCATTTCAGTTACCCTATTCTTCATCTCTGATTGGTTCCTTTTTCTATTTTCTCTTTATTAAAGTTCTCACTATGTTCATCTGTTCTTCTCCTGAGTTCACTGAGCATCTTTATTACTGTTACTTTGAACTCTTCATCGAGTAGATTTCTTATCTCCATTTCACTTAGATGTTTTCTGAGGCTTAGTCTTGGTCCTTTGTTTGGAACATATTCCTTTGTCTCCTCTTTCTGTATGTTCTGTCTGTATTTGTTTCTATGTAGCAGGTAGATCAGCTTTGCCCCTCGCCTTCCTGAAGAAGTGACTTTGTGAAGATAGTTTCATATGGGGTTCAGAAGAACAATAATCCTCCAGGTCTCCAGAGTCAGATGCTTCAAGGGTGTCTCCTGTGTGGGTTTCACACACCCTCCTGTTGTGGGGATACTATAGTTGCTGTGGGTGTGATAGTAGGTGGGTCTAGCCCCAGGCAAATGCCTGTGGTGCCCAGCCCAAAAATTCTGGGTGCAATGGTGGGCAGGGTGGGCTTTCCAGGACTGAAGTTGCTTTGAGGAACCACTGATACTAGCTGAAGCTGCTGCTGGGTGTGGTGGGTGCAATCTCTCTTGTAGGGGTGCTGGCAGGGGAAGACATGGGAGGTGGAGTGGATCCTTAGGAGATTGCTCAGACAGAGTGAGTGATGCTAGCAAGGGAGATGCCTAGCAGTATCAGACCACCCAGGAAAGGGGAAAAAATTTTTTTAAAGGAACTTACCAGAACTTAAGTTTCTAGAGACAGTTCCCACAAATCCCTACCCCTCAGCCCTCACCATAAAACTAGGCAGGGGTCTTCTTCACATATGGCCCAGGAGCTTTTCAAATTGCTGCCTCTGCACTGAGACTCAGAGTGGGTGGTTTTGTGCACCTGCTCTTTGAGGGAGGAATTTTGGTTTCCCATAGCCCTTTGACTCTCCTGGATGTAAGCCCTCACTGGTTTTCAAAGCCAAACATCAAGGCTGTGGAGGCATAGCTTCTTGGTACAGTTACCTAGGACTAGGGTGCTCAGTGAGAGATTCAAACCCCTCACTCCTTAGGGAGGACTTATGTGTTTGTGATATCGCCTCCCACTTGAGGGTCGCTGCATTGAGTTGTAGATCCTGACTAGACTATTTTGCCCCTACCTACCTGTCTCAGTGTGTTTTGAAAAATTACTGTTAGTTTTAGACATGATGTTCAGTTAACCTTCAGGTCATTTTCAGAGAGAATTTTTCTATATTTAGTTGTGATTTGTTGTGTCCATAGTAGAAGGCTAGTTCAGAATCTTCCTACTTTTCCATCTTGATCCTGACTCTTGATGGTTGTTTCCTTACATTTTTGCCAGTTCAATACATACCAAATGATGCAATTAATTTTAATTAGCATTACTTTAATTATTAAAAAAAACATTTAATTTTCTCTTGTATATAGTCCACAAATTTCAAGCTTTTAGTGACTTGGTTTAGTAAGCTTTCCCCAAATCCACATTTGGTATATCAGAGATTTTTCTGAAAACTCTGACTATACATATAATAATAACCTGAGAAGTAGTTATCTCTTCGAGCAGTTGAGTACTGTGTGGAAGCCTGGCCAGAACTTGAGTAAGTGTTTCCTAAAGCTACTAAGTCAGTGTAACTAAAGGATCTATCCCAGGTATATCCAGCGAGAACTGGTCTTCTGCAAGAATTCTGAAAGCCCTGCTTTGGTGGTAGCATTCCTTGATAGATGTGTGTTAATCCTCCAAAAATGAGCTGGAGCATAACGGCTTTCTTTTTGTTCTTGATTCTACTATGAACCTGTATCCCATTTGACAAGTTCTTGGACTTCAGCTGTTTTAGATAATGTATTTGGGATCATCTTTCCATGTCTTATCTCAAAACTATTCTTATTGAAGATGTCTGTACAAGAATTACTGCTGGGATGTCATTAATATTTGGTTGAGAGAGTGGAAGTTGTAGTTGCAGCAACTTTAAAGCCAGTCTTGGGGATGCCTCTGAAGGGAAATTTTCCATGCTTTTTTATTTTCTAAGGTACTGTCCATTGAGCACGTATTGCATGCCAGGCACTTTTCGCACTTGATCTCATTTAAGTTTCAATACCATTGAACGGAGTTTATATAATGATCCATTTTCACAGGCAAAATGATCTCAGAAAGCTGATGTCAATTCCCCAGAGATATAAAGATTAAAAGCAGTAGGTGGTAAATACAAAAATATTCAAAAGTCCTGTGTATTATTTATATAGAATCTATAGAAATAGGCAGGCCAAGGGATCTCAAGTAAACTATTGAGTGACTCAGGAAGACAACTAGGGTATCGTTTCACTATTAACATATAGGAAAACTCTGTTACCTGCTCTCTGAAGAACATATATTGTTTTAAAATTATTTTTCAAACAATCAATGAGATTCACATGCAATCATTTGTCTCTCAAATAGTCGTATTGCAGAATTTCCCAGTGACCTCAAGTTCTTAAATTTATCCTACACACTTGGTTGAGAATCTTAAATTTCTATTCACATATATTTAGCAAATTCTTCTACTTCATGGCTTAATTGCAAGGTATTTGCCCTTGGAGCAGTCCAATGTACCCATAAAAACAGGAGTTGATCATTTATGGAAAATGGCCATGGAAATACACCGAAGGTGTTTTAAGGACATGTTTTTAGTGTCCCCTCTAGGAAACCTGTATTTCCACTTCCCAGGAGCTCAGGATTTGAAAGATCAGGCTTCCTAGCCTCTTCAACCTCTGCAAGTTGAGATAACCTGTTGCTATTTTCAAATATAAATAGGCTTTATTAGGCTTTAAAAGAACTGCCCAAGGGTTTTCCCCCCTTTTTTCATTTTAGTGTTTGGATTGTCAGCGGAAGTCTTGAGCTTTGAGACTTGGAAGGCAGTGCCTGCAAACAAACATCCTGCGGACAAAACTGTCGGCCCAGCACTTGGTGTTCCAGGATGATTGACAGGAAACAGGGTGTGTGGTGAGAAGGGAGGACGGACTCTGAGCACTGTGGCTTCCAGTTCTCCCAAACAATAGCTAGGCTCCCTGGGAGCTTCAACACTCCTTTTCCATCTGCCCTGTGGAAGCGTGAATGGTTGGCTGCGGTGGGAGTTAGGGAGGATGTGGGTTGGGCAGGAGGTGAAAAGACCCCTGGTATTCAACCTAGCAATTACAAACAGAAAACTGAAACCTTTTGACAATGCTTCTGTTTGAGGGATAGGAACATGTAGAGATGCCAAGATCTGGCATGACAGTGGAACCAAACAATGACCAAAAAGGAGCCACCTGAAGAAATTATGATCTATCAAAGCCAACACTCATTGCTTGGGGGAGGTAGTGATAAAGAGAGATCAAGGATGGTTAAAGGAAGTGAAATGAGACTCATAAAGAAAAGAAAGAATTAAACATTTTTTTTCCCCCACCTTCCTCCCCGCTCCCCTACCCCACACAAGGCACTTTGGGACAAAGGAGAGGAAATGCACATTTTTAAAAGCCCAGCTCTGTGCTGGGTTTTTGAGGTAGGTATTATATTAATTTTTCCAAGTGATGAAAGGGAGGCTTAGAGAGTTTAAATAAGGGTTGTTCAATGGGGCAAATTTAGACCATGGGACACTTTGAGTTCTGTCCTTTGGGCCCCAAAACTCTCTGTTGCATTTTCCTCTATCATGTTTCCTCCCTACATTTGTCCAGGTTCTGCCCCCTTCCTTCTCTGCTTCAGTTCTAAAGGGAAATATGTCGAAGAAAATTTCTCTAGCTCAGGCTCCCAAAGCTCTCAATTTATATCTTCTTTTCTAATTTTCCCAAGCCTTTCCTCAACTTCTGGATTATCAGGCCCATTCATCTCTCCAGGACTTCACTGTGTTCTTTCCTCTGCGGCAGCGACTTTTCTTCTTTCTCTATAATACAATCTTCAGCTCACTCCTGAGAGTCCAGGTCAAATGTCACTTCTATAAAGATCTCATGTAGCACACTTTACCTTACTCCCTGAGGTGGGATCAGTACCTTTTCAATACCATAGTCTCACAGCAATTTGTGTCTACTTTTATAATTATCATATGTTATTTTGAATCTAACTATTCCTGGTTCTTACTAATCCATGAGTAACCCACAAAAGAAAACCTTAAGATTTAGTCTTTTGATAGTTTTACAATGTCCCATTTAGGTAAATATTAGGCTCTAATCCTCCTTTCCTTTCCTCTGTCTCTTCCTTTATGTCTGAGAATTCCTGAGAGTCTATTGTCTCTTTATAGTCAGTATTGTCCTTATGGGATTTCATAAATTAAGAAGAAAAAGTAGGCAGAGACATTAAAAGACTTAGATGGGAAGAAGGTCCCCTGTCAACCCTTTCCTCCATCCTTTCCTTCCTCCCTCTTTGTTTCCTTCCTTCCTTCTTTCCCTTTTTGCTTCCTTCCTTCCTTAAATATTTACAGGTTATCACTTATATTTTTGGTACTGTGTTAGACACTGAGAATATAAGTAAGAGCAGAACCCACACTTCTTCTGCCCCTATGGAGCTATAGTCCATTGAGGGGGTAAATGTTATAAATACAACACTCAAAATATGCAGTTGAGAACTGTGATGAACACTATGAAAAAAAGATCTGGCTTTGTAAATATAGTTCAGGTGGGCCTGAGCTAGTCTGGGATTAGTGGGTGGTGCTTGGCAGTTTGACATGGACTTTCAGGAAGGGTTTAGATCAATCTGAAAGCATTCGTGTAGTCAGGTGGCTACTAGACACTTATAGGTATACCTGTTGTTCACAGAAGGTAAAGGGTGGAGGGAACTCCCCTTCCACCAGGGAGAAGAGGAATGGCAGAGCTTGGTTTTGTCACGAGACAGTACTCAGTTTTGCTTGGGTGGTAGAATCTCAGAAAAGCCAAGTGACTGAATTTAGCAAGGGGTATAGCTGGTATTCTTGCCTGCTAAGTCAGAAAAGCAGTAGAGCATTGCAGGCTGCTGCTGAAACTTGTAGATTTCATTTTCCAGGTGCATTAAAGTTCCTCATGTCTATATGAAGAAGTTTGCTTTTGTGATACACATATATCTGTATATATATGTACATACATGCACACACACATATATATATCTCTTGCTTTGTATTGAACTTCTCCCCTTTACTTTGTAGAAGACTAATTGTCCTTTGTTTCATATATTCCTAGGAATGCTGAGAAATAGGGGAAATGGAGGGTGGTGAGGTTGATGGAGGAATGTAGCAGAGGTGGCAGAACAGGCCACCCAGAATCATCCCATGAATCAAAATCCTTAAGGTAATTCACAAAAGATTTCATGGCCTGTAGTCAAGCACATGAACACCCCATCTGGGGTTCCATGCTCCTTTGCTCTGTGTGTGGGCCTTGCAAAAACTTTTGATATGGGGAGGCCTGTGGATAAAGTGTCAAAGGCATACACTGGAGCAGAGATGCCATCTCTCCAACACACTAAAAGCCAACATGCTCTTTACCTACATGCTTTGGGGAGTCATGGAGGCTTCAGCCACGTATTTATATGCAATGTGAAACTTTATGAGGCATAAGCTGTTTGCCAGATGTCAATTTGTCCATTTCCTTTCCTTCCTTCCTGCCTTCCTCACTCCCTTCCTTCTTTGCTTCCTCTCCTCCTTTCTTCCTCTGAAGTGTGATCTTGGAGAAATATAGAAACCAAGTTAAGGAAGCTGTGTTGTAGTTTATTAGGATTTGAAGTGGTTGGGATACATCTACATTTGTAAGAGTTTAGAGTTTCAGTATTTTTGTTCAGAGAACTGTCCAATTTCCCTACCTTAGCATTCAAAACTTCATACACCCGGTTATTAACCAGGCACCCAGCCTTATCTACTCTGACTCCCCTGGTCCAGGCAACTGATCTCCTCATTGTTCTTGGAACAATCATGCTACCTTTGTTTCTTTCTTACATCCTTCCAGAGCTGACCACCTCACATCCACTCACATACATTCCCAATTCTTCTCTTGCTGCTTGTCCTGCATTGGCAGGTGGATTCTTTACCACTGAGCCACCAGGAAAGCCCTCCTCTACCCACCCTAAAAGGCCCCACCTGAGTCTTACCTGCCTCCAGCTTGAAAATCTTCCTCTTTGCTTAACTCACAGCACTTCTAGTTCCCTTGACAGTGAATCCTGTGTGGGTTTGTGAAAAAATTGTTTTGTTGGATGAGATTGCTGTAGATTATTATTTTGTCTTTCTGCTTTGTATTTTCTACTGCCTTCTAATCTGGAACTTATGACCTAGAGCCCTGGAACTTATCTTTCCTATTTTTGTCCCTCCAGCTGTTTGAAACACTGAATTTTCTGAGCAAATCATATGTCTTTATTAAATCACTTGTTTATTTAGTAAGAGATGACTTTCATTGTTCAAAGTATCAGATTCAATGTCAAGGAGGAAAGAACTGACTTGTATTAAAATATCATTTATTAGAATGCTGGAGAAGGTGTGGAGAAAAGGGAATTCCTACGCTGTATGTGGGAGTGTAAATTGTTACAGCCATTATGGAAAATAGTATGGAGGTTCCTTTAAAAAAAAAAGAGAGTTACTATATGATCCAGCAATTCTACTTCTTGGTATATATCTGGAAAAGGTGAAGTTATAACTCAAAAAGAAACGTGTACCCCAATGTCCATAACTGCACTATATAAAATAGCCAAGATGTGGAAGCAACCTAAGAGTCCATTAACAGATAAAGATGTTATACACACACACACACACACACACACACAATGGAATACTACTAAGCCATAAAAATAATGCTGTTTGTAGCAACATGGATGGACCTAGAGATTATCATAACAAGACAATGACAAATATATAATATCCCTTATATGTGAACTCTAAAAAAATTGCAAATGAACTTATTTACAAAACAGAAACAGACTTACAGACATAGAAAAAAACTTATGGTTACCAAAGGGGAAGAGATGGGAGCAGGATAAGCTGGAAGTATGGGATTAACAGATGCACACTGCTATATACAAAACAGATGAACCACTAGGATTACTGTGTACCACAGAGAACTAAACTCAGTACCTTGTAATAAACTGTAATAGAAAAGAATTTAAGATAATATATATATATATATTTTTTTTCTCCTTTCACATCACGTTTGTATTTATTTGGAGATATATGTGATAAAATGATAAAAGCAAGCAATGGACTATTAAACATATTTCAGGCTACTGGTTACAACTGTCAGGAGGAAAGAGACTGGGATCGTAATGAATCATTCTTAGAATTTCAAAGATAATGGGAATGGTGTTTTCTTTAAATTATCTTTAGTTTTTGTTATATTTTGTATTCTTTTTTTTTTTTAATTTTAAAATCTTTAATTCTTACATGCATTCCCAAACATGAACCCCCCTCCCACCTCCTCCCATAACATCTTTCTGGTCATCCCCATGCACCAGCCCCAAGCATGCTGCATCCTGCGTCAGACATAGACTGGCGATTCAATTCACGTGATAGTATACATGTTAGAATGTCATTCTCCCAAATCATCCCACCTCTCCCTCTCCCTCTGAGTCCAAAAGTCCGTTATACACATCTGTGTCTCTTTCCCTGTCTTGCATACAGGGTCGTCATTGCCATCTTCCTAAATTCCATATATATGTGTTAGTATACTGTATTGGTGTTTTTCTTTCTGGCTTACTTCACTCTGTATAAGCGGCTCCAGTTTCATCCATCTCATCAGAACTGATTCAAATGAATTCTTTTTAACTGCTGAGTAATACTCCATTGTGTATATGTACCACAGCTTTCTTATATATATATATATATATATATTATATATATATATATATATATATATATAAACTTGATCGCTTTGCTCTACACCTGAAACTAACACAATACTGTAGGTCAACTACAATTAGAAAACCCATAAATTGGATTTGAATTAAAAAAAAAAAGATTCTATTAGGTACATGGCTAAAGTTTCACGATACAACTCTATTTAATCTTCCCCCAAACCTGGTGAATCAATTATATACGTTTACAGGTAAAGACATTTCACTTAGAAATTTTGAATTGTTTGCTTAGGATCATGCAGAGAATGTATCAAAGCTTGGTTATCTTTTTCTTCCCCACAAAAATGTATTCATTGAAACACTCATGAAACAGATGTTCATTAAGTACCTTCCTGATTCAAGCAGCAGAGATGCAATGATGACTAAAAATCTACCCAACTCTTATTTTCATGGAACTTCCCTGAATGGAAAGCTTCATGTGGAAAACACAATGTCCTAAATAAATGTAAAACTGCGGCTATCTTAAATGCCAATGTGGAGATAGCCATGCTATTAAAAGAGTGTATCATACAATGTTTATTCTCTGGGAAGGAAGGAAATACATTCTTGTTGAAATACTTGGACTGGAAGTATAGGGTAAGAGTTAACCAAGAAGAAACATACCCAGTCTGTGACATGGAAGGAGCATGGCAAGTCAGGAAGACTGGAGGGTTTCAGAGTGGCTGGAGTGTGTGTGTGTGTGTGTGTGTGTGTGTGTGTGTGTATGTGTGTAGCTGGAGATATAAGCCTTTCTATTTTTTTAAGTTTTTTTGAAGTCTTTATTGAATTTATAACAATACTGTTTCTGTATATTTTTCTTTTCATGTTTTAGTTTTTTTTTTTGTCCATGAGACATGTGGGATCTTAGCTCATTGCCCAGGAATCAAACCTGCACCCCCTGCATTGGAAGGCAAAGTCTTCACCACTGGGCCTCCAGGGAGGTCCCCTTTGTTTGTTTTTATGTTGGTCTGAAACACACTGAATTTAATGGAGACTTTTCAGCACATGAAAGACAAGATCACTGTGGTCTCAGTGTGGAGAGCAGACAGAAGAGGGACAGGACAGAGCGAGGGTAAGGGAGGCCAGAGACTGTTGTAAAAGACCTGGCCATAGAGAGAGCAGCTGGCCTAGAGCAGAAATGGTGGTGGGCATAGGATGGAGTAAAGAGGCTAGGCTAGAAAACTATTTAGGCGGTTCAACCGAAAGAACTTGATGGACTGGATGTCGGGGTGACGAAGAGAAAGGGGACACAGATAACTCAAGAAGTTTTGCCCATAAAGCTTGCTTGATAGGCGGGCCATTATTATACTGGGAACTGTGAAAGATAATCAAATTTGAGTAGACACTTATCACACTGGATTTGGATGTATTTTAAGATGTATTTTGGCTTCCCTGGTGGCTCAGTTGGTAAAGAATCCGCCTGCAATGTAGGAGACCCAGGTTTGATCCCTGGGTGGGAAAGATGACCTAGAGAAGGAAATGGCAATCCACTCCAGCATTCTTGCCTGGAGAATTTCATGGACAGAGGAGCCTGGCATGCTACAGTCCATGAGGTTGCAAAGAATCAGACATGACTGAGAGTTTGAGCATGACCATAGGTATATTTTAGACATCTAAAATGAAATGCTAATTTGGATAAATATGCCTAGAGTTAAATGAGAGGTCTGTCTGCAGAAATAAAATTATGAGGCTCTAGGCAGAGGTGGTTATGAAAGCCCCTGGCATGGATAAAGTGGCCGGAGGAGAACTGCCTGAGTAATGTGGGTGCTGCTGGAGGCACTGAGCATGAGCTGAAGATGATACCCAGTTCCTAGTTTAAAGGGACTCTTGCTTTGGCAGTCCAAGCTTGGACTTGTCAGATTCCAAAGTCCACAGTTTTTCACTGACATCATTCACTGAGAAAGCAAAGGCTAAAATGAGTGGGAATCAATACTGTAATTCTTGACCTTTAAGGGTATTTTTTTTCTAAGTTATGTTTTCTAAGACATGTGGTTTCCTGCCACTGTTTTGGCACATTTATTGTTGAGATTGGGAAACAGTAGTGTGTATTATATTTGGCATTTATGCCTATTACCTTACAGGGTTTGTGTGAGTTTAGGAGATATAAACTTTTTTTTTACTTTGCAAACAGGAAAACAGAGGCCCAGGCAGAGTCAGGAGAGTTTGAGGTGAGATCACCAGAGGCCCGATATAAAGTTTAGAATCCATGACACGACAACTCCCAAAGCAGTTTCCAGGCCTCTGAAGCATGCTGTCATGACATGCTTGTGTTTTGATTTTTGTGTGTCCCCTGCCCCCACAACAAGGCTAGGAAGAATAGCTAGAAAAGGAGTTGGCATTTCTGCCCCTTAGGGACCCCTGACCTGTCCAGCCTGTTGTAGACTAGATCGTGAGAGTCAGGTTTATTAATAGTATCAGAAACATTTGGGACAGTCATCACATTTGTACCCTAAAAATAGTGAAAGTGAAAATAGTAAATTGCTTCCATTCTAATAACATGTCATTCATGGTAATAAAAATAAACTATAAAAGGACTAGTTTTACAGAAACTGAAAGGGTAAATTTGAAAAAACAAATATTGAGCTAAAGAGTCTTTCAGAGATTAGTGACTCTCCAAAATAATTTGTATTCAAGAGGGGTTTGGTTTTTTAAAGTTATTAATTCAAAGAAGTAGCACTTCCCTTTGATAAAAGATGCAAACAGTGTAGGAAAGTACAAAGAGCAAAGATCTCCACAGCCATACTTCCTCCCAGAGCCCAATTTCCTCCTCTAGGGTAACAGTTGTTATCAGTATTTTTATTTATTTATTCACATATTTTCTTTGTATCTGTATTTTATATACAAATGGTAGCTTGTAGTGCAGTGTTTCATACTCCTTTTTTTTTTTCAACTGGGATATAGTCCCAAGTCTGTTCATATAGATATGTCTTGTTCTCTTTGGCTGCAGACTATTCCATTGCAAGCACCCCATAACTTATTGAATAGTCTCGTACCAATCTAATCTTTGGCTATTAAAAAAGTGTTGAAGAGAATATTCTCATACAAGCTTCTTTATACATATATGCAAATATCTGCAGAAGATATATCTGGATATATAATAGCTAGGTCAAGTTTTAATAGGCATTAGAAATAGCCATTTAAAGACATTGAACTAATTATTATGGGCTAGCAAAAAATGTACAAGAGTACTTGGTTCCCCCAACCACTTGTAAAATATATTGTTATTTCATCAAAACATGAAATGTTTTTTAAAGATATTGGAGCTCTCTGATTTGTCTCAAGATTTTGCTTGTTCAGGAGTCCAGAGACTTCCAGATTATCCTCTCTCAGCCATTCCAAGAGATTTAAGAATTATTCAGTGCTTGTTTTGGCAAATGACCCAACCTTCATGAGACATTGAAGGGAGAAGGGAGTTGAGATTTAATGAGTGTTAAGCTATGTTATCAGGCTTCCCAGATGGCTCAGCAGGAAAGTATCTGTCTGTGATGCAGGAGACGCAGGAGATGAAGGTTTGATGCCTGGGTTGGGAAGATCCCCTGGAGGAGAAAATGGCAACCCACTCCAGTATTCTTGCCTGAAAAATCCCATGGACAGAGGAACCTGGCAGGCTACAGTCTAAAGGGTTGCACAGAGTTGTACACAACTGAAGAAACTAAGGACACAAGCACAAAATTGTGTTATCATATTTATTCAACTGATATTTACTGGATACCTACCCTGTGCTCTGTCTGGAAGCTTGAACTGCATCAGAAACAATGAAGACCTTGACTGCTGACAATTCAGTTCAGTTTAGTTCAGTTCAGTTGCTCAGTCACGTCCGACTCTGCGTTAGGAGCTGCAATTCTGATAGCTTATGATGAACGGTGTCAGATTTGTGATCTCCAAAGAAGATTTAGCTTCGGGACCAGGGACCAGGCTTGATCGCTCAAGAGCTTTTGTGTAGCAGGCTTTTATTAAAGTGAAAAAGAAACAGAGAAAGCTTCTGACATAGACATCAGAAGGGGGACGGAGAGTGCCCCATTGGCTAGTCTTAGCAAGGGAGCTATATACTTTTTCAGTTGGTTATTACAGTAAATCAAAAGAATGTCTTAATATTGTAAATGTCTTACCAGACCCACTCCTACAATATACATTTTAAGATAACAGGATTAGTCAGAAGGTTCTCAAGAAGGAGAAACATGTCCTCAAGTAGGATACATTGTTGTTATATAATCCTTCCTACAGAATTTATTTTTATTTTATTTTTTTAATTTTTATTTTTACTTTATTTTGCTTTACAATACTGTATTGGTTTTGCCATACGTTGACATGAATCAGCCATGGGTGTACATGAGTTCCCAATCCTGAACCCCCCTCCCACCTCCCACCCCATATCATCTCTCTGGATCATCCCTGTGCACCAGCCCCAAGCATCCTGTATCCTGTATCTAACATAGACTTGCGATTTGTTTCTTACCTGATAGTATACATGTTTCAATGCCGTTCTCCCAAATCATCCCATCCTCTCCCTCTCCCACAGAGTCCAAAACTCCATTCTATACATCTGTGTCTCTTTTGCTGTCTTGCATAGAGGGTTATCATTACCATCTTTTAAAATTCCATATATATGTGTTAGTATACTGTATTGGTGTTTTCCTTTCTGGCTTACTTCACTCTGTATAATTGGCTCAGTTTCGTCCACCTCATTAGAACTGATTCAAATGTATTCTTTTTAATGGCTGAGTAATACTCCATTGTGTATATGTACCACAGCTTTCTTATCCATTCATCTGCTGATGGACATCTAGGTTGTTTCCATGTCCTGGCTATTATAAACAGTGCTGTGATGAACATTGGGGTACACGTGTCTCTTTCAATTCTGGTTTCCTCGGTGTGTATGCCCAGCAGTGGGATTGCTGGGTCATAAGGCAGTTCTATTTGCAATTTTTAAGGAATCTCCACACTGTTCTCCATAGTGACTGTACTAGTTTGCATTCCCACCAACAGTATAAGAGGGTTCCCTTTTCTCCACACCCTCTCCAGCATTTATTGCTTGTAGACTTTTGGATCACTGCCATTCTGACTGGTGTGAAATGGTACCTCATTGTGATTTTGATTTGCATTTCTCTAATAATGAGTGATGTTGAGCATCTTCTCATGTGTTTGTTAGCCATCCGTATGTCTTCTTTGGAGAAATGTCTATTTAGTTCTTTGGCCCGTTTTTTGATTGGGTCATTTATTTTTCTGGACTTGAGCTGCATACGTTGCTTGTATATTTTTGAGATTAGTTGTTTGTCATTTGCTTCATTTGCTATTATTTTCTCCCATTCAGAAGGCTGTCTTTTCACCTTGCTTACAGTTTCCTTTAAGGTGCAGAAGCTTTTAATTTTAATTAGATCTTATTTGTTTATTTTTGCTTTTATTTCCAGTATTCTGGGAGGTGGATCATAGAGGGTCCTGCTGTGATTTATGTTGGAGAGTGTTTTGCCTATGTTCTCCTCTAGGAGTTTTATAGTTTCTGGTCTTACATTTAGATCTTTAATCCATTTTGAGTTTATTTTTGTGTATCGTGTTAGAAAGTGATCTAGTTTCATTCTTTTACAAGTGGTTGACCAGTTTTCCCAGCACCACTTGTTAAAGAGGTTGTCTTTAATCCATTGTATTTTCTTGCCTCCTTTGTCGAAGATAAGGTGTCCATAGGTGTGTGGATTTATCTCTGGGCTTTCTATTTTGTTCCATTGATCTATATTTCTGTCTTTGTGCCAGTACCATACTGTCTTGATGACTGTGGCTTTGTAGTAGAGCCAGAAGTCAGGCAAGTTGATTCCTCCAGTTCCATTCTTCTTTCTCAAGATTGCTTTGGCTATTCTCAAGATTGCTTTTGGCTACTTCCATACAAATTGTGAAATTATTTGTTCTAGCTCTGTGAAAAACACCGCTGGTAGCTTGATAGGGATTGCATTGAATCTGTAGATTGTTTTGTGTAGTGTACTCATTTTCACTATATTGATTCTTCCGATCCATGAACATGGTATATTTCTCCATCTATTAGTGTCCTCTTTGATTTCTTTCATCAGTGTTTTATACTTTTCTATATATAGGTCTTTAGTTTCTTTAGGTAGGTATATTCCTAAGTATTTTATTCTTTTCTTTGCAATGGTGAATGGAATTGTTTCCTTAATTTCTTTTCTACTTTCTCATTATTAGTGTATAGGAATGCAAGGGATTTCTGTGTGTTGATTTTATACCCTGCAACTTTACTATATTCATTGATTAGCTCTAGTAATTTTCTGGTGAAGTCTTTAGGGTTTTCTATATAGACGATCATGTCATATGCAAACAGTGAGAGTTTTACTTCTTTTCTAATTTGTATTCCTTTTATTTCTTTTTCTGCTCTGATTGCTGTGGCCAAAACTTCCAGAACTATGTTGAATAGTAGCGGTGAAAGTGGGCACCCTTGTCTTGTTCCTGACTTTAGGGGAAATGCTTTCAATTTTTCACCATTGAGGATAATGTTTGCTGTGGGTTTGTAATATATAGCTTTTATTATGTTGAGGTATGTTCCTTCTAGGGCTTCCCTGGTGGCTCAGAGGTTAAAGCGTCTACCTCCAATGTGGGAGACCCGGGTTCGATCCCTGGGTCAGGAAGATCCCTTGGAAAAGGAAATGGCAATCCACTCCAGTATTCTTGCCTGGAGAATCCCATGGACGGAGAAGCCTAGTAGATTACAGTCCATGGGGTTGCAAAGAGTTGGACACGACTGAGCGACTTCACCTTCACCTTCCACCTTCACCATGTTCCTTCTATTCCTGCTTTCTGGAGAGTTTTTATCATAAATGGATGTTGAATTTTGTCAAAGGCCTTCTCTGCATCTACTGAGATAATCATATGGTTTTTATTTTTCTGTTTGTTATTGTGGTGAATTACATTGATTGATTTGCGGATATTGAAGAATCCTTGCATCCCTGGGATAAAGCCCACTTGGTCATGGTGTATGATCTTTTTAATGCGTTGTTGGATTCTGATTGCTAGAATTTTGTTAAGGATTTTTGCATCTATGTTCATCAGTGATATGGGCCTGTAGTTTTCTCTTTTTGTGGCATCTTTGTCAGGTTTTGGTATTAGGGTGATGGTGGCCTCATAGAATGAGTTTGGAAGTTTACCTTCCTCTGCAATTTTCTGGAAGAGTTTGAGTAGGATAGGTATTAGCTCTTATCGAAATTTTTGGTAGAATTCAGCTGTGAAGCTGTCTGGACCTGGGCTTTTGTTTGTGGAAGATTTCTGATTACAGTTTCAATTTTTGTGCTTGTGATGGGTCTGTTAAGATTTTCTATTTCTTCCTGGTTCAGTTTTGGAAAATTGTACTTTTCTAAGAATTTGTCTGTTTCTTCCACATTGTCCATTTTATTGGCATATAATTGCTGATAGTAATCTCTTATGATCCTTTGTATTTCTGTGTTGTCTGTTGTGATCTCTCCATTTTCATTTCTAATTTTATTGATTTGATTTTTCTCCCTTTGTTTCTTGATGAGTCTGGCTAATGGTTTGTCAATTTTATTTATCCTTTCAAAGAACCAGCTTTTGGCTTTGTTGATTTTTGCTGTGGTATCTTTTGTTTCTTTTGCATTTATTTCTGCCCTAATTTTTAAGATTTCTTTCCTTCTACTAACTCTGGGGTTTTCCATTTCTTCCTTTTCTAGTTGCTTTAGGTGTAGAGTTAGGTTATTTATTTGACTTTCTTCTTGTTTCTTGAGGTATGCCTGTATTGCTATGAACTTTTCTCTTAGCACTGCTTTTATAGTGTCCCACAGGTTTTGGGTTGTTGTGTTTTCATTCGTTTCTATGCGTATTGTGATTTCTTTTTTGATTTCTTCTGTGATTTGCTGGTTATTCAGAAGCGTGTTGTTCAGCCTCCATATGTTGGAATTTTTAATAGTTTTTCTCCTGTAATTGAGATCTAATCTTAATGCATTATTGTCAGAAAAGATGCTTGGAATGATTTCAATTTTTTTTGAATTTATCAAGGTTAGATTTATGGCCCAGGATGTGATCTATCCTGGAAAATGTTCCATGAGCACTTGAGAAAAGGTGAAATTCATTGTTTTGGGGTGAAATGTCCTATAGATATCAATTAGGTCTAACTGGTCTATTGTATCATTTAAAGTTTGCGTTTCTTTGTTAATTTTCTGTTTGTTGATCTGTCCATAGGTGTGAGTGGGGTATTAAAGTCTCCCACTATTATTGTGTTATTGTTAATTTCCCCTTTCATACTTGTTAGCATTTGTCTTACATATTTTGGCACTCCTATGTTGGGTGCATATATATTTATAATTGTTATATCTTCTTCTTGGATTGATCCTTTAATCATTATGTAGTGGCCTTCTTTGTTTCTTTTCACAGCCTTTGTTTTAAAGTCTATTTTATTGGATATGAGTATTGCCACTCCTGCTTTCTTTTGGTCTCTATTTGCGTGGAATATCTTTTTCCAGCCCTTCACTTTCAGTCTGTATGTGTCCCTTGTTTTGAGGGGGGGTCTCTTGTAGGCAGCATATACAGGGGTCTTGTTTTTGTATCCATTCAGCCAGTCTTTGCCTTTTGGTTGGGGCATTCAACCCACTTATGTTTAAGGTAATTATTGATAAGTATGATCCCATTGCCATTTACTTTATTGTTTTGGGTTTGGGTTTATATGCCCTTTTTATGTTTCCTGTCTAGAGAATATCCTTTAGCATTTGTTGGAGAGCTGGTTTGGTGGTGCTGAGTTCTCTCAGCTTTTGCTTGTCTGGAAAGCTTTTGATTTCTCCTTCATATTTGAATGAGATCCTTGCTGGGTACAGTAATCTGGGCTGTAGGTTATTTTCTTTCATCACTTTAAGTATGTCTGGAGGGAAAGATCTGCAGTTATCCTTATGGGAATCCCCTTGTGTGTTATTTGTTGTTTTTCCCTTGCTGCTTTTAATATTTGTTCTTTGTGTTTGATCTTTGTTAATTTGATTAATATGTGTCTTGGGGTGTTTTGCCTTGGGTTTATCCTGTTTGGAACTTTCTGGGTTTCTTGGACTTGGGTGATTATTTCCTTCCCCATTTTAGGGAAGTTTTCAACTATTATCTCCTCAAGCATTTTCTCATGGTCTTTCTTTTTGTCTTCTTCTTCTGGGACTCCTATAATTTGAATGTTGGAGCGTTTCATATTGTCCTGGAGGTCTCTGAGATTGTCCTCATTTCTTTTAATTTGTTTTTCTTTTTTCCTCTCTGATTCATTTATTTCTACCATTCTATCTTCTATTTCACTAATCCTATCTTCTGCCTCTGGTATTCTACTATTTGTTGCCTCCAGAGTGTTTCTGATCTCATTTATTGTGTTATTCGTTATATATTGACTCTTTTTTATTTCTTCTAGGTCCTTGTTAAACCTTTCTTGCATTTTCTCAATCCTTGTCTCCAGGCTCTTTATCTGTGATTCCATTTTGATTTCAAGACTTTGGATCATTTTCACTATCATTATTTGGAATTCTTTCTCAGGTAGATTCCCTATCTCTTCCTCTTTTGTTTGGTTTGGTGGGCATTTCTCCTGTTCCTTTACCTGCTGGGTATTCCTCTGTCTCTTCATCTTGGTTATATTGCTGCATTTGGAGTGGCCTTTCTGTATTCTGGGAATTTGTGGAGTTCTCTTTATTATGGAGTTTCCTCGCTGTGGATGGGGTTGTATCAGTGGGTTGTCGAGGTTTCTTGGTTAGGGAAGATTGTGTCGGAGTTCTGGTGGGTAGAGCTGGATTTCTTCTCTCTGGGGTGCAACAAAGTGTCCAGTAATGAGTTATGAGATGTCTATGGTTTTGGAGTAACTTGAGCTGCCTGTATATTGAAGCTCAGGGATGTATTCCTATGTTGCTGGAGAATTTGCGTGGTATGTCTTGCTCTGGAACTTGTTGGCCCTTGGGTGGTGCTTGGTTTCAGTGTAGGTATAGAGGCATTTGATGAGCTCCTATTGATTAATGTTCCCTGGATTCAGGAGTTCGCTGATGTTCTCAGGATTTGGACTTAAGCCTCCTGCTTCTGGTTTTCAGTTTTATTTTTACAGAAGCCTCAAAACTTCTCCATCTATACAGCACTGATGATAAAACATCTAGGTTAAAGATGAAAAGTTTCTCCACATTGAGGGACACCCAGAGAGGTTCATTGAGTTACATGGAGAAGAGAAGAGGGAGGCGGTAGTTAGAGGTGGCTGGAATGAGATGCGGTGAGATCAAAAGAGGAGAGAGCAAGCTAGCCGGTAATCACTTCCTTATGTGTGCTCCTCAGTCTGTACCGCTCAGAGATGTTCACGGAGTTATACAGGGAAGAGGAGAGGGAGGAAGTAGACAGAGGTGGCCAGGGGGATAAAAGAGGGAAATGAAAAGGAGAGAGACAGATCCAGCCAGTAACCAGTTCCCTAAGTGTTCTCCATCGTCTGGAACACACAGAGATTCACAGAGTTGGGTAGAGAAGAGAAGGGGGAGGGAGGAGATAGAGACAACCTGGTGGAGAAAAAGGAGAGTCCAAAGGAGGAGAGAGTGGTCAAGCCAGTAATCTTGCTCTTAGGTAAAATTGGGTACTGCAGATTGGGTTTATAAATGTACAAAATTGACAACAAATACCAAAAAGCAAAGATTAAAACTCTAGATTAGAGGTTGGATTTTCAAAAATGCAATATTAAAGAAAAGAAGAACAAGAAGAAAAAAAAAGTCACAAGAATTATTAAAAAGCAACAACAACCACCACTGTTGTTATATATATATATATATATATATATATATATATATATATATATATATACATATATAACGTTTGCTTTAAAAATTGGGTCTTTTTTTTTTTGAAAAGTGATAGTAGGTTATAAAAATTACAATTAAAGGACAAACAGAGGACTTAAGAATTTCAAAAAGTTAAAAAAAAAGGAGAAGAAAAAGAAAAGAAGAAAAAACAATTAAACAACATCAACCAAAAAAAAAAAAAGAAAAGAAAAGAAAAGAGAATGGTCATAAAAATAGTAAAAGATATTTCTGGGACTTTCTCTGGTGTTGTGGGCAGTGTGGGGTCACTTCCAAGGCGGTTCCCTCTGTTTAGCTTCTTCTGTTTGCTGGTCTCTTCAGTGTCTGATTTCTGCCCTGACACAAGGGGCGTGGTGGTGGACACTTTTTTTTTAGGCTCACTTGTTCAGTCGCGCTGTGGGGAGGGAGGGATGCTGCAAACAAATAACACTGGCATGTGCTCGCAGTGTCTCAGCCACGCTGGGCATGCCCCTGCACATAGTGCACACCGCTCAGGCTCTACATTGCTCCCCCGGGAATGTCTGCGGCCAGCCCTAGGCTGCATGCACCTCCCCAGTCTAAGCCGCTCAGGCTCCGCTCTCAGGTAGCCCTCAGAGGCGCAGATTTGGTTGGGCCTGCGTTTTCTGCCCTTCCCAGGACTGAGTAGCTCAGAGGTTTTGTGAGCGTGGTCGTTGCGACTTATCACCTTTCCCTGCTGCTCAGTTTTCTGGGTGTACCGCTGGCGCCCCTTGTCAGGCAGATGGTGACTGTCCAGAACCCCAAGAAGTCTTAGTTAGCAAAGAAGCCTGCTTGCATTTTGGTAGGTAAAGTCTCTCCAGGGCTGCGATTGCCCCCTTCCAGCCCTTCTGGCTCTGGCTGCCTGTCACCGGTGGGGGATGGTCTGCATCCAGCTATTTCTGTTCCATCCTTTGTTATGTGCACAGTCCTGGTGGTGTCTTGTGTTAGAGCTTTTCGTGGGGTAGCTATCTCACCATCTGGTATGCTACCCCAAGTTAGTTCGCTCTGGTTACATACAGGGCATTCTGGCCCAGTTCTTAAAAAGCACTGTAGCCCACACCTCCCTGCCCAGCCCCCACTTGCTAGTGGTGGATGCAGGCGTCTGCACTGCTTCTCCACTGGGGGAGTTACCGTTGGGCTCATAATCTGTTGGTTTTAATTATTTATTTATTTTTCCTCCCTCTCCCTGTTATGTTGCCCTCTGTGCTTCCAAGGCTGGCCACAGACTCGGCAGTGAGAGCGTTTCCTGGTGTTTGGAAACTTCTCTCTTTTTAAGACTCCTTTCCTGGGACAGGACTCCCTTCCTGGGATGGAACTCCCTCCCTACCTCCTTTGTCTCTTTTTTCGTCTTTTATATTTTTCCTACCTGTTTTTGAAGACAATGATCTGCTTTTCTGGGTGCCTGATGTCCTCTACCAGCATTCAGAAGTTGTTTTGTAGAATTTACTCAGCATTGAAATGTTCTTTTGATGAATTTGTGGGGGAGAAAATGGTCTCCCCATCCTATTCCTCTGCCATCTTAGGACCACCCCCCTTCCTACAGAATTTAAGCTGAGTTGTTTTGTTGTGTAATCATCAGCTGTGGGCTTAAAGAAAAAAAATAAGTTTGTACATTTCTTCTTCTTGAGAACTCCAGACCCCCTCTATTCCTTGGGGACCCCGGACTTCTTATCAGCCACCTAAGAACCGACTCATTCATTTCCCCCTTTTCTTTTAGGAGAATATGGCTGCCAAGGGAAAGGGTCATCATTTTTATTCCATAACTACTTCCTGCTCTTGAGGGGCATCATGCCTAAATTTTTGAGGCAGCATATTCTCCTAACCCTCATATTGAGAGTCTCTGATCCAGGGGCCCCAAGTAATAGTTGGAGGAGATTGTGACACTGGTAGGAGCTTGAACAACCGTTTGTAACCTAAAAGCTTTCAGATGGTTAGAAACAAACTCCATTTTACAGTTACAGATATAAGGCAAAGTAGTCGCCAAACCAAGTCAGTTCAGTTCAGTTCAGTTGCTCAGTCGTGCCCGACTCTTTGCGACCCCATGAATCGCAGAATGCCAGGCCTTCCTGTCCATCACCAACTCCCAGAGTTCACTCAGACTCACATCCATCGAGTCAGTGATGCCATCCAGCCATCTCATCCTCTGTCGTCCCCTTCTCCTCCTGCCCCCAATCCCTCCCAGCATCAGAGTCTTTTCCGATGAGTCAACTCTTTGCATGAGGTGGCCAAAGTACTGGAGTTTCAGCCTCAGCATCATTCCTTCCAAAGAAATCCCAGGGCTGATCTCCGCCAAGTCAAGACATAATCAAAATTGAAAGTCACATTATATACATAGTTATATCAGGCCATCTTAGGATTGTTAGATGTCATCAGATCAAGGAAAGGCATCGCATAACGATTGTCATTGCTGAAGGTATTTTTAGAGTTGAAGAAAGAACTTTCCTTGAAGCAGAGAAACCCACCATGGCTCCTTTTATTTTTTGCCTCTTCTTTTCATCCACATGTTCTCTACCATAATATATCATTTGAGCCAGCTGTAACAGTTTTTTAAATACTGATTAGGTCCAAATGCCTGTTTCCATAACTTATGGCAGGTATCTGGAGCTGACTGAGAGAAATCTATTTTTTAAGGTCATTTCTCTCTCTGCACTTTTGGGATCAACATCAGTAAAATTTCGCAGAGCCTCTCATAGTCTATCTAGGAGTCTCCTTTTATCTGTGTTCTATGTCAGCCAACTTAGCATAGTCTAAAGTCTTCGCATGCATGCACTTGAATCCTTCAAGAATTCATCTGGCAAAGCGGCTTTGATATGAGAACTGCTTGGCTCCCAGAAGGCAATGGCAACCCACTCCAGTACTCTTGCCTGCAAAATCCCATGGACAGAGGAGCCTGGTAGGCTGCAGTCCATAGGGTCGTGAAGAGTGGGACACGACTGAGTGACTTCACTTTCACTTTTCACGTTCATGCATTGGAGAAGGAAATGGCAACCCACTCCAGTGTTCTTGCCTGGAGAATCCCAGGGAAGGGGGAGACTGGTGGGCTGCTGTCTATGGGGTTGCACAGATCTGGACACGACTGAAGCGACTTAGCAGCGGTAGCAGCAGCAGCAACATCCTTCTCTAGCAGAGCCCAGCAGGATGTGTATTTGATATATCTGATGTTTCGTGCAATTGTTCCTGCATCTGGTATGCATATCTGATGTTCTTGTCTGGAGAATCCCAGGGATGGGGGAGCCTGGTAGGCTGCCATCTATGGGGTCGCACAGAGTCAGACACAACTGAAGTGACTTAGCAGCAGCAGCTTGGCTCCCAGGAGGAAGGAGGGCTATTTCATGTTCCCTCTTTACCTCAAACTATTCACCTCCAACAGTAGGAGCTTCTCTAAAACCCTAAAAACTGAGTCAGGGATCAGCATCTATCCCAAGATATACGTTACATTTCTCTAAGTAAGGTCATAAAATAAAGCTAGTCACATAAAAGCTTCTAAGTATTTTTCTGGATCCTCTAGATAGCCTCGACCACAATTGGAAGTGTTTGAAATTCTACTGAGACAGAGGCAACCTCTCCTGGACAGGTGCTCTGATTCTCAGCCTGTTCAGTTGGGAGCCTCATATACAGGGGCAAAGTAAGAGGATCGGAGGGAGCTGAAGGTTTCACACCCATATCTGTACACTTAGGACACAAGTCTGGCATGTCTCACAGAGAGCTAAAGAGCAAAACATATGGCTTCTACCCATTTCCCTTGTTTTCTACAGAACCGGTCTAGTTGTAAAACAGTATTGTAATTAAGAGACCCTTCAACTGGCCATTGTCTGCCATCTTTCAAAGGATACCGTGGCCATTCAGTATCACAGAAGATCAGGTGTGTCTTTTTGTAAACTCTGGGGATCAAACTTGCCCCAGTTTTTAAAATACATTTTAAAGGAGTGGTTCTGGAACTGGTAGTTCCCATCTGTAAGAGAGGAAAAAGCAGCATCCATAGCCATGGCTTCTTTCCACTAGAAGTGTCCCTCCCTGCTCTAGATAGGGATGTAGACAGACTTTCCACCCAAGCTCTCCTTCCCTGGTTGGACTTAGTTTGCCAATGCAGGCACCTTACTCATCCTTCCTTGGTTCTACTCTGAGGTGGGGTGGAGATACACCAGGGGTAGACCTGATGGCATCCCACATTGATTTCTGGTTTCATACCACCACCTTTGTTTGACTTGTCCTTTTCCTCTGATGACACTCGGGCTGGAGCAGAGTAGTTTTCTGGAATGTTTTCCAAGCTAGGACTACTAGGGGAAGCATCCATCATCCATGAGCCTGTACACATTTCTGAGTACTGTCCTGACTAAAATAGACTTGGTGAGTTATAAAGAGATGAACAACAACTAAGCTGTCCCTTCTAAGTGTCACCACGCTAGTATACATGATAGCAAAAGAGGTGGTGAGGGTCGACCAGTGAGGAAAAGTGATTTTTGTCCTCAAGCTACTAGGGCCAATTCTTCCAGTTCATTTCCACAGATTCCACAAAAGGAATATCTAGGGATTTGAGACAAAAGCCACCAGAGAGCCTTTTTTTCCTCCTTGAGAACTTCAGACCCCTCTCTCCTCCTGGGGGACCCCTGACTTCTTATCAGCCTACCTAAGAATTGACTCTCTCAATTCAAGCAGCCGCGTAAGCCAATAAGGAAAATAGGATAAATGCATCATTAAAGGGTGGCAAGTGTGGAAAACAAAATGTAGAACAAAGTAATATATATTAGGAGTCCAGGGGTAGAATTAGCAGATGAGGTAAGATGGTCGAGGGTGGGGCCCACTGAGAAGGTGATGTTGGATTGAAGACTTACAGATGATGGAAGCTGGCCTAGTGATAGCTTGGGAGGAAATTTCCAGATAGAGTCTGTAGGTAGAGCAGAGGCCCTAGGGCGGGGTGTGCCTGGGGACCTCTGGTCTGCCTGGAGTGGAGCAGTGAGCAGGGAGGGCAATGCAGGTACCATAGGACACTGCAGGTCATTCACAGCATGAAGGGGGAAGCATTGCAAGGTTTTAGTAAAGAAAGGATGTGATCTGACCTAGGTTTTCAGAGTGTAACTCTATAAATACTGTGTTGAAATAGACTGAAGTTGGAAAGGGCAGAGCAGGGAAACCTATTAGGAGGCTGTTGTCTTTAGTATACCCAGGAGAGAGGTGATGGTGGCCTACAGGTAGCAGTGGGCATATTCTGGAGAGAGTTTGCTCATGAAGTGGACAGAACTTTCTTGGGGGTTATGGCATTGGCTGTCAGAGTAAAGAAAAGGTAGGAGCTATTCCAGAATTTTTGGTATGGGTTACCATTGATGGATATACCATGAAGTTCATGAAGACAGTGTAATTTGGGGAGGAGACTAGAAGTTCTCTTATAATCATGTTGCCCTTGTGATGTCTCTTAGCTAAGTGGTTTATCAAGTAGGAAGATAGAATCTGGAATTGAGAGGAAGAGGGTGAGGGAGAGAGAGGGAGGGAGAGAGACTCAAGGAAAAGCAAATTCCATAATACGTCCTATTTAATACAGTAAGTCTCCTACATATGAGTCTTTAAGTAGTGAACTTTCAGACATGTGAACATGCATTCACATGTCCAATCACGTAAGTTAGTTCATGTTTCTGGGGTACGTTGTCATGCATGTGCATCCTCAACAAGTGGTTGTTTTATGCACTTTCTGTACAGTGCTATTTAGAGTACAGAAATACAGTATCTTGATTTCAAGCCCAGGATATACAGAAGCAAGCATGAAAGCAGTGGTATATAGCCAATTGTGTTAGTTGGGTACCTAGACTAACTTTCCTGGAATTACAAACAAATTGGACTTACGAATGCAGTCTAAGAATAGAACTCATTCATATATAGGAGAATTGTATTCACAGTAATAGGCGATGCTACGTTCAGCTGTTAGATGAAAGAAGATCTCAGAGTAACTTGCTCTGAATTATCTGAATCAAAAGCCTACCATTGCCCATAGCATTACCTGGTATTCTTTTACTTGCCACACAGCCTCCATGTGCCAGGATTTGTTCAAGGCTGCTTGTCATAAGGAATCTGAGACCTGTGGGTTATACTTGCAGACACCCAGTTGTGGATGAGGGTACTGACAGAGTCATACCATGGGTTTGAGGCCCCCAAGGTCTGTGGGCCCTACTAGGTTGATGGCCCCACATGAAGAATGTGGAATCTGACACATAAGTGATTCCCTTGAGCTGGCCTGTTTCTGGTAACATCATGTTTTTCTCTTCCAACTGTGCTCTATTGGCCTCATTAGTGTCATAAAGGTGGAGTCTTGCTTTATTTTTGCTATCTCAAAATCCTTTAGCATGCCAGCGAGTGATAAAGAATTGTCATTCCATAGAATGAAAAGGATTTTCATTTGAAAGAAAAAGTTAGTTCTGCCTGATGTCCAGGTGTGGGAATATTTTGTCCTACAGCAACCTCTGTCAGATCACTGCTGCCAGGAGACTAGAGAGCAAGAAACTGTGTTCTTAAAATGTAACTCACAGCTGTCAATAAAGTTCCAGTATTTTCTAAAGTGGCTCAGTATCACAAGGGATTTAGACTTCTCTGTTGTGGACTTACTGGGTTTTTAGAAACCAATGAAAAAAATCTCACTAGTGGTTAAGGATTCAGGCTTTGAAATCAGGTATCTCCACCAATTCTTACCTGTCTGACTTGGGACACGTTACTTAGGTCTCAGTTTCTCCAGAGTTATAATGGAGCTAACAATGGGATCTGCTTCAAAGAGTTGAAAAATCAAAAGAGATAATAAATGTAAATTCTTAATACTTTGTCACACATAATGAATAGTTATCATTATGGAGGTCCCACAAAAAATTAAAAATAGGAGTACCATGTGATCCATCAATTCCACTTCTAGGTATTTGTCCAAAAGAATTAAATTCAGAATCTCAAAGAGATATTGGTAATTACATGCTCATTGCAATACCAAAGATGTGGAGACAACCTAAATGTCTATTACTGATGAGTGGAAAAGGACAGTGTGGTATACACACAGAATGGACTGCTGCTCAGCCTTTGAAATGAAGCATTCTTTACCATCTGAGAACATGGATCGACCTTGAGGACATAATGCTAAGTAAAAGAAACAAGACAAAGAAAGACAAGTACTGATAATTCTACTGTTATGAGACACCTAAAAGTCAAATTCAAAAAATCATAGACTGAGATGGTGGTTGCCAAGGCCTAGGGAAAGGGGGAAATAGTGGATTATTATCAGTAGGCATAGGTTTTAGTTATGTAAGATGAACAAATTCTAGAGATCTACTTTATAACATCATACCTACAGTCAACAATAATGGTTCATACACTTAAAATTTGTTAGGAGGGTAGATGTCATGTTAAGTGTTCTTTCAGAATATAAAAGGAAATATTATTAGTAGTATTGAGCTAGTATATAATGATGATAATATATATATATACACACACACATAGTTTATATTGCCAAATTCTTATGCTTAAAATGAATGATTTTTTATCATATAGAATCACTCGCTCATTCATGTCTAAATCTTTGTAATCCTATGGACTGGCGCCTGCCACGTTGTTCTGTCCTTGGGATTCTCTAGGCAAGAGTACTGGAGTCTGGTAACTGTTCCTCCTCCAGGGGATCTTCCCAACCCAGGGGTTGAACCCAAGTCTCCTGCATCTCCTCCATTGGTAGGCTGATTCTTTATCACTGAGCCACCTGGGAAGGCCACGATATAGAGTAGTAGCCTATAAATATTTTCAGCAATAATGCTTTTTGGAAATGACATTTTCAAACTGTTCAAATTTATAAAATACATAAATAATATTAAAAGCACTTTAAAGTTTAAGTACATATGGGTTATTAGAAAGTCAGTTGATGGAAAGTATGGACTTGCTTTAGTGAACGTAAATACTTCAGCCACAGTTAGATGACAGTGCCAGTCTTACACACACTTCAGCATCCAGCTAATAGCTACATTTTATTTTGATTTGCAATATATCAAGGAAATCTTAATTCACACAGGAACATACTTGGTTCAGATTATAACTTAAAAAAAATTTACCTTGCAGTTCTCAAGATATGCCTCAAATAAACTTAGCTAAAAGCCTGAAAAAGAGCAATAGAAACATTTTGCTCTGAATTTGAATCTTGAATAATTTGAGCAGAGGAACTGCTCACACTCCTTGTTAGTCAAATAGACCCAAGTCTTCTGATGAACACTGACAATGTTTATTGTTGTTGCTGTTCAGTCACTTAGTCACGTCTGACTCATTGCGACCCCCATGGGCTGCAGCACACCAAATTTCCCTATCCTTCACTGTCTCCTGTAGTTTGCTCAAGTTCATGTCCATTGAGTCAGTGATGCTTGTGTTTATATATAACATATCTCAGGCCTTCCCTATAATCAGGGGTGTTAAAATGTAACTTTGTTTTTCTCTAACTGGACTTTTGTTCTTTCACACCTCCTATTAGCCCAGGAGGCTTGATGTTAAGTTTCAGGTAATTCAAGGTTTTCTCTCCCCTTCATGAAATTGTAGCTCTATCTCCTGGGTATTTATATAGTGCCCAAGCAGGTAGGGAGAGGGACCTCGAGTCCTCCATTGTCGCTCATTCATGCGGATTTCCTCTGAGATCTGAGCATCCTTATCGGGCCCGTGGCTGCTTTCTCCCCCAGGTCACCTGCTTCTAGTCCTGACTGATTCTCTCTAGACTCAGTTCTCATGCCCTTCTCTCTCCCTTCTCCCTGTCCCTCCCGTTTTTGCCCTTCTCTGGCACATGGGAAACATTTCGTTCAACCAACCACTTCAGGATGATGATAAATGATGGGGACACTTCCATGCCCCTCTGCTAGGTTATTTGTGGCTTACTTTCCTGGTTCCGCCCCTGCTGGGTACTTGAGACAACTGAGACCTTCAACTCTCTGGGTCCCAATCAGAAAAGGGACAGCAAGTATCCTCTGCTTTTAGGCCCTTTTATCTATCTGAAAACTTCTATGGGCATATTGTCTTTCAAGATTCAGCCTGAGGTTTGGTGCAGGGATCAGGCCACCCACACTAGCATGGAACTCAAAACCTTACCTCTGTCTGACTTTTCTCTTTCTTTCTGGGGTTTTTTCTTAATGTGAGCCCACCTTGGGCAGTTAAGCAATCCCTATCCAAATTTATCTGTATGAGTAGACATATAGAAAAGTTTAAAGCAGCTCAAGTATTTGCACAAAAATGGATGGAGAAATATTATTTACAAGTCTGGACACATGAAAGTAGTAAATTTGGTATCACATGTTTATGACATGGGTTCTTGGTCTTTAAAGGGTTAATATTTGTAGAGTAATTTACAAAGTGGAGCTCTTGCCTGGGCCACAAATACCCTCCTCTCCTCCAGTGTCCCCAGCACAGTACTATCACCACCATTGTCCAGTTTTTTGGGCCAAAAATCTGTATCATCCTTACTTTCTCTTTGTCCCTCATTTTTAAAAGATAGACTTCATTTTTTTGTAAAAAGTTTTAGGTTCATAGCAGAATTGGGCAGAAGTTACAAATGCTTCCATATATGCCCTGTGCTTTCCATGTGCTCACTCAGTCATGTCCAAGTCTTTGTGGCTCCATGGACTATAGCTTGTAATGCTCCTGTGTCCATGGAATTTTCCAGGCAAGAATACTGCAGTGGGTAAGAGTGGGTTGCCATTTCCTACTCCAGGGGATCTTCCCAACCCCGAGATCAAAGTCACATCTCTTGCATCTCCTGCTTTGGCAGGCAAATTCTTTACCAATAGCACGACCTGGGAAGCCCTGTGTTCTCCATAGAGTGCTACATTTATTACCACTGATAAACTTACATTGATGCATCATTATCAACTAGAGTCCATAGATTCCATTAGGGTTCATTGAACTGTGTACATTCTATGGTGTTTGATAAATTTAGAATGACATATATCCACCATATGGAAAAGGAAATGGCAACCCACTCCAGTATTCTTGCCTGGAGAATCCCCATGAACAGAGGAGTCTGGTGGGCTACAGTCCATGGGGTCACAGAGTCAGACATGACTAAGCGACTAACACACATGTCCACCATAACATGATTCCACCATAATGTAGTCATACAGAGTAGTTTTGTTTCCCTAAAAATCCTCCTTGCTCTCACTGTTCATCCCGTCATCTCTGCTAATCCCAGACAACCGCTGATCTTTTTATTGTCTCTGCAGCTTTGCCTTTTCTAAAATTTCATATAGTTGGAATCAAAGAGTATGTAGTCTTTTCAGACTGGCTTCTTTCACTTAGAAATATGTATTTATGGTCCTTCCATGTCTTTTCATGACTTGATAGATCATTTCTCTTTAGTGCTGAATAATACTCTACTGTTTGCATATACCACAGTTCAGTTACCACTACTGAGGGATGCCTTGGCTGAGTCTAAGTTTTGGCAATTATGAATAAAGCTACCACAAGTATTTGTGTGCAGGTTTTTTGTGTGAATATAAGTTTCAGCTTCTTTGGGTAAATACCAAAGAGGCACATTATTGGATTTTATGGTAAGAATATACTTAGAATTGTAAGAACCCTTCAAACTGTCTTACAAAGTGACCGTACCATTTTGCATTCCCATCAGAAATGAATGAGAGCTCCCACAGTTCTATAGTCTCATTAGCATTTGCTGTTGTCAGTGTTCCAGATTTTGGCCATCCTAATTGGTGTGATATCTAATAATAGTGATACCTAATAGTAGTGATATCTCCGTATTTTAATTTGTATTTCCCTGGTGGAGCATCTTTTCACAAGATGTGGAGCATCTTTTCATAAGTTTATTTGCCATCTGTGTATCTTCTTTGATGAGGTGTTCATTAAGGTATTTGGCCCATTTTTAATTTTGGTTTTTCAGTTTCCTTATGGTTGATGTCTAAGAGTTCTTTTCAGAAAGCTGAGCACCGAAGAATTGATGCATTTGAACTGTGGTGTTGGAGAAGACTCTTGAGAGTCCCTTGGACTGCAAGGAGATCCAACCAGTCCATTCTGAAGGAGATCAGCCCTGGGATTTCTTTGGAGGGAATGATGCTGAGGCTGAAACTCCAGTCTTTGGCCACCTCATTCGAAGAGTTGACTCATTGGAAAAGACTCTGATACTGGGAGGGATTGAGGGCAGGAGGAGAAGGGGATGACAGAGGATGAGATGGCTGGATGGTATCACCAACTCGATGGATGTGAGTCTGAGTGAACTCCGGGCCTTGGTGATAAACAGGGAGGCCTGGCGTACTGCAATTCACGGAGTCGCAAAGAGTAGGACACAACTGAGTGACTGAACTGAACTGAAAAGTTCTTTTCAGTTTTTTTATGTAATAGTTTTTTATCAGATTTGTCTTTCACGAATAATGTCTTCTAGTCTGTGATTTGTCTTCTTATCCTCTTGACAGTGAAGCAAGGCAGATATTTTGAATTTTAATGAAGTCTAACCTCAATTTTTTTGTTTCTTGGATTGTGCTTTTGGTATTGTATTTAAAATCACTGCTAAATCCAAGGTCATCTAGAGTTTCTCCTGTGTTATCTTGGAGTTTTATAGTTTTGTGTTTTATATTTATGTCTATGATCCATTTGGGTTAATGTTTGTAAAGAGTATAAGATCTATGTCTAGATCATTTCTTCTTCTTCTTCTTCTTCTTCTTCTTCTTTTTTAACATGAGGATTTCCAGTGGTGTCCAGCACCATTTGTTGAAAAGACTATCTTAGGTCCATTGTATGGCCCTTGATCCTTTGTCAAAGATCAGTTCAGTTCAGTTCAGTCGCTCAGTTGGATCTGACTCTTTGCTACTCCATGAATTGTAGCACGCCAGGCCTCCCTGTCAAAGATCAGTTGACTGTAATTATGTGTGTACATTTCTGGGTTACTATTCTTTCTATTGATCTATGAGTCTGTTCTGTTACCAGTCCCACAGTGTATTGATTACTGTAGCTTTAGAGCAAATCTTTAGGTTGGGTAATGTCAGTCCTCCAACTTTATTCTTCAATATTAGTTGACTCTTCTGGGTCTTTTGCTTTTCCATATGAACTTTGGAATTACTTTGTTGAAATCCACAAAATAATGCTGGGATTTTGATTGGGATTACATTGAATCTATAGATCAAGTTGGAAAGAACTGGCTTACTGACAATATCGAGTCTGCCAATCCATGAACACATAGTATCTCTCCCTGTAATTTCTTCTTGTTTGATTTTGTTCAGAGTTTTTTTTTAGTTTTTTATTTTTTTAAATTTTAAAATCTTTAATTCTTACATGCGTTCCCAAACATGAACCCCACTCCCACCTCCCTCCCCATAACATCTCTCTGGGTCATCCCCATGCACCAGCCCCAAGCATGCTGCATCCTGCGTCAGACATAGACTGGCGATTCAATTCTTACATGATAGTATACATGTTAGAAAGATTAGAGTTTTATCAAAGATTTTTAGTTTTCCTAAAACTAACATTTTTGTTTAGATTTTTACATACATAGTCACATATATTTAGTGCTAGTGAAAATAATAATTGCACTTTTAAATTAAAATTCCACTTGTTCATTACTGGTACATATGAAAGTGATTGACTTTTTTCAATTATTGGTTTTTGAAGTAAAATAAGATCTTTACTATTAACAAGTTTATTTCTGAGATGTAAAATTCTGTCTCCATGTTTTACCTGTATTACTATGGTTTTTTTGCATGAATATACTATGAATATTATGTATTCTTGTATTATGTATATTATGTACTATACATAGAATACTATGTATATTCTTTGCAGCCAAAGATGGAGAAGCTCTATACAGTCAGTAAAAACAAGACTAGGAGCTGGCTGTGGCTCAGATCATGAACTCCTTATTGCCAAATTCAGGCTGAAATTGAAGAAAGTGGAAAAAACCACTAGACCATTCAGGTATGACCTAAATCAAATCCCTTATAGTTATACAGTGGAAGTGAGAAATAGATTTAAGGGACTAGATCTAATAGACAGAGTGCCTGATGAACTATGGATAGAGGTTCATGACATTGCACAGGAGACAGGAATCAAGACCAAACCCAAGAAAAATAAATGCAAAAAAGCAAAATGGCTGTCTGAGGAGGCCTTACAAATAGCTGTGAAAAGAAGTGAAAAGCAAAGGAGAAAAGGAAAGATATACCCATTTAAATGCAGAGTTCCAGAGAAAAGCAAGGAGAGATAAGAAAGCCTTCCTCAGCAATCAATGCAAAGAAATAGAGGAAAACAATAGAATGGGAAAACTAGAGATCTCTTCAAGAAAATTAGAGATACCAATGGAATATTTCATGCAAAGATGGGCTCGATAAAGGACAGAAATGGTAGAGACCTGACAGAAGAAGAAGATATTAAGAAGAGGTGGCAAGAATACACAGAAGAACTGTACAAAAAGATTTTCAAGACCCAGATAATCACAATGGTGTGATCACTCACCAAGATCCAGACATCCTGGAATGTGAAGTCAAGCATCACTATGAACAAAGCTAGTGGAGGTGATGGAATTCCAGTTGAGCTATTTCAAATCCTTAAAGATGATGCTGTGAAAGTGCTGCACTCAATATGTCAGCAAATTTGGAAAGCTCAGCAGTGGCCACAGGACTGGAAAAATTAAGTTTTCATTCCAATCCCAAAGAAAGGCAATGCCAAAGAATGCTCAAACCATCATGCAATTGCACTCACCTCACACGCTAGTAAAGTAATGCTTAAAATTCTCCAAGGCAGGCTTCAGTGGTACGTAAACCGTAAACTTCCAGATGTTCAAGCTGGTTTTAGGAAAGGCAGAGGAACCTGAACTGAACTATGTTTTTCTCTTTGATTACTCTATTCAGTCTTGACTGCCACAATCAGGCAGACAGAAAATATGAGGACACTTTTTCCTAGCATCCGTAGTGGAAACCTTAGGAATAGACAGTAATTTTTCAGGTTTGATATACTTTTTTTTTTTTTTTTGCCATAAATCCACCTACATAGTCCTTTTTACTTTTTAAATTTGTCAAACTTAAAAGTCTTATTTAAAGTCTATACTCAAGGAAAGTTTTGTTTCCTGATCATTGTATAGCTGGACTCTTTTCAGCATTCAGGTTCAAAGGCTATTTCCTCAGAGTCTTTTCTGACCACCCCACTGCAATAGTCACATGGTCAGGTTCCTGCTGCTGTTTCACTACCTCTTCATTCTGTTTTCATTCATACTTTCCTTCCACAAATGTTTATTGAATGCTATGCATGCTAAGTTGCTTCAGTTGTGTCTGAGTCTATTGCTATCCTATGGGACAGCAGCCTGCCAGGCTCCTCTATCCATGGGGATCTCCAGGCAAGAATACTGGAGTGGGTTGTTATGCCCTCCTCCAGGGCATTTTCCAAATCCAGATGTGAATTGAACCTGCTGTCTCATATCTCCTGTATTGGCAGGCAGGTTAAATCTTGGTATGTACCACACACTATCCCAGGCATTAGTCCAGTAGAACAAGAGAAGGGCTCCATGTGCCCCTGTCTCATGGAGCTTGCAGTCTGGTTAAGGAAATAGGCAATGAACAGGTAGATACTAGATATACAGTTTATCAGGTAGAGATAAATGATGTGGAGAAGGAGAATACAGAAAACAAAAATACAGAATTCTAGGACTGAGGTGAGAGTGTGTAATTTTAAATGGGTGTGGCTAGGGAAGGCCTCACTGAGCAATGACCTAAATCCATTGAGAGAGAGACCTGCTCTCTGCAAAAGAACAAACAGAAAACCCAAAGTGCAAAGACCCTGAGACAGCAGGCTGCCATAGGTGTTAGAACAAAAGCAAGGAGATCTGCGTGACTAGAGTGAAGTGACCAGTGGGGAGAGTCATGGAAGATAAGCTCAGCAAGTTTAGGGGATGGGAGTGGGTAAACTCCTGCAGGTCATCAAACTGTTAGATGCTTGGTCACGTCTGACTCTTTGCCATCCCATGGACTGTAGCCTGCCAGGCTTCTTTGTCCATAAAATTCTCCAGGCAAGCATACTGGAGTGGATTGCCATTCCTTCTCCAGGGGTCTTCTTGACCCAGGGATTGAAACCATATCTCCTGCATTTCAGGCAGATTCTTTGCTATTTGAGCCACCAGGGAAGCCAGTCATTGAAGGGGCGTGGGCTTTTCTCCAAATAAAAGGATCCTTTTAAAAGGATTACTCTGTCTGCTACTGGGCTGAGAATAGACTATAACAGAGAAAGATAGTTGAAGAGGACCAACTAGGAGGCTATCGTAAAGCTCCAAGTGAGAGATGCCGGGGACTTGTACAGGACAAGAGTGGTAGAGGTGAGGGATAGTGGTCATGTGATGGTGGATTTGGATGTGAGATGTGAGCAAAGAGCTGAGTCAGAAAAGATGATAAGCCACTGGAAGAATAGTTTGTCCTTGATGAATGGCAAGAAGACTGCAGATGGAACAAGTTTAAGCACAGGACGGGAAAGATCAGGAGTTTGATTTTGTACACATTATAGTAAAGTTTGATGTCAAATGGGCAGTTGGACTCAATCTCTGGATTGGGAAGATCCCATGGAGAAGGGATTGGCAATGCACTCCAATATTCTTGCCTGGGAAATCCCATGGACAGAGGAGACTGGTTGGCTATAGTCCATGGGGTCATAAGAGTTGGGCACAACTGAGTGACCGAGCATGCACGCACACAGGCATGCACAGGCAGTTGGGTACCTATGTCTGGAGTTCAGCCTAGATGTGTGTGTACATATGTGTGTGTGAACATAAATGAATATCTGCATATGATTTTAAAATTATCTTTTAATTTAAGAAATATATATGTTTAATGAATTTAAGTTATGTTTTTGCAGAATTTCTCAGGGACAATTGCAGCAGTTGCGTGGTGTGCAATTCAACAAAACTTGAAGCTTTGTTTTAAAACTCAGTCTCTTGAGGATGGTACAACCATCATAATCAATTTTTGGTGTGTTGTAGCGGTAATACAGGGTTTATGGATCTATACTCCAGAGGGTCTTATCTCAATATTTCTATTCTGTCATGGGAATCTATTTCTTGAAAAGTACCCAGGTTTTCCTCATGTTGTTGACTATGTTGATGTGAACCATCAAAGCTCTTGATAGAACATTTCCAATGGGACAGATCACTCCTCCTGTTTAGGGTCATATTGGCATGACCCCATGAAGGGATTTTGTGTGATGTGCAAGTTGTCATGATGTACTTTTTAAAAATAGTGTCACTGACATGTATCCACAAAAATAAATTAACCTTCCTATCTCCACTGACTCACATTTTGGAAAGAGAAACTTCACATGCCTTTGACGGTATAAGCAGCAGGGTTGGGTCAAGATGAGAAAGTCACAGCCCAGCAATGGGATAGCTATGATAGACCTTTTAATAGTCTTTTTTTTTTTTTGTGGAGCACTGCCAACACATTGAGCATGAACTGAGATTTGTACCAGTCTGGGTTGTGATTCAAGCTCTGTCATTTTACAGATGGGCAGGATGTAACTTCTCCAGACTCAAGTGTTGAGAAATAAGATATAATAGGGAATAATTATAACTGTCCATTGAGAGGAACTAATGATCTAATGTTTGCCAAAATACTTAGAATAGCATCTGACATATAGGTAGCTGTCATTGAATGATAATTATTTGTATCAATAACTCTTCTGTTTAAATCTAATAATTTGGTCTTTTGTAATACCTGAAATGTATTGGAGAGATTCATTGACCTTACTATTTCACACCCAATTATTTTATTTTAAAATATCATTTAAGTAGCAAATGATGCTCCTGCAGACCTAAGTCTCAGAATATGATTTCCCAAGTTGTGACTTGGACTCAGCAGATTCAGGGAAGGCTTCTTGAGAAAGTCAGCCCCAGTCCAGGTACAAAGACATGCCATTGAGCAGAGGTGATTTGAGATGATCATCTCTTAATTGATGAGCAGGACTGCTACCCCAGTCTTAAATTTATCCAGGACAGAGCCCTAGTGAGAATGAGCCTCTAGATCATTAAATCTTATAACTGAAACCCTTCCACTGCACTCTTAAACAGTTGACACACACGTTTCATCTTTCTTGGCTATTATTTGGACTTATTAAGCATTTCTGTAACACTTTCCCCCCGTAAATTAGCTGCATTTCATTAGCAGTTCTTCACATCACCCTGTGTAAAAGGTGAATACAGCAGTTCATATATTATAGACAAGGAAATTGAGGTCCAAGTAAGTACAGTGTAGTTTGGCCAAGGACACCAGAAAGTTAAGCTCTGGAATGAGCAACTAAACCCAGCATGCCTCAGTGTTGAGTCATGGCTGACTTTATCAAGGAGACTGTTCTTCATTGATGATTTGATTCAACACATTCAACACACACGCATATACACACACACATGCACACACACATGCACACACATGCACACACATACATACACACATACACACACACACAGAAATAATGTCCCCTCCTCTCCCTAAGGACAAGAAAACATTTCATGATTTCATAGTCATAATATTGTAACCAGAGTAGTCAATCTAAAATTGAGTCTGATCAAGTCACTCTTCTGTGAAAGGCTGGTTCTTATTCTCCATCACCCTGGTGTAAAGTCCAGTCTTTTTAATGACATACATGACTTCTCACTGTCCTTCCACACCCCTACTGCCAGCGTGTTTACTCATCTTCCCATCTTTACTTTGGTCATGGGGCCAACTTTCAGTTCTTGTAATGTGCCTCTTTCTGTAATATGTAGAAAAGTATCTTCTCCCATCTCCTTTCCTTTCCTTTTATTATCTGTCAGAATTTAAAAAAAAATTTTTTTTTACTTTACAATATTGTATTGGTTCTGCCACACATCAACATGAATCTGCCATGGGCGTATGCATGTTCCCTATCCTGAACACCCCTCCCACCTCCCTCCCTGTACCATCCCCCTGGGTCATCCCAGGGCACCAGCCCCAAGCATCCTGTATCGAACCTGGACTGGCAATTCGTCTCTTACATGATATTATACATGTATCAGTGCCATTCCCCCAAATCGTCCCTCTCTCTCCCTCTCCCACAGAGTCCAAAATACTGTCCTATACATCTGTGTCTCACATACACGGTTATTGTTACCATCTTTCTAAATTCCATATGTATGCGTTAGTATACTGTATTGGTACTTTTCTTTCTGGTTTACTTCACTCTATATAATAGGCTCCAGTTTCATCCACCTGATTAGAACAGATTCAAATGTATTCTTTTTAATGGCTGAGTAATACTCCATTGTGTATATGTACCACAGCTTTCTTATCCATTCATCTGCTGATGGACATCTAGGTTGCTTCCATGTCTTGGCTATTATAAACAGTGCTGTGATGAACATTGGGATACACATGTCTCTTTCAATTCTGGTTTCCTCAGTGTGTATGCCCAGCAGGGGTATTACTGGGTCATAAGGCAGTTCTATTTGCAATTTTTAAAGGAATCTCCACACTGTTCTCCATAGTGGCTGTACTAGTTTGCATTCCCACCAACAGTGTAAGAGGGTTCCCTTTTCTCCACACCCTCTCCAGCATTTATTGCTTGTAGACTTTTGGATCGCAGACATTCTGACTGGCATGAAATGGTACCTCTATCTGTCACAATTTTTAAGAAATCTCCCTACATTTCTCAAGACCGGGTCAGTTAGCCCTTCTGCACCCTTCTATTGTACATGATATTTTTACCACTTATATCGCTAATATTATCTTAGTTCCATCTTTTCCATGAGAGTTCAATCCCCCTGAGGACAACTGTTTACCTGCTTCATTGTAGATCCCTATTGCCTACCATAGTTCATACAAATAGTAGTGATATAATAAATAACTTTGGATGGTGTGAACGAACAATATGCCTTGTGATTTGACATTTTCTATCACACAGAGTCATAAGGTTATTCCCTTTTGTGTCAGACTCGGATAAATGCTAGAGATATAAGAGGTTATGGTCTGAAGCTTTGATGGTGAAATTGCTGGCAACTGCCAAGAGAGAGGGGAGGGGAATGATGAAACTTAGCAGTATAGATGTTCCAGCTTAAGATAACATCCTTTATATCTGTATCTGTTGACAGCCTTTGGTCTTTTATAGGTGTAATCAGGGCAACCATATTGTTGTCCAAACTGGTACAGCTCTGAGTGGAAATGGACTCTGTTGAGAATGATATGTTGACAGTCAGTAAAATGCAGGACAGTCTCAAATCAAGTGTGTGATCACTCTAGGTGTATAAATCACCCCAATGTGCTGTTCATCTTGAGCTCAGTTCCTGGTTCAACTGAGCCATGCAATGGGCTTAAAGGTGCTGCTGGGTGAGAAATTGCACAGTGGGACTAAGTGAAACAGCTAAGGAACCGGAAGCAGTCACGATGCAACAGTTTTCTCTTGAAGCAGCTCTAAACATAGCAGTAGTTCTATCTCAGTGACAGCAGCAGGTGAGAGAGGCAGTTAAGCAGTAGTTCTATTGCTCAGTAAAAGTTTTGGCACCTGGATTTGGACATGAAGAACACTAACTGGGGAGCTGAAGGAGTTCCAGATCAACCGAATTGCTCGAAGATGCCAAGTTGGCCTGAGAACTTTTCCTTTGTGAGGGAGATGTGCATGATAGCCGAGACTACTCCTTAGCTGGAAAATGCAGTTTAAGCATATGTTTAAAAAAGCAATGATTAAAATATTATGTTTTCAAAGCCCTTTTTGTACTCCCGAATCCATGGCTGTGCCAAACACTTAACTGTGTGGAGGATGATTATCTTTTGAGAACAGGATAGTGGCTTCCCAGTTGCTGCAGCGTAGGTCTCAGTGCTGGCAAGTGTTTAGGAAGTGAAAGAGGGGGACTTGCACATGAGTAATAAAGGTGAAAATCCCTGACACCGAGAAGATGTTGAAATTCTGGTTAGCTTATTTATCGTGTTTTGGCAAATGTCCTATATCCAATGGAGGATGGCATGTTCCCATTACTACATTTATTTTTTATTTCCTGAGAGACTGTCTCCAAATTTATGTCCATCATCTATGCCTGGAGAATGTAGTAATTTATAACTAACAAATTTATTGGCAGTATACAGTATTAATTGCATGATAGTGACCTTGGGTTGGTGTGAAGAATCCTTTTGTAATAACAGAAGAATAGGAAATGGATTTTCTTTTTAAGTATACTATAGAAACAAACATACATTGAGAGAGGAAAGCAAAAACAAAACAAACCCATGTAAAGCTGGTTGGTTGAAGTCAATCAAACCTTGGAGTTTCATCTTCATATCTTATCATACTTTTCTCTAGTTTTTTATTAGTATCTTTTTGTAAAGTCCTGAGTTGGCACCAGGATCTTTGTAATTGGTATTCATAATTCCCTAACTCAGATTTCTAGGCCAGCAGTATAATGATGGTTTAGAACTGTGTTCTTCCAGGAGAAATAAAAACCAACAGAAAAACAAAACAAAATATATGAAACGGTAGTTGCTATACAAGCCAATCACATCAGCTATATATCATTACTTTTGGGAAAAACTATACTGTGTGCCAAAAAAGCGCTACTTGCTGTTTGGTGTAAAGAATTATAATTGACAGGATGTCTATGAGAATAACATAATCAGGAAGCAAATTCTGACTTTTTATACCCTTGACCAAAAAAGCAGGTCTTTCATATGTCCAGGAGAACTGAGGGGTTTAGAACAGAAAGTGAAGAAAAATGTCAGGCTCCCAGTGGCATAGAAAAAATCAGCATGGTTATAAATGTGTTTCTAGACTTAAACAGCCTGGGTTCATATCACTGCTCCTTGCATTTGTTGTTGACCTTGGGCAAGACACTTAACCTCTTAGCTTCAATTTCCTTATCTTTAAAATAAGAAAAGTAACTATAGCTTTGGTGAGAACTCAGTGAAATGATCCAGAAAATCACTTGGTAAAGTGTTTGACAAATAGTAAGTTTAATAAGGGCTTCCCTGATAGCTCAGTTGGGGAAGAATCTGCCTGCAATGCAGGAGACCCTGGTTTGATCCCTGGGATGAGAAGATCTGCTGTTGAAGGGATAGGCTACCCACTCCAGTATTCTTGGGCTTCTCTTGTGGCTCAGCAGGTAAAGAATCTGCCTGCAATGTGGAAGACCTGGGTTTGATCCCTGGGTTGGGAAGATCTGCTGGAGAAGGGAAAGGCTATCCATTCCAGTATTCTGGCCTAGAGAATTCCATGGGGTTGCAAAAAGTCAGACATGACCAAGTGATTTTCACAAGCTCAGTAAATATCAATTATAATTGTTCAAAACCCCAGTTATTCAACATTATGGCTACATTTTTCAAAATTTCAGCTTGTGCTTGAATATATGGTTAACATCCCAGGAATGTTTGTATTTGAGGTATATGGTTCACTAAGATCATTCAGGCCTCCCACACTGCATTATTCCTAGGTCAGGGAGATCCTGAAATGTGGTACATCCAGAGAGCCCCACCTTCCCAAAGTGCTTTGCTGGGCACTAGTCCTCCTTCTGAATGGGGGTCTGCCACCGTCCCCTCGGGGGAGCAAATGGGATTGCAGTAACAGGCAGGAGAGAGAGCCATGGATGATTTTTTTCCCTTCAGGAACGCCTTTAAATCTTATATATCCTCTGTTGCTCTGTTACTGTGTTTTAAAATATTTTTTCTTTTGCTGTATTTTTATTCTAAGTCAAAAATCAATAAAGAGTCTGGGTTACATGTCACGAGGCATGAATATTGGGTTTCCTTTAGAAACCATGTATTTGGATGGTGAATTGGCACCAAGACCTCACACCAGACTCTAAGAACGTCTTGTCCTCTCTTCTAGTCCCATTCTTCTTTTCTCTTTCCAATAACGCTAACCACAAGAATAGTCATCACTGTCTACTCATGTTGCTTCTCGCCAACTTTGCTTCTCCAACCCTTCCAACATGGAATTCTTGTGTTGTGTTCCTTTTGTGTGAAATGCAACAAGTGATATTGCTGGAGTAAGAGGTAAGAAGATTTGGAAGAATTTTGAACCTTCTAATAATTTGCTGTTACCTGGGTCTTATTATTAACCTTCCTGACTCCCAGCTGTGTGAAGATTGGGGCACGATACGCTCTCCTCATTTGTTTTACAAGATTGTCATGAGGATAAAGTTAAACAGTAAGTGTGCAAGTGCTTTTCCAATATGCATAGTATTTTCAAGGATACTATTTATTGTTAAGTGCATTTATATCATGTTTGAACTTGTTGCAAAATTAAAAACTATTTAAGGCAAATTTGAAGTTACAGTTTCCTTGTGAAATATGTCTAGACTCATCTGGTTCTCTTTCCTATTTTTTAAAAAACTATATTTTACAACATTTTTATGTTCACAGAAACATGTAACAGAAGGAACAGAGGGGCTGCTTCTATTTTTAATATTAAACTGGAATATGACAAAAGTTCTGCTAACTTATTGATCCCTTTTAAAAAAGTTGTTCCTTTGCTGATGCTGCTGCTGTCACCTCAATCGTGTCCGACTCTGTGCGACCCCATAGACGGCAGCCCACCAGGCTCCCCCGTCTCTGGGATTCTCCAGGCAAGAACACTGGCGTGGGTTGCCAGTTCCTTCTCTGTTCCTCTGCTAGCCTAGTTTTTATTGAATTTTTGGGTGGTCTGTTTGATTTGTGTAAGTGGAAAAGTAAATAACTGGCCTAGAGATCTCTTATGCTTCCTCTCAGCTATGTAAAGTGTGTGTGTTATTTGCATAGCTGTTGCCATGGAATATTCCTAACCTCTATCCATTTTTGATGACCATGAGAACATTTTATTTATCATATTGGTAAGGAATGGGAATATACATTGTTCAAGAAATGTGAATCTATTCACTAGAAAGTGGAGTGTGGTCAAATTGAAGGTTGTCTGTCACTGGAACAAACAGTTATTAGGTGGTGAGGGCATTCATTTTTTTTTGTTTCCCCTAAATAGGGGATTCTTCAACAGCATCCTCATATAAAGATTAATGTGATAACTAGAGAGTGATTGAAAAACATCAAGGACCATCACAATAAAGCTCTTTACTCTGGGCCAGAGAATGTACTCTGCTTTATAGCTGCTAGCTCATTTAAACATCATAGAAACCCTATGAGGTAGACCTTATGAGACTCATTTAATTGTTAAGGAAACTAAGGTTCAAAGAGATCAAGTAATTTCTTAAAAGAGAGAAGCATCCTGGTTGAACAACTAGGATTTCTCTTCATATTTGCTTTAGCTAGTCCTAAGAAAACTGAGCAGCTTCTTCTACTCATAGTACAATGAGATATTTTAGTATTCGACATACAAATGGTATATTTATGATGAATAGAGAATTCCTTGCCTAATGCTCTTCCTCATTGTTATGAGGAATGGTAACAACGATGATGATGATGATAGTCTTATGTCTTGTCTTAAATGTTTCCTACATCTTGTTCCATTTAAGCTTTGCAATAATTCACTGAGGTAGAATCATCAGCCCTACTTTAGAGATGAGAAACTGAGTCAGTGAGGTGAATGGCTTGCCCAAGTCCCTTAAGTATGTCTCTGACTCCCTAGACTGTAGACCTCCTCTCTATATCATAGTGATGTTAACTTACCTGTTTCTTGAAAGAGTAGTCTTCTCAAGATTAGATCACTGGTGTCCTAGGCACTATCTACCCACTGTAGCATCTTTGTCTCTAACTTTTATGATGGGGGTATTGTGGGATGCAATAAACTTGCATTTGGAATGATTCTTTTGGGTTTTTTTGGGCTATGTTTGAGAACTTTTTCAAAGATTCTGTCTGGACAGTATCTTACGGATCCTTTTCTTCCAAAATATTGCCCTTTACTTCTGATTCATGCCACAGAAACAGAACATTTCTGAATAAACAAGCAGAAAGTACATCAGAATGTCTTTATGCCTGAGTTTCTGATTGCTCAGATGACAACCCAGTTCTATCACACCATGCATTATGTTTTGAATCATTTCCCTTAACCTAAGTATCTCTGGTAACCAAATTATAGTAATGTCCCCAAGGCAACCTGAGGTTTGGAAACCAAGTGGGCAGTTCCAAATTCTTAGCGGACCATTCCAAGGCATGCAACCAAGAGCTAAGGTCAGAGCCCATTAGAAGAGGGTGGGGAAAGAGGCTGTGTGGAGAGAGATTCATGGCTTTCCATTGTACTGGAATTTAACTGGAATGAGTGAAGGCAATTTCATTTAAGAATCTCTTCCCCCTGTCACCTCATTAACACCTCCAATGAAAGGCAGCTGTGAGACTGTTAACTCTTTGCTTGCACATTCTTGAAAGTGCTATTGGCTGAGATCTCTTGTCCTTGTGAGAAGATACCCTGCTGTCACCAATCTGGGTATCTGTAGCATTGAAATAAAGGTTTTTCCAAGACTCATATTTATACCCCAATAGCACACCATTCTGTGGAGTGAGACATGCATTTCTGCCAGGTTTTGTGTATTTTCAACTACTACTCCATAAGCTGCAGTATGTTGGGTTTTTTGAAATTTGGCTGCCTCAAATTCTTTTTGGAATTAAATGAGAGCGTATGTGAACATTCATTAAGTTATTAACTCATTCATTTACTTACATTTATTGTGAGTCACACTGGATGAGTGCCTGTTATGAGTCAGGTGACATGTCAATGTCAGAGGTCTAAACATTGTACTTTCCTTCAAGGAGTATACTCTTGAATGTGAGCTTAAATCATTATTCCAGTGTCACGTGATATAATCATGGCAAAAGTTACAATGGGAGCATAGAAAGGAGAGGCAGTAAAGCAAAGTCATCTAAGGGAGGTCAGGGAAGATGGAAGAGAAGGTATTGGCTTGGCCAAATGCTTGTCCTGGTTTCTCCATTACAACTCCCAGAAAAATCCAAATGAAATTTTGGCTAACCCAATACTTGTGCTGTTTTGGGCAATAAGTGGGAGTTAGCTATCTGGAGAAGAGCTGAGATGGAAAAGCAACCTGTGCAAAATCAGGAAAGGATGGTTTTGGCATGATGTTAAAGACCAGCTTCGTGTGCAGTGTAGTGAATGCTGTAGTCCACAGCCCAGACACCCCCTGTGGGATGCAGACACCCATTCTCCCAGCTACTGGGAATGTTGATGGCTAAAAAAAAATCTCAGCTGAACCCCTTTTTGGAAATTGCCCTCAACTAATTGCCTCTTCCCCTGGGATAGTATGCATCTAAGACACAGAGGTATGAAGGCCAGTTCCCCTTACTTCAAGACAGATAATTCTGACTGTGTACCCAGTTAGAAGAGCTGAAGAGCTCCCAGTAAGATCTTCTGAAGCTTCTGTTGAAACTGAACCACATTTCACCTTCTCTCTGTGATCCTGCTCTCACAGCTGGTGTCCTCTGGCATCTGGTACAAGAGGGACTCAAAAAGCTCACACCTGGATGAGACACGACCTTTCTGCTCTCATTGGGAGGACTTAATTTCAGGTCATACCAGGCTTCCGAAGATGCTGGAAAATGTCATTTCTGGCCTATGCACATAGTCTCAACACTGTCGTAGAGAAGAGAGAAAACTCGCTTGGTCCACAATGCTTCCAGTACAGGTGAGATATCTAGGGAGGGAAGCAGAAATCATTTAATGTTAAAAAGAGTGCTAAGCCATGGTGTTAGAACTGGCTTCTGCAAATCGTGGGGAGCCAGTGAGGAGTGCAGAGATTGGATAGTGAATAATTTACCAGAAGGAATTTTATTGTTAGGTGAGCCAAACAACTATACAACTCTTCCTGTGGCAATATTGTTTTATCATGGTATCTTTAACAAAGGATAGGGTCTCTGGTCTGAACCTAGTTGATGTCTGCTCCCTACTTGTCACCTGAGGAAAAATATGGACATTGCTCTGTCAGAACAACTGTGGATGAACTGTTCTCAACCTTTCTTTGAAAGAAGAATTGACATAGCAGTTTCCTCCCTCCCTCTCCCCAGAAGCACAGGTGCAGGGCCTAAGGGTGAAATTTAGCGAGTTAAAAAAAAAAAATAGAATATCATCATCTACTTAGAGATGGAGATGGGATAATGTGGAAGAGAGAGGACTAGTCTTTTGGGTCTAGTCAAGAGATGTGGGCTTGCTCTTGTGCGGATTCTGTCTCTAGACTGATGACTTTTCTCACATCACTTGGATTCTCTGTCACTCACTTCTAAGTCAAGTGACTTGATAGAATTAAGAAGTTGCCCTTCAGCTTAAAAACTTAACTGTATTTTGATAGGCTTGAAACCTGAAGTTTGGAACCAGCTGACACTGGAGCTCCAGAAAGGTATGTAGAATTTAATTAAAGTTTCTATCTTAATTTTAGCAAAGTCAGTCACTGCCTGACAACAAACAACAGTCTAGTAATCGTTCTGTGATCTCTCATAAACTGAGGAGATGAGCTTTGTTTTTATTCCAGCCAATTCCAGATCCTGATTCCCCTGAATATTGAGCAAAGGGGAAATTTCAAGAGAAGGTCTCTGGATGGTTCACAGCTGTAGGGCATCTCATATTACAAAGGCTTAGAAAGAGTTCACAGGAGAATGACTAACATGTTCTTTCCTCACGGTATTCTGATGTCTGCGTGTGCGCTAAGTTGCTTCAATTGTGTCCGACTGTTTTCAGTCCCATGAACTGTAGCCTACCAGGCTCCTATGTCCATGGGATTCTCCAGGCAGGGATACTGGAGTGGGATGCCATTTCCTTCTCCAGGGGATCTTCCTGACCCAGGGACTGAACTTGAGTGTCTTATGTCTCCTGCACTGGGAAGCAGGTTCTTTAAAATTAGTGCCACCTGGGAAGCCCCATTCTGATGTCTATGGGAAAGGGATTATGTGGGAAAGGAATTTATGAGAGTTGGCATTTAACTTGGGAGCCAACCAGATTGCTCTGGATTGGCCTTGAGCTTGGGCAACAGAACACACTCTCAGCTGCCTTGGGAGTGACAGACACATTTCCATTGTCTGGGCCCGTTTTCGAGAGGAAGTGGTTACAGTCTGTGATGGCAGTAGCTTGGGGAGCCAAGAAGAACAAAGGTGAGCAATTCGGGCAGAATGCAATGAACTGAGCTGGAAATTCACTGAAACACCAAGAGTCCCACTGTGACCTCCTCTGCCCTCATGGGACCATTACACTCATTTCTCCACCTTAAAAAAAAAATAGAGTGGCACCTGCTGGAGGTTCAGTCTTAAGTGACTTCAGTCACCCATAGCTGTTGGCTGAAGGGCAAGAATCTTGTATTTGCAATTGGAATCAATGGGTAGTGAGGTGTGCACACAAACCGTCAATGCTTTGATGGCAAATCCTCCCTTTTCAGATAGTTTTGAAAGGCCAATTTACTTAGAAAGTCTTATTTCCCCCAGATTAGCAGTCACGTCAGCACTTCAAATGCTAGCAGGGAGCAAGAATCAGTATCATGTTTGTCTAGAATATGGGAGGTGTCAGACACCTGGGCCTCTGTTCGTCCTGGGGCATGGTAAGGGGGGGAACTGGGGCACAATGCAGTTCTTATTCTGAATCTGCATCCATCTGTACTCTGCAGCGGGCAGACAAAAGAGGATTGTTAGCACTTCAAGCTACCTTGACAGTCATCCCGCTTGACTCTTTATTAATTGCCCCATCTGCTAAGTGCGCACTCTCTGACACAGGTTGGTCCAGCCCTCTTAAAGCCCTTCGTCTGCTTCCTATTGGTTCCACATGTGTTTGTATTTGTTCTCAGTAGGCAGAGATTCCAGAGAGAAAATGAACCGCTGCAGATCGATTGCAGTATCAGTCATGCAGAAGACGTGGTGCAGCGTGCCATTTGATTTTGATCTAGTTTTAACCCTTGCAAGGCAATGGCCCTGGCTTCTTGGGTTTTGTTGACCTCAGTTTCTGTTTGAGGTCTCAGAGACTAAAGGTAAGAGAAAAGGTAGTCTGAGGCTTGGAGATGGCATTTCCCCTGTAAGTTGAAATCTTTTTGTATCTTTCTGAGACAGGGCAATAGAAAAGCCAGAAAGCATTCATGTGGTGTGTGTGTGTATGTGTGTGTGTGTATAATAATGCTGCTGCAAAAAGATATGCCTTGTTTTTGTAGCCAATGACAACTCCCCACAAAAGTACACTGACTGCACCATCCGCGTCTGTGCCCACACTGACAAGAGACAGACCAGCCCATCTCAACGGTTTACTTAGGCGACCATTCTTAGGAGACCTAGTATGATGTGTCTTTGTCCTTTCCTTTATTTTGTTTTAAAGAGATTCAGTGAGATTGAGTTAAGGGTGTAGTGTCTATTTCAGCCTCAGCTCTGCAATTTCCAGATTTAGCCTGGATTATGTTACAGCCCTCATGATACGGAGAGATTTTCCTATGGATAACGTGGAGATAGAAGAGAGAAACAGGAAGGGTGTGGCGTTTCCTCACAAACTTTCTTTATACTGAGGTCTGAGTGTTGCATGGATCTGTATGTGTTTACAAGTATGTGTGGATGTGTGGATGTGTGTGAGGGAGAGGGAGAAAAGGGAAAAAAGTACTGCACAGCAAGCAAAGCTTTTGCTCCTTGATGTTGCTCCTTAACTTCTCAATAAGGATTTTTGAGCTCCCTGCTATTTATCGAAACTCCAGGAACATAAAGATGGAGACCTTGGAGGGAGGGATGAGCCCTTGCCTCACTACACAGTGGACAACCTGAGGTTTTGGGAGGACTTAATACTTTCTTGTCAACCCCTGAAATCTCATTTTCTGCCCTGTGCCCCTGACTTAGATTCTGAGCTCTACTTTTCTGATCGAAGCTGGTCTGTCTGTCCCTCTCCTATCCTGTCTTCCTTGGAAGGGAGAACTGTACCTCTTGGGATTCCTGCTGTTGGAGGTAATAGAAAATAGTTAAAACTGGTGCACATAAAAAAAGTGTTTTACAAGTTTACAATACATGTGGGAGAGGGGTAAGATTGGCTTTGGCCATGCCTGCATTGTTAAGTTGCTTCAGTCTTAAGTCACTTCAGTCATGTCAGACTCTTTGTGAACCTATGGACTATAGCTCACCAGGCTCCTCTGTCCATGGAATTCTCCAGGCAAGAATACTGGAGTGGGTTGCCATTTCCTTCTCCATGGCGGCACTGAGGGACTCAAAGGCCTTAGGAGTTGGTCCATTTCTATCTTTGAATCATTTCTGCTCTTTCTAAGTCTTGCTTCCTTCTCAGACTCCATATGTTGGTATGATGACTGCATTAGTGCCTTCCAATTTCATGTCTGGGTAGAAAGAGAACTTTTTTTTCTTTCTAGTGTGCTAGAAAATGTCTCAGTGGGTCTGGCATGGATTAGTTCACTTGTACAAACAGGAACCAACTCTGCGGCCAGGGGATGCAGTTCTCTGGCCTGGACTGAAGCTATCATTTTCTTGGAGCTGGAGTAGAAGTCAGTCTTAAGTTCATTTAGGAGAAGGTTTTTTTTTTTTTTTCTAAGAGAAAAATCCGAGTACTGTTATCAAAGGGAGACAGAGCAGAGATGCCTGTCTAAAGAACAGTCCAAAGTCTTAGAAATTTAAAGAACAAAAAGGTAATTTGGTCAATCAGCAGCATTATGTATGTTTGTACGTCTATATGTAGTATGTATGTATGTATCATTTCTCTTTCTTTCTCTCTGATGTGTGTATATGTACTCATATGGACACTGGTCAAACATACTGATTTTGAAATCAGATGTCCTGGGTTCAAATATTAATTCCAACAGTTCATGGACTTTTGGATAAGTTACTTAAAATCTTGGATTGCTTAAAACTTATGCTATAAAGAACTGTGATTGTGTTCAGTCAGTTCAGCTGCTCAGTGGTGTCCGACCCTTTTAGATGCCATGAACTGCAGCATGCCAGGCTTCCCTGGCCATCAGCAACTCCCGTAGCTTACACAAACTCATGTAAATTGAGATGGTGATGACAGCCAACCATCTCATCCTCTGTTGTCCCCTTCTTCTCCCGCCTTCAATCAGTACCAGCATCAGGGTCTTTTCTTTGCATCAGGTGGCCAAAATATTGCAGTTTTAGCTTCAGCATCAGTCCTTCCAATGAATATTCAAGGCTGATTTCCTTTAGGATGAACTGGTTGGATCTCCTTGAAGTCCAAGGGACTCTCAAGAGTCTTCTCCAACACCACAGTTCAAAAGCATCAATTCTTTGGTGCTCAGCTTTCTTTAAAGTCCAACTCTCACATCCATACATGACTACTGGAAAAACCATAGCCTTGATGAGACAGACATTTGTTGGCAAAGTAATGTCTCTGCTTTTTAATATGCTGTCTAGGTTGGTCATAGCTTTTCTTCCAAGAAGTAAGGGTCTTTTAATTTTGTGGCTGCAGTCACCTTCTGCAGTGATTTTGGAGCTCAAAAAAATAACAGTCTGTCACTGTTTCCATGGTTTCACCATCTATTTGCCATGAAGTGATGAGACCAGATGCCATGATCTTAGTTTTCTGAATGTTGACCTTTAAGCCAACTTTTTCACTCTTCACTTTCATCATGAGGCTCTTTAGTTCTTTGCTTTCTGCCATAAGGGTGGTGTCATCTGCATATCTGAGGTTACTGATATTTCTCCTGGCAATCTTGATTTCAGCTTGTGCCTCATCCACACCAGCATTTTCATGATGTACTCTGTATATAAGTTAAATAAAGAGGGTGATAATATACAGCATTGACATACTCCTTTCCTGATTTGGAACCAGTCTGTTGTTCCATGTAGAGTTCTAACTGCTGATTCTTGACCTGCATACAGATTTCTCAGAAGGCATTTCAGGTGGCCTGGTATTCCCATCTCTTTCAGAATTTTCCACAGTTTGTTGTGATCCACACAGTCAAAGGCTTTGACATAGTCAATAAAGCAGAAGTAGATGTTTTTCTGGACCACTCTCGCTTTTTTGATGATCCAACAGATGTTGGTAATTCGATCTCTGGTTCCTCTGCCTTTTCTAAAACCAGCTTGAACATTTGTAAGTTCACGGTTCACGTACTGTTAAACCATAGGCTTGGAGAATTTTGAATACTACTTTACTAGTGTTTGAGATGAGTGCAATTGTGTGGTAGTTTGAGCATTCTTTGGCATTGCCTTTCTTTGGGACTGGAATGAAAACTGACCTTTTCCAGTCCTGAGGCCACTGCTGAGTTTTCCAAATTTGCTGGCATTTTGAGTGCAGCACGTTCACAGCATCATCTTTTGGGATTTGAAATAGCTCAACTGGAATTCCATCACCTCCACTAGCTTTGTTCTTAGTGATGCTTCCTAAGGCGCACTTGACTTCGCATTCCAGGATGTATGGCTCTAGGTGAGTGATTACATCATCATGATTATCGGGATTGTGAAGATCTTTTTTGTATAGTTCTTCTGTGTATTCTTGCCACCTCTTCTTAATGTCTTCTGCTTATGTTAGGTCCAAACCATTTGTGTCCTTTATTGTGCCCATCTTTGTATGAAATGTTCCCTTGGTATCTCTAATTTTCTTGAAGAGATATCTAGTCTTTTCCATGCTATTGTTTTCCTCTGTTTCTTTGCATTGATCACTTGAGGAAGGCTTTCTTACCTCTCCTTGCTATTCTTTGGAACTCTGCATTTAAATGGGTATATTTTTATTTTCTCCTTTGTCTTTTGCTTCTCTTCTTTTCACAGCTATTTAGAAGGCCTCCTCAGCAAAGGATTTTGCCTTTTTGCATTTCTTTTCCTTGGAGATGGTCTTGATCCCTGTCTCCTGTACAATGTCATGAACCTTCGTCCGTACTTCTTCAGGCACTCTATCTATCAGATTTAATCCCTTGAATCTATTTGTCACTTCCACTGTATAATCTTAAGTGATTTGATTTAGGTCATCCCTGAATGTTCTAGTGGGTTTCCCTACTTTCTTCAGTTTATATCTGAATTTGGCAATAAGGAGCTCATGGTCTGAGCCACAGTTAGCTCCCAGTCTTGTTTTTGCTGACTGTATAGAACTTCTCCATCTTTGGCTGCAAAGCATATAATCAATCTGATTTCAGTATTGACCACCTGGTGATGTCCATGTGTAGAGTCTTGTACTGTTGGAAGAGGGTGTTTGCTATGACCAGTGCATTCTCTTGGCAAAAGTCTATTGGCCTTTGCCCTGCTTCATTCTGTGCTCCAAGGCAAAATTTGCCTGTTATTCCAGGTATTTATTGACTTCCTGCTTTTGTATTCCAGTCTCCCTATAATGAAAAAGACATCATTTTGGGGTGTTAGTTCTAGAAGGTGTTGTAGGTCTTCGTAGAACTGGTCAACTTCAACTTCTTCAGCATACTGGTTGGGTTAAATCTGCATAATTTTTAAAGAAATAGGTAACTACCTTATTTAAAAACCCATTCGTGTATTCTTATTTCTGCCACAAGCAAAAATAGTATTTCATGATAATCTATTAATTTCTTGGAAATATTTGATGTACTCTCAGCTAGCATCTTGAGAGTTGTCCAAAATTCTACTTTTCCAATTTTTGTGTTTCCAGAGGAGAAATGGGTTTTCTTTCCCAGATATCTCTTTCCCACTGTCAGAGATCCTTCTTGGGTGGATATTTTGCATAAGTGTAACCCAGAATGACTGTGTATATATGAAAAATGAAATGATTTGTCTTTTCAGTGAAAACATCTTTTACCCTATTAAGCTTATGCACTGCCACAGTTATCTATTAGTCCACAAATCTTTCACCTTCCCACAAATATTTCAACAGCTGGGACACAAAGTCTCATTCAGAAATAAATGTGTGCACCACATTTGCAGTGTGAAATTCAATCTTCAAGCATTACTTGATTAGAACAAACATTATAATGCATTGTAATTTTTTTCATTTAAATAGCAGCCAATAAATTGATACCATAATCTATCTCCAAACCCAAAACATATTCAAAAAGATTTCAATTAACACTATTTTAACCATTCAACACCAAAATATTTACCAAACTGTTTAGGTGCCCAAGGGAAGAGCACCCCAGTATGTGTATATGTTATTCCCAAACTCCTAAATTGTCTCTGGAAGAACTAAACAAAAAAGATCTTCATCACACAATGGTGTGATCACTCACCTAGAGCTAGACATCATGGAATGTGAAGTCAAGTGCACCTTAGGAAGCATCACTAAGAACAAAGCTAGTGGAGGTGATGGAATTCCAGTTGAGCTATTTCAAATCCCAAAAGACGATGCTGTGAACGTGCTGCACTCAAAATGCCAGCAAATTTGGAAAACTCAGCAGTGGCCTCAGGACTGGAAAAGGTCAGTTTTCATTCCAGTCCCAAAGAAAGGCAATGCCAAAGAATGTTCAAACTACCACACAATTGCACTCATCTCAAACACTAGTAAAGTAGTATTCAAAATTCTCCAAGCCTATGGTTTAACAGTACGTGAACCATGAACTTCCAGATGTTCAAGCTGGTTTTAGAAAAGACAGAGGAACCAGAGATCGAATTACCAACATCTGTTGGATCATCAAAAAAGCGAGAGTGGTCCAGAAAAACATCTACTTCTGCTTTATTGACTATGTCAGAGCCTTTGACTGTGTGGATCACAACAAACTGTGGAAAATTCTGAAAGAGATGGGAATACCAGGCCACCTGAAATGCCTTCTGAGAAATCTGTATGCAGGTCAAGAATCAGCAGTTAGAACTCTACATGGAACAACAGACTGGTTCCAAATCAGGAAAGGAGTATGTCAATGCTGTATATTATCACCCTCTTTATTTAACTTATATGCAGAGTACATCATGAAAATGCTGGTGTGGATGAGGCACAAGCTGGAATCAAGATTGCCAGGAGAAATATCAGTAACCTCAGATATGCAGATGACACCACCCTTATGGCAGAAAGCAAAGAACAAAAGAACCTCTTAATGAAAGTGAAAGAGGAGAGTGAAAAAGTTGGCTTAAAGGTCAACATTCAGAAAACTAAGATCATGGCATCTGGTCTCATCACTTCATGGCAAATAGATGGTGAAACCATGGAAACAGTGACAGACTGTTATTTTTTTGAGCTCCAAAATCACTGCAGAAGGTGACTGCAGCCACAAAATTAAAAGACCCTTACTTCTTGGAAGAAAAGCTATGACCAACCTAGACAGCATATTAAAAAGCAGAGACATTACTTTGCCAACAAATGTCTGTCTCATCAAGGCTATGGTTTTTCCAGTAGTCATGTATGGATGTGAGAGTTGGACTTTAAAGAAAGCTGAGCACCAAAGAATTGATGCTTTTGAACTATGGTGTTGGAGAGTTGAGAGTCTCTTGGACTGCAAGGGGATCCAACCAGTTCATCCTAAAGGAAATCAGCCTTGAATATTCATTGGAAGGACTGATGCTGAAGTTGAAACTCCAATACTTTGGCCACCTGATGTGAAGAACTGATTCATTTGAAAGACTCTGATGCTGGGAAAGATTGAAGGTGGGAGGAGGAGGGGACGACAGAGGATGAGATGGTTGAATGAGATGGTTGATGAGATTGGCATCACCGACTTAATAGACATGAGTTTGAGTAAGCTACAGGAGTTGGTGATGGACAGGGAAGCCTGGTGTGCTGCAGTCCATGGGGTCTCAAAGACTGGAACATGACTGAGTGACTGAACTGAACCTCATCCCCCACTTTATCTTTTTTGGTGACAGTAAGTTTGTTGTCTATGTCTGTGAGCCTAGTTTTGTCTTGTAAGTAATTTCATTTCCATCATTGTTTAGATTCCATGTATAAGTGATATCATCCGATATTTGTGTTTCTGTCTCACTTAGTATAATGTCTATGTCTATCCGTATTCCTGCAAATGGCATTATTTCATTATATTTTATGGCTTAGTAATATTCCATCTATATATGAATATGCACATACACACCTAAACTTCTTTATCCATCTATCTGTGGACATTTAGGGTGTATTCATGTCTGCTATTGTAAATTGTGTTGCTATGAGTGGTGGGATGAATGTATCTTTTCGAATTAGAACTTTCATCTTTTCCAGATATATGTCAAGGAGTGAAATTGCAGGATCGTATGGAATCTCTATTTTCAGTTTTTTTAAGGGACCTCCATAGTGGTTGCACCAATTTATATTTTGCACCTCTCTTTGGAAGGAGAGGTAAAGGCATATTGAAAATAGATGTGCTTTCCATATAGAAGCAGTTGTGGCCACTGTTTTAAAATGCACCAAAGAAGCCAAACTATCTTCAACAAGCCACTTAGCATGGCTGAAATCTGTTTCCCCACCTGAAAAATAGGGATAATAACCACTTCTAGGGTAGAGAAATAAGTAATATCAGACTTCTCAAGTGCCTAGAGAATGGTATTTAGTCAATATTAATTCTACCTCCAACATTCTCCCCAATTCTATCATACACCCTATTGACTATGCAAACATGGCAGTTCTGAAAATCTCTTCATGATCCTCTGAAACTCCCACTGATGTTCCCACCCAATGCTTCTGGTCTTTCCTTTATTTGAAACTTTTTCTCTTCACTGCTTAATCTATAAAACTTTATTCATACTCCAGGATATCAAGTCCCATTCCTTTGTCACTCCTGGACTTCTCTGGCCATCGTGACTGCTTCATTTTCTAAATTCTGGGAGCCCTTGTGATTTATGCCATTATTTAACCATTTGTTTATAAGGGCTTCCCTGGTGGCTTAGGTGGTAAAGCATCTGCCTGCAATGCGGGAGGCCTGGGCTCGATCCCTGGATCGGGAAGATCCCCTGGAGAAGGGAACGGCAACCCACTTCAGTATTCTTGCCTGGAGAATTCCATGGACAGAGGAGCCTGGTGGGCTATAGTTCATGGGGTCACAAAGAGTTGGTTATATATTCCTGTGACTTTTGCATAGCCTTATGGAATTATTTGGGCTTCCCTGGTGGCTCAGGTGGTAAACAATCTGCTGCGATGCAGGAAATCCAGGATTGATCCCTGGGTTGGGAGGAACCCCTGGAGAAGGGAATGGCTGCCCACTTTAGTATTTTCACCTGGAGAATTCCATAGACAGGAGAGCCTAGCAGGCTACAGTCCATTGGGTCACAAAGAGTTTGATGCACCTGAGCGACTAACACTTCTACGTCATGGAATTATTTGATATTAATATTCTCTAATTTGCAAACTGCATGTCACCAGCTATGCTGTAAACCCTTAAAAGATGGAGACAGTAGGACAGAATGGTGAAATAACAAGAGACTTGAAAGATTAGCCACATGGCCTCAGCCGTTTTAGTCCTTAATGCTTACTAGCTGAGAGGACACGAGCAAGTCACTTAGCTTTTCTGCACCCTAATTTCAGAGTCATTAAAATAATAATATATATGCTTAGCATTGTTGTTATAAAGATCAGATAAGATTTATAGAGGAACATTCTTCTAAGTATTGTAAAGTATCACATAAGTATTTGGCCCGTTGTTATATGTTTAATGAGTATTCATTAAATAAATACTGCACACACAGGAAACATAAGAAACTAGATCTATTGAGTTTATTTGTGCAGGAACATGGATGTTCTTTTAATTTACCCCCAAAAAGGAAACTAAAATACCAGGGTTTTGGCGAAATCAACTTGATGGGTTCCAGTTGAATGACTCTACCATGTCCAATTACAATTCTAGTTTTTAATATAGTTCAGCAAGAGAAAAGACATGAGCGGTGGTTCAGTATTATTCTAAAATAGTTTCTGTTACAAAGTTTCTTTTAGAGGGAACATTTTGGAGGAGCCTACATTTTGGTCAGCTGTTTCAGCTATGGACTGTTAATATGGTTGCAATTGAGTTAACTTTCAAGCACATCATGGAGAAGCTTGTTTTACTCATACCCTACATGAAAAGTGTTCCATCCCAGCTCTAATGTAATAGATTGAGTCCATCAGAGGAAGGTTAGAATTGCAAGATTGGAACTTGTCAGGCTCCATGTAAAACTATTCCATGCAGACCTCCAAAGAGCCTCCTGTTTATATTAGATTTAAATATTTCTAGGGAGAGAGAGCTATGAACTTTCCATGTCTATCACATTTATCTTTAAGAAGATCATCTCATTGCACACCAAACTCTCACTGCCAAGTGAGACTTGTTTTGTTTTGTCCTAAAGGGGGATATTGAACAGCTGGTCCATGTCATTTTTATGACAAGTTTCATACACTTGAATTCAGTTAATAGGTTGCCTCTCTTATTTTCCTTCATCCCAGCTTTCTTAACCTTCCTAGAGAGTTTTGTTTTTCTTTCCAAAAATCATTTTTATTACCATTTTCAGGGCCTAGAGAATTCAGGCCTCAAACTGGACAGAAAAATAAAGTAATTCTTGAGTTCCTGGCCAGTGTTTGTAATGACATTATTCCTTGTGTTCTTTGTATGTGTGTTTGACACTGGTTGTAATATGTCTGGACACCATATATTTTACTGTTGATTCAAATTCATGTCATGGACTGTAGCATATTTCTTCCTTTGAAAAAAATGGTTCTTCAGTTTTTTGTTTACATATTTTGGAATTTATAAATAAGCACATGAGAAAAAAAATTACACACTCTCCATCTACTTAGGAATAGCCCCCTCCCCACCCCCCGCCCAGTTAGATGTTGGCTTCATGACTTCTAGGGCACAAAACGTTGGTTTTCTGAGTTTGCCCTCTTCCTGCTGCAGTCCTTTATCTATAGCAGACTTGCTATGGTCCAAGGCAGACAGTCGTGGCCCTTGGCAGTGGAATAGTAAGTTGAAAAGTAATTGTGTATTATCAAGAACAAAGACATTAAGTTAATTCTGCAAACAGTGGAAAATGAATATTATCTTTATAGAGGGATTTTGTGAACATTAAATATACACGTACATATAATTTTTAGAAATATGTCCGAACATAGTAAGACCTGAATAAATGTTAACTGTTATTATTTCAGTTATAATAGCTATTGTTCTTACTACTCTTATTGTAGTCTTTGTCATCATCATGATTAAATGCTCCTACAGACTGAGCCTGGCTCTGAGGCCTGTGAAACAATCTCTAGGATCTTTTGATTTGGTAGGAATGACAGATAAGAAAATTTATAATTGAAGTCTCCAGCAGATCTAAACCAGAATGAAACAAAACACACAAACAATTCTTTGACCTGTATTAGCTTCTTCAATTCAGTTCACTCGCTCAATCGTGTCTGACTCTTTGCGACCCCATGAATCGCAGCACGCCAGGCCTCCCTGTCCATCATCAACTCCCAGAGTTCTCTCAGACTCACGTCCATCGAGTCGGTGATGCCATCCAGCCATCTCATCCTCTGTTGTCCCCTTCTCCTCCTGCACCCAATCCCTCTCAGCATGAGGGTCTTTTCTAATGAGTCAACTCTTCGCATGAGGTGGCCAAAGTACTGGAGTTTCAGCTTTAGCATCATTCCTTCCAAAGAAATCCCAGGGCTGATCTCCTTCAGAATGGTCTGGTTGGATCTCCTTGCAGTCCAAGGGACTCTTAAGAGTCTTATCCAACACCACAGTTCAAAAGCATCAATTCTTTAGCACTCAGCTTTCTTCACAGTCCAACTCTCACATCCACACATGACCATTGGAAAAATAGCCTTGACTAGATGGACCTTTGTTGGCAAAGTAATGTCTCTGCTTTTCAACATGCTATCTAGGTTGATCATAACTTTTCTTCCAAGGAGTAAGCGTCTTTCAATTTCATGGCTGCAATCATCATCTGCAGTGATTTGGGACCCCCCAAAAATAAAGTCTGACACTGTTTCCACTGTTTCCCCATCTATTTCCCATGAACTGATGAGACCAGATGCCATGATCTTCGTTTTCTGAATGTTGAGCTTTAAGCCACCTTTTTCACTCTCCTCTTTCACTTTCATCAAGAGGCTTTTTAGTTCCTCTTCACTTGCTGCCATAAGGATGGTGTCATCTTCTTAGTTTCCTTAAAATACCTGCCTCCAGGCTCAACTACACATTAAGTCTTTTGGTCACTCTGTTCTCCTACAGTCATTTATCCACTTATTTCATTATCTCATTCATTATTTTGTCAGCACTGAATATTTCTAGAAAATAAAGATGCTGTTCAGGGCCCCGTTTTTTCAACATCATTTATTATCATTTTTTTTTTTTACACATTCATTCAAGAAGGAGTTTCTTCCCTTATTGGCCCACTATGATGGCTATAATTAAGAAATGGTCCCATGATGCTCACAGAATTTGCAATATACCATTTGCTTTTTTATGATAACAAACCAATAGTCAGCCTCATCAAAACAGTGAAATAAATCAATCAAGTGATTGTTAACTTTGAAACAGTATTTACATTGTCATCTTTGATTTGACATCCCTTCACTTTCTCCCATGTGACTTAGTAGGTCTCTTTTGAGAATTTTCTTTCTTTCACCCAGTTTCTATTCTTAGAGACATTTGACATTTTACACAGATAGGTGGCAATATGGTATGATCTACTCTCTATCCTTCTTCAATTCAATTTTGTCAGCTATCACATAGTACAAATTAGGGGATTTTGTTAATGGAAGAAGGGTCTTGATCTTTAGGGAAGCCCTTGAAGAACTGATAAGGGAATCCACATGTATTTGGTGGTAAACCCTTGACTTCCTCTAACTCTCCCTCACTCCCTTTTTGCCCTTGGGTTGTGTCTTTGGTATTATGTTTATGAGGTAAAGAGTGACTGGGGCAGGGAGTGCAGTGGGAAGTTATGGAATGGGATGATACATACATACACATATATGTGTATACACATATACTCATATATTACCCTATTGATCTGTACTAATTTATAGAAGATAATATCTGGAGCCACACTTTGCAAATGAGAAAACTTAGATGGAGGAAGATGATTAACTTTTAAGGGTCACACAGCTACTGGGTGGAAGATCTGAAGGCAAAACCACATGTGTCTTACTCCTTCAGACACTGGCTTCTCGAAGAAGCAAAGCCCAGATCTTAACAGAGAGTCCCATTGCTTGCTTTGTCTGCTGCGGTGGCTTGTGCACAGAAGGTGTTAAGAAAATGTGCCTGAAGTAGCTTTGAAGAAAGAATAGGGACAAGAATGTTTTAAAAGCTATCCGTTGATGAGGAGTCCTGGGAATTGAGAAATCCAATACCATGGGTGGGAAAGTCCAAAGCAATTACATCTGTGAGTGTTAAAAATGTGTTGTGTGCTTTCTTTCTCTGCTGAAGGAGAAGGCTGTTTACATTATGGGGGATTGTTCCGGTCTGTACCAAAGAGCTTGTTAAGGGTGACAGACAGGTTTGTGGCACGAATGTGCACTCCAAATTAGATGAATGGTGGAATTATGAAGCAATCAAATGGCAAAGCTTTTAGCAGACTGCAGTACATTGCCCTGTTTTGCTACCCCTAGGCCTGTTAGCATAAAAGAGGCTATAAAGATAAAGTGCACAATATTATTCAAGTCTCCGAGTTCAACAAACACAGGCAGCCGGCACTTGATGACGAGCATCCTCAGGATGACTCAAAGCTGCTTCTCATCCCCGAGGGCTGATTCAGAACCACTTCTCCCCTCACTAGGACAATATTTGGGGGTCTAGTGTGAATTCGGAGAAGGCAATGGCACCCCACTCTAGTACCCTTGCCTGGAAAATCCCATGGGCGGAGAAGCCTGGTGGGCTGCAGTCCATGAGGTCGCTGAGTCGGACACGGCTGAGTGATTTCACTTTGACTTTTCAGTTTCATGCATTGGAGAAGGAAATGGCAACCCACTCCAGTGTTCTTGCCTGGAGAATCCCAGGGATTGGGGAGCCTGGTGGGCTGCCGTCTATGGGGTTGCACAGAGTCGGACACGACTGAAGGGACTTAGCAGCAGCAGCAGCAGCAGCAGCAGTGTGAATTAGGAAGACGAAAGAGAAATGCCTGGTTCATTTTGACTTCCTTCCTTCTCTCCTTCTTCCAGAGTGGTCAGGGGAAGGAGAGCTGGGTAGGCTAAACCTCCCCTTGGCGTGGAGGAGTGAATGATGAGGGGGTTGGGTCTCAGTCTACTGATTTCTCTCCATCAAGAAGGGAAAGGAAAGCGCCTCTCTCATTGCAGGGTGGGGGCTGCTCTTTAAGGGGAAAGAGATGAGGCTCCAAAAGGAGACAAAAGGACTAATGGTCCAAACTCTCATGTTAGATGTGAGATGCAGAGATGGTAGGTGACTTGTCGGAGGCTGCCCAGCTTTTCCATTTCAGTGCTGTTTCCCCACTAACATTTTAGGATGGGGGTGGGAGGGTGATATGTATATATCTTCTCCAATGGGATGTAGCTCAGAAGCCCAAAATGTCACAGCATGGCATGCATGCTCAGTCATGTACGACTCTTTGCAACTCCATCAACTGTAGCCCGCCAGGCTTCTCTGTTCATGGAATTTTCCAGGCAAGAATACTGGAATGAGTTGCTGCTTCCTACTCCAGGGGTTGAATCCACATATCTTGGGTCTCCTGCATTGGCAGCCAGATTCTTTACCTCTGGCACCACCTGGGAAGCCCAATATGAGAAAGTTACAAAGCTACTTTGGTTGAAGGAGGGCATAGGGGTAATATAGCGGGTGGGGTCCTGGAATCCTATGCTCTCAGCCTCTCTTCATCCCTCTGGTCTCAGAAGATAGGCTTTAGAAACCCCAGGATTCTGGGGAAAACTTCAGCACCAGAATATTTGATGTTTTGTTTTTCCCCCCTTTCCTGCCAATCCACTAAAAGTTATTTATTTAAATTTTCCCTGCTCTTCTCATCTTACCCAATTCAAACAGTTTTCCCATTATGAATTCCACCTTTGCAGGGGCTGGTGCCATAATTATGGCTGAGTGGCCTTTGCTGACCTTGATCTTGTTATCCTGACCTGACAGCCAGAAATGGAGGCTTTGAGAGGTTAAGTGACAGCTAGGATGTGGCAGAGCTGGAATCTGACACCACAGCTCTCTGATCCTGAACCCACGCTTGTGTCTTAATTGTGCTACTCTGCTTCCAGAACAGAGGGCTGGGCTGTAGTTTTGCAAGCTGTCTGCCCTGTATCTTTGGATGTTTTTTCCCCTAGGAGGGGAAATGATGATAGTAGTCTAGATGAGATCTAGAGCCCTTTCTACGCGAATGTTCTGCAGTTCAGTATGGATTATAGTTTAAGCTAATAGTTCACTTAAAAGGAAGGGAGACTGTCCTCCCCAAAATATTTGGACATTGAGATTCTGGAGGCAATGGTCCACATCTAGGAGGTTTTGCTTGATTGTCCTTTTTACAGATCATTTTAAATACAAAACCATGTGGAGGATCCTTTGTTCTTTACTAATCTGTTTGTATTTTTCTATCTCTTCCATGGCCAACCACATTCTAAATTTGGTCTGTGACTGTGAGGGATCTATTTTATAGGGCTTATTAGAAATAACAGTCAAATACTTCTATGTGGTGCCAAGTCTTGCTGACGTAGGAGGCCCACCAATTTGCAGTAGCATGTAACATGGTTAACAGTGGAGCAACCTGCATGAACCCATCTGTACGGGAGGACAGCTCGTTCCTGACACCATACTCTCCTGGGACAAAGTGAATAATTCTGTCCAGTGGGCAGATGTTTGGTCCGAAGAATGGCAAGCTCTATGAGAGTTAGTGAGCTCTTTTTTTTTGTAAAGTCCCCTTCCCGCATTTCACTGTCTCCATTTCATAAATCTGCTTTTAAAATATGCTTTGGAATTTGATAGGCACAGTGGAAGTGTGGGAGGAGATGGGGTTTAGGGCCTAGTTCCCTCCCTCACCCATTATGAACAGGAATGCAGATTACTGTCTGACTTTGCTGTTTGCTCTCAAGAAATAGGCATTCATCATTTATAGAACTGTGTGATTTGTCCTGCAGAAAGAAACAAAACCAAACCCCACTGCTATTTTTAGAGGTGTTTTTTCGGTTGGGGGGTGGTGGGCTGGGAGTAGGAAATGAAAGAACTCTGCAAGTAAGCCTGCCCAGCCAGGAAGACTCTGTGAGCTTTCCAAGTCGGTCCGCTGAAGTAGGAATTTGAAAGGCCCACCACAAATTGCTTTTCACTTCAACCAGAATGCTTATTATGATGCCCTGGCTCCATTCTGCTCTCCTCTGACTTACACATGAATTCAGTTACCCTGTATTTTAATTATATGTGTAGAGCAAATTTTATGTTCTCTGACAACTTATAAACTTCCCAGAGATCCCCCCAAACCATATTGTTCTTAAAATAGCCTTTGCCTTCTCTCCTTGGACCAAATGATACTCTCTTGACCCAGCCCTGGCTGGTATAAGTGCATTCAGGATCCTAGCAGGCATGTTCTCCTAAGCTACAGTGTAGTCTGAGTTAAGCTTGTCCCTGGTTGTGGAGCCCTATTCCTAAAACACACCATACGTGACACATGTGGTCAGTAACAGGCCTGAGGTGGATTTCAGTGGTATCCTTTGAGCCCGCAGGTACTCATATTTGAGTCAAAACCTCAAGTGTCAGGGTGGCGTTTATTTTTGCTCATTAGCTGTGAAGAAAAAAACACAGGATTTCACGTGCTTCCACCCCAAGATATCTTTTCCTCTGCTCTACGCCATCTCTTTGTGGTTGCAAAGCCACAGTATGTACCTTGTGTAATTACCTAAGAATTGTGATTTCAGCAGACCTGAAAGTCCAACTGCAGTTCTAAATGTCACACAGAACTTCACATTGAGAAACCGTGTAAAGAGACATAGTATATTTTATAGTGATTATACTGTACAATGACTCCTTCCCCCCTTTTTTTTTCTGCACAAAGTTATTTGACTGTTACGGGAAGCAATATAATAAAGACATAAATCAGTCTCTGGCCACATCAAACTGCTTAAGTCTTCCTCCCACTCTCTAAAAATTCAGAAAAGAACATCATCCCTCTAGCAGATTGTTGATAAATCAGACACTAGCAATAATATTTCTGGTGACATGGCCATGAAACATACGTCCTGAATGCTTTCCTTCCTGAAATTTCACTAATTGTAACATAATTCACCAATACAATGTTTTTCTAAAATTCACATAAACAGACCAGCTCAAAAGGCTGTTTTAATAAAGGACTAATATCGCAAGCCTGTATTTTTTTAGAAAGCAAACATTATTGACCCAGCTGAGTGTCAATGGTGGGTAAAGGGCCAGAGTTCTGGACTGCAGGGTTCTGAAGTGTTTCTTTAATTCACTGTGGCTCTCTGGGGGATGAGCTTGTGATGTACATGTCAGACAACCCAAGGATCATAATGAAATAGTTTTAAACTGGTGGTGAATCTTGGAATTTATCCTCATGTCACTGCACGATTGGATAGAAAGAGAAAAATCTAGCAGATCCTTTTTAACTTTGGTGTTCCTGGAGGCCAGATCACCATGGACAAATGTTTTGTAACCTCCTCCCCTTCACTCCAAAATCCATGACTTCTTTGACAACTTGTTTAAATTTTGTGTACGAGTTTGGGAATATTTTCAAATTCCTGAGTCTTTGATAGTAATTCTCACTGATGAAACCTCTTTGGAAAGAGGAATTCAGAACAAAAACAGATGTTTAAAAATTCATGTGTTTGACAATAATTTTTCTTTAAAATAACAATAAAGCCCATAGGTCAATGTCAGGGAAGTTCATATCAGTGGTCCTGATGAGAAACACTTGGATATTTCTCAGATGGTGTATCATGGCAGTAGAAAGGCTGATGACACCTGAAGATGAGTTGAGTTATGGCCCTTAGATAAGTAACTGGTTATCCAGTTTTCTTTTGCTCTGAGATTTGTTGAAAAGTCTCAGTTAAATGAGCCTGAAGGTTGCCAGGTATGCATGTGAGATGCGTGGAGATTGCTCACTGTTCAGAGAGCCACAGACTGGAGCCCCTGTGTGCAGCAAAGCATCAGCTCTGCAATGCCCTTCGCCGGAAATTCTGGGTCAGGGCCTAGAGTTGTTCTGAAGTCTTTTCCTCTTGTGGTTGCTTGGTTTCTAATTTTGGTTTCTAATTGTACCAGCCATGTTACCACAAGACCACAGATGTAAGGTGGCAATCGGACCAAAAGAAATAAGTCTGTCAGTTATCTCCCCTTCTTCTTAGACTAAATGACTACACTCTGTATTAACCATGAGTTTTGAGCTTGGAAAAGTATTTATATGCCATGTATCTTATTTCGTCGGATTCTCCTCCACACTGCTCTGTAATCTAAACACCCAAATGTCATTGATGAGAAATAATCCAAAGAATAAAAATTACATGTTCAAGTTAAAGGAAGTTATTTTTATTTTTTTCTATTTAGCCAGGAAAAAAAAAAAAAAAAGAGAGGTCAAGCTTGGTTCATATGAAAAAGCATTTGGAGCTAGAAAGTACCATTCAGGTTATCTTCCAAGGTGTAGGTTTCTTCACATATAGAAAGAAGACTAGAGAAAATCTTCTAGTGCTAAGATTGTGTGGTTGGTTGGGGCTTGAGAAAATCAAATGGAATTTGACTAGAGGAGCAAAAGAATGCAAGTAAGAGGGATAACTGTGTTGAAGTAAGAAATTGTAATGTGCAAGAATGAGCAGAGACCTGGAAACAGAGCCTCGAGTTGAGTTTTTCAAAAAGACGTGAAACTCATGGGAAGTAGCATTGGTTCTTTTCCTCAGAAAATGGTGGGGAAGTTATAAAGATATTTAAGAAATGAACTGAAGACATGAAATAAAGATTGAAGGATAAACGTGACCAATGGAGATTAAGAATTGTTTTAGCTCCTAAGTAGAAGTATATAGATGGGTTTCCAAGATGGTTCAGTGATAAAGAATCTACCTGCCAGTGCAGCAGACACAGGTTTGATCCCTGGGTCAAGAAGATCCCCTGGAGAAGGAAATGGCAACCCACTTCAGTATTCTTTCCTGGAGAATCCCATGGACAGAGAAGACTGGTGGGCTACAGTCCATGGGGTTTCAGTCAATCACTGCGTAGAGACCAAATAGCAACAGCCACAGAAAGACGGATACAACTTGCTAGGGTGAAATTTTGCTTTGTTCAATGTCTTCTCAGGATTTCTATTTGAAAACATTGATAGTACAAGGTAATTTATGGTCCAATTCAGATGTAATTGATGACTAGGAAGGAATTTCTTAGAGTGGTTCTTTGAATGATGATGAAATATTTGATCTTTGAGAATAAATTGCTCAAGTTGTTTATAAAAGTTATAAAAAGAGTTATATATGCATTAATTTTCATGATTCCCCACCTAATAGATGCCTAATACATTGCATCCATTTCCTTCCACATCTAGTCACACACAACGGCTCTGTGTGTACTATGGAACCAGTGAAGTCAGAGAATAAAACAAAATAGGGATGAATACTACTAACCCAGTGATCAACAGGAAGGAAGCTAAAAACACTCCAGTTACATTGTGACAAAACCCAAATACTTGGTGGTCTTTACTCATGAGACAAATTTGCCAAAATATAATTTACCCTCTTCTTCCCCTGTTCCTTACATGTCTAATGTAACATTTTGATATAAGCTTGGAATGGGCTGATAGGTATCGCTTGACAAATGTCACTCTATACAAATCTTATCTTGATCTTGATAATTTTGCATGAATGAAGATGTTGGTCATCTGTATTGTATAGTCTTTATGCTCTGAGCTTTATTTATGTTAGTTTCCTTACTATTCACAGTGATTTGCTAGATAGATATCCTTTCCATTTTATTGATGAAGAAATAGAGGTTCAGAGAATTAGAGTACCTTGCCCAAGATTGCTCAGTCAATAGAGTTTGGAATAAAATGTACATTACACCAAAATATTTAGACTTCCCGAGTTATTCATTGGAGCTCAAAGAATTCAGAAAAGACTGTGAATCTAAGATCAACCATTTTCAAGGTGTTGGAGACATTCTCAAGCAAATCATTAACTCGTCCCAAAGCCACTTTTTAGGAAGCTGTTTATAGTTACATACCCAAGAAATGGTTTTCTTCTCCTAAAGTCATTTCTTCAGTGATCTCATGCCAACAAAACCATACAAATGAGTATGACCCTGTTCTCTTAGACCCATGCTCTGAAATGTTTTGAATCCATCAATTATTGCATATATGGCCATAAAATATGTAGAAGGGGAAACAATTAAAACACATAACAGTTACTTGCTTAACCTGTGGTCAAATCAGCAACATCACCACCACCACCACAAAACCTCTCAAAATTGGAGTTAGAATCCTCAGAGGAATGGTTTTCAACCTTTTTTGTTCTAAGTAAGGAAGCAGGTATTTAAAGCACACTGAATATAAATTGTACTTTCTCGTGGAAATTCTGTACCCAGAGGCTGACAAGCAGGGATCTGAGGAAATAATAGATTGAGAGCTACTGAAATGTGAATGAGCTTCAAAGGCATTCTGCTGTCTATTGGGAGGCTATGCTTTTGCTGAGATAGCCCCTTCCTTTGCTGATAAACTTAGGAAAGAGGAAGAAACAGACATACTCTCTTTCTGACTTCACAGCCTGACTTAGAACCATAAGGACTTTAGCTGGAAGGAATTCTTCCAGTCAACTCCTTCATGTTAGAGATAAGGCCTAGAGAGGTAAAGCAGCTTTCCCAAAGTGATAGAGTTAGTTAATGGAAGAGCTGGGGCAAGAAGCCGGAACTAATGAAGGCTCGGTTCACTGTGTTTTTGGATGAGCTTCGTGCTACAAATCCAAGGGAGAGGAGGCTTGGGCAGAGAGGGGGAACAGTCTGTGATTTGAAGGCCAATCTAAAGCAGATGCAAGTGAAATAACAAGTTTCTAACAAGTTTCAGTGCCACTAAATAAGAAGAGGCAAAGTCACTAACCTTACAAATAGAAATTTATAAGCACTGACTAAATTCGACCTTAAGGCAGTTGTGCCTTGCCGTTTTCCAACATCCCAAGAACATGCTCACACACATCCACACGCAGACACACACAGCTCCACTTCAGACTCCTCTATGTGAAAAGATGACCTGGAGACACACAGCAGGAAATGTGGATAGGATTTTCTAATAAATATTGCATTTTTTTAAAGAATAAAAAATAATCTGATGTCATCAGGCATTTTGCAGAAAAAGTCTTAAATGATTCATAAATAAAAGTCTTTGCCTACAAATTAGAACTCCGTCACAGGTTAATTGTCCCCTGGAGCTTGGAAATACAAACTCTTTATCATTTCAGAAGGCAGTCTTGCTTCCTGATTCCCACAATACTCCTTTCTTCCTTGGCACATGGGAGGAAGAACTCTCTACCCTAGGAAGTTAGTCTTGGCCATCATAAAGCTTGCCTAGGATGATGCAGTGAGAAAACTGTGTCACTACCGGAGTGCTTAAGAGTCAATGTGTAAGTTTCCCTCATCCCCTCTTCCGGTTACATGGACCAATGGCTGCTTCACTAGCCCAAGACCCATCAAATTGACACGCCACAGAGCAGAGCATCAGTCAACCTGGGACAGACATAGAGTGTGAGCAAGAATTAATGTTTTGTGGTTTACAGCATGTGGATTTGGGGGTTATTTGTCACCATACCACAATATAGGCAGTTTTGACTAGCGGAGCATTGTTTGGCTAATAGGCTCATACTTTTTGAAAATAATATACTTTCTGTATTTGACCAATGGAGATTTGCACATATCTGTTGAAAAATGGGGACAGGTCAAGAGTTGGTTCCCTCACTGTGCCCCCCAAAATTGCATAATCATAACACCTTCTTCCCTTTTCATAGTGCTTTAATATTTAAAGCACTTTCTTGGAATAATTCTTCAACATATATCTCATACATTTGTGAGATGCTCAGATTGGGTGATATCAGCTTTGTTTTCAGATAAAGAAATTTCTAGAGTTTAAATCGCATACTTATGACTAGGAAGGTGCAAAAGATCTGTATTTTCCATTCACTATAGCATTCTGTCTCTGGTCTTCTAGTGGGTTGAGAAATTTTTTTTCCAGTTTCTTCTCTTTGCAGGATGGTAGAGGTTTGGGGGATGTAGACAAGAGCAAATATATTGTGTCCCGTGAACACATTTTATGTAACTCATTTTATATATCTGCTGGGTGTCCACCATAATGCTTAGTATATGGCAGGACACAATAACTATTGCTATGGTTTCCCTTTTAATGGGAGCCATATCCTTTTCCTCCCCATGGTATTCCCTATATCACCACCTCACTTTTGCCCTGCATCAAGCATGTATGAAATTCCTTATTGAGTGTACATAGACTGGTATCCCACAATGAAAATAAATATACCCTGGGTCATTATCTGAATGGTTGTTACCCTCCCCTCCTCCCCAGTTCATTTATTGAAATCTTAATGGCCAATACGATAGTATTAGGAGGTGGAGTCTTTTGGGAAGTGATTAGTACACACTAATAAAGAGGCCTGAGATAACTTCCTTGCCCTTTTATCAAGTAAGTATATATGTAAAGTTCATTTGAGTCTGGAAATGATGACTGTGGTGGGCAGTTGCTAAGATGGGCCCAATGACTTCTCCAGTACTCATACCCTTGTGTGTGAGCTGGATTTGTTGACTTGATTCTAACACATAGAATATGGCAGAAATAATGGAATGTCATTTTCAATAATAGCTATGAAATGACCTTGGCTTTTGTCTTGGGGTAACTTTCCCTTCTCAGACCACCAGCTGCCATGTCTTGAGGACACTCAGATAGCTCATGGAGAGAGGCCACCATAGCAAGAACCTGAGGTCTGGCAACAGCCACAAAAGTGAGCTTAGAGGCAGATTCTTCAGCCTCAGTTGGGCTTGACATGACTGCAGCCGTAACCAATAGCCTGATTGTAAGCTTCTGAGAAAACTTGAGCCAGAGGCACTCAAGTTGTGCCTAGAATCTTGCCCCACAGACACTAGGAGACTGAGTGTTGTTTAAAGCTGCTAAGTGTTTGGGTAATTTGTAATGCAGCAGTTGATAAAACTAAAACCTATTTTGATGACAAATACCTCAGTCAAGGTAGGACAAGCTCTAGAAAGGAAGTTGCCTGAAACGAGGGTAGAGGTCCACACAGGACAATGTTTGTCCCTCTTTTTCACTTTAATTAGATACTTTTTCATGCTGATCTTTCAGGTTATACAGATATAAAGATTATATTTGAATACACAAACATTGAGAGCTGAACTAACATTGTCCAGCTTGGCACTTGACAAAATTGAAAACCAAGATCTGGAGAGGAGGTCTTAACTTGTTTCATTCCATGTCACTGAATCAATTCCATGTCACGTCTTGGAGGGAAATCCAGTCTGGCCAATAGCTAGTCCACTGCCCTTTCAGTAGTTCCGAGCTGTTCCCCTCACAATCAGAGAAGAAACGGAAAGACAGAATTAGCCATTGCAATTGCACAGGGCCTCCCAGATGGCTCAAATGGTAAAGAACCCACTGGCCAATGCAGGAGACTCAAGAGATGCAGGTTTGACCCCTGGGTTGGAAAGATCCCCTAGAAGAAGAAATGGCAACCCACTCCAGGATTCTTGCCTGGGAGATCCTGTGGACAGAGCCTAGCAGGCTACAGTCCATAGGGTTTCAAAAAATTGGACACAACTTAGGGACTGAGAACACACAGAGCATGTTGAAATTCCACAAAGTATTCTTAAAAGCCAACTTGGTTTCTCATTTTAATAAAAGCCAAAAACAGACTGTTAAAGTCTTTTTCAACAGTTTGTATAGAACATAGTTATTCATTCACACAATATCTTTTTATTGACCACTTACTATGTGGCAGGTGCTGTGCTCAATTCTGGAGTTGTCATAATGGCAAAAGCATTTCTTGGACATTCCAAAAGCAGTGGCACATGAACCATGTTTCCTTTACCAATGGTCCTTTCTTCCGTCATCATCAATAAATACACTTGTTTCCATAGACAGAAATCATTGAAAGATTCCATTATTCATTCTCAGTATAGATCTAAAGCTTTAAACATTCCTTTAGAAGGTTGATTGTAGTTCTAGTCTCAGTTTGGGCAAGGAAGCCTTTTGACAGTGCTTCCAGACAAGGCAGTGTCCACATTTGAAGGTTCTCCTTCTTGAATGGGGAGGATGCCCTGGATTCCTGGCCCCCACGTGCCTGGGGAGAAAGAATGCTCTGCCTAACTGCTGTGGCTTCACTTGAATCATTAGGCACCAAGTAAATTCTTAAAAAGTAGAAGGAAGGTAAAATCCTCATTGACACATGGTGCGAATCACAATGTACTGGGGGTGAAGTAGTATGGGTATCTAGAGTTCAAAATCCCTGAAAGATTGGTTGTTCAGGGATTGATATTTGCTAGTCAAGTGATGTTGGGCAAGACACTTAATGTAAAGCTACCTATTCATGTGCAAAATATTGAGGATCATAATAATTATACCTCTTGACTCTGGGAAGTGCTTTATAAGCTATGAAATCATCTACGCTACTTCCGTTACTCCCTATCTATAAGATCCCTGACAGCAAAGTGCTGGTGATCCTTTTTAAACCTTTCGTAGCTGTAGCACTGCACCTAACAATGAGTAAGTATTCACTAGTTATTGTTGAAAAACTACTGCAATACTTAATAATAATGATAATCTCTGACCACCTATCTTCTTGAACCTGACATTGTCCTAAACACTTTACATTATTGAATTTTGATTTCTTATAGTGACTCCATATGGTAAATATTATTACTCTATTATACAGGTGAGCACACTGAGGCACAGTCACATAGTAAGTGGCAGAGCTGGAATTAAAACCCACACTGACTGGCTAACTGCCAAATTTTTTTGCCTCTCTATAAGAACTGTGTATTGATTTACTGTTTCTCATTAGGAGAAATATAGGCAGAAAGAAAACAAATAGTTCTTATGTTGAATTAATAGGTACTTCTTTTCTTTTTTATTTTAATTTTATTTCTTTATTTCTGACTGTGCTGGATCTTCATGCTGTGTGTGGGCTCTCTGTAGTTGCAAAGAGCAGGGTCTACTCACTAGTAGTGGTGAGTGAGCATCTCATTTCCATGGCTTCTCTTGGTGCAGAGCATGGGTTCTAGCAGCTGTGGCATGTGGGCTCAGTCATGATTCTTGGGCTCCAGAGGACAGGCTCAATAGTTGTGGTACATAGGGCTAAGCTGCTCTGCGGCATGTGGGATCTTTCTGGATCAGGTATAGAACCTATGCTTCCTGTATTGGCAGGTGGATTCTTTACCACTGAGCCACCAGGGAAATGCTGGGTACTTTTTTAAAACGAGGTTTTATCTGATATCAAACAAACAAAAACACTCCCCCCCCAAAATCTTTGAACCTCCCTCCCCCAAATCACATTAATCCATGTAAAATCATACTGAATCCTCTCAGTCTTCCTTTCAGGTAGCTGAGCCCTGGATGGTTGCTTATTTAGGATGCTGGTGTGAAGCTGAGGCCTCTTTGTCTGGGAGAATATCTGAGAGACAAGAGAGACAAGAAGAGACAAGTTGGGAGTTGTCAGCAGTGCTTGAGAATTATCAATATTTATGCAAACCAATGGGTTTTAGTTGAATCTCTTGGCTGAAGCCTGCCTATCTTCCATCACAGTGAGCTTATAATGACAGGAAATGAATAAATTAAAAGACTAGAAAGACCTACAAAACAGGCAACTGGCAGAACATTTCTGAAAAATTGGTAAAGAAGGAGAATGGGAGATGGAAAAACTAGCTTTTCTTGATTGCAATTTCTGCTAGATCTACATAAACTTATTTAAGCTTCATCCCAGTGAGTTAGGTAGGGCTAAACACATCTAGCCAGAGAAGGCAAAGGCACCCCACTCCAGTACTCTTGCCTGGAAAATTCCGTGGCCAGAGGAGCCTGGAAGGCTGCAGTCCATGAGGTCGCTGAGGGTTGGACACGACTGAGCGACTTCACTTTCACTTTTCACTTTCATGCATTGGAGAAGGAAATGGCAACCCACTCCAGTGTTCTTGCCTGGAGAATCCCAGGGATGGGGGAGCCTGGTGGGCTGCCGTCTATGGGGTCGCACAGAGTTGGACACGACTGAAGAGACTTAGCAGCAGCAGCAGCAGCAGCAGCAGCAGCAGCAGCAGCAGCAAACACATCTAGCAGATAAGGAAGCTGAAGCTCAAAGAAGTTAAGCAGTGTTTCCAAGAAGCACTCTTACGTGAGATTCAAAAGCAGATTTCATGTATACTATCATGTAAGAATTGAATCGCCAGTCTATGTCTGACGCAGGATGCAGCATGCTTGGGGCTGGTGCATGGGGATGACCCAGAGAGATGTTATGGGGAGGGAGGTGGGAGGGGGGTTCATGTTTGGGAACGCATGTAAGAATTAAAGATTTTAAAATTTAAAAAATAAAAAACTAAAAAAAAATGAAATAGAAAAAAAACCAAAAACAAACAAACAAACAAACAAACAAAAAAAACAAAAGCAGATTTCACCCACCTGCTCCAAATCCTGTGGATTTTTCATTCTGCTTCAGGTATATTCTACCTCTCCTGCTGGTAGCTTTGCCTGATTGTTATAACTAAACTGCAGAACTGGTTTTAAGGAGCTTCTAGTAAGTTAGAAGACAACTACAAAATGGCCGAGAAAATGTTGCTATTATGTTGGAGAGGGGGAAGAAAGAGCAACAAAAGGGCTGAAAGAAAGAAGGAAAGACCCATGGATATCACAAACTCTGTGAGTCAGAGAAAAGCTTTTAAGCTTTTGCCAAATTATAGAAAGAAGAAAAGAGTACTCTTAAAGAGTGAATTTTTCAGAGTATAGGTTTCTGATTATAATAATCCTACTAAGAAGCAGAGGAAAGCTCCAGGAAATCTAGATAGTCCTTCTCCAAAGATAGCTGCTTGTTCTCTCCCCTTTGTCCATCCCACTCAACCCCCTTTCTTTTACTCAGGGTCACTGGTTTGGGACCTTTCTGCTCTCTCTGGACCATGAATTAGTCTTTGAGTTTTTACCCCATCCTTTAAGCAGTGGTCTGGCTAAGATCAAATTCCCCAAGATGTTTGGGTCAGCATCACAAATGTTGATCCAGAGCTGGGACGTAGACCTTGATGAGGTTGTCAGTGCTCTGTGGTGGAGCGAGAAAAACTGTGATGAGCCAGTGAGCTTTTCACAGCTAAACATATTCAATACTGACCATGTTTTATTCTGAGATAATGTTATTCTTCCTTGTTTAATGTTTAGGTGTTTTTTGTTTTATGACATGTTGGTGAGATCAGTTCACTTGACTTCAGTTCAGTCACTGAGTCGTGTCCGACTCTTTGTGACCCCATAAACCACAGCATGCCAGGCCTCCCTGTCCATCAACAACACCTGGAGTCCACCCAAACACATGTCCATCGAGTCAGTGATGCCATACAACCATCTCATCCTCTGCTGTCCCCTTCTCCTCCTGATTTCAATCTTTCCCAGTATCGGGGTCTTTTCAAATGAGTCAGCTTTTCACATGAGGTGGCCAATGTATTGGAGTTTCAGCTTCAGCATCAGTCCTACCAATGAACACCCAGGACTGATCTTGTATAGGATGGACTGGTTGGCTCTCCTTGTATCCAAGGGATTCTCAAGAGTCTTCTCCAACACCACAGTTCAAAAGCATAAATTCTTCTGCACTCAGATTTCTTTATAGTCCAACTCTCACATCCATACATGACCACTGGAAAAACCATAGCCTTGACTAGACGGACCTTTGTTGGCAAAGTAATATCTCTGCTTTTTAATATGCTGTCTAGGTTGGTCATAACTTTCCTTCCAAGGAGTAAGTGTCTTTTAATTTCATGGATGCAATCACCATCTGCAGTGATTTTGGAGCCCAGGAAAATAAAGTCAGCCACTGTTTCCACTGTTTCCCCATCTATTTGCCATGAAGTGATGAGACTGGATGCCATGATCTTAGTTTTCTGAATGTTGAGCTTTAAGCCAACTTTTTCACTCTCCACTTTCACTTTCATCAAGAGGCTATTTAGTTCCTCTTCACTTTCTGCCATATGGGTGGTGTCATCTGCATATCTGAGGTTAGTGATATTTCTCCCGGCAATCTTGATTCCAGCTTGTGTTTCTTCCAGTCCAGCGTTTCTCATGATGTACTCTGCATAGAAGTTAAATAAGCAGGGTGACAATATACAGCCTTGACGTACTCCTTTTCCTATTTGGAACCAGTCTGTTCCACATCCAGTTCTAACTGTTGCTTCCTGACCTGCATACAGACTTCTCAAGAGGCAGGTCAGGTGGTCTGGTATTCCCATCTCTTTAAGAGTTTTCCACAGTGTATTGTGATCCACACAGTCAAAGGCTTTGGCATAGTCAATAAAGCAGAAATAGATGTTTTTCTGGAACTCTCTTGCTTTTTCCATGATCCAGTTGATGTTGGCAATTTGATCTCTGGTTCCTTTGTCTTTTCTAAAACCAGCTTGAACATCTGGAAGTTCACGGTTCACGTATTGCTGAAGCCTGGCTTCGAGAATTTTGAGCATTACTTTACTAGCGTGTGAAATGAGTGCAATTGTGTGGTAGTTTGAGCATTCTTTGCATTGCCTTTCTTCGGGATTGGAATGAAAACTGACCTTTTCCAGTCCTGTGGCCACTGCTGAGTTTCCCAAATTTGCTGGCATATAGAGTGCAGCACTTTTTCAGGATGTGAAATAGCTCCACTGGAATTCCATAACCTCCACTAGCTTTGTTCATAGTGATGCTTTCTAAGGCACACTTTACTTCACATTCCAGGATGTCTAGCTCTAGATGAGCGATCACACCATGATGATTATCTGGGTCATGAAGATCTTTTTTGTACAGTTCTTCCATGTATTCTTGCCACCTCTCCTTAATATCTTCTGCTTCTGTTAGGTCCATACTATTTCTGTCCTTTATCGAGCCCATCTTTGCATGAAATGTTCCCTTGGTATCTCTAATTTTCTTGAAGATATCTCTAGTCTTTCCCATTCTGTTCTTTTCCTCTATTTCTTTGCATTGATTGCTGAAGAAGGCTTTCTTATCTCTTCTTGCTATTCTTTGGAACTCTGCGTTCAGATGCTTATATCTTTCCTTTTCTCCTTTGTTTTTCACCTCTCTTCTTTTCACAGCTATTTGCAAGGCCTCCCCAGACAGCCATTTTGCTTTTTTGCATTTCTTTTCCATGGGGATGGTCTTGATCCCTCTCTCCTGTACAATGTCACTAATCTCATTCCATAGTTCATCAGGTACTCTATCTATCAGATCTAGGCCCTTAAATCTATTTCTCCCTTCCACAGTATAATCATAAGGGATTGATTTTGGTCATACCTGAATGGTCTATCAGTTTTCCCTACTTTCTTCAATTTAAGTCTGAATTTGGCAATAAGGAGTTCATGATCTGAGCCACAGTCAACTCCTGGTCTAGTTTTTGTTGACTGTATAGGGCTTCTCCATCTTTGGATGCAAAGAATATAATCAATCTGATTTTGGTGTTGACCATCTGGTGATGTCCATGTGTAGAGTCTTCTCTTGTGTTGTTGGAAGAGGGTGTTTGCTATGACCAGTGCATTTTCTTGGCAAAACTCTATTAGTCTTTGCCCTGCTTCATTCCGCATTCCAAGGCCAAATTTGCCTGTTACTCCAGGTGTTTCTTGACTTCCTACTTTTGCATTCCAGTCCCCTATAATGAAAAGGACATCTTTTTGAGGTGTTAGTTCTAAAAGGTCTTGTAGGTCTTCATAGAACTGTTCAACTTCAGCTTCCTCAGCATTACTGGTTGGGGCATAGATGTGGATTACTGTGATATTGAATGGTTTACCTTGGAAACGAACAGAGATCATTCTGTTGTTTTTGAGATTGCATCCTAGCACTGCATTTCAGACTCTTTTGTTGACCATGATGGCTACTTCATTTCTTCTGAGGGATTCCTGCCCGCAGTAGTAGATGTAATGGTCATCTGAGTTAAATTCACCCATTCCAGTCCATTTTAGTTTGCTGATTCCTAGAATGTTGATGTTCACTCTTGCTATCTCCTGTTTGACCACTTCCAATTTGCCTTGATTCATGGACCTGACATTCCAGGTTCCTATGTAATATTGCTCTTTACAGCATCGGACCTTGCTTCTATCACCAGTCACATCCGCAGCTGGGTATTGTTTCTGCTTTGGCTCCATCCCTTCATTCTTTCTGGAGTTATTTCTCCACTGATCTCCAGTAACATATTGGGCACCTACTGACCTGGGGAGTTTTTCTTTCAGTATCCTATCATTTTGCCTTTTCATACTGTTCATGGGGTTCTCAAGGCAAGAATACTGTAGTGGTTTGCCATTCCCTTCTCCAGTGGACCACATTCTGTCAGACCTCTCCATCATGACCCACCCGTCTTGGGTTGCCCCGTGGGCATGGCTTAGTTTCACTGAGTTAGACAGGGCTGTGATCCTAATGTGATTAGATTGTGTAGTTTTCTGTGATTATGGTTTCAGTGTGTCTGCCCTCTGATGCCCTCTTGCAACACCTACCATCTTACTTGGGTTTCTCTTACCTTGGGCGTGGGGTATCTCTTCATGGCTGCTCCTTACCTTGGACGAAGGGTATCTCCTTACCGTCGCCTTCCTGACCTTCAACATGGGATAGCTCCTCTAGGCCCTCCTGCGCCCACACAGCCACCACTCCTTGGATGTGGGGTTGCTCCTCCTGGCCACCACCCCTGGCCTCGGGCATGGGGTTGCTCCTCCTGGCCGCTGCCCCTGGCTTGGAACTTGGGGTGGCTCCTCCTGGCCGCCCCTGACCTCGGATGCAGGATAGCTCCTCTTGGAGTGGCCACTGCTGAGTTTTCCAAATTTGTTGTCATATTGAGAGCAGCACTTTCACAGTGTCATCTTTCAGGATTTGAGATATCTCAACTGGAATTCCATCACCTCCACTGGTAAGATCAGATTATTTCATGTTAAAAAAAAAAATCTCAATGGGGGTTTTGAATCCTTTCTTAGTCAATTTCAGCCACCCATTTTTTCGGATCCATTTGTAAGAGTCTGGAGATAGAAACTAATGAAAGCTCAGAAAAGTATCTTAGTGAGGGATCAACTGGCATGTTTGATAGACGAGTCATAGGTTGTTTAGAGATTAAATTAACAGTTATAAATTACTATACAAGCAACAGAGATTTACTATACAGCTCCCAGAACTATTCAATGCCTTGTCATAACCTGTAATGGAAGTAATTGAAATTTTTATATATAACTAAATCACTTTTCTGTATACCTGAAACTAACACAACATTGTAAATCAATTATATTTCAATTTTTAAAAAATTAAAGAAAAAAATTTAAGATTTAATTAGATTATTAAAATTATATATATAAACATCCTACTCTAGCATCTGGTGTATTATCGGTATTTGAGCAAATACTTAAGAAGTCTTCTTTTTCTCCTTTAACTCTCTTGCCTTTGAGGTAGATCTATGCGTTGTCTAACTTTTAGCCTTCTTGGCCCTGACCTACTAAATGACAGTTCAAACTCCCAGTTTCAGTTTTGATGACAAAAAGATCCTCACACTTTGGTCAACCTTCCCAATGGATCGTATCATCATCAAAATGAGAATTACTGAAGGCCCAGTAAGGATTGCCTGCTGCTGCTGCTGCTAAGTCGCTTCAGTTGTGTCCGACTCTGTGCGATCCCATAGACGGCAGCCCACCAGGCTCCCCTGTCCCTGGGATTCTCCAGGCAAGAACACTGGAGTGGGTTGCCATTTGAACACCTTATAATGACTTATCACTATCCTCCACTCCCATTATAGATGCGCAAACACATGCAGGTACAGATGGTATCTCCCAATTTGGGTCATCCGACATTGACTATAATACCATACTTAAACCAGGTAATACACATGACACCCTTAAAATTAGAGTGAATATGTGATTTGGAAAGTATTTTTCTCATAAAACGTTTATATATGAATCTAAGCTTTGTCACCATTTAATGTTATAACCAGCCCATGGTCTTTGTTTCAGGAATTGCTTCTGCTTTGAGTCCTACCACGATAGAATCAATTTCCTCTGTGCTGCGTTCCAGAGGAAGGTATATACTGGAATGACCCAAAGTTTGTGAAACATCTCTTAGAGAGTCTGGCCTTTGTCACCATAACTAGATGACTGGCCACTGCTCAAATACAGTATCAAATGTGTTTAATTGAATTCAGTATCAAATGTATTCTACTGGGGAATAGCCAAAGGATGCCCACGTGGATGCAAGAGAGAAGTTCAGACTCATTTATGTACCACTCGCCTGTAAACCCCCAAATCCACATCCAAAATCAAGAAGGTAAATTTACCTCCTTTCCACACAGTTCTCTAGTTGAATGTTGCATCTTCGTTTGTTTGGTCTTATTTTACCTTTACACACTAAAATTGACTCTATTTTGAACCAGTTTTGCCTTTTCCTGAGATTAGGTTGAAAGAAGAAAGCATATATTAATTTCCTTTTTCTTGAACCCTGTGAGAGTTGATCCTTTCCATGCCTGAGCCTAAATACTTTTCACCTGTTTTCTTTTCTAAGTTTAGGACAGGGGTGAGCATGGAGAAAGTTAGGACCTGCAACTTTTTTTCTCCTTCTGCCCCAAAGTCTATACACACATTCACGAGTTTGGTTCAGAGATCTTATATCAGATGATTCACTGGTTCAGAGATCTTAGAACACACAGAATAGGTAAGAAAGAACACAGAGTTTAGGTGCTGTTAAGAGTCCAGCTGCACGGTGGCTCAGCAATTTAAGTATGGAAGAAGAAAATCTATGGTTATTGTGCTAAGCCCTGTACTCGGTACTTTTAGTACATTATCTCATTCTCTCTCCAAGGAACTCTGGGGTGTTATTATGAGAAACCAGAGGAGGGGGAAGCCAAAGCCAAGCCTTTGTTGACCACAACACAACTAGCTATTGTTGTCAGCGCCTTTATATAAATTCACGGCTCTCTGAGACAGTTACATGATTGTCTTTTTGCAGATGTGGAAATGGAAACTCGGAGGGGTTAACTATCTCATGCAGGATCCCCAAGTGAGAAATGAATGAGAGATTTTGAACCCTGTTTGCTGACTTGTGCACTTTTACCGGGTGTTTTGCATGTTTACCTCTTGCTCATGGTTTGTTTGTTTTTTGGTATTTGCTAGTATATTATTCCATATATATATTATATTTAGTAGTATGTTGTTACATATATATGAAAGTCCCCAACAGGATAGATCTCCCCCCACCTTCTTATATTAGAGCATAGTTTACTAACAATTTTGTGTTAGTTTCATGTATTCAGCAATATGATTCCATTATACATATACATGTCTACATTCTTTATCAAATTCTTTTCCCATTTAGATTATTATGGAATATTGAACAGTCCGCCATGCCCTGTGCTATACAGTAGGTCCTGTTGGTTATCTGTTTTAGATATAACAGTGTGTACATGTCAATATGAAACTCCCAATCTAATCTTCCCCCCCCATCCCTCCCTCCTTGTAACCATAAGATCCTTTTCTAAGTGCGTGAGTCTGTGTTTTGTAAATAAATTCATTTGCATCATTATTTTTTAGATTCCACATATAACTGATATCATAAGATATTTCTCTTTGTCTGACTTACTTCACTCAATATGATAATCTCCAAGTCCATTCATGTTGCTGTAAAAGGCATCATTTCATTTTTTTAAATGTCTGGGTCCATATATATATATATATATATATATATATATATATATATGAGAAGGCAATGGCACCCCACTCCAGTACTCTTGCCTGGAAAATCCTATGGACAGTGGAGCCTGGTGGGCTGTAGTCCATGGGGTCGCTAAGAGTCAGACATGACTGAGCGACTTCATTTTCACTTTTCACTTTCACGCATTGGAGAAGGAAATGGCGACCCACTCCAGTGTTCATGCCTGGAGAATTGCAGGGACAGGGGAGCCTGGTTGGCTGCTGTCCATGGGGTTGCACAGAGTTGGACATGACTGAAGCAACTTAGCAGCAGCAGCAGCTTATATATTTATACCACATCTTTATCCATTCCTCTGTTGATGGATATTTAAATTACTTCTACGTCTTGGCTATTGCAAACAGCACTGCAGTGAACATTGGGGAGCATGTGTCCTTTTGAACGTTTTTTTCTGGATATACGCCCAGGAGTGGAATTGCTAGATCATATGGTAGCTATAATTTTAGTTCCTTAAGGAACCTCCACACTATCTTGCTCATTTTTAGGGAAATATGTTTTCACCTGATGCTGTTTGCTTTTCATTTAAATGGTATCATTATATTTATCAGTGTGCATTCTCTATTCCTTAGAATACATTTACAGGCCTGCTTGGCCAATAAGGGTTTTTGTGCTTTGGCATGCGTTTGAAACCACTTTACCTAAGTCTCCACTTCTTGGTATAAATCTAAAGGTGATTTTTTCCCCCCTAGTTTTCCAACTGTGTTGTGTTGAAAAGATTGTACTTTCTAAAGGCAGCATCTCTCTTAATGCCATCTTGAACAGATCCTACCAATTTCAGGTTCTTTTGTCATTTGGGAAATCTCATCCTGACATTTATTTACTTTTAAACTTTAGTCTCAAACTTGCTTTGAAACATTTCCTCTCCTCCCCTCCTCCCCCACTCCAGAATAAGTGGGTTGATTTATGGTCGAGTGGATATAGTTATAATGAGGATGGAAGGAGATGAAGGGATGCCAGAGTTGCTCTTTTACACCCTCCATGCCTACCAAGGTGATCATACATCTTGGTTGTCCAGGACTAGTTTCAGTTTGTACCTATTTAACAGTTTGTGCCTATTAATACCAACTTCCTTCCATCTCAAATTATAAGACCACCCAACCTCTTCCTCTCTTCTGTTCTGCCCATCTGTTGTCAGAGTGTGGAGGTGGGATAGGAAGGCAGACATTGCCATCTGCTTGGTGAGGCTGGTTGATCAGATTCCATCCATGGACTCTTTGCTACAGATATCCAAGTGCTTGTGCACTGGTGGGTGAAGTATGTGCCTTTTCCAAGGACTTGCAGAAGCTTCCCACTCCAGGTTCCCTGATTTGGGAGCTTTGATTCCAGCCTGTCTTCCTCTACATCTAATCAGATTTTATCTCCTACAATGCACTGCCTGACAGCTTCTGCCAAAGCGTTCCTCTCCAACTAGGAAGAAGTAGTGTACAACATTTTTGTAATGAGGCAGGAGGAATTAACCTATGTTTGCCAGTGCTACCCTTAAACAGAAATTCAACTTCTCTTAGCCCTCAGCCTTCCTTCCATAGTGACTGGTGTGAAAGGAGAGAGGGGTGTCATGTGCAGGGCTGCCTCTGATGTGGTGCCTCTTGGTAAGTCTTAGGGAAGTGGCTGGCCTCTAATTCTTTGAAACTAGAATGTGGGGAATTTACCTGTCACGTGCTCAAACTGCACGTTAGCTGAAACCTAGAGAGACAGGTAAAGTCTTCCTTTACCTCGAAATGTGTTACTAACACGTGGCAGCGTCAGCTGTATTGGTAGCGCCAGCTGTGCTGCCCTGGTGAAGTTCAATGGGAAGCGGTACACCGCGAGTTCCATTTTTGTTTTTGACTCACCTTTTAAAATTTTGCTTTCCTCTCTTTAATGATTTTAGTTACAACTGAGAAATGGTGTGGCTCCTTCCTTCCTAGTCGTCTTGTCAACAAAAGACTCTTTTTTTAATTTGAAAATTAAAATGTTATTTATTTATTTAATTAAAAAATTGAAGCATAGTTGTTTTACAATATTGTGTTAGTTTCTGGTATGTATTTCCCTGTTCTATACTGTCGGACCTTGTTGTTTATCTATTTCATGCATAGTAGAGTGTATCTATCAAACTCTTAATTTATCAACCCCCTTCCTCTTTGGTAGCCATAAGTTTGTTTTTTGTGTCTGGGAGTCTGCTTCTTTTCTAAGTAGTTCATTTATATCCTATTTCAGATTTCACATATAAGTATCATATGATATTTGTCTTTGTCTGTCTGACATTATTTAGTATGGTAATCCATCCATGTTGCTGCAAATGGCATCATTTTATTATTTTTTATGGCTGAATAATATTCCATTGTATATCTACACCTCATTTTCTTTGCTTCTTCATTTGCCAGTGGACACTCAGGTTGTATCCATGTTTTGGCTATTGTAAACAGTGCTGCTGTGAATGTAGGGGCGCATATATCTTTTTGAATTCAAGTTTTCAGTTTTTCTGGATATACACTCAGGAGTCAGATCATATAGCATTTTTAAGGAATTCCAGTGTTCTCCATAAACGTCTTCACGGCTTCACCAATTTACATTCTAACCAACAGTGTAGCAGAGTTCTCTTTTCTCCTAACCCTCCCCAGCATTTATTATTAGGAGAATTTTTGATGATGGTCATTCTGACCATTGTTAGATGAT